>NC_137898.1:88412457-89012457 GCF_963455335.1 Martes martes
GTAGGGAGCCTGCTCCTTTCTCTTCCTTTGGCTGCCACTCTGCCTGCCTGTTGAGCTCTGTCAAATAAATAAATAAAATCTTTAAAAAGTAAAAGAAAGAAAAGAAATATATCATGTGATGTCAAATAGTGATACTACGAAGGTAAATGGTAATTCAGGCTTACTCTGCTCGTGTATAAAAATTACTTACCGACTGTATCCTTCTGTCCATTCATTCATTTGAATTACACTAAGACTTTTCTTTGAGTCACTGATTGTGTATAAGGAATTAGAAAAGAGTTTTAGTATACATTTTACTTTTTTATATTCAACATGAACCTGGGAGATGATTGTTCATGAAAAATCATCGTTTGACTTTGTTGATGAAAAAACTGAGGGTCAAAAAAGCTAAGTGACTTTTTATCATGTGGTAGAGCAATGCAATGAGTCAAGCTTGAAGTGTGTTTGTTTTAATTCTGTTTATTCTCTACCTAAGCAAGGACTGACCCCCTTGTAGATTATAGACTGGAGAGGAGAGCCTGGGTGGGCATTTGAAATGCTTTATTTTCCTTCAAACCTGATATGATTTCTTTGAGCTTCCCCTAATTTCTGTTTGATCATTATGTGACTATTCTATCTTGGATCAATCATTTAAATCTGTGTTTACACAGACCCGGGAAAAGGGAAGAGTAAGACAATTACCCATGCCTTGGAACTAATCTAAACAGCCTATTCAGGGCTTCAGCTCATCCTCTATTATTCCATTCTCTCTGCTTAGATACAGCTGCTGAGTACACACAGATTGGGTGAAATGAGGGAGAGGAGAGAAATGAGAGACTGCACAACACCAGGGCCTTTCAACAAGGTGTTTTGCTGTTGATGTCATTGATGATGGTGGTGGTGGTGGTGGGCATACTTTGGGAGGCGAGTATTTTCTCCTCTTGGTTAATTAGATGTGCTTATGAGCTACATACATGTATTACTTGAACACATTTGCCATAACTATTTTTTTTAAGATTTTATTTATTTATTTGACAGACAGAGATTACAAGTAGGCAGAGAGGCAGGCAGAGAGAGAGGAGGAAGCAGGCTCCCTGCTGAGCAGAAAGCCCGATGCGGGGCTCGATCCCAGGACCCAGGGATCATGACCTGAGCCGAAGGCAGAGGACTTTACCACTGAGCCACCCAGGCGCCCCTGCCATAACTATTTTTGAAAGAACTTGGGTATAAATGCATTCTCAATATCTCCTTTACAGAGGAAAGCATTTAGTCTCCAACTGGCTTCTTTCTTTAAGATATCTCCCTCCTATAATCTGATTTTATATATGCATATATAAAATATGTCATAACATGACATAACGTAATGTAACATAATTGTGAACTTTCTACCCTTACCACCCTCAGCAGAGTTCCTTTTGCCAGGTCTGGTTGTGAGCGCCAGGACCAATTCTGCAGTGGAGAGTTAATGAACCCACAGCAGTGAAAAACATGTCTCAGCATCAAGTCCACTTCTATGTCATTTCTGTTCTAACTTCTGCCCGGCTCTCGGTGGAGAAGCACTGGGATGCTTCTCTCACACGGTCCAGCTGTACTATTCTCCCTTGTCTGTCACCGCCCTACTGGGAGGCCTGCGTGCCTGCCCTCCGCACTTCTCTTATGCCTCAGTTGCTCTAGAACTTGGCCTGTGCTTTGACTTGCTTCCAGACACTAGCCCAGTCCCACAGGGTGAACCCTCCTATCTACTGCCAGGCCATATTCCAGTTCTCATTTTAGCCTCCTAAACTCCATGAAATTCCTCTTTCTAGATCTTTCTGAATCATAGTGAGTTTGCTTTCTGTTCTCGTTTGTTAACACCATATCCTCTCTTCCTACTTGGAGCTTATTTCATTTCATCTCATATAGCTGGGTTTGGCCCAAACACCCCATCCCACTGTCCCTGAGCTTCCATTTGAACACCAGCTGGGCCTTTTGCTTTTAGAATCCTAAGATTCCACCACTAATGATGCAGTGTTCTTGCTTAAAATCTATAGACGTCTGGGCCAAATTCTCCGTGCTTCCAACAAGCTGGAGGAACCGGAAGAACCAAACCATGTCCTATATCTTTTCTTCTAGTTTTGAGTCTTTGCCCCTCCCAATTAACCACCCTTCCCTTTCAACGTCTGTCCCTAGAAGTGCTTCAAGGCAAATTCCAGAAAGTGCAAAGATTATAAATTAATAAACCACGGCAATACTTTAAAATGATTTTTTTTTCTTGAAGTGTTAACATGAGAAAATAAAACGGGAAAGGGGGGGTTGGGTAACTAATCCAACAGTGACAGAACAGGATTCTGAACACAATATCCTCCTAAATGACACACAGAAGGAGTTGGAGCTTTGTAATACCTTTTATATTGCTGCCTGCCATCTGGTCAGCAATTCTTAAGCCTAAAATATTCAGGTAAGCTCTATTTTCCCAAATAGAGTGGTGTTATGGGGATTTCAGCAGCCACTTGTCTTTTTAAATATCATATTTCACTGTTTTCCAGAACAAAACAAACCACGTTAGCAGGATATTTGCATAGCATGCAGAGTTATGTCAGAGCATAACTGGGGAACTCTAGGCGGTGTCTCCGTGCAGAGAAGACTCCTGCATGAAACAAGGTGTTCTGTCTGCTGTCTGAGCCAAGAGTTCAAGTCGAGGATTCTCGTCTGACATGGCTTGACTCATTCACCTGAATCCTGGCTAAAAAGAGTCTTCTCAGGGGAGAATGACTTTTGGACATTCAGCAGGAACATTAGGAATGAAGTCAGCTCCCTTGTTATAGAGAAGGCCCACTGACAGAGTGTGGGGCCCCAGGCAAACCATTCCTACTTTTTTTTTTCTTTTTAATTCTAAGACTGCTTATTGATTATTTTGCCATTCTCTTAGAAGTGGTGAAGGGAATAGATAGGTCACATATAATCTGACATTACATTTTTGAAGTATAATTTGCTTTGAGGTATCAGTTCTTTCAATTACCTAGATTTTTTAAATTCAGGGAAAATGCCTTTTAAATGAAATTCGGAATGCAGGGATGATGAACTCATAGAATGATATATGCTTATAGATAGATTTAAACTATGTGATCCAGGTGTCCAAGGAGATAGATTTATTTCTTCCTCCACACATGTATGCAAATATATGTTCAATACATGGTTATAGGCATACATTACTCGCCAGGTGCAATACTAAAGTGATAAAACACAGATATGGATAAGCTATAGCTCCAGTTCCACAAAAGTTTGTAAAACAAAGTTAACGTGAACAAGAGCTAAATTTGAGTTTCATCTTTGAGACTCCTTTCCCTTCACCATTCATGTTCTTTCTCTATGGTTTCATCCATTCTCATGCCTCTAGACAATTTCTAGGTGCTAACTTTTTCACAGTTTATATTTCTGATTCATTCCTCTCTCTTGGATTCTAGACACATTCATTAAACCGCCTAAATCATGTGTCCATATGGATGTTCCAGAAGTACCTCAAACTCATCATGGCCCATAGTGAAACCCTCACTGCCCTCCCACACCTGCCCTACCACCTGACTTCCCCATGGAGTGACCACCATTATATTTGATACTCTATATCTCATTGATTGATAATCTTGTAGATTCTGCTACCTTCCTACTGATCTCCATTTCCACAGCTTTGCTTGATTTTTCTTTTTGAGATTAAGTTAGACAAACAGAAAAGTTACAAAAGTAGTATAGAGGGTCCCAAATACCCTTTACCTAGTTGCACTTTATGTGAACATTCTGCATAATCACAGAGTAATTATCAAACTAAGAAATTAACTTTGGTACAATTCTATTAACTAATATACAGAACATATGCAGATTTCACCAATTTCCCTGCTGTTGTCATTTTCCTGTTCCAGGGTGCAATCCAGGATCCTATGCATTTGGTTATCGTATCTTCTTAATCTCCTCCAGCCTGTGATAGTTTCTGTCTTTCCTTGTTTTTTGTAACATCAACACTTTCAAAGAGCATCATGACTTTGTATAATATCCCACAAATTAGGCTTTGCTGATACTTTCTCATGATTAGTATGAGGTTGTGAATTACTGGGAAAGTTGCCACAGCACTTATGCACTGCTCATGGTCCACAATATCAGTAGGTACATGATATTGATATAACATCACTCATTAATGGTGTTATCCCTGGGGGTGTTAAGGTAGTATCAGCCAGAAATCTCCAGGATAAAGTTGTTTTGTTCCCTTTGTAAATATTTGGGGGGAGAACTATCTCCTGTTTCTGCTTAAACTTTTACCCATTAATTTTAGCATTGATTGGTGGTTCTTGTGGATGCAATTATTACTGTGGGCTTTTAATGTTGACTTCCTGTTTCTCTCATTTATTTTCTACATTTATTCATTGGAATCCTTCTGCAGGAAAGAGTGGTCTCTTCCTCCATTTATGTATATATTCAGTTAGTTATTTATATCAATAGACACTCAAGGATATTTATTTTATTCTTTATTATTTATTTTGTTTCTCAAGTTGTTCCAACTTTAGTCATTGGGAGTGCTATCAAGTTGGCTGCTGTAACTTTTCAATATGGACACATTACTTTCTCTCCTTTTAAGTACTTTCTTACTTTCTGGCACCAGAAAATGCTACAGTGTTGTCTTATATTTTCTCTTCCCTCTCCTTGGACTCTACCATTTCTCTAAGGAACACTAGTTACTTTTTACTGGACAATGGTATTTAGAAACCAAGGTCTCAGCACTGAGTGTTCTTGTTGAGGCTGTGGGGTGACTGCATGGAGTCTGTCTCAGCGGACAGGGCTGAGGAATATAGGAATGTATAGTAACTCATGCATAAACAAAGCCCCTGCCTCCATCTGCCTCTCTATGTATCTATAGAAATATTTAAATTCCCTGACTCCACATTGATACCTCTAACTCTAATGAACACCACAGGGTTTGTCTTGGCCTTTTTCTTTCCTTATTTGAAACTTCTTTCTCCAACAGTGAGAAACCTGGCTCTCATTATCTATAATATATTGGCTTGTTTAACCCTAGTATGCAAATAAAATTGTTTCAGAATTGCTAATCCATGCCCTATGAGAAAAAAAAAATGGCAACTAGTGTACAATGTTTGGTTTGGGTTCTTTTGTTTTTATTCTTACAATAGTTTACTGCCTAAATTAAGCTTTCCTCATTTCTCTGAGGCTAGCCCACTGGAACTGGAATTCCTAGTGAGTTTTTTCCATCTCTGATCCATTCTTCACCAGGCAATCAGATTGATTCAGCTAAAATAAAAATCAGATTAACTTACTCTGGTGCTTAAAATTTTCCAATATCTCCCTTTAGCCCATAAGATAAAGGCTCAAGTTTTTGGTATTGCATATAAAGCCCTTCCCAATATGGTTCTTATCTTATCATTTGATTATTAGTTCTCTAGTTCCTTGCACTGAACCTGATTCAAAACTCCCTATATGTTCATTGACTGAAAAAAAAAAAAAGTCAAGTCTTTTGATTAATAAAAATGCTCTGAGAGCAATAAGTCCATGATAGTTTTCCTGGGAGGTAAAATAAAAAAGGAAGCTTGGAAATGAGTGAAGAGAGAAATAAGATGGTGGACCCAGTACATTAGAAAGGTCATCTCCTTCAGCCCTCTTGGTCACTCTGAATGTGGCACAGTTAATGGTGCAGGTACCAGGAGCAAAACAATCCCAGTTTGCCACTTGCTAACCACATCTGAAACAAAACTTGTTGCTATTGCCCTAACACCATGCTCTTTTCCTCAGAAAGGGTTGACATGGAGGATCAGAGGAAGTGACATTTGACATGAATCAGGGAGGAAAGCAAAGCATTCATCCTAGGCATGTGAGCAGCCAAAAGAAACGCTCTGGAAAGAGTAAAGAGATTACCTAAAATAATAAACTATCCATTTCAGTCTTCTCCCTGGCTACTCTTTTATGTATGCATTACACACATACATACTCTGGGTAGAGGCTTTGCAATATAATGTAGTGGAAAGGATATAGAAATCAAAATCAGAAGTTTCATTCTGTACCACTGACTAGTTGTGTAATCTCAATCATGCAATCTCATCTCCTTGAATCTCAAATTCTTCCTATCTGAAACCCTAGAAGTTGAATTTATGGCCTTACCTTCACTTTGCTTTTAGAATATTACTTGTTCCTCTAGCCTTTTTTTTTGTTTTGTTTTGTCTTGTTTTGTTTTAACAGAGAGAGAGAGAGAGAGAAAGAGAGAGGTCACAAGTAGGCAGAGAGGTAGGCAGAGAGAGAGGGGGAATCAGGTTCCCAGAGAGTCTGATTCAGGGCTCGATCCCAGGACCCTGAGATCATGACCTGAGCCAAAGGCAGAGGCTTAACCCACTGAGCGACCCAAGTGCACCCCCATTACCCTGGTCTTAACTACCTGTGCTCATCCTACTTTGCTGCCTCTGATACTCATGAATCTTTACTTGCAAAATGGACTTATAAATGTTGTGAGAAGCTGTGCCTGTGAATTTGAAAGATGGAGGAGGTAAAGGACTGTGGCATGAGATAGGGGGCTGCAGAGCTGTGGCCACTAGGTGACCATGACCAACTGCCCCCAGCTTCAAGTCTATATCATTCCTAAGCTATAAAGTGTTCTTAAACATTTCCCAATGTGCCCACTGTATGGGTGATGCAGGGTTGTCCATGGACCACAAAAATACTGCCTCAAAGTTGACCAGACAATTTTGCATTACAGGACAGCCTATTACATAGCCAGCTGTATGTGTCCCTATTAAGGATAAAACCAGAAGAAATGGAGTGAAATTGTGGCATGCTAACCATGAAATTTATGCTAACCATGAAGAGAAGTCCCGATGTCAGGCAAATCACGTGCAAGCATCCAGTTGTAGAATGTCCTTCCCTTTTATCCCTTTCACAGTTATCTGAACGGCTAAGAGGAAGATGGACCAGGTCACCCCCTTAAGATTTTTCTACAGTTATGTAACATTTGCATTTTTGCCATTGTGTGTTAATAAAATGTCTTAACAACTTTTACAGAGGATTGGGGACTACAGTTCACATGCATACATGCACTGCTGCTTCTGATAAACTGTTGTATATGTTCAACTCACATTTCATAGCAATTCCACGACAAGAAATTGTCCCTTGTAAATTGAAGTCAAAGTCAGCTTTGGACTAACTGAATCAAATTGTCATTCAAACTTAAGCATCATCGTCATTTTCTTAAAATAATGACGTACAGTTATGCAATTGTCATTGTTTTTGGTATTTTGCATTGCTTCTCTTTTATTTAGATCATGAAACTTCTGAAATATTTCACTGTGGTATTCATAGCTTTCCTAGCATACTCAGACATACGGATGCCTGTTTTATTGACTTGTAGTACAGTCTGCAAATAAACACACAGGCATGATTTTAGCACCAAAAGTAGACCGCCTCTGGATTACTCCACTGCTCTATGCCAGTGAAGGCTGTGAACGGCTACACTACTGTGCTGCCAATTCAGTTATGTTGCAGTATTTAAGAGAGTGGAAAAATACTACTAATGGTGATACGATTTAAAGCACCTTTTCAGCTCTAAATGGCTCTTCAGGCAATGCACCGATGCTCTTTCAGTTGAAACGAAGATGTGAAGGTCCTTATTATTTAAGACTTTTAAATAAGCCAGATTTACCAATGTCAAATTACTGGTGAGTCATTTGACCCCATATTTATTTCTAATTTCCACAAGCTGTTGGTAAGAGCTGCCATAAATCAGGTTGCCATTGATCTTGGCTCCTGCTCATGTAATTCTAAGATGAACTGCTTATGATGAACAGAAAAAGACTGCCACTTTCAAGAGAAGGCCTGCAGTAGGAGTCCCCAGGATGTCCTGTGGACATGAGTGGGTGCCCGTCATGCAGAGAATAGAGGAGGTAGCCACCCATGCACTTACGTGGGGTGGAGGGGGATCACGAGGTGAACGTATACATTAGGAAATCTGAGTGTGGAGAGCAGTGAAATTTGGCCTTAGAGGAGGCATTAGGGAAAATGATAAGCATGGCTATAATAGATAATCACTTAAAACTATTGATTTAATTAAATGTAACTACATATCCATGTGCAGGGCACTTAAATGATTCTCATAGTCAGACCTCCTATATGTCATGGGATTTCTATTTGAGATCGCTGCCTACTTAGCCAAAGGGAAGGCTCTTCTATCCCCACAGGCTTTGCCTATTTTGACCCGCAATGGAAGTGCATCTGAGCCAGTCATCCTTTTCTGAATTTGGCATCCTTGGGTGGCTGTGGTTGTCCTTGAAGGGGAGTACAGGGGAGCCCATAGTCTGGAGAACACTATAATAATAAGCTTTCCTTGAGTTCTGCTAAGACAGTCACTGTGCTCCTTGCTTCATGGCTTTCACCAAATCCTCATAGCCCCTCTGTGAGGTATATCTGAGAAGAATGAAGACTTTTCTCTTTCAACAGGAACAGGAGAAAGAATGATTGTGATAAGGAAAAACAGAATCAGGAGTCAGACTCTGCTTATTACTCTGTGCATAAAAAATTACAGGGGGAGGGAGCTGGGTCACTTACCACTTACTCCTTCTGAGCCATAGAGAATTGAGGCAGTGTCTGCTTGGCAATTTTTAGCCTTTATCTTGGTGCAGGTGGGTCTCCTTATGCTGAAGACAGAGCTCAGGATATTTGGCTAGAAAGCAAATTGCCATAAGTGAATGCTATTTCCTATTAATTTCCATTACATAATTTGAGATCCATTTTGTTTAGGAAAAACTCCTCAATGATATTTTTGATAAGGAAGGATTTAGGTGTTGGTAAGCTGTATGCTCCAGGATATTTATTCGTCATTCCCTTTCCATGGCAACTTGTGTGGCCCTTAATCAATTCTACTCTCGGGCTCAGGGATTTTAGGTGGCCTTGCCTCATCTCAGCCTAAATGCTTGGAGAACCCCAAGTTTTAACACTTCTGCTTTCAAGAAAGCCTCGGCTAAATAAGTGGTTCTAGAATCCAAGTGCAAGCTGTGGAACTTGAGGTGTGTACGTTCGTTCTCTGGGCGTTGTTTCTGCATCTGGAGAATGGAAGTCATCCCAGTTCACAGTCGATGGCCTCTTGTAAAGTGCTTAGTCTACTACTTTCTTTTTGCTGAGTTTATTCTGTTAATTTTGTGGTCTGTCAGGTCTTTGATATTCTTCAGAGGAAAGGGGCCAGAAAACAGAGTTCCGTAAATATCACTTGTTATTGTTCAAGTACTCTGCTTCCTTCCTCTTGTTGTCTTACTGATTAAGGGGCTGGATTGTAGTGAATATAAGCTCCACTTCACAACAGGAATTTGCTGTGTTCCTGAGTCTATACGTGGTATACCTGTGGTTTGCAGAATCACACCTCACTTGTGGACTCAGCCATCTGCACACTGTGCTTCTTTGTGTGAACATCTCTAATTTTCAAAGAGATATGTAAACTAGAAATGACAGTACTCAAACATATCAACTCTATCAGTGAAAAATTTTATACATAAAACTGACTGAGAAAGAGTTGTCTCCATACTAAGTCTTTCAGTTACTTTTTAAAGCTTCAATCTACAACCAAGAACATAGGATGAGAGCAATACAGTTTTTAGTCTCCCGCTGTTCCCTCTGGTTAAAAGGTAGCACAAAGAAACTTGCCCTAAGCATTATTTTCTTTGGTGACTCTATTCTGCAACTTTTCTCCATCTCAACAGTGTTCTGTTCTTTTCTTTCTTTCTTCCTTCTTTCCTTCCTTCCTTCCTTTCTTCCTGGCTTTTGCATATTTTCTAGACTTTTCTGAGTATTTCAATCTGCTCTCTGACCAATAATTTATGCTAAACTGTGAATGACTGGTGTTAGTTTATAGGTAACATGCCATCAATAACAGATCAAGGTCAATCTTGGAAAACAAATGGTAGCACATTTCCTAACAGCTTCATTCAATACCACACAGGATTCAAATATCCGTTGTGATGCAAGTTATTAATAGGATCCAGGTGTTCATTGTTTTCTTACTAGACTTTCTAGCACTATTATTTAGTAAAACACTAAAGAACCAACAGGCTGACTGCAATAAATAGCAGACTCAGCAATCAACAATCATGAAACCACCCAGCTTATCATTTGTATTCTGTTATGCAGTAGGTAGTTGAAGGTGGAGACCATGTGATAAGGCACATTTTTGTTAGAGTTTTCTCTTCTCGTGCCATATGTATGATTGCCTCCTGGTAACAAAATTGGTTCTACAAGCTTAAATACTTTCCAAGTGCCGCTTTCCCCTTATGCCAACTTCCATTTCTGTGTCTTAATTGTCTTTCCTGTGCACCGGAGGCCCTCACATTTCCTTCCTTTGCTCCAACTTCATTATCCAAAAACAGACATCAATGTATTTACTTTTGGGTTGCATTTTCTTCTTTTTTTTCTTCTGTTAACTTCTAAATATTTGCTTATTTGCAAATGCTTCATAACCAAAATCAGGCCAAGTCACGAAATATTTAGGTATCTCCAATAGTTTATCAATAACCAAACACACTCCTTTCATGAGAGGTGTTATTCAGTGGAAGAGCTGGAAATTCTAGTACATTGGCAAATTATCTAATCATTCCTAAGCTGCTTATGGTTCAGTAGTATTAGAGACAGAAAGCGCTTTAGGTGATCTTTCCTAATTAAATTTATTTAAGTGAATTTTTATTGCTCCATTCCAATGTGTAACATCGAATCCCTTCAACTCATGAGAATATCATCTAATCAGCTCAATTCACAAGAATTTAGATTCAGAGAATAGGTTGAAATTTTCTTATTATTCCAAGGACTAGAGAGTAAGGAGCTCTACATTCCATGGAATTTCAGAAATATTATAACACATATTTTAAACCAGATGTAACAGTTAATATTGAGTAAGACAAAGGTGACACGTTATGTTCTTTTCATATGACTTGTGAAATTCTTGCCATATACTGTTTACCTGGATTAACCTGGCATATTGTTCTACCTTGCACTTTTTAATACCTACGTGAATCCTGCACTGTGTTCAAACTCCAGCAAGAGGCCTGACTTTTTATGCAGCTATTAATAATTATCTTAGCACACAGTGGACTGTCCCTTCTCTTAATGTTTCTGGTACTTATTGTCAATGTCATATAATTTAACACAATAAAGCCTTGCATTGCCCTTTGATTGGTTATATTCTTCCTCATCCTTCCAAACCTTCCATGTCCCCAACAAACTTGTATATGGATCTAAAGCTGTAGAATAGATTTTGTGCTTTTTTGTTTTGTTCCAGTGCTTCGTATATAATGATTTATACTCAGGCATATTTATTGCTTGATTCATGTAACTGCTGGCTATTTTATTGGCTCGAATTATATTAACTTATATTTTTTAAAAAATGCATACTCATGCTCTTTCATATATACTCAGTGCCCAGATTAAATTACTTCCTGATTGATTCCCCCCCCCCCCCACACACATATAAATATACACAAACAAGCAGATATTTACTCTGAGGGAGTTCATATACCTTATCTTAGCAGTGTGTCAGGGATCATTTTAAATAGACCTACCAACTTCCCTCTTCCATTCTCATCAAATAAGTTTATGTACGTATTTCCTCTGACATAAACCCACAAGAGACTTAAACCCACATTTACGTAAACATCTGGAACAGGCCGTTTTTACCTACTAAAACTGTTACCAATTTTGAAAATCTAGTCTGGGATTAAGACCTTTATTCCTCTTCAGAACAAACCTCAGGTTTTGAGTGAGGCCAACTTGAAAACCTCATCTTTAAGCGACAAATCTCTCTGAGCATGTTCTCTACTTCAGTCAACCAAAATAGGTCCCCGTTTCTAAAATTTGTATAGAAAAGAAAGCTTGTGAGCAAATGATTTCTAAAATGACAGAGCATTTTTCTTCTTTACTCCAAAAACTATACCCTGCTTGCTTACACTCTGCATGACATTGTGCTATGCGTACTGAGCATGCCACAAAAAAAGACTAAAACACGGCCTGTATCCGGGGTGATCATACAATTTACCTCCAAACTAGGACAGTTGGGAGAGTGAAAGGGGGGCTCTTATAATTACACCAAGATGATAGGCAAAAACTGGGGCTGTCCCGGGAGAATCTGCTCTGTGGTCACCTGACATTCTGTTTAATTTCTTACAACTGCTGTAACAAATTATCATAAACCTGGTGGGTTGAAACAATAGAAATTTATTCTTTTACAATTCCAGAGAAGAGAAGTCCAAGATCAGTAATGCTGAGCTGAGATCTTTGTATCGACGGGGCTGTGGTCTCCAGACACTACAGGGGAGGGTCTGTCTGTTGCCTCTTCTAGCTTCTGGTGACTGCCAGCATCCCAGGGCTTGTGACTATATCGTTCCACTCTCTGCCTCTGTGGTCACACAGTTCTTCCCCTTCCATCTTTAGGAAATCTCCCTGTGTCTCCCTCTTAGAAGGAAACTTGGGACGGCATTTAAGGCCCACTAGGATAATTCCAGATCACTACTCCTCAAAATCCCTATCTTAATCATATCTGTGGAGACCCTCTTTTGCTCATATAAGACATGCTTATAAATTGCAGGGATTAGGACCTGACATCTTTGGAAGCCATTTGTCTACTTACCACAACATCCCTGCCCCTAACGTGTTTCTGGTGTCACCAAGAGTAAAGCTACACACGTAAAGAATTAGAAAACATTTCAGGGAGTATTCATGACTTGATACCACATGAATGGTGTGGACGGGATTGTGCTGTAGAAGAAACAGAAATGGGTAGTCTTACCCTTAAAGAATAGACAGAATTTGCAAAGATGTGGGAGAAAAATGGCAGACAGCCTGAGCAGTAGATTGGGGGCAGGGATGAGCAGAGGGGTTTGGGAGATATGCCTTAAAAGCAGAGGTCATGTTAGGAGCATTGGAATTAAGCTGGAGAGTGAGCCTGACAGCCTATGCCAAGCAAGTCCCCCACATCCTCCTACCTTATTTATTCTAGCACTCGTTTCCAGCCTCCCAGTCAGCTCATCCTCTTTAAATCTCCATGATTCATCTCTTCTTTCCTCTTTCAGAATTTTTGTAACTTTTCTTCTACATCCTGAGTTCACTCACCCTGTCCTGCCTGCCAGGATGATTTCTATGCCTTAGCCCCACTGTTCTTATTACTTTGCTCTGTAAACCTTTTATACAAGATTGGGCCATGCCACGTGTGTCTTGGTCTCTCCAGTACTTAATTAGCACAGGGCGTAATTTAGAGGAGGTTCTCAGTGAATGCTTTTTGAGCGAATAGATATAAAGAGTCATACCAAGGACCCTGGGACTCCTTTGAATGTCTTCAGTTAATTAATATTATTAATTATGTTAATAATAATTATTAATATTATTAATGTAATAGCAGTGGTGGTAGTACTTGTTGTCAGGAAGTTATCCCTTTTCTCTTCCACCAAAAATGAGTTTGGAACTCTTTAGGCCCCATCTGGGTCACCCTTAATCTACTTAGAGGCAAATATCAAATCATCCTTCTTAGAAGCTATGTACAGTATGTTCTTTCTAAAGATACCTGGAGGTGATGCAGATGATTTACTTTTGCCAATTTCAAGTATGTGTTATCTCACTTCCTTCTTCATCTTACCCACTTTCATAATCTACACATTTTCTCTTGCTCTACCTTCAGGCAGTTAGGAAATAAGTGATTGGTCACCTGTTCTTGATAGCCCACAAATGATACTGGTTTCTGGTTACTGTAATTAAAGGTGACTTAAGTAGAAGAAATTAGGTATCTGCTCATTAATAAGCAAGGTTATGTTCATAAACTGCTTTGCTACCGTCAAGCTCCTAAATCCAACCCCAACAACTTTCCATTAAAGCAGGGGATTAACTATCGGTGCAGCACAATGGAAGGGACTAGAAGAACAGCTCTTTGGGTCCCAACAACAAATTACTTCTGAACCAAACCTCTGATTAATAGCTCCAGAGTTGCCTCTCTGCTTTGCATAATTAAGTTTCATGGAGTGTTACAATTAACAGCCTTGCCATCACCCAGGTAGAAACAGCTACCATTTATTTGGCCAGCAGCATCAAAAGTGCTGGGTGGTGAATAAGAAGCATTTATAAGGGGATTAGGTGCATTCTGGGTCATAAATTGAATAAGGCTATAATTACCGTCCAGTAAAAAAGCTACAAACATGATGATCCCATGATACTACCCCAAGGTCTCCTTTCATTTTTTTCCACTGATATGGGTCTGAGAAGTCCTGTCCCCAGTCAAATACTAGCTATGGTGCTGTGAAACTTGTAGATATGCATGAAGGTTGACAGCTTCCTCTCTGTAATCTGTCATGGCCTTTCTGAACCTCCAATGCATAGCTTGTTTTATACCATTTATTATGGCTGCATTTGTTATCACACAAGTAGTCAGACACGCACTGCAGATGTCGGGTAAGCTTTAGACTCTTGGAATGATCTGGGAAGAAAGCCAAGATGTCATTAGAAGTACTGGGATACAACAAAATGCTGAGTGCTTTGTTGGTTGTGAGCAGGCCAGGAATTAACCATTCATCAATGCCTGGGATTAAAGCATGACCAGAAAATATTACTTTTAGAGGGTTTTTTTTCTCCCCCCTGTAAAATGTCATTTCTCTGACAGAGTTACTCCTCTGACCAATGTTATTTAGACATTCGGGCAGATAGATCAGCAGCAGCCATCATAGGGATGATACCCTCTGTTCTAGTCAAGTTTTTCTTGAGTCAAAAGACTTGAAGGAATGAGTAATAACAACTAGTTTTCTGAGGTTTCCTCTGGTTGGGTAGTTTTTCTATGTTCTTAACTTGTACAAATGTATTCAATGAAGAACTTGTGGTACAATATTTAATTAGCTTTATCTCTTTCTGCCTCTCCTACTTCCTTATTCCTTTTACAATCCCTCTCCTCAGTTTCTCTCGCTCTCCTTCTCCATGTTCCTTCTTGGCTACCATTATATCACGTCTGAGATATGATCAAGAGTGAACAATGGGAAACTGGGAGAACCAGATTCAAGTCCTAGAACTGTTATTCTCCCTGAGTGTGACTTTAGGCAAATTCACTGATTATATGGGGTCCCAGATTACTTATTTCAAAAGAGGAGGAGAAGAAGAAGAAGGAGAGGGAGGATAAAGAGGAGGTGGAGAGATTACAGTACCTACAATAAAATGTTGCCATGAGAACCAAAAGATAGTATCTACTAAAGCCCGTTGTAAATTGTATAGAATTATACAAAAACCACTTGTTTTTGCTAACCTCCTAATAAATATTTTCAGGAATCTTTGCTAGGATTTAGAGCCAGGCATATTTGTGGGGGGCGGGGGGGAGACAGACCATGCTCTAGATAAATTGGGTGCCTCGTTATGCACTTACCAGGAGGAAAATGCTGCCATTCCTTGCTAAAAACCCATTTGTCTTGCAAATTTCTATAACGAACAGATTTTGGAATAAATACCATGTAATCTGTGATGACAGTTCTCTCATTTCTTTTTTATTAGTTCAATCTTCTCAGCATCTGAACCACATAGCTACAGAACCTCCATAATCATTAAGGCAGCTGGATCGTATGCATTTTCCCCCTTTTTTGGCACCTAACAGAGTCCCCAGCCAGTCTCTTGTTACTAGGCCCATGTTCTGGTTGCTAAATGCACCTGTATGAGAACACCAGATCGGAAAAGAAAAACAGTGAGCTGTATGGCCTTTGCAACAATATGCCATTTTCCCCCACTGACCTTTACCTGGATATATTTAAAACCTAAATTTTACTTGGAGTTTGTGGAGAACTTGAATTCCATTAAACAATAGATCATCTTAAAATAGATCATGTCTACAGAACATAATGTGGTTGTGGTAAACTCTAACCCTTCTTTTTCTCTATGCCTCTTCTCTTTTGTCTTTTCCTAGGTAAGTGATATTTGATTACTGTTTTGAGCTTCTTCAAGAGACAGCTCGGAGGCCTGCCCTGTTCTCAGTCCTTTTGGAAGGAAGTCTTTGGCCAGTTGCTATTTTTTCTGCTCAGTTGTTGCATTTCATCTCTTGGCTCCCACAGCATGGCAGGGCACATGGAGGTATGGATGTTCACTGTTAATGGGTTTGCATCTGTTCGTGGTAAAAGGAATGTGAGTGTTGGATCAGTGTCAATGATACAATTAAAAGAAATTACTAAGAATTGAATGCCAGAAGACAGTCATTTTACCTCTGCCCATCGACTGATTGTATGGATTCTTATGAATTCTATGTGAGTCTAACAATAAAAATAAACTCAGTGAAACATCTAAGTGAATTATAATAATTTCATTTCTTCTAAGGATCTCACAAATAATTTTTGCCTCTTTTTAAAAGGAGAAATCATGTTTAAATATATTTTGTTTATATACCAATTGGGTACATGCCTGAGTCTGAGAGAAGTTAATTAGTGCCTTATCCCCAGATGAGGCCATCCAGTATGCTTGGACATAATGATTGAAATCATTAGGAAAATACAAGTACAGAAGGATGGATGATTCAATCCCGAGGAGTAGGATTATGTGTATTCTTTATGGCTGTAACTTTGAGCACATTGAGGCATTGTCCCATAAAATTTACCGCGGAACTGTTCTATCAACTCTCGGATCAGAATCTGTAATGGAATTGCCGAGAGGACCATCAGATTCATGAATCTCACCCCACAGCACCTGGAGAGTGTCTTCTAATTCAGGTGGTTGTGGAACTCAAAGCTGAAGTAAGTGACAATGATGGATATCTGTAGCAAGAGCAAATGATGATGGTATAATAAACAGTTAACGGCAGACCTCCATCTAGACAAAACACAGATGTGATTATGATGCAGTGTGAGTATTTTTACTAGAAAACTCCTCCATCTGCTAAGTTGATGGAAACTTTAACCGGGTGTGGCTAAAGGAAATTTCTCACTCTGATTCAAATGAAAGACATATTCTTCCTTCATCACTGTGATTCTGGGTCATTCACTGACACTTAACTTACATTCTGTGATAGTTTATATTATTTCCTTTATTAGGCTAAATACATGGCACATGCCTGTCTACTTTACTTGTTAAAAGATAATTTTCAGGAAAGATAAAATGATGATTCACAAACAGATGAAAAATAAAGGATGTATCGTTAAGCTCATTATGAATGAGGAAACCAGGCAGATGGCATAGAGGTGCCAAAAGAGAAGCCGAAGAAGTACAAATGTATGTGGAATAAAGGGATATGGAAATCAATTTGCAAATGGACATGAAACTGGCTTTTTCCAAGGGAGGGGAGGAAGTCGATTGAACCTGCACAAGACAATTTATTTCCAAGTCTGCAGACAGAATTATCTTGCATTGCATCAGTTATTTATAACTTACAGAGTTGTAAAATAGCTCAAAATAAATGAAAAAGTGGACTGAGATAGCCAATAGGGTATGCTCTATACAATGTGCCATTTTCCATTTGACACCCTGTAATCTCATTTGCTTGTTTCAAATTCTCTTACGTACTCATGAACGTCAATTTTAAAGGAGGAACTCACTATCTACCGTATTTTCAGATTCCAGTGATCTATGTTCCTATTTTTTAAAGTTCAGGTCTGTGCCACATCTGGGACTTCGGGTAGCACAGCCGTCCTTTGATTCTGTAAACATCTCTGCTTTAGTTTTCTGGAATGCCTGGTTTTACTGCTGTTATAAAAGAAGTTCTTAGTATTTCACTGAAAACGTATAGATTCTCAAAAAAATGTTTGTTCAATGAACGAGAACTTTACGGCTACACATTAGCTAGATTTTCTTTATTCTTTAGTTATTTATTAAGTGTCATTATTAAAGTAACCCTCCAATGAAAAAAATTTGGATTTGAAAACTTACATTTGCAGTACCTTTGCCATGGTACCCATTTTGTCCCTGTTAAATCATCTTCCTAAGTAAAGTGGCATTTTGTAGCTCTCATGTCTATTTCATGTCAGTGAGATTATGATATGGCTATAGCATATTACCTTAGTTTTGATGGCTCGTTATCAAATGCGGATGTGCATCAAGGTGTCTCACTCACCAATGTGAGTCCACTTCCCCAAATGGGTACGAATGAGAGAGGAAAAAGGTTGTCCAAGTGGAAGAGAAGGCAAAGGCAGGCATTACAGAGGCACGGTAGGATGTCCCTATGGAGTAGCATTGTGATTTTAGCTCCCAATCTCATGCGTCAGGGGAGTCTGTGGGTTTGCTGAAGTCGGTGGGTGTGATTGCCTCCCAGCAGATGTGCACAAGTTGTTGCTATGCATGCCCATTTGCCTCTGCAGAACTCTACTTCACGCTGTTGTCGCTGATGAAAATCCTTCTCAGTGGGCTAAAGCTATGGTGCCACATGGACCCACAGTGATGACTTTTTCAGGAGAGGCGGTGCTTCCTTTCACCACTTCCCAGAAAATCATATCATTTTCACTGTTAGCAGCTCTCCCTGAGATTTCCCTAACTCCTCTCACATAGAAGATCCAGCTGTGCTGAGAGAAGTTTGAAAGTGAAAGACCTGTTTCAGTATTTTTCTTCCTCATAAACCATCTGGATGTTTTTTTTTTGTTTGTTTGTTTTTTTTGTTTTTTTTTTTTTAATAAAGAAGAAGCTCCCAAAGAAAGTAGACTCCTCAGCCAAGACATCCCACTGATTTGATCAAACTCTGATGGAAACCTATGTGCTACTGGAGTTACAGTGTAGATTCCACTTAGAGGGCTCGAGACCACTGCCGTGAAATATCTCAGGCTTTATTTGGAGTAAATTAGAACCACGTTTGACTTGACTAACTCAATATAGATGGTCATTGGTGCGATGGAGTCCAGAGCTCAGATCTGTTCACTCTATTATTTCTTTGATTTTCCACGGCACACGCAATGAGAAGGGTAGATTCTAAACATTTAATTTTTATTCTTTAGTAGAACCTCAACTTCAGGATGAGGATACCCATTAGCATGGAATCTATTCACTTTTCCTAATGGCTCATAGAATTCTGAGATAATCTGTTTTCTGGCTTTAAATTCTAAAGACCCAAATGTGTTTTGTAAGTAAACAAAAATATGATCTCACCCCCTAGGCACCCACAGAAGTCACAAGGGACATATGTCTCCAGGAAGATAGGAAGGGAGGTTGAGAGTAAAAATGCAAAGGATAAAGAGCTTGGGGTGTGTGGTGCCTGTCCATTGTGCAGGTCTGCTGGGCCTTCTCAGTCCTTGCTGCGTTCTCCCTTCCCCACTCCCATTCACAAACCTTCCCCAGATCTCAACACAACTGAGATTTCAAAAAGGACATCTCTCATATCGTGAGAGGCAGGATTATCAGGGTAGCTGTGGCTTATTAAGCTGTGCATATCTGTGTTCTCCGAATTCTTTATAAAGCAGTCATTGGAGCACATCTGAGAACCATCCCCTCCGTGGCTTCTCTTCTTTTCTTTTTAATTCTCTCAGTATCCTATCATACCCCTCCTCCTATCCTCTGGACTAGCCTGCAGTCCAGAGAAGAGCAGCCCCATGTGCGAATTTTAGTTGCAGATTGATTTCTAGAATCATGATGTGAAGCCACAAGCAATATGCCAGGTGGAGGGGAGTGTGATCTAGCTTCCTTATATAACCCTCTGCAGCTCAGTCACCGAATGTCACTATTTCTCAAGTCCACATATTATCTCACTCTAGCAGATGCAATAAGGCAGAAATGCGGGGTATTTGGAATGCAGTTTATTAAGACATATTTTGGAGCCAGTTGGAGGGGCGCTGGCTGGAAATGTTAATCACAGCAACCACCAACGTATTGACCTGCTTGCTGTTCTCCTCTGCCTTGGGGAATTGGAACAGGGCAGCCAGCCGCTATCATTCTAATTCAGGTTATGATTATGATTATGACTTCTTTCTGGCATATGTATCATATTGTATCTTTTTACTTATTGGACAAACAACAAAATAATATTGCAGAGATCACAGCATAGTCTCCGTGTTACAGTGGGGGAAAAAAGCGATTTCTGCAGGGAGGAAAGGGGCGATTTTTTGAACCTCTAGGAAATTTTTGGGGTGTTGGAAAGAATCTGAAAAGCCACAATCAAAAAAGCAATATTGCATCTATATCGCAATGAGCTTTTCTAGGAGCTGGAAATGGCATTATTACTCCTGGAGAAAAGAGCGCTCTTTTTTCCCCTCCCTTTTGATTTAGACTTCTGTGAGTCAAAGTGTTCTGGTGTTTTAATGGTCTGTTTTAAAGATGGAAAGGGCCCTTATGTGTCAGAACACAAGCCTGTCCCAGCCAGCACGGGGCTTTGTTTGATTATGAAGCTTGTTTGGGATAGATGATATTTTTATAGCTTCTGCTTTGCTTCACCGACGGCCATATTGATGTAGCTCTCCAGGACGGGCCTAATAAATAGTTTATAAAACTGTAAGGCCATTCTCTTGGGTAATCTACCACTGTGCCTTCCCAGACTGCAAAATCGCACATCCAGAGTGAGCTGGCTTCTCACACACAGCTGGCCTCAGGCCTTGGGGTGGGAGATTTCAGGGTGTGTGTGTGCATGTGTGTATTCTTCAAAAGAGCTGCCTGAACTTTCCTGTGAACATTTTAGGAGAGCAGTGGAGAGTGAAATGTTGAGATGGGGTGTTTCATTAATGTTGTTCAATCTGGTCTCAGATGTTGTGGCTGCTGGGAAAGCTGGGACCAGAAAAACTGTGGAAAACCCTTCCAAAGTGTTTTAAGCCTCTGTGATCTCACTATTTGTCAGAAAATCAAGAGGGAGCTGGGAGACGGTGGAAAGATGGTGAATTGGATCTCCCGGCACCTCAGGGTAGAGGTGGTCAGAGGTGAAGAAGCACACAGCCCCCTCTGGCCCCAGGCAGGACCTGCAACTCCTTTAAAGGAGATCAGCAGAGGCAAGCTCTCTCCCCAGGGAAGGAGAGGGACTGTGCCCCTGAGGGACCCCCTACTGCAGCAGCACCCTGACAGCCCGGGGAATGGGATGGGGGTGGGGTGGAGCTCACCAAAGCCACAGATGCCAGCGTGCTAGGATGGAGGAAGTGAAGGCTCTCTGCTGACATCATCAGCATCGGCAACAGGACAGCGACTGGGCCAGCAGTTCTGGCTGCCTCATCTATCTCCATCAATGGTCACGGTGTCATGAGTCTAGAGATGAGGAAGTCGTTCAGAGAGAGTTACAGAACAAACAGACAAACCAAGTCTGTGGAAGAACAAAACCTGAAAACTTGCCTCCCAGTGGTTCAGCTCCTAAGCGGCAGAGCCAGAAGTTGACCCTGGGTTTTGTCTGGCCACACGGCCTTGCATATTGAACTCTCCGTGGCACCCGTGATGCTCTTGTTCTGGGAAGTGGGAGATGTCATTTTTAAAACTTGGGGAAATGCCCTTGCCCAGAAATCCCCACTGCTCCAAATACCTGAGCATTTCAGGCTGATCTGTCTGAAAACATACCTCTAGTTTGAGGATTTCAGAATTATTAAAATTCAAGTGTCCCTGGGAGAGATAAAACGTAAGCCGCTATTTATTCTTGAAACTCCATTCCTCTGGCCTCGCCAGCACGGGGCTTAACGGAGCCACAATAATAGTCCAGACAAGTCTTTCTCAAGCTCGGCCCCCACCCACTCAGTGGGAATGGAAGCTCTTCTGAAGACCCTTCCAGGTAGTTCTGGGGACCCCAGGATGTTACGTATCTATCCCTGGAGGAGCTTCTTGCTTTTTTGTGTTGTCTGCTGTTTCCTGCTCTTCTTCTGTTGGCTGTGGTCACATCTCCTGGCACTCCCAGTCCTAAGCTAGCCACAGGTACCCACCCAGGGGTCTGTGTGCTGGTGGGGGCAGCTGCCTCTCACAAAGCTGGAGAAGCCTGACCCGCATGGCTGTGATTTGTCCCTACTCCGCTCGCACTAATACCTCTCATTACACAACCTCCAACTGCTGAGGTAACAGGCTCTTCCTTCCGGTGGTCCCTATGGGGTGGAGTGAACCAGCTCATTGAGTTTGTATTTGTTCCTCTATCGAAGTCAAACTCACCATAAGGCTCAGACACAGGCCATCAGGCCCTGGGAATCACCCGCACCATTTTCTGTCAAGGGTCGCCACCCTAATTCTGCATTCACTCATTCCTGTTGAACTCGGCTGAGCAACTCACCATCCCTCATTTGGTACCTGACTCTCAGAGTCTCCGGAAGGGCTCAGGTGTGCCTGAATGCAAGAATAAGTGCAGGATACCCTGGGAGGTAGAGCTTTGGGATGGCTTAGACAACAGGCTTTCCTGAGGCCTCCCTGGGTGAGGGGCCCCTTTCCAGGCGCAGCCTTTGTCACTGGAATGAATGAACGGAGAAGCTAAGAGTGAATTGTCTCAGTGAGTTGGAAAGGGAAGGCTCTGGAAGCTGGGTTCCTGGGGAAGGGGCTGTGGCTCTGTGTTTGCCTCGGGTCCCATCTTCCTCCGGGATACCTCCACTCTGCCGGAGGCACAGGCAGTGAGTGGTCAATGACCATCCCTGGGTCTGTGAAGACCCAGCGTTCTTCACAGGTAGTTGAGGTCCACAGGCTTCTGTGGACCCTGGGATTTTGGAATGACCAAGGAGGAGGAAGTAAGAATGTAAACCCTTGGCCAGGCTTGCCCAAGAACTATTTGACCTTAGTCAAGTAAGTTCAGCAAGACTACCACATAACTGCGAGTAAAGAATAACAATGCTCACCCTACTCACCAACATTCAAGTCATGGTAAAGGTATGTAAATAAATACTGCAAATTAAAATTGAATTAAATTGCCATCAAAATATAGAGGAGAAGAAAACCAGAACCATAAATATTTGTTTCTTCTCTCATGTGAAAGTTTTCTAAATCAGTATTTATCATCCAAAACAAACAAACAAGTAGTATCCACTTAATCCATTATTCATTAAACCCTCATTTCTACAAAAGCAAACACCATCTAGGAAAATTCTGGTCCTCGTTGTTTTTTATCAAAATTACCGTTATGGTGTCCTAGCTCATTCCCAGTGCCTTCAATATATTTCCCATGTGCCTGTGGGAATGCTCTTTCTTAACAATTCAACAAAAGCAAAGCAAATCATGATGGGCCCAGCACTATGTTAGGCCCGCTTGTGGGATGATATTGAGCTGAATCCTCTAAATTCAGGACAATTAAGGCTATGTGTGTCTTACTTTTTATCACCCCTTCAAACTTCCCAAGAGAAATAACCAAGGGGCAAGGCTAGGCAAATGCACTCAGTCCCAGCTTCTAGGAGTCTGGCCTAAGGCCCAAAGCAGCCGGTGTGCCTCGAGCTAGCCTGTCGAGAGCAGAGTGTCCACTCTGGCTGTTCATGAGAATCATCTGGGAGATTTGAAAATAAAAAACAAACAAACAAAAACAGTGGTTCTCAGGGCTCTTTCTCACAGGATTCTGATTTAATAGATCTGTGCTCAAGCCCGGGAAACAATGTTCTAAAAGTTCCCAGATGATTCTGACGTGCTGCCTGAGTTGAGAACTGTGGAGATGGGGGCTGATCCTCTGCATGGGCTGTATTCTGTATTCTGACCCCAAACAGTCTTCATTTCCCATTTCTCCCAGGCAGGCCCACAGCCAAGTCTGGCCCCTCTCTTTTAGGCACTTGGCTTGAGAGGTAGTAAGCACTTTGATAGGATGGAGATTGAGGAGCTTTAAGCCTCCCATCCTGTGGAATTTGCCCAGTGCTTAGGACAGGGCTTACAGCCGCTTGACCTTGGGGTGTCTCCTAGTGGGATAGCTCCCAGTAGGACTATTTCCAGGTGTCCATAACCCTCTCCAGCCTCTCAAAAACAAGAGCCTAGAGAAAGACAGAGAGAACAAGGAGCTAGGCCAGGAGCCCTCCAGAACCTTCTCTTCTTCCTATGCCAACCTTGGCCTTGGAAGAATGGAATTTAAAGACAGAGTCCCTCACGGGGATCAGGAAGCTGCTCTCCTATCACTGATGCCCAATATGATGCCCAGAACTTACCCAACAGAGGGAACTCAATTTGGAAAGAGCACGTAGCTCCAGAAGTTAGCCAGGACAGAAAGACTACAAGCTGTAAGCTTGTCCTTGAGGGGACTACAACCTAATGAAGAGGGCCAGAAGCCAGCTGCAGCAGTGGCCTCCCCTCCCCCTTTGCAGGATGCAATCTGAATTCCAAATCCTGACAGAAGAATCCCTTCAGGAGCTGATGGTTTCCTTCTTGTGGAACCTGCTTTCTCTGGGCAACCCCCATATACACTTAGGTGGTTCTCCGCATGGTTATTTCCTTCCTGTGTCTCACGCTGATCCTCTGCCTCCTCCTGCCCCGTCCCAGGCCACTTCCTGTGGGCCCAGAAATGTCTGCCTCACTGTTTCTTCCTCTAGAAAGCCTTTCTTGGCGCTTCCACTCTGTGGAGAGCTCCCCTGCTGTGTCCCTATAGCATATTACGTACACGTCTTCCCCAGAAAATTTCATACCCAATTTTGTCCATTTCTTTGTTGGTATTTTTGTATTTAACTTTCCAAAAGAAGAAATGAAATGGTAGCTATAGTTATTCTGTCCATTGTGGTGGTAACTAGCCCAATGTGGCTCCTGCACACTTGGAGTGCAGCTAGTATACATGTTGAAAAGCAATGTTTTGAATATACTGAGTTAAATACAAGATGTTAGAATAATTTCACTATATCTTTTCCAAAATTTTTATTTAATTTCATTTTTTTCTAAGTACTCTCTATGCCCAGTGTAGAGTTTGAACTCACAATCCCGAGCTCAGGAATTGTATGTCCTACGGACTGAGCCAGCTAGGGGACCCTCACTGTATTTTTTTTTTTTTTTTAATTTTTATTTATTTATTTTTTTAACTTTTTACTATGTGGTTACTCGAATACTAGAATTTATGGCAAAAAAATTATATATGTGGCTCATATGATATTTCTATTGACTAGCTTTGGTCTCTAGTATGAAATAAAGGTCAGCCATTGCTCTTCACATTTTCTTTATGTCTTATCTTTTCCTTCCATCCTTACCTTCCAACCTACCTCCTCCTTCCAGGCAGCGACATGGAGGTAAAAAGATGAATAAGACATTGTCCTTAACCCATTCGTTTTCACAGAGACATGGTTTACTTTTTGCAAATCCTCTCAACTTCCTCTGCACAGGGCATAGAGTAGCTGCTCAACAAGTAATTATCACTTTGTTCTTACAATTATTATTTTATCCAAAATTATCAAGCATGGTTTTATGTTGGTCTTTTATAATTTAAATGGTCCCTTTTTTCATGGAGTTTAGAATTATAAATGCATTTATCTCCTCAACACCAATGAGGTAAGCAAAGGGGTGGATAGTCAGGCTCTGATTTTATTGGTGGGCAAGTGAATCATACTGAGAATAAATTAGCAATGGGGTCGGGTTCAGCCACAGATCTTCACATTACAACACACTGCCTTGTTTAGTTTGTGGACAAAATATCCAATATTTGGAATAATCAGTGAAAAATCAAATGAAACAGAGGTTGTCTTGAATATCGTATCTACTTCGAATGCCTTTGGGGAAATGGATTTAGAAACTGGGTGCTGGGAGCAGGGAAGAGGGAGGATCCTCTCTTCTACTCAAAACTCCCTTTCAGGGAAACCTACCCTTTCCAACCCCTCTCAATCCTTTCTCTGCCACAGAGTTCTGCGATGCATTTATTTGGCAAATCTATATGTTTGTGTCCTCTTTATATTATTATTTCGAGTGGTCAGAGATCTTTTGAACGGCTCTGTACACATGGTGTGTGTGTGTGTGTTTCCTCAGGGAGGTGGTCAGCTTCTACAGGGTGGACCCATAGGACCCTGGGGCGGCTTTGCACGCAGACCGACACAGCCTGCAGGGCCTATGAAGAGGGACAGGGTGGCATGGCAATATGCTTAAATGTGTTAAGAGAGATTTAGGAAATGGCACAATTTTGTACACCTTTCTTAAGGAGTCAAATCATTAGCCAACTATACAAGAGTTTCTTCAAGTTTATAAATTGGTTAAAATTAATTAGTCAGGGGCATCTGGGTGACTCAGTTAGTTAAGTGTCTGCCTTCGACTCAGGTCATGATCTCAGAGTCTCTGGAGTGAGAATCCCTGTTCAGTGGGGAGTCTGCTTCTCCCTCTCCCTCTGCTTCTCCCCAGCTCATGCTTACTTGGTCTCTCTCACTCACTCACTCTCCCTCTCAAGTAAATAAATAAATAAATAAAGCTTTAAAAATTAATTAGGCAAATAAAGCTACGCTCATGAAAAGTGGTATCATACATGGATCTGACTGAAGCAGAAATAGCACCCTTTCCTCTGGCTGAGTCCCTTTAGCAGCTGAAGACTATTCCTCTGATATGACCCTTCCTCTCCACTGTCACTGTCATTGTCCCTTTCCTCTGATGCTATTCCAAATGAAGCCTTCTAACAGCTGACAGCAACTAAAACACACCTGTGTGACAAGGATCTCATGCCTACGAGTCTTCCAAGCCTTCCTCCAGCCCGGCCCTCTTTCAGATTGATCCTCAAACTACCAGCTGTGTGATATTTCTAAAGTCACTCTAAGGTTGATAAAAAAGACTTCAGTGGTTCCTCATGTGCTGAGGGAATACCCAAACAATGTAAATCAGCATACATGACCCTGTGTCTTGCTTGCTGCCTGTCTGTCCTTTCCACAGACCCTCTGCTCAGCCATAAGCATCTCAGGTGGAGAAACACAACTCGCCTGACTTCCTCTCTGACATCAAACTTCCTCTTCCATTTCCTGGATCCTCATCTGGAACTCCCTCCTTATTTCACTCTTGCTCATTACTTATTTCTCATGACTCTAGGTAGAATTAATTACCCCATTCCTCATGTTCTAGCCCATTTGTTTATGTATCTTCAGCACGTGAAATTACAAGTAACTGTACTCCCCCCACCCCCGCCCCCGCCGTGTCCCTGGGGACTCTGAGCTCCCAGAGCAGGAATCTTATCTACTAACTCTGGCTTGGTGCGTACCTGCTATGCGGCGGGCATTTTATTTGTAATATCTTGTACACATCTTTAAACTGTTTTACTGGGTCATGTTATTTTCCTTATTTTAGACGTGATCAAACTGAAGCTCTGAGATTTTTGTCATTTCCCCAAATTATGAGTAAAGCCAGGACTTGAATCCAGGTGCGTCTATTCCAAAGCCGATGACTTTCACAGAGCAATTTGTTATCTTTCCTAATTCACAGTTATCTGTCTGTGCCTAGCATGATTCCTAGTGCAGAGCTGGTGGTAAATAAAATGACATCTAAATGAACGAGGGCAGATATCCAGTGCCCTGTGGCCCTTGAAGGGAGGTCTGCCTCCGGACCTGTTCTAGTCCTGCTCTTCTTGCTCCTCCTTTCCTCCTTCCCCTCCCCCCACCCAACCCTGCCTCCATCTTGCTAACCACATGGACCATTTTCTAGCAGGCTGTTTGTTGTTTTGTTTGTACTGCAGACATTACGACTGCTCCCCCAGCCCTCAGTGACATCTCCCATACACCCCCTTTGCTTTCTGACATTTTCAGTGTCTGTTGCCAAGACCTGCTGTGATCCCTGTGACACAGAGCTGTGTGTGTGAGCTTGAGACAACCAGAAGGGCCTCTGACAGGACATGCCATCACTAAGCCTGTCTGGACGCTGGGGCATAATGAGTTTGCCATTTGAAAGACCTGAATCACAGGTTTTGTTTGGTTCCTCCTCCCTCGTTGCCTCCCCTCGCCATTTGATGTAGATTGGCACAGACCAGGTTTTTCTCAGCATAAGAACATAAAGACATGAAATATTTTCCGAACAGGAAAAGGCCACACAGCTCAATATATTGACCTCTCCTGTTAATATTTCCAGCGATTTTTCGTTTTGGTAAAAGAGTTTTGCTGATTAGTAATGACAGGAGGCAGGGGAATGAGAAGTTTCTTTTGAGCTTGACTTTTGGATATTAGAAGGTAAGGGGTGGATGCACAAGTGTCAGGCCAGACTCCTCATTTTAGCAGTGAATATAAGCAGCTCTGTGAAGCTGGTGGGATTTCCCAGGGCAGGAAGGTTTTGAGAGCTGAGTTCAGATCACAGTGGAATTCCTAAGCAGGAGGCAGCATTCATGGCATTATCCCAAACCTCTGCCCCCTGCAAAATGAACCTCGTTTAGCTTTATTCTTTTAGCATTTTAGAATTGATTGGAAGTTGGGGGGGTACTTGAGGACTAGGACTGAGCTTTATTCTTTAAGCATTTCAGAATTGATTGGGGGTGGGGGGGTTACTTGAGGACTAGGAGTGAGCATTCTCCTTTCAAGTTCAAAATCATCTGGTCCCAGGAGGAGTAGGGATGCTGGTGGTGGCTGATAACTTTATCTTTCCTTGTAGAGCTTCCACCATGCTTTCTTCAAGGTTTCTCTGAAGGTAGGCGTGAGGGACAGAGTCTATAGGATAAATCAGCCCACAGTGGATATTTTCTTCTTCTGAAAATTGCTCTAATGTCTCTGTAGAAACTCTTTAGCTACCAGGCTGGAATAATCTTCCCTGATGGCTTAGAACAATGCCAAAAATGTTTAAAAATGTTTAAGATAGTGAGTGGAATTTGCGAAGGGCAGCACCTGACCCCTGCTCCCTCCTTGCTCTTCATGAAGACTCCTGCTTTCTCACCAGCTGTCCTTCTAATTAGCAGTGGATCCCAAGTCACAGGGATTCCTTACACTCTTAAAATACTTGACACTCTCAGCACCACATCACCCACAGATAAAGTGGTTCACAAAAGATCTCAGAGGCCTCATTGTTTTCATGCAGCAAGGCTAACAGCTTATGCCCACAAACCAGACCCCCATGTGTACTGTAACCTCACTGCACCTCTTCCTCCTTCCTGAAACATCAGTCACTTACTACATGCAAGGGACTGAGAATTCCATTATTCAAACGTGGATCCTCAAGGAACTGTTGGTCAACAGACAACTGTTAAGTGTTATTCTAGAGATATGCATAAACATTAGGGGATCTAATTTTGTCTTGGATGTAGTGGGAAGAGAGAACAGAGTAGATTTCCCGAATGAAGTGCTCCTCCAAAGCCATCTGGTAATTCATATTTTAGCTGAGGTAACAGAAGATCTGTTAGTTCATTGAAACCACTTTCTGCCTTCCCATAGGTGAAGAATGTTTTAGACCAGTTTCTGCTCAACAATTTTTTTCTTCTGCAACATCAGATGAAATTTGTATTCTTAACTCATTGCCCTGGATACTCCTGAGATGATGCAAAGTTCTAAGCATGCTATTTCTAAGAAGAGAGAAGGAGAGGCTGGGAAAGGATTAAAATTTATTTGCAAACCTTAACTAAATGGAAGATACAACGAAACATATAGAGTGGTTTCATATGCAAATGTAAGAGGGTGAAACTCTTTTGTCTGATGAGTATAAGGTCATTGAAAACAGAGGCCATATTCTGTCTTTGCTCTGTCTTCCCAATGCCTCTACACAATTTAATTCCTGAGGTTCAATAAACAGATTTACCCTGTCACACCGGTTTTTGTTCTGGTCTTACCCTTTTTGTCCTGCTTTTTTATTGCTATCTGGATTGAGGGATGGTGAGAGTGTCCGGAGGAGAAGCACACACAACGCCCACCTGACTATTTCCTCCAAAAAAAAAAAAAAAAGCAAACAAACAAACAAAGGAATTAACTCATTGTGCACCAGTATTCACACAAATACCTTCAGCTTCTCTAAGTTTGGAGAGAAGATTTAATTCAAAAAAACCTGGATTTCTTTTTCATTCTTTATGAGCCGAGTTGTTTTTCATTTCTTTGCTTGAGAAGGTGAAATAATTGAAATAGGGGAAAATTTCATTTCTCTGCCTGCTGTGGAAAGACATTTTTCAATCATGGTTGAGATTCTCTGAAGTGGTGTATGGCCAGGCTGGCAGAGGCACCAGCAGAAAGCAGCAGAAGCTGGAGCTGGGGCTGGGGTTCAAGTGCAGGAAGGAGGGGCTTGCTTGAAACCGACTCCAGCCATCATCCCAAGCTCTGGGCAACAGAAGCTGGAGGGAAGAACTCTGGCAGGGGGGAAACGAAGTAGTGAGTTTGCTAGGACCGGAACCTGCTTTTCCTTGAGCTCCTTAGCCAGACAACTCCTTATCAGGAGCCCTCAGACTGGAAGACAGGAAATTAATGCTGGATTGTAGGGCCGTTTGTGCTAAACTGCCCACGGTTGCTTAGGAGAGCTCATAGGCACTGAGCCCTGGCCACACCTCTGTGCTTGCAGAGAGCAGCACCAGGCATTCCGTAGCGAGAATTTAGACCTGGAAAAGAAGTGACCTGGTCTGAGTGGGTCATACCATGATCCCTATCTTCATAGCATGGAAATGCTCTAAGTGAACGGGTTTAAGGAGGAGAGGGAGATTGTTGTTTACTTACTTATTGCCAGAAGACTGGGGCCCAGGTTTGGGATTGTGGAGACTCTCGCTTCAGTTGCTTCTATCAACCTTGGGCTGCCAGTGGCAAAGTCAGAAAGATGAGACCTTGATTCTGTGGAATCACTCAGGGTTAAGCGCCAGCACTATAATTGGGTGGGTGAGTGCACAAGCGTTAGAGCTGAACAGACTTGGGTTTTAATGCCCAATCTGCTGTTGATGAGGCCAGGGAAAGTAAGTTACTTAAAGGCTGTGAGTTTCAGTTTTCTCATCTGTGAAATGAAGATAGTATAGACCTATAGGAATTCCTGTGAGCGGTGAGTTTGAGACATTAGAGTTACCACACCCCTCGATTCCCCACCACTGAATTTGGACTCAATCAAGCAGATGATAGGCAGATTTTTTAAGAAACAAACAAAAAGATTAAGTTTATTGCTATTGGTGATGTAGTAGAGAACAGGCTTAGATCCATTGCTAAAACTGGGGCTTCCTAATATTCTCAGAAAGAAAGTCACATGTCCAGAACAGCAACCCCACATCTCTATCCTCTCTTTTGCCAGCACATGACCACATGAATGCACACACACATGTGCACACACATGCACACGCAGTGGGTATGTCCTTCAGGAAGGAGAAATTCCCCATGGGAACATAGGGAGAGGGGAATATGAGTCCAAGCTGACAATGAAAAAGGTGAATCAAATAATTACTGCCATCCCATATTGATAGTAGTATTATTTTATTGATGTAGGTTTTCACTCATCTCTAAAGAAATGGGTTCATTAAATACTTTTTTAAAGGAAAGAAAAATGAAACACAATTAATGACAGAAAGCACTGCACATTTCCTTCATTGCCTATTATCTTTGTGTGGGTTCTCACAGGGACCTGAAAGCAGATGCTTGTTTTCATGGTTTTAGTCTCTTCAGTCATGGCATGTGGGTGCTTTCCATGCTCACAGATCCAAGCTTAACATTCAAATGGGCTTTGAAAAGCGAGTCCTGGTGGAGACTGGATATACACATCCATGGGGCAATAGATATTACAGCCAGAGTCTTCTGGGCTTACTCTCCAAGTTCCATGACCCATCCAATCACATTTCCAGAACCACAGCATTTAAAGGGGCTGCTCTGGCATTCCCAAGTAACCTTAATGCTGGAGTCGGAATACATCCTTGAATCCCACCTCTAACCGTGAACTAAGTGAACTTTGACATTTCATAACTTCCTCTCTCTTCATTTCACTTTCCCCACTTATAAAAGATGGACAATAATATCTGTCCAGGTTTCTGGACAGCATCAAATAAAGTAATTATTGGTAATAGTAGGTGTTCATATTGTAGATGTTGGACCTGGAAGGAATATAAAAAGAAAGGAATCATTCCATTTATTCCCCTCACTCCCACCCCAAAAATGCCACATAACTTGAAGGGGAGAGATTTGAGGGTGATATAAAATGGTTATTTTGCAAGCTCATATGGCTAGTCAGCAACATTTTTGTTGCAGAATAATCTCAGCATGATAGTATAACTTTATCCAGAATTGACCTAAATGCCTAATTAATAGAAAAATTAATGAATACATAACTATTTTTGTCTTTGTATATCAGAAAAATGATGCTTTATTGGCTATATAAATATATGACTGTTAATTCTTCATGTTGATCTATCCGTACATTTTATTTCTTTTAAAACAAGAAAATTAGTATGAGAGCAGGACTTTTGGACAGGGCAGTAAATTGATTGCAACTGTGCAGGCTGGTTAGGGAGTGGTAGTGAGTTAAAGTTGATGGCTGAACTTGACAAGAATTTGAAGATGCAAAGCAGCCAAGCATAGAGAGGAGTCAAAGATGAGTAATAATAAGTTTTAAGTCTGTGTGGCTTGGACTGTGTGGAGAGAAGAGGGTTCTAGAGCATGTAGCAATGAACAGAATTAAGGATACCAGGAAGTAGAATTTGTTTTGGATGAATTTAAAATACTTGCAGGAAATGATAGATGATAAATAGGTAAATAGATGATAGATAGATAGATAGATAGATAGATGATAGAATTAGAAATATGTCTGAAACTTGAGATTGGAAGTCTTCTGCACAAAGGAAGTAAGTAAAGCCATTGAAATGGATGGGGTCATTCAAAGGTCCTGGGTAATGGCTAAAATTAATGGCAGGGGAAGGAAAGATGTGAATGGAGAGATCTGTTGAAGAAGCTGTAAAAATAAATAAACTGGGTGGTCTAATGGCCTCAGTATCATGAGAGAAGAGCATTTCAAGAAAGGGAATGATCAGGGTCAGGTACTGTAGAGATTAAGAAAAATAGGATATAAGAAAAAGATCTTTTGATTTGATAATTAGGAAGTCCTCATGGATTTAGAATATTTCCACAGGCCAGGGTGCTAGGGATTAAGGAGTGGATGGATATGGGGGTAAAGACATTAATCTTTTAAGAAGACTAGGATAAAAAATGAAGGAAAGAAAGAGTCTCTGGTGTTCTTTGTTTTTTCTTTCTTTGTAAAGAAGAAATTGGATGTGAACATGTTTACAGGTAGAGATAAAGGCAAGTGGAAAAGACTAAGGGTCTACAAGTGGGAGAAGACCAAGACACTATAGGATCTGGAAGGAGAAAGAATAAGGGAGAAATGGAGGAGGGGCTATGGGGGGTAGAGTTGGAATGAGCTCACCTGAAATGAGTTTACTCTTAAAAGTAAGAAGTGGGCAGGGTAGATGAAAGGGGAGGTTTGCAACAGCCATAGGGGAATGCAGTAGAAATTTCCTAAGAACAATAGACGGACCTCCAGCAGTGAGCGCTCAGTTGATACTGGAAACGCAGTGGACATCCCCGCCAGGGTCTTATTTCCCCTCATCCCTTCATCTTATTTGTTCAGCGTGTTAGACTTGCCAAGGTCAGAATTTGTTTTTCCGTGCTGCTCTTCAGGATATATCAGGAGCTGCCTATATTTTATTAATAAATACCCTCCTAATCATGTTGATGTTTCTGGGTGAGTTTTCTAATATAAGTGCATTTATAAAACATTTTGCTATAACAGATAGATTCTTGATTCCAAAATGTGTATTTTTCCAAAAATTGTTTCTCATTTTTGGGAGTCAGTCTTTATACTGAATCCTGGCCTTAATCTTATCTTTGAGGTTTTGGCCACTATTCATTCTCTAACTATAACTCTTCTTTTTTTGTTTTTTTATTTGGTCATACTTTAGTGGGCATGTAGAAAACCTAAAACTCTCAGAATGGTTAAAAAAAAAAAGGTAATAGTTTGAGTAGTGTAATGACATGAATGTCAAGGTAGGAAATGAGAACAAGGCCTACAATTCCTTTCTTCTTTTCATCAACAGATAAACATTAAACATCCATTTGTTGGACACTTTGCTTGGTACCAGTAATACTGGTGAATGAGCACATCCTCAGCTCCCGACACACTTAGTGTCCAGCAGAGAGAGGGAATGTTTTCAACTGTGTTATATTAATCTCAAACTGTCATTCTCCTGGTGGAGCTGGAGCTCCTATCAGTGTTTGTGGAGGCAAAGCAAGATGGATAGTGGTAACATTCTCGAGGTCACTAGTTTCTAAATGCCAATCCAGGCACGGAGGCTGGTCCATAAGGAAGCCCTTATCTGCAGAGGAATAAGAAAAAGAAGGAAATCAAAGCCCGTGGAATGTCCACAACATCCAACAGCTGAGATTTTTATCCCCACATCCTTGTGAAGTAAAAATACTCCCTTTATTTTTAAGAATTAATGGTAAGAGATAAAAGACATTTTACTTGGCAAAAGATTTGTCACCTAATTCTACCTTTTTTTGTTTCCTTTTAAATTTTACTGGCTTATAAAACCCTGAAGTCTGAGAAATTCTGTTCAAAATGATCCCTGTTATGCAAGGAATACATATTTTTTTAAAAGATTTTGTTTATTTATTTGACAGATGGAGATCACAAGTAGGCAGAGAGGCAGGCAGAGAGAGGGGGAAGCAGGCTCCCTGCTGAGCAGAGAGCCCGATGCGGGGCTCAATCCCAGGACCCTGAGATCATGACATGAGCTGAAGGCAGAGGCTTAACCCACTGAGCCACCCAGGTGCCCCTACAAGGAATGCATATTTTTTGAGAAAAAAGGAAAAAAGGAACTCCTCAGTTGGGAAAATCCAGGTTGACTACGGAGAGTTGATTGAATTTCCTCGTTTCCCTTCGCCTGGAAAGAGCGCAGATTCTTCCAAGGAACTCACTATAAAGCTGAAGGGTGCTTTGTCAGTAAATCAATTTAATTATTGACTGTGGCCCAACCCAGAAATATTCTTGGGACAGCTAAAATCATGATTGCCTCTCTGACCATAAGGGCAGGAGACGTAAGTTTGAAAGACAAAAATCTTAAGTGTCCTGAGGAAAATTAAAATAAGTGACGCACAGAGCTTCTGACAAAGGGAAGGTCTTGAGCTTTCCTGCTGAATTGTGTTTTCCTTTTTATCTCTCTGGTTGTCTTTTGTAGGATTTGTGGTGGGAATCCCAAGAGAAACCTTAAAGTTGGGGTTCAACTTGACTAATTCTTTTCAAAAGCTCTGTGACTTGATATAGAATGGCAGTGTGGGGGCCATGTAGGCTGGACGTTAAGATTCTGGAAAATGGGGACTATTCAGTTCATCAAATGTAGCATGTCTGTGCTGGATCAGTTTCCTAGGGCTGCTGAAACAAGGAACTGCTAGCTGGGTGGCTGAAATGGACAGAACTTTATTATCTCACAGTTGTGGAGGCTAGAAGTTCAGAGTCATGGTATTGGCAAGGCCGTGCTGCTTCTGAAACTGGTAGGGGAGATTCTTTGCTTGTCTTTTCCTAGCTTTTGGCGTTTGTTCAAAGATTTTTGGTGTTCCTTGGCTCTTGGGAGTAGCACTTCAATCTCTGTGACTCTGTTTCTGTGTCTCTTCTCTTTTTCTTATAAGGGAAAGAGGCATATTGTATTAGGGGTCCACCCTACTCCAGTATGACCTCATCTTATCTAATTCTATCTGCCACAACCCTATAGCCAAATAAGGTTACTTTCCCAGGTACGGGAGGTTAAGGCTTTGCCATACCTTTTTGGAAGACAGAATTCAACCCATGAAGAGTGCTCAGCAATGAGCATATGAATACATGATTTTTGGAACTCCTACCAGTTAGGACTTTGACTGTGGGCGTGACAGATAGTGAACAGAGAAGTGTGTACTTTTTTTAGATCTGAATGTGGTGATGAGTGTGGCTGCGTGTGTTTAAACATGTTTTGTGCGTACTTTGATATCACACATGTAACTGTTAAAATTAAACTGTTTTTACTGTGTGCTTTCAGAGGACCTAATACATGGATTTAGAAGTAGTATTTGAACTTGCACATATTGTGGATTTTACCCATAGTCTTACAATGAGATTTTCCGTTATTGAAAGATTCCACTGATACTGAGATAAATCAGTTTGCAATGGGACTGACCATTTTCTCCCCAAACAATCAAGTACTCCTGAGGCTGCGAGGGCCTCCAGAAAAGGTAAGTGGTTCTTTTTTAAGGAAATGGGACCATTCTTGCTACAGAAGGGAGAAGACCATATCTCCTTGGCATCTGGCTTAGCAGGTCCCTTGAGGAATTATTTAAAGCCCAAGAAGAATTTTTACTAATTAATTAAAAAAATTTTTTTTTCTGCAAAACACATACACAAACACACTCACACACACATCACTTCTGTCTCTTGAACTCCAGTTCTGCAAGAGAAAGAACATAAGGTCCTCACATTACTACAATCTTGACCTTTCATGGAGAGGCTTAATGAGACAGAGGAAACAGGTTGAGGGGTGTGTGTGAGGAGCAGCTCTCAGCTCCTCCAACCTCTGCCTTCAGGAAAAAAACCCTACTGGAAAGTAGGGTTTGGTGTGTGGTAGGGGGACCTGAACCTCAGGCCCCTCGCCTCCTGCACTTGCTCCCAGGGGTTCACACTTCCTCACTTGGATCACTCATATCACCTTTTGTGTCCCCCTAAATTTCCAAGCCCTGTTAGTTTTTCTTGCTTGTTCTTAGGACACTTTCTTCCCTTTTGACCCCTCCCCCTTCTTCCTGTTTACATAGTTGCCTGAGAGAAGGTGCCGATTTGTGTCTCTGCTCTGTGATGCCAGCTAGAGTAAAGTAAAAAAGAGGGTCACAAAGTCAACAAACTTAATTTCCTCCCGTGGCAACACCCACTTCCAGCGGTCCACTGCTGCTTCTTGCTCCGTCTAGCTCTCCTTGAAACCCCTGGCAGCCGTCTGAGATTAAATGCAGAGCTCTTGAATAATCCAAACCCAGCAAGGAGCCACTATCTCAGCAGCAGGCTGAGAGTTCTAGACTGTCGTCACATTAAGAGCAAAGGGAAATTTTGATTTAAGGAAGGCCCTTCATTTTCCAACAAGGAGTAGAAGCGATAACATTTCTTCCACCCCCTGGCGACTCACCACTTTATCGAGACTTGGCTTCTCCGTGTCCCACTCATTCCTTTGTGCTTGGATATTCTGTCAAAGGCTTTCACAAAGAGATTTTCTCTAACAAGAAATGCGTTGAGGCCATGGAAGGAAACAAACTGATGTATATTTGTGAGTTCGGTAAAATAAGAAATACATGTTCTCAGCATGTGATCCTGCATGTTCAGACCTGGCTCACGCGTCACTCCCGCAAGCCACCCCCACCTCCCTGCTCCCTTTCTCTTGACTCACACTCTGCACCACAGCATCTCCCTGCTTGGCTGAAAAAAAATGACCAAGCCTTTCATGTGACCGTAGGGGCTAAGTCAGAAACACAAATACGATCCCATGACAAGGAGTACTGTTTAAAGATTTTATTTATTTACTTATCTGAGAGAGAGAGAGAGAGAAAGGGACAAGCAGGGGAAAGAGGCAGAGGGAGAGGGAGAGAGACTCTGTACTAAGCAGACTCTGTACTAAGCACAGAGCCTGACATGGGGCTGGATCCCACAACCCTGAGATCATGAACTCAGTGAAAATCAAGAGTCAGACACTGACCGGCTGAGTCTCCCAGGCGCTCCTAGGAGTACTGTTTAAAAGTGGTGTTCTGTATATGGAAAATCTACATTCTGATGTATGCCTCATAAATACACCGCTTTGTAGATCTGGTTGCAACATATTTTAGTTAGTCAATAATCCTATACAATGCTGTCTGATAAGAAATAACTGCAATTTGCATGATGTTCTGGGCTGTTAGATCTTTTCTTGTTACTCTACTAGCAAATTGCTTTATCTTCCACTTTTTTTTTTTTTCAGTTCAAATGCCCTACAGCTGCTTTATAGAGCACTTCAACTTACCATTTATCATTCATCCTAAATAACGCAGCAAACAGTATAAGAACTAAGAGACAAGAGCCTCTAATAAGAGGTGAAGCAATAGATTGGGACTGTTCGTGCAGATAAGGACTAGATAGGAAGCAGTCCTCTCCCCTTGAGAATGGCCACCAGGCTCAGAGAGCTTGTCCCTAGATGAACATCACAGCGAGGAACACAGACAGGGATGTGGGTGGGGGTCCAATCGAAACACATTGCATTGTTTCATTAGGTTTGCCTGAACAGCTTAGGTGCTGGGACTGCAGATTTTCATCTTTATAACACTTGCATTTAGCATACTGCCTGGCACATAATACTGACTGCTAACTTAATTTTGTAGAATGAATCCATGCACAAACAAATGAATGAGAAAGTTATTCTGGATTCCATATAGTATATCGGTGCATAATTGACTCAGGTATAAGGTAAAATTCTGGTGACAATTTTATATTTGTAATAGTTTCCGGAACATTTCCATGGTGTGGTAATACTGCACAGGGCTGAGGATGTTAGTTCTAGCAATCACAGCCCCTAAGGTTCAGTTTCTTCCTCTGAAAAATGGGACCCACAATAATAGCTCCTTCAGAAGGTTGTACATGTATGTGGTCGGTGAAGTAATGGACATCCTTGGCATGGCACCTCACACATGGGGTGGCTGAGTGGTATTGTGATTATCACCCAGGTGATGATGATACCCTCTCTTCCTGCTATTTAACCCTACTAAAATTTTTACCTCTAACATGTGCAAGGTCTAGCTACCTTCATGTTTTCAGTTTACATTCAGGCAATGCCCATCAGCGTCAAAGCTCTGGGTTTTGAGAACTGAAGAGTCTGCTCCTTATGCGTATATGTGTGTGTGTATTATTCCTTAAAACCTTAAACATGGTTCAAGAGGACTGCTATTTATTGGGTGCTCAGACTCTGTACCAGGCTCTGGGACAGCAAGATACTTTACATATATTATCCTCTGTAGTCTCTCTAGAGATATTTTGAGGTACATATTATCATCCCCTTATTTTACAGGTTAGGAAATTTAAATGCAGAAAGCATATATGACTCACTTAAAGTCTTATGTTAAAAAAATGGCAGGTGCAGTCATTCCTGCTTGCAAAAGCCCTTCTCTTTCTACCATGTTAGATCAAAGCACTCTTTCTTATAGACTCAGAGTGAATGCCAAATGGCAGTCTACTTTAAGAGGTAGCTCAGAATTGAATACACAGATGTGAACTAGGTTACAGCAGACTTGATACTCACTCAACCACTTCCTCAAGCTAAAGCTTCTGGTAATCTCTCTGGGCCTCCTCGGCTCCCTCTGCAAAGTTGGTAGCACCATGGAGACTGTGCCGAGCAGACTCGGGATGTCCTTTACACAACCTCTTACCTATGACTCCAGACTTGGAATGCACCACGCTTCTGACAAGATTAAGATAAATGTGAACCTTCTCAATGGAGGGCATTTTTCTCTTTCTTTTTCGTGGTTGTCTGAAATTCTGTGAGCCCCTGCATTGTTAAAATATAAACTGCTAAAACTAGCTGCTTAGTGTTCTCAAACTCTCAACCAGTAAGACTCATTATTGAATTAAACAAGAAATGCACACATCAAAAAATAAACAGATACCCAGGTAGCTACATTAAATGGAAGCCAAAAAACATATCATTAGTATTTAGTATTTCTCTCCTAACATTCTCCCTATAATAGGTCTCCAGGAATCAGAGAAACAGAGTTTTGGACCCTGGAGGAACCGGAGGTAACATTTGTCTAGGCTTCTCATTTTCCAGATAAGGAAAGAGGTTATTTTCTTTTCCCCAACTGTGTGATATTTTTAAGTTCTCCAGTGGCCTAATTCCTCATCTAGCTAATGCTCATAGTGTGAGGCCACATGGAGAAAACACTGAGAACTTCATACCTTCCATAATATGCTAAATGGGTCTAAGAGAATAGGTTTGCTTTCCATTTTCGGTCAATCAGTCAATCAATTAGTCTATCCAACCGAAAGATCTCACCAAAATAAAACCTGAAATTAAACATGAAGATGACAAAGTAACAAGAAATCTGTTCTTGCTGTCTTTGCTGTCATTCTTAGCACCTCTACATTGAAAGGACCACAGACTAAGATGTGAGAATTAGATTCAAATGTCTGCATTCAGGAGCTCCCAAGTCTCATCTTTTACTTAAGCTTTCCTGTATTTTCAAGTTATACCTTGTAGTTACCTAGCTACGAAAATAAAATGTATAAAATCACACCTCTTGGAGGTATTTTCCTTTTGTTCATTCCTTTCATTAACATGAAGAACTTTCCTGCAGGGGTGCTTAGTTTTGCCAGAACCCCTGCACAATGCTAGGATATTCCTCTTCCTCTTACAAAAAAGTAATCTGATCAACCATGCTTCTCTGGTTAGAGAGATGGTTTGCTGCTCTTTGTGCATGTGGATGATACTGTCTGCTTCTGATATGGAATTCAGCCTCCATGTGCTCCCATGTTTAGCCTGTTAATGTGAGTTTTTACTGCTGCCTAAAACAGATAGCAGGTGGGCTTAAATGAAATTCAGTATTCTTTGTTCTTTTTTTTTTTTTTAACTGTCATTAAGAAAAAAAAAAAAAAAAACTTAAAGAGAATCCAGTCCCTAACAATGTGACAAACTGTACTGGCTATTGAGAAATGGAATGTTCACTTGTCCATGTACAAGAAGGCCACGGAGCTCCCAAACTGACTGTGCTATCTCCCTCTGGGGGAAAACACCTGTTGCTCGCAGATTTTTTGAAAGGCATCTCTCCTCCCTGTTGAGAGTCATATATAGCTACTTTCTGCAGAATGTGTGTGTCCAAGTTTTTGTTGCTGTTGTTGTTGCTGCTGCTGCTGTTGTTGTTGTTTGTGTTTTTTTCCGCCTCCCCACCCCCTCTTTTCTCCCCACCCAGGAATTTCTGTTTGGGATTTCATCAATTCCCATGTTTGATGGTATCACTGAAAATGCCATGCGCATTGAGTGTTATTGTTCAGAGATGTCTTTCTTCCCAGATAAATGAACCATCACTCCTAGACATAAAGAGTGGTTTCCAAACTGAAGAATTCGTAGGTCTTTATCGGTCTGAGACTTGTGTCTCACCTTGTGGCTCTCACTGTCTCTAGGAAAAAGCAGGACATTATTGGTTCCTGGGAGCCACCAGCTTCCCTGGAACACAAGCTGACAATTGTCATTTACATATTCTACCATGTAAATGGTGCCCTCTAGATTGTAGAAACAAAAACACAATACCAGTTGATTCTTCATTTTGCATTCATTGCAAGCCCGTGGGACCAATGTTTTTTACTCCAAGACCTAAATAGCCTGGTGGCAAAATCTGCTTTTTGAGAAATGTATACAGTACTCAGCCAGCTTCACTTCATATCAGGTGAAAGGAGAGATTATCAACCCATATCATACTCAGAGCTCCTCTATCTCTATTCATACTAAGTTATTATATTTGGAATCTACAAATTCTCTTTTATAGAGATGGTGAATTTAACCTGCTCAATACTAATCATAGTTTTGGAAACAGATTTTAATATATGCGGTACCTAAAAATTGCTAATCTACGGTTTTGCACTTTTTCCTGTCGATCTATAATTAAATCATCCGAAAACACACTGGTTTTACATCATTATAATAAAGGTGTATTCTGATATCTCTGATGACTGTGGCTCCCTCACATTCATTATTTAATTGCTAGACATTTTACTATCAGCTCATATGGTGTTATCTAAATTAATTGTGAACTTTAATGTACTTGGATCTAAAGAGGAAATCAGCTGTCTCCTCTGTAAAGAAGTCTCAGAAGGCTGACTAGACCAATCTTATGTTAACAACCTCATATACTCTTTTTGGTTAGGAACAAAATCTGAATGTTTAGGGAAATGCCCTTTTCAGCTTATAAGAGGTTCCACATCATGACACTATTCTATCAGTTGACCGGAAAGAGAAAGTGTCTTATTGAACTGTTTGGTGATTGTATTTCTAAATTAATTTCAAGACCGCAAAATCAGCTTAAGAAGTCCCCTAAAATAGGGTATGTTCTGAAGATCCAGAGCTCTGCTCGGGCCTAAAGAGTTTGTGGGAAATTTTGGCTGGGCTGGGAAAGAGAGGCGGGGGGCACATAATCAAGGGAACTGTCAGAGCTGTTCATCATTGAATCCATCAGTAAACACTGCAGATCATACAAAAGGAAATATATATATTGTGTGGACTAGGGAGGGAGATAAAAGACAGGAAACAGTTATACTTTATTGTGGATCAGGGCCGGGAGATATTTGACAACGTTTTAGTACAACCAATATAATAAATGGTAAATGTTTCTGTTTGCCCTCTGTTATGATTCAGATACCCAATTAAAAACTTTAGTATGTACCTCATTTAATCCTTACATTATGTGTGCAAGAAGATTTGATTGTCCCATTTTAAAGATGAGAAAACTGAAGCTCGGAGTGATCAGAAAACTTTCTTAGGAACCACACAGCTAGAAAGCAGTAGAGACAGGATATGGAATCATTTTTTTATATGCCATTGATAAGAATTATGGAGGCTCAAGTCTATAATATAATACTAATCTATACAACCCTACAGCAAAGCTAAGAGTAGGCTCAGAGAGACTGTAACGTGCTCCAAATCACACTGCTAGTAAATTGAGGAGCTGGGATAGGAGCCAAGGTCATTTTAATTCCAAAACTTATGCTCTTTCCAACACACCGCATTCCACCACCCACAGAAGTCCTCTCTGTTATACTAAAGAGTCTCTCTAGGGAAACAAACAATTATTTTTCAGTGCAAGCTGCAGAACCATAGTTCTCCGTTTAAGACAGACAAGGCAGTAGATGTATCTTGAAGGTCTTTATCTGTCCAAAGAGTGACAAGCAAGTCTTGAGATGGAATTTAAAAGGGGGATCCCCATTTAGACATCTCACCCACCCTGAAACGTGGGGAAGCTCTCCAGCATGAAAGAATCGATTGGAATCGGATTCTAATCTAAAGCAATAGCATATGCCGTGGCATTAACCATAATGTTCTGGTTTGGAATGTTAAAGCTTGCTAGTTCTATTCTTACTTTATGCTCAACACTTTCCACTCCATTGCACTGTGTGTGTCTGCCTTACCCACTAAATTGAAAGCTTCCTTAAGGCAAGGAGTGTGTCCCCAGTTAGTCATACAATACATATTTATCGAGATCCTGATATGTGCCTGGCATTGTTCTAAGTCCTGAGGGTGAACCGTTAAGCTGAACAGACACAGGTCCCTGCTTGCACATTTTAGTGGGAGATACCAACAGACACTGACAGCAACATGGGGCGAGAGAGTGTGATGGGAAAGCATGGTATATCGTGGGAGCACATATAACCCAGATTTAGAGGTCAGGGGAAGATCCTTGAGGGAACATCTAAGAGAAGCCCAAAGGATAGGCCAAAATCGGTCATGAAAAGTGAGGCTCATGGAGGTTGGTGAGGGCTCACAGTGGAAGGAGCAGTTTTTAAGAGGGAGTGAAACGAGCAAGAGAACGTGGTCTTCAAATAGTTGAAAGCTCAATTTAGGTGCATGGAGTCAGGGAGAGGAAGAGCAAGGGAACACTGGGAGCCAGTTGCTACCCTCCCCAAGTCCTGTAGGGCTTGCATAAAGAGTCATATATCTGTTTGTATATTTGTTTTGAAAGGCTTTGGATTGGTTACTTCAACTTGGGATTTGATGTCTGCTTCTCTTGGCTTTTTTTTTTTTTCCTGGTGCTGCTATCAAATTGCTATTTTGATCCTTGGCCAGGTTGCCTCATGTTGCTCTACTCCCTACCCATTTTGTAAATGGAGATCTATTAATACCTTATTCACAGTGAACTTGTTGGGACTAATTATCTGATAGCCTGCAAAGCCTGGTGAGCCGATTGGCTGAGGGATGTGCCACCAAGTCTCATTGCTTCTCAAAAAGCCCTGATTGCTTCTGGCACATTCTCCCCCTTCTGTCTTTGTGGGTCTGCAGCAGCACTTTACCCAGGGCCTGTTTTCCCAGAGTCCGTTACTCACAAATCATCTGACACCTGGAAGGAGTGCTGGCTGCATCTCTGATATGCAGCCTGATTCCTTCAGACGGAGCTTCACCCACAGACAAAAAAGGGATGCTGATCCCACTGTGAGGGGGACACAGCCGCACGTCTGAATTTTTATGCAAGAAAGGAATCAACTTCACTCCTTCCAACCCTGGTTTCCCTGTCTTGTTTCAAAGTAATCAAATCCTGCTTTCTCCGGCTCTCTGGGATATTACATCCTTCAATACTTGTCAGAAACAATTAATGGTGAGGTTTTTTTTTTTTTTCCCCTACTTCTTTTCAGAGGAGAAATTAATAGTAAATATTCAGACCTCTCCCCTGATGTTGCATTTTCTAGAAAGACAGAAAACAGAAAGTGGGAACATCAGAGATAGAAAATGCCTATCAGACTGTCAAGACACATTTCACTCAGTGATGAAGGACGGGATGTGCCAGTGCAAACAGCAGAGAGATCAGATGCTTGAGGAACTGGGCTGAGGAGGACAGAAGCCCCCTCTCTTCCATGTCAGGAGCATCCTTCCACCCCTCTCTAACCCCTGGCTACAGGATCACCTGTGTTCCTCATCTCTTCCACGTCCTCTCATTTGGCTGCCACTGCATTCCCCTAGTGTGTTTTTTTCCCAGTGCATGGATGGCAAAGAACAGACCTGGGCCCAATCCTCAGATCTCCTGGGGGCTCTCTATAGGACCCTGCACAGGTCAAAATCACTGAGCTTTACTTTCCTCCCATGTAACACGAAGATAGGCATTAAAACTACAAAGGTGGCAAAAGAATTCTAACATCTAATTAACTTAAAGAGTCTATTATTTGAAGCAACTATGAGAATCCTACCGCCTTAAAGTACTCAGTTTACTGAATTTTTATGCACTATTTATAATTAATTATGATATATTGATGACAGTTGTAAAGCCGTGCACATATTTATAAAGAGCTACTGCATGCATTTTTTTTCTGTTGATCTGCAAAAAGTCCTGTGAATTAGGTAAAGAAGGTATTCCTATCATCCTGATTTCACAGTTGGGAAATCTGAGGCTTACACTTATTTCTGAGTACTGTTCTGTGCTTGCCATCTGTGCTTCAGTTAATGCTTAACTCCAGCATGTAAGTTGACACACAGTGCCCAGGAGGTTGGCCATGCAGCGATTATCGGGGTGGGAGTAGCTATTGGTTAGATCAGACACTGACCTGGAGAAGGCCCTCCATTCCAGGGACACATACATCTGTACTGGGTACACAAGGATAGATGGAAGTTCTCAGGTGCTCACTTATAAGACAGAAAAACCTTCTGAACTTTTCCTTCTAGAGAATTCACTGAGAATGGTTTTGATTGTGTTTGTCAGCTTCATCAAGTCCGGGAGATGAGAACATGCTCTTGTTCGTGAAATGATAGTATCCTGTCCCGCATGTAATAATTTGCAATATGGTGTTTTCATCACTTGGAAGAAGTTATTTTCTTATCAGCACCAGTGCTTACTTTAGGGATTATTTTCCTTTGGGTATTAATTGGCCTTGGTCTTTACATTTATTCTTATTTCTTTTATTTTATAACTTCTGGTTTCTCCCAGCTTCTATTCTCAACAACTCCAGCAGTGAATTTTTCTTTCTATTTTTCAGTAGCAAAATATTAATTTTCAATGGAATTTTTTATTGTTGTTGACTTTAGATTCTAGGAGGGAAAACAAGATAAGGCAATGTTTCTTCTCTGTTCTGTTTGAAACACGTTATCAAGAGTCTCGAGGACAGCCGTGTAATGAAATTGTTGCCATGTCCTCCCAAACTGAATCATGTAGAACTCTTACAAAATGACTCCAAATGCACTTTGGAAAGCACCAAGCCTAAAATATAAGTCAGATTTTGGTTTCTGTGTGAGAAATAAAAGGAAATGTATGTCTTTATGTATTTCTGGTTTCTGGTTTCTCTTCCTGGAGAGACATTTCTCTTGTGCCTCAAGAAGATCCAAAAGCCCATATTCTGTCATCAAGGGATGTCTTTGGCTCCTTGTCCATTAGTAATGTAAACCCGATAGGTGATTAAACATAGGGCATCCATCCCAGCCCCTCACAGAAATACAAGTCATGATCCAGGACAGCAGTAACTACTGGAGTGTCTTTTGCTTTATATAAATTTTTAAATCCCTGCAAAGGTCTCTGTCAAATAGATTACATTATGTCCTATCATTTCCATTTCAAAGAAGTCCCTTTTCTTTATGGAGTCACTTACATCACGGGAAATTCCTGAGCTAAGATCCAACAATATACCCTTCATTTCCATGTATTTTATACTATGTGACTGCTTCCCCAATTAGATTATTGGTTTGGGGTAACTTTAAATTGGGCATTCCCTCTTTTATCCCTAGAAGCCTCAAGGTATCCTCCCCAGTTCTGTCTTGGTTCATTTCTCCTAGGCGTCATTGAACTATGGATGGTGTAGGATATCTAGAAGTTTTCTGCTGCTAGACACTCTCTTTTGGGGCAAATCCTCTTTCAAGCATGAAATACTCTTCTCAAGGACTTTGTAGTTGAAGTTTCTTGTCTGTAATGATACTGTTGCTACTCTGTAGTCAATATATCCTGATATAAGCCTCAGTTGGAGGTATATCAAGGGAGTATGTTGCTAAGAACTGGATGGGAATCCCCAGAATATCACTAAAGATATTCAAAAGCTGGCAACTGAGGCTGTGCCTATAGTGTAAGGATTTCCTGGTATACATCTGTGTCCACTTAGCGGGTGTGTGATTTTAGGCAGGACAACTTGTCTTATGGAGCCTCAGTTCTTCCCTCAGTAGAACGGATCGGATATCTGATTCCAATACATGATGAGAGTCAAAGAATATCTGCAAAATGGTAAATGTTTGGCCCAGTAAATGTTTGGACCTCCAGCTTTCCTGTTCCTCTCTGTTCCCTATACTAGAAAAACGCCATGCTCTGCAACCTGAGAATGATTGCTAATGCTTATTGAATACATCCCATGCCCAAGAATGTTTCTGAGCATTTAAAATGCATTTTCTCATTTAATGCAGGGAATGTGTTTCTAAGGGAGGACCCTATTATTAATTAGATTTTATAGGAAATTGAGGTGAGATGGAGCAATGTAACTGTGTCCCATGTCAAGTAGCTAGTTAGAGATATAGGCACCCCACAACCAGACAGGGTAGGAGGAAGGGGGCTGATATGTGTGTGATCAGGAATACCAGCATGTTAGAGCAAGCAGGAGCAAGGAGGAGAGAGTGAGTCTGGCGCTCTGGGGAGCACCTGCACAGACCTTGCTCGTGCACACGGCATCCCACTACCGCCACTCCACAGCCAGGAGCAAAGACTTCACATGAACCAGTGAGGGTGTATGATGATCGATGAAGAAGAGATCCAGAAAAATGTATTCTCTCCTTCTCTTCCTCCCTCCTTCTTTCCATCCCTCCCTTCTTCCATCATCCCTCCCACATATGGAAGACACAACAGTGAACAAAAAGAGTGGGAGCCCGCCCATCCCAGATGTCATCGCTGGGGAGGCAGTGCTTGTGTCTAGACGCTTCCAAATAGGTAGAGACTGATGTGGCCAATGCTGTAGCCTCCATGACTTTTTGCTGGGATGCTAGCCTGAGCATACAGATGCCATGGTTTGGGTTTATATCCAGTCACTGAAATGTTTCCAACAAGAAAACAAGACTGAAGGGGTAAGACAGGGTCAGACCACCCAGACTCTAAAGCCAGGGAGAGCTGCAAGAAGAACCAAACACCTACTGCCCCAGAGGGGGCATTTCAGGAAGGAGAAAGAACATTCTTTTCTCATTCAGAGGGTGACATAGTGGTCACACCTGGATTGCAACTCACCCTAGGCCTGGGTCCCACATCCTGAGCCTTTCTGCACATTGAACAATAGCTCCAGGCTGAGACTCTCCCTAGTGACTTGCTGGAGCACTTGCCTCGGCGCCCACAGCAGGTTAGCCTGGCAAAAGAACCAAGCTCATCAGCTGAGTGACCACAGGTCACCTGTGGTTGGGCTTTCATTGTGTAAGAATAAGAAGTTAGTGTTTCGGGGAGTCCTCTGGACACTGGGCTCCGTCTTTTCTATTTCTCCTCTTTCCTTCTTCATCTGTTTTAGAAATGACCATGTACTAAAACATGGAGGAATAAAGTAAATCTTCCCATTTGTAAATTAGGGGAGCTCAGGGGAGCAGGACAATGATCCCTCATCACTGTCCATACTGTTAGCGTTCTGGCCCAAGCCCCCTCGGCCCCAGTTCCTGCCCTGCCTGGTCCCCAGCTTCGGGCCCATCCGTCCAGCTGCCAGAGGGAGCTCCTTCAGATGGACACTGGGCCATCTCAGTCCTTGCTCCCCCTCTCCAGCTCTCCCATTTCAGTCAAGGTAAAAGCCCCAAATCTTTAAAACTGTCTCCAGGACTGCCCTTGATCGACATCCCATGAGCTTTCCAGCTTGGCTTCTTTCTCCTTTCACCTTCACTCGCATGGCACCAGCCCCACTGGCTTCCAGCTTTCTGCCATGTGTGTTCCACTCCGGGCCTTTGCAAGTACTGCTTCCCCGGGAACTCTCTGCCACAGATGACTCAGGCTCACCCTGTGTTCGCTTGCCGTAAGAGATCCACGCCCCCCTTGCCCTTTCTTTGATTTATCGTTGGGCAACATATTATATATTCCTATCGAGTTCTTTTTTGCTTATTGGCTGGCATCTTCTTAATTAAAATGTAAACTCTATGAAGGCAGGGACTTTGTTATGTTCACAATTGTCTTTCCAGAACTAATAAATAATAATACGTTGATTAAATGTTTAATAAGTGACTAATAACTAATTCATTGATATTTGTTCAGTGAAAGTTCCCAGGGCATAAAGAATCGATTTGTCCATTTTGTCCCTAACTGCCTTATAGTATGGTTTCCTCTCAGGCAACATAAATTTGGCTTAATAATTAACATTCTAATTTTTAAGTGTAATCCTCATTTAAAAAAAAATATGACTTCCTTTTTTACTTTCCTTATCTCACTTCTGCATCAAAGTTTGAGGAGAATCAGCTTGTTTCTACCAAATGCAGTTGACCCTCGAACAACACAGGTTTGAACTGTGTGGGTCCACTTACATAGGGATTTTTTTTTTCCCCCAAAATGCAGTACCATATTATAAATGTATTTTCTCTTCCTTATAATTTTCTTAATAACATTTTCTGCCAATTTACTTTATTGTAAGAATACAGTGTATAATACATAAATATGCAAAATAGGTGTTAATCATGTTAATTGACTATTTCTGTTATCAGTAAGTCTTCCAGTCAACAGTAGGCTATCAGTACTTAAGTTCTGGGGGGAGTCAAAAGTTTTGACAGGGCAGGGGGAGGGGGAGCTGGTGTCCCAGCTCCTGTGCCACTCAGGACTCAACTGTAGATAGAGACACTCGTGCTTAGATGGGAATGCATGGGTTTTTATTACATTAAGAGTTCTTGCATCTCAGACTTCAAAAACTAGCCTTCCTCGGAATGGCAGGGTATTCAGAATGCAGAGTTCTGGACTGGCAGCCTGGTGGTGGGGAAAAGCATTGACTTCATAGCCTCACTACCGAGGTTTAAATCCAAGTCTATTTTAATCACACACTCTGTGACCTTGAGGAAGTGGCTCGATCTCTCTGTGCTTCATTCAGTTTCTACTTTTGGAACCTAGAGAAGGTCATGATGACATTAATTATATAATCCCACCAATTTGAATTGAGAATTAAATGAGGGAATACTTGAACAGTATTTGGAACCAGGCCTAGCATACAAAAATGTTTGTTTAAAAAACAGAAACCTAACAGGGCATTTCCTTTTCCTATCTCGGGGACTATGACTAAGTATTTCCCATCAAACTGGGCCTCAATTTCCCTACTTATAAAGTAGAGGGGGATAGGAAAGATTGGATTATTTCTAATTGTGATTTTATCCACTTTAACATTTGAAGTCTAAGGTGAGGTTGTCTGAGAGCCAGGAGGACAGATTTTGTGCTTCTATTTTAATTTAACTTTTACATTACTTCTGCCCAGGCCTTGAGGTTTCCAATGGATTATCCTGATTTCAAATCCAAAGTCTGGCAGGCCCTTCTGTTTCCCCTGCAGTTTTTTTCCTGAAATGCAGAGCGGATGCCTTGTGAGCATTCCCAGAAGTCCCCGAGGAGCTGGGCTGAGTGGGCCACAGTGTCTCAGGACCTGGAAGACCCCTTTGCTGTTGGAGCTCCTGGCATTGCTGGGGCACATCTGGGGACACTGGATCACCAGAACCATGTGTGCAAGTCGGGGTGGCCAAGGGTGAGAGGGTGGCATGCACCTCAGAAGGACTTGCCAGAAGTCGTTCCAGAAGTCCCAGTGACCCCACCCAGCAAATCTCCAGGGTGGTGATTGGCAATCCTGACCTCTGAATGGTGTGACTGATAACTACACCCAAAGTGCTGTGTTCACTGGGCTCCATGACATTCTCAGAAAAACCTCCTACAAAAGCCTTCTCATTCAAAGTGTGACAATGAGTGGAGTACCTGTGTGGCTCAGTCCCTTATGCCTTCTGCTCAGGTCATGGTCCTAGGGTCCTGGGATTGAGTCCCCATAGGACTGTCTGCTCAGCAGGGAGTCTGCTTCTCCCTCTCCCTCTGTGTTCTCTCTTGTGGGCGCGTACTCTCCCCCATGCGCTCTCTTTCAAATAAATAAATAAAATCTTAAAAATAAAAAAAGTGACAGTGTATTCATTGTCATCCCCTACCGTGAAGAAAAGGGAGTTGTGCCTATAACTCATATGCCCCTAGGCATGAACCTAACTTCCTACTCTGGCTTACCAAAGCCCACTAATTCTCAAAGCCTTGAACAAGATGCCTATCTGTAAGGCTTGCCTTATAGAGCCGTTTTTTTCCCCAGTCAGATCATTTGTTTGTTCATTTCCTCCATGCCTCATTCACAGAAATAAAAGGATCTTTGTCATTCTATACTGACTGTGACGTGTGTGGTCTTTCAAAGCTGGATGTTGTTCCAGTGGCAGGGACTGGGGCCAGCAGGCTGTGCCAGGCTCTCCTCATCATTACCCTCGATGCCAGTGTCCCATCCTGTGTGAGCTAAGGCACAAGGACCCCAGGGAGAGACTCCAGAAGACATTGTAGCTAGTGGCTGTCATGCCACAGGAGAACAGAGGGAATGTGGGCCAGTGCTGAACCACCTGAAATTCTCAGCAACTTACTACCAGAGACTTTTTAAAATCACCCCCAGATACATCCCTAGAGCAAATCCAAAGGCCAGTGAGCTTTTCCAATAATCAGTGGATTTAATAGTCCTGACCTTGTATTTTCCAAGAGTTACCCCAAAGGTGATTAGCTCCACTGATTTCCCTGAAAAAAGAAAAAAAAAAAAAGGGAAAAATGAGGCCGGTAGAAAAAGGAGAAGAGCACCTGGCATACAGTACCCACTCAGTGAATGTTTATTGGGCAGATGAGTGGATGAATGGCATGAGTCATAAGATCGCTATATCGGAAGAGCAGACTCCTGGAGTGGACCCTGGGTTCTAATCGCAGTTCTGCTTCTGTCTAGGGGGGCATAGCTTCTGGAAAAATCGCTCACTGCAACAGTTTCTCATCTGCCCTCAAGTAAAAGAATACCTTAAATCTAAAAGTTGTTTGTGTATTCATCCATTCCACAAACATTGTGGAGGGTGTGCTTCTTCTAGACTGGGGCAATAAAAAGGGAGGTCATTAAGGAGTTGAAGGAGCTCCCTGCCTTTGAGGTTAGTAGGGTGTGGTGTCTCCAGGGGAACCGGCTTCCAAAGCAGAAGCCCACAGACCACAGGGGCAGAGAGGACTGGAGCACACACACACTTGGCACAGGACACAGGTACCAAACAACCAACTGGAATGCATTCCACTGGTCTCATCAGAGAGCTGTTCCTCAGAGACCATGGCCCTGTTGCAAAGCACAGTGAAATGAGAGTCATCCCACTGGCTACCTTTTCTTGGAATAGTGCCCTTTAATTTACGAACCCTGGCCTGTTCCTAAACCACTGGACCGCTACTCAGAACTAACGTTCTCTTGCACATTTTTGAAATTGTAGATCATGGAGATAGAAATACAACTACAGAGACAGAATGTTGAATGCTATTTTTGTACCTGGTTTTGTCCACTTCAGTTATCAAAATCTTTACTTTAATAGTTAAGTAGGACAGTGGTGTTTCAGAGCCGTCATAGATCAGTATGTGAGGAGCTGATTGTTAAATATTCAGGGATTTTGTAGCCCGGTTTAAATCATTGGCAACTTCAAATTGGCCCTAGTGGGAGTATTTACCTCACAGAAATCAGCAAACGGTATAAATCAGAGCTTTCTTTCCTTTTCCTTTTCTTTTCTTTTCTTTTCTTTTCTTTTCTTTTCTTTTCTTTTCTTTTTTCTTTTCTTTTCTTTTCTTTTCTTTTCTTTTCTTTTTTTTTTCCTGGAAAGCTGGTTTACCAGCCTACCACTGGTGTAGGTACTAGTTAATAGAACTTACCCAGTTCACAACAACTGCATGGGGGAGAATGGAAGCAGTGCATGATAATACAGAATACCAATCATTCCCAAACTTTAAGCCTTCCCAAACTTCACATTTTGCCCTAATTGTACATAACCTATATCAACATACTTATTATTTTCTAATTTAAAGCTATTTTTTAGATTTATTTTTAAAGGATTTTTTTTATTTTTGTAAGTAAAAACAAAACAAAACAAAACAAAACAAAACAACAGCAACAAAAAAAACACCCCAAATCAGTATCTCTGTTCTAATTGTAATGAATGAATAACATTAAGATAATCTCGTATAAAAATAAAAGGCAATAATCTCATTTATATACATATACCACCTAAAATCATCCCACACACTACCAGAGGCATAGACAATGAAAAATAAAATTATAAAATGAGTTCTTATTATAGTCTCTAGTGTCTTTTTTCTAAGGAATGGTCATTGCAAAGGTTACGGTACATATATTATGTATATCGCATATATGCTGTGTACATATAGTTATGTATACATTAATACAAGCACATTAGTTATAGATAGGAACTCATTTAATCACTGTAAAAAAATTCTCTGAATAAAATACTGTCTTACTCCGGTGTTACAAATAAGGAAGCTGAACGTGCAGAGTTTAAATAACTTGCCCAAACTTAGTGGCAAAACCAGGATGAAGCCCAGGCAACAGAGCTTTTGTGCTTATGCTCTTCACGTCGTGGCTATACTCAGTAACTTCTGTTAAAACTAAAAATACGTATAATACAAGGATTGCACCAGTAATCCTGAATCTTGGAAGACCTAGAAAGCTATCCCATAAAAATAAAAGCAATATAATTAAGTCACATATTTATGATTTAGGCTATTTTAGCTTCGCTAGCAAAAAGTCATGCATGTCCACTAGTAGGTATGTTACGGAAAGTGAGATTGAAAAGGGGAGAAGTTCTATTCTTTCTCCTGCCAGAGTAAAGAATTACAGGACAGCGAAATGAAAGTAAAGCAGAGCAAAGTTTTATTCAAGTGCACTCCAAGGAAGGAGCAGGCCAGTCAAGAGAGACGAGGGTCCTGGAAACCCTGGGCTGTGGGCTTACATCAGTTTTTTTTCTTTTGGGTGGGTCCTAGGGTCTCAACGTTTGAGTGACAGGCCTGGATGATATAATAATTAGCCAGCTAGGTATGTGGTTTCCCAGGATGTAGTCAAAATACCTGCAGGGGGTAGGGAACCACAGTATTATTTCTCCTCTAGGCCCATAGGTCAAATAAGAACAAGCTGCCACTTTCTGCACAAGTGCAACATGTGCAACAAACTGAATTCTTCCTCCACTGGGAGGCTGTAACCACAGACCCAAGGCTAGCTGGCTGGGACAGGGAGGTCCGGGGCGAGGTCCCCGGTCGTGCTTTCCCTCAGGACACCTGAGGTCCATCCTCCAGTCCGCCACACCCAGCCTCTTGCCTAAGAGTAAGTGGTAGAATAAACTAAGTTGTACTTACAGCATAGAATTTATGCAGCCTTTGAAAGAATAAATTCAAAGTAGGCCAGACAATGTGGAGGGATTTCCAAGGGGTATCACCGAATAAGGAAAGGAAGACATAGACAAAAACTGTACAGACATCCCAGTTTTATAGGATACACGTGCAAAGTATTCTTTCCGTGTGAGTGTAGGTGGTGCCAGCTTTGAAAGTGTCTGTCCCGTTGGGAGCTGGGCAGCAAGCCGCTGAGTATGAAAGCGATTTCACGTCACTTTGCCATTTGTACTTGCTCTGTGAATAATCATTGCATTTTTATCTGTTCATTAATCACTCCTTTTTAATTGGCAAGAGTTCTATTTTTTCTTTTTTTTTTTTTTTCCCACATACGGCCTCTTCTTTGTAAATCTCTCTCTCTTTCTCCTTCTTCCAACAAATCTCTTGTTTGTCTTTAGACTTTGTTACAAAAGTTTTGGATTTTCATATAGCCCCACGTGTTTATTTTCTTTTTAAAAAGCTTATGTTTGTTTTCAGTCTCCAGTTAAAAACAGGGAAAAGGAAAACCAAATAGACACAAATAAAACCTTGGCTGGAGGGAGCCTCTCTTTTGTAACAAGACCAGGAATCTAAAAATTAATCCCCCTTCTGTGCATTATCCTGATACTCCCTGCAAAATACCATTAAATCCCCTTCCCAGGCAGGAGAGGTGACATCACTATTTAAACATTTTATGCCCCAGGGGCGTGCTGTGAACTTCCATTGCAGTCTACAGAACACTCTGTGCCATCCCCGGACAAACTTCCGAATAAAAGTGTGAGAAAAGAAGGTGGTAGGTTGCGTTACATTAGCATATTGATGGGATAGCACTCCTTGTACTTTATTATCCTAATTAGATGGGTATTAAGTTATATTTAAAGCTTAAATCTTCATTATATCCTATTACTATTGTGGATTTTTAAAAATCCAGCATGGCTTTGAATCAAGGTAGATCCTTAATTTGGCTTCCCTGCCTATTATTTGGTCTGCTTGCCAGATTCTTCTCACTTTTTGAACTCAGTGCTGTATTTAATGGGCTCATCTACCATATAGTTAATTTAATGTTCCTTAGGAAGATCCTCTGGGGCCTTATGAGGCAATGGGAAAATTACGGGTTCTACGGCTCTCCTCTGCTCTTGCCATCTCCAGTGCACTCCCCCGCAAATTTGTCTCCCTCCAAATGTCCCTGGACAAGCAAACACCCAAGCTTGAAGCTATGGATTCATCTGACTCTTCTCCCCTTCACCCCAACCATGTAGGAGCAAATACAGTCTAAGGAGACCTATGTTCTAGCTGGCTCCTCTCCTCTCTTCTTTGGTCAAGCTCTCCCAGGTTTAGCCTCAGCTTCCTGGGCCTAGGCCGTCATAATAGCATCAGACCTCAGCCAATTCTCCATTCCAGTCTCCATCTGCTGCCAGAGCTGGCCTTCTAGAGAATACACATTTTGCCATTCGTCTTTGAAGAACCTTGAGGTGCTTGGAGGATAAAATGCAAATTGCTTGGTGTGGTCCCCATATGTTAATCTCATCTGATCCCAACTTACCTAAACAATCTTACCCTTATTGACTGTCCCATAGACAAGTAGAAATACCCTGATATGACGAGTGTACATGGAGGTGTGAAACAGAGCCAATTCATACCCATCACGATTTCTTAATGGAGCTGCTCTGGCTTTTTCTTCTGCCGGGAATGTCCTTTCCTTTTTCTCTGGGAGATTAAATTGCAGTGGGTATTTAAAGCACAATTCAGGTGTCACCTCCTCTCTGAAGCTTTCCTAATACCCTAGTGAAAATGAAGCCCCCCTCCTTTGGTGCTCCTTGATCATTTCTAATGCCCTCGTGCTAGCTTTTGTGTTGTACCTTGGTGAGTTGAGGTTTTGTTTTCACTCAACCCATTGCACATCTTTGAAGGGGGAGCCAACATCATGCTCATGTCTGCAGACTTTGCCAACAGCACAATTGAGTGTAGGTGTTCCTCAATACAAGTATATTGAAGGGAGGAGAGAGAAGGATAGAGAGAGGAGAGAAGAAAAGTAAGGAAGGAAATATGTTTAACCTTAAACAAATACCTCCCGGGACTTGTTTGCTTCTTGCTTGCTCACTTTGTTTTACTTCTTGTTTATTTTCTTATTTATTTAAATTGATAAATTAAATTGATAAAATAAGCCAACTAACAAGTTTTGCTTACTGTGCGGATTTAAAAAGTGGCTTGCACTGTGTCATAGAGTTCTATATGTCAAAGTAAAAGTAAAAGACTACTTATCATTATTTTCATCATTAATCACATGATCATTTCTATTTTTACGACTTCCAGTTCTGATTCTAGTGCACACTAAGAGAAAAGGAGGGCACTTGCACAGAATCTTGGGTTAACATAGTCTGTGATTATTTTGCTGTACCTCATCAGGAAATTGATCCCTATCCCTTCTCCTCAATCCCCTACTCAGCAAACAGGGAAAGAAGAAAAGGCAATGATGCTGGCACTTTTGACAGGGCACACAGTGGAATAGGCAGAAGCCAGGCAGGAGGTTTGTGGAGCAAAGCCCAATAGCTAATACTAATGAGATTCCTAGAGAAGATAGCCAGAATTAAAAAATATTTAGGGCAATGCTGAGAACCGCCTGGACTAAGAGAGTTAATCAGAAATGGGACCTCCTGAGGTTTGCCCATCTCCCAGCTAAGCATTCCAGCACCTGATCAGCTGACTTCAGTTGCTGATGGGTGACAGCTTAATTTACAAGAAGGCCAAGCAACAGCAAATCTGAAAATAAACCAAATATATACTTTATAAGGAAAAGGAAATGTGATTCTGAACTCCATTGCATAGTTTCCCTGAAGCTTTACCAACCTTATAATTAGATGATAGCTAAACTGGATGAAACATTCATATTAAATATTATGAGAAATTTATTGGAGATTGTGCTATACATCCTATTTATATTTCTGGTCTAACTTGTCTCTCTTATATTAGTAGAGAATATGCATGCATGTATGTGTATAAGTACTTTAGAATTTCCATTAGGAATTATTTCTGATGTCTTAAAAAAAAAAAAAAAGATTAACCTTGCTGGTACCTAGTATAATTTATTTTAAAAATGAAATTCCTACCACTGCAAAGGTTTTAATGGGTAGGCTTTTTTGGTATCCCTCCAGAAATCTCCCTGCCTGAGGCTGCAGTTTTCCTGAAAGGCTTCCTCCCTGCAGATTCTAGTGGAAGCTCGCCCGCACAACAGCTGTGAAATCAGACCAGTACTTCTCAATAGAATCACTCTCAGACAAAAGATGGGACTCACAACTACCTGAGCATTTTGCATAGTCTGAAATAACTTGGCTTTTTATTTATTTTTTTTAAGATTTTATTTATTTATTTGACACACAGAGATCAGACAGAGTAGGCAGAGAGAGAGGAGGAAGAAGCAGGCTCCCCACTGAGCAGAGGGCCCGATGTGGGGCTTGATCCCAGGACCCTGGGATCATGACCTGGGCCGAAGGCAGAGGCTTTAACCCACTGAGCCACCTAGGCGCCCCTAACTTGGCTTTTTAATAGCATGAGCCTTTGCACACCTTTCCTGCCTGCCCTCCCTGGGCAACCAAGAGGCATTTTGCTATTCTAGGGAGACAGAAGAGCATCAGCCTCCACGTTAAGGATAGTTCAAAGGACCAAGAACTTAGCTCCTCCTAAAGCCTAGTGCATTTCAGTTCTCTGAGATATGATTTTAGCAAACTGTTTGATATTGACTTTTCTGAGAAATTGTGATTCTAGCAATCCTACTTCCTCCTTTACACCAACCTAAGAAAACTCTTCTGGGGTTTCCAAAAAAAAAAAAAAAAAGTAAGATCTGGTTCACGTGGGCACTTGAAGGGTAGAAGGTGAAGGCATGAAGTTGGGAGTTCCTCACATTTTTCTATCACTTTCTGTCTCACAGAGAGGGTACCTTGTTCTTTTAGCCTCATCAGGACTGCCCTGGTGTTTCCTAACAGATTCAGAGAAACCTCTCTCTTTTGGGTTCTTCTAAGAAGTGTCAGGACAGAGCTGGTGACAAGACTTCCACATCATCTAACACTGAGAGTGCACAGTTGCCTCTATTTCTGTACCTATAGACACTTGTCTTCTTGGGATGCTAAGCCTTCTGTTCGATCCCCAATTCTGCCTTAGAATCCTCTTTTTGTTTGTTCTGTAAAACGGTTCATGTTCAAACCCAGCATGTCTTAAATGATCTCTACAAAGAGTCTTCCCCTGTAGCCCACTCTCCAGAAACATGTTTTATTGAACATCCTTGAGGTGTCTTTGGTGAGGAATTTCCTTTTCCAATAATCTCTTAGGAATAAGCATGAGAGTATGTAATTTCCCAAATCAGCCTGATTGGGTCACTAAAGTGTCCATGGGTTCTTTATTCAAAGGACAAAGGCTTTTCTTATTTCCAGTAGAGCTCCAGTAGGTATGGTGCAGGAAGCCTGTCCTCCTCCTGCTCAGTACGGTCTTGTGTTAGCAGGTGCAGCAGAGATGAGAAGTGGGAAGAGAGTAATTGCAGGACCGGCAATCGTGTTGAATTCTAGAGGTCCATTGCTAATGGTAGTCATAGTAATTAAATTAAAGAAGAGCTGTCAACCACAGTTCTTTCTTTGCTCTTTAAAAAATGTTTTCTTTCCTTTCAGGTGCCCTATTTATGAGCTTGAAAAAATGCTAATTAAGGAAATTTCTCTTGATTTGGTCCTTAGTAAATACTGTATTCTTTCAGTCTATTGGAGATAAGACTAGGGTGATTTTTTGCTTACTCTTCATTTACTGTCACAATGAACTATGTTAAAAATTGCATTTTCCAAAAGAGTTTTTGTTTGATTTCTTTGTTCTTTTCTTCCTTCTCTCTTCCTTCTCTCCCCTCTACTTCCCTTCCTTCCCTTTCTTCTTTTCTACTTTTACTGACTGAAAACTTATTTCACCCAAACCCTGGATTGATAGTTTGGGTGAAATAGAATTATAGGTCATTGTTCAAAAAAAAATGTAAACCTATTCCTTTCCAAAGTTAACAGTTTATCGAATAATGACATAAGTGTAGAAGAGGACACAAATTATAAATGTTAAGCTTAAAGAAAAATTTAAAAGACAGATATACCTTTATTATTACCTAAGAGGGAGTTGAGGTTACATGAATGTGTTTATTACATTTTGAGCACCTATTATGTATAGAAAGAACTTGTGCTGTACAAAGTTACTCTTTAGGCTGAGTTTTGTGACTTGGTTGATTCCTTCATTGCCTCTGACCAGGGAGTTGGGTCTCTGGGGGTTATTAAATGGTATCTCCCAAGCCCAGGGTTGGTAATGTGAACTGTGTTGCTTCTTCTTGGCTAAGTCCTGGCCTAGCTTCTCCCCATAGTCCATTTCCTCTTCATCACATTTCTGACAAGTCTTGTTCAGACTGTTGGACTGCCTTCTGGTATTGTTATGTGGAAAAATTAATAAGCACAGTCATAAAGTGCTTTGACATTCTAAAGTGCTATAGAACTGCTTAATGATGATAGAATTACCATAGAGCTGTCTGGTTCCAATCACATCTTCAGAGGGAGTCTAGATTGAATTGACAGCTTTGGTAGGTGAAGTTTAAAATATATGAACTGTCAAAAAGATCAGAAATGGGTGGTGACATTGTCAGGTTTCCCTCCTTTGCCTTTGTCTGGGTTGCCTCAACCCTATTGTAAAATACCTCTTCTAGAACAGGGAATGCATCAGAAAGTCTGTTCAGGAGTCAAATGGGGATGGGTCAATAGCTCTTCCTGATGTGGTTTTGCTTGCATAGACTCCAGGTGGTTTTGAGAAAGGAGCTAGAAAGGATCATTGATTTTATGTGCCCAAACAACTCTACAGTGTTAGGTAGTGAAATTCTGCCATTTTCCCAAAACACATTCACATCCAGGGAGATGACACATACAGCAATATAGCAGCTTTATTCTATAATTTCTCTTGAATTCTAAAGACTTTCACCTTCACTCCCCTTCAGTAGTCCCCCTCAGTAGTCCACTCTACTGGCTGCCACCTGGGATTGAAAACTTCTTTTTTTTTTTTTTTTTAAGATTTTTATTTATTTATTTGACACACACAGAGAGAAATCACAAGTAGGCAGAGAGGCAGGCAGAGAGAGAGGGGGAAGCAGGCTCTCCGCTGAGCAGAGAGCCCGATGTGGGGCTCGATCCCAGGACCCTGGGATCATGACCTGAGCCGAAGGCAGAGGCTTAACCCACTGAGCCACCCAGGCGCCCGGAAACTTCTTGAAATAAACTTCATTCTCTGATGTCATTACTTCTTCTTCTTCTTTTTTTTTTTTTTTTTGGTAAGATTTTATTTATTTATTTGACACAAGTAGGCAGAGAGTCGGAGAAGCCGGCTCCCTGCTGAGCAGAGCGCCCGATGCGGGGCTCGATCCCAGGACCCTGAGATCATGACCTGAGCAGAAGGCAGAGGCATTAACCCACTGAGCCACCCAGGACCCCTGGTGTCATTCCTTCTTATATGGCCCTTGATCTTCTATCACATCTACAACTCTTCTCTCGCATCTAAAAGTCCTCTGATTATTCCCTTTCGTCCAAGTCTGTCAGTTTCCTCTTGGTTCCACCTAACTTCTTTATCCATCTTAGAACACACTTCCTACCACCTTTTCCTTTTGCCACAAGTGCCTCAAACAACCTCATTGCTGAGCCCCCACCTCATCCTATCTTTTTTACATCCAGGATCCCAAACACTGCTTTAGGGAAATTATTTAGCTGTGTAGACTGGTATCCTGATAAAGTTATGGCTGGAGGCTAAGCCATGCTCTTGGCATTTTTTGGTACTTCTCTACCTTGACTATTTCGAACATACCACTCTCTTTCAGCTTCCTACACATTTTTTTTTTTCCACGCTGAACAGACGACCTTGCCCCAAATTCACCTTATAAGGTAATCATGTATCCCTTCTCTCAAATTTCATACCTGTCTCCCATTTATAAATTTATCTGTATCCTTATCCCTACTGCTTTCTTCCCTTCCGTCTCAGCCAAAGAGGGGGCACTAGTCCTGTTTACAGGTAAGCCTTACTTCAGGTGAACCCCACTGATTAGTGAACCCATATGCTCTATTTTATTTTCAGAATCATCTATATTTAGTCATTATCTTAAAAACAAAACAAAACAGTACACTGAAGTCTCTCCCATTATTGCAAAAATCTTCCTCAACTATACTTTACTTGCTCTTTCACTGGTTGAAAGTGAAACGTACATTCCTTTCTGTTTCCTCACTTCCTGGAAACTCCTCAAGCCAATGAGTTTAACTTCATTATGTCCTTGTCTGCTCCCATTCCTTTCACCAAAGCCAGAACGGTCTTCCAATCCCCAAGCTCATACTCATCTGATTTTAGTCTCTCTGGCATTGATGCTATCAACTATTCCTTCTCTTTTCTCTTCAAAACTCAGTCTCCTGTGAGACTCCTTTGATGCTGTTTGCAAAAGATTGTACATTTCTGTAATTATTTGATAAATATTCATCTCCCGAATTGTAGTATATACTCTGTAGAGGGAAAAATCACGTTTTCTTGATGCACACTTTAAACCTACTGCCTAGCATACATATTAGATTGACAATTTATGTTTAATTGATTGGATAGAATATGGAAAGCCATTCTTTCTCCTAGTTTCCCTTACTTTTCCGGGATCTCCTTTTTGATTTCCTTCCTAGCACACTCTACTTGTTGGTGGTTCTCAGGGTATCACTCAGCCTCTCCTGTCTCATTCCTGATGTCATGCTTAGACAACCTATTCTGTGCCCATGGCTTCAAGTGCTCACTCCCTCCTGAGCTTTTAGCTTTATATAGCTGCCTTCTTACTGGATGTTTCCTTTGAATTTCCATAGATACATTAACTTCATCTCCACCAAACTTGATATCTTCATCTCCCTCTATTTTCATTCCGGTCTTATATTGTAGTCCAGATCATGGCTGTTGGCATAATGTGCGATGCCACAGCCCAAGAGGGCTGGCAATCTCTTTAGATTACTACCTGTTCTTGTCCTTCATGTCATTACTACCACTGCTACTACTACTACCATCACACCTGGCAATTCTACCTACTTAACAGATTTCTAATTTGTCCTTTCTTCACCATCCCCAGTGCTGTATTTATTTTCATTGTTAAAGTTTCTTGGTTGGAAGATAGTTTCCTAGCTGGTCTCCAAACTTGGTATTGTCCATTAATTTTCTGTAATGCTATCAAATGTCTTTTTTCTATAATAAAATTATAATTCCATAATTCCTTGCTTTGAAAGATTGAAAAAAAAAAGTCTTCTGAGTTCTTGCTATGAAAAATACAAAACACTTGACAGAATTCAAGTCCAGCATAAATTTCTCACCACCTGAAACTATGCCCTGTCCTTATCCTGCCCGGGACGGCTGCAGGCCTTCATGCATTTTCATACTTCCCTTCTTTGCCTGAAGTGTGCTCACTACTGCCTGGAAAATTTCTTTTGCTTCATAATTTGCTTCATGCACCTCATCACCTCAGGAAAGACTTTTCTGAACAAGCATGTATTAAGAGCTCTCCTTTGTACTTCCATAGATTCCTTCCTCCCTTCTAGTTTAGTGATAATCACATTATTATCTATGTAACCTATATTTACTTCTTTGTCCTTCTATTAGACTGTGAAGAATTTGAAGGCAGAGACTACGTATCCCCTATGCCTAACATACATAGCATCCATCATACACTAAGAGTTGAATAAATCTACATTAAATGAGTTATGAACTCTTCATATTTATGACTTTAGTGTGAAATAATTGGGCCATTTTATGATCAAGCCTCTTAATTTTGGGAGGAAAACTGCAGTTGTTTGGGGCAAAAGAAAGAAAGCATAGGCTACCATTGTTAAGCTGTGGGAAGGTTGTGTTGGAAATTCTAGTACACTGGCATCAAGAAGGTTTTAACCCAGAAACTCCAGGACTCTTCTTCTTTCCCAGCACCTATAAGCTGCACTGGGGCTCATGTGGTCTTCTTCAATATTAATGGCCAAAGGGTAATTTCCAGATAGCTTCCCTTACTCTTCAGGCTTTGGTGGGCTTCGACCTGCCTCCTCCAACAGCCGGCTGGTGTGTGTTTAGAGAATTGAAACCCATTTTAATACTGCTTTAAGAAAATCTGCTGTGCCTAAAAGTACCTAAGAAATACCCCTAAAAATTTTTGAACTATCCAAGAGTTTGCACATACCTACGTTTAATCTTTCTCAGTCATGCAGACAGTTGAGAACTGGCTACGATTCAAGTGACACATTGTTCTGCACAGCCACATGCTCCAGAGAACTAGATGAGGGTGTGAACTGAAGATCTGACCACAACATATCAGTAAGCCACTTCTTATATAATGGTAGACTTCCTTTAACATCAACTAAGTAAAATCATGAAGAAAATGCACATAAGGGGAGGTTCCTTACATCCTCACGAGTTACTGCAGGAACACAAAGTGCCCAAGCAGTGGGACCCTGATTGCCCGGTGTCTGACAGGCTGCAGGGTCTCAGGGAAGCACTCACCTCCCTGACAACATCGCAGTCTGTATTTACCTGTTCTAGGCCTCATGCATTCAGGGACACACTCGCTCTTTTGGTCAGTTAACGCATTGGTCGTGATCATGTTGGTGGTTAAATACAAATAGCCAACATTACTGAGTGCTTGGCAAATACACAGAGCATTGCATACGTGATCTCATTCCATCTAACCTCAGCCCTTTCAGGCATGTCCATGCATTGTTATTTCTGCTTTTTCAAATGGAGAAATAGAGATATAAAAGATTAAGTAACTTGGCTAAGGGCACTCCACTGCTAAATGGCAAGCTGTAACTCCAAGCCTAGCAGCCCGATTCCCAAGTATGTCTTTACCCTCCAGATGCTGTGTGCATCCCACCTGTGTCCTCTGAATTCCTACTGCCAGCATCTGGATGTCTCCACCTAAATATGAAGACCACCCATTCACTGATGGAGCCCACTCTCTCACCAGGAGGCAGGTCAGAAGGGCTGGGAGGTAATGTGCCCCCACCTACCTCCCAGGGCAGCCGTCCCCCGAGGATGGTCGCTGTTGGTGTGTGCATGTCGCTATGGCTCTGCCCTGCCTTCAGTGGGATAACTGAGTTGGGGGTTTTACACTGGCCCTCAAATTCCCCATATGGGCTGAAGCCCAAAGGGCTGACAGTAGTTGCCTTCCTTTCCTTGTCTCAAGGTCCTCTCCCCGACAGGTGTTTTCCTTTACCTCCCAAATAAACAATCTGTCCTTACAACCTTATCTCAGCATCTGCTTCTAGAAGAATCCAAACCAAAGCAAATGACTTGCTGTGTTAACCACTCCCAGGTCCCCTGCGAGGACTTTCAGTGCCCTAAATAGAGCAAAGCAGAGACTGACCTGGGACTTTGAAGCCTGTGGGAGTGTCTGGCTTCCCTGTCTATCAAGAGCCCTGGCTCTGCCTTTCTCTGGCTCTCAACATTATCTGCTTTTCTCCCTTTCTCAAAGCAGATGTCTGGTCCCTCTATAGGGCCTCCTCGCCTTGCTGTGAACACGTTTTCAATAACCCACTGCACCTCACTCCATTGCACCTGGAAGGATGAATGGTTCTCACCTCCTGTTCCCTGGATCAGGTTATTTGGCGGCTGGTTATTGCAACAAATGAAACTGCAGAAAGTGGCAAATCAGCTTTGCTCTGCTTGGGACAGCTCTCCTGGAAGCCCAGCCCACACATTTCCAGGAACGGCTGGCTCTCTCCATCCCCACAGCAGAAACCCGACTCAGTTCACTTCACTCAGTTCACGTCACTCAGCATAGTGACTGAGCACCTCTGGGTTTTGGGTCCAGTACTAGTCACTCTCTCAGGCTTGTACCTCGTGTTAGAAAAGAGTTACGCTTAATAATACTTTGTTTGCCCTGAGCCCCGGACTCCTGAAGCATTTTAGTTGATTCTAGAATTACACAAGAATCTCCTTGCTCCAAGCAATCCCCTAGAGCAAGCAAACACAAGATGCTCTTCTCACTCCCCTGGAAACAGAGAGCCCAGGGACAAATAAAGACCAAGACAGAAGAAAGTGGAGGCGATAGAGCGAAACTTGATTGTGATTGTACAGTGGGATTTTGTTGGACTTTTTTGTTTTACTTAAAAAAAAAAAAAGTATCCTTACTTCTTTTGAATCTGGAACTTAGGAAAAGCCCAAATGTCTATGGTCACTTTAAGCTTGAGCAAAAACGATGAAAACAAACAAAAAAATAGAGCAATCACAAATGTGAGAATGACATTTCCTCTCCAAAATTGATAGATCAGCTTCTCAACTATGCTCAGCTGGTATTTACTGTATATAGAAAGCAATTATGTACAACGTGTACTAAGAACACTCTTACAAGCGGACTGTGTTCCCTCCAAAAGTCATATGTTGAAGCCCTAAACTCTAATACCTCAGAATGTGACTGAATTTAGATATAGGACCTGTAAGGAGGTGGGTAAGTTAAAACAAGGTTTTAGACAGGCCTCATCTAATCTAACAGATGTGTTTATAAGAAGAGGGAGAAACACGAGGGACACACACACAGGACTGTGTGAGGCCACAGGGAGAAGGCGGCGGTCCTCAAGCCAATGAGAGAGGCCTCAGAAGAAAACAAACCTTTGTTTGGACTTCTAGCTTCCAGAACTGTAAGGGAATAAATCTCCGTTGTTTAAGTCACTCAGTCTATGGTATTTTATTATGGCAGGCCCCAGAAAAATAATATAAATCCTCGACTGGGAATCGGGGCACCTGCTTTAGAATCACAGCTATATCATCTAATTCACTCTTTGATCTTTAGAATATCGCTTTGTCTCTCACAAGCTCAGCTTCTCTATCTGATAATGTAATCATCTTATTCTCTAGAGCTTGGTTAAATGACATATTTACAAAATGTGTGTGAAGGTACCCACCCAGCACATGGAGTTTCCACACAGGTACTTACTACATATTTGGTGATTTATTTCCTGGGTGTCGGAGGAGGAGACAGGATCCAAATTTTTTTTACAACTTAGCTGCCACGTAAGTCACAAACATTTATGAGGGCTAACTAAAAAATATAGGGCTTATGTGTGAACGTGGTGATAAATAAATCTTAAAAGATTGCAAGAAGGGATGCTGGAGTATGATGTTCTCTGGGTACCAGCAGAAGACTTTCTGAAGATGAACCCTAACCTAGACCCCATATGATAGGTAGGGTTGGAGAGGAGTGTGGAAATGTGTGCTAAGCTGGTGGCAGGCAACAAGGAGTTGTGCAGGTCAGAGTGTGGCCTGTGTTGGTGTCCCATAGGAGACAAAGGTTTGCTCCTGAAGGCCGGGGGATGGGGGGCGGGGGATGCCAGACTCTTCTTCTCTTTGGACACTGGAAAAAGTGTGCACAGAAAACAGTCTTACATTTGAAAGAAGTTGTTCTTATGCTCTCTATAACTTCCTTTGACTCGAAGATTCCCTAATATGGCTGAAAAGTTAGTGAGGATTAGTTTGATACATTGATAGACTTTACCATTGGGTAATTGGAAGCAAGTAAAGACTTTTTGTATTATGATATGATCTGTGATGATAACATGTGCTCTGGCAATTCATCTGCCAATGCGCTGAACACATCTGCCAAGGGGACTGGTCAGCAACAGCAGAATGTAGAGCTAGGTCTTGCCTCGCTCTACCATTTACTAGCTGTGTGACCTTAGGAATATGATTTCATTCATTTATTTCCTTTTTTTAAATCATGTTATGTTACTCACCATACAGTACATCATTAGTTTTTGATGCAGTGTTCCAAGATTCATCGTTTATGCATCACACCCAGTGCTCCATGCAGTACGTGCCCTCCTTAATACCCACCACCAGGATCACTCATCCCTCCACCCCCTCCCCTCTAGAACCCTCAATTTGTTTCTCGGAGTCCACAGTCTCTCATGGTTCATCTCCCCCTCTGATTTTCCCCAATTCACTTTTCCTTTCCTTCTCCTAATGTCCTCCATGTTATTCCTTATGCTCCACAAGAAAGTGAAACCATAAAATTGACTCTCTCTGCTTGAATTATTTCGCTCAGCATAATCTCCTCCAGTCCTGTACATGTTGATGCAAAAGTTGGATATTCATCCTTTCTGATGGCTGAGTAATATTTCATTGTATATATGGACCATATCTTCTTTCTTTTTTTAAAAATTTATTTTATTTTATTTTATTTTATTTATTTATTTATTTGACAGATAGAGATCACAAGTAGGCAGAGAGGCAGGCAAAGAGAGAGAGGGGAAAGCAGGCTTCCTGCCGAGCAGAGAGCCCGATGCGGGGGCTTGATCCCAGGACCCTGGGACCATGGCCTGAGCTGAAGGCAGAGGCTTTAACCCACTGAGCAACCCAGGCACCCCCCATATCTTCTTTCTCCAACCATCTGTTAAAGGGCATCTCTGCTCTTTCCACAGTTTGGCTATTGTGAACATTGCTGTTATGAACATTTCAGTGCATATGGCCCTTCTTTTCACTACATCTGTATCTTTCAGGTAAATACCCAGTAGTACAATTGCCAGGCCATTTTTTTCATGCATGCATATGACTCCTTGGGGAATAATTGAGTGTATGTTTTCTGTCTTTTAGGCACACTGCTGAACAATGAGGAAGTGGTGTTGATCACATCTAACCAACACCTAACGTTAGTGACAGGGAAAGTATTGAAGAATATATAGGTTAAAGGAAGCACAAAACTAGTCTTCAGGGTTCAAGGAAGTGATATCAAGGCTTCCCAGGATGTCAGATGGGTCCTGAGTTTTCTCCTTAAAAACAAAAAGTAGGAAGGGTATTTTGCCTGTGTACTTCATCAGTTTCCCGAGTCCAAATAAGATGAATGTATGAGAAAGGTTTAGAAGTTTTAAATGCAAAATAAATATAGGATATTATCCCTTAAAGAAAGAATTGGCAGATCTTTGTGGCTGATTGTATATGGAGAAATGGTAAAGACATAAGGAAAGGCAGGCAATGGTTTTCAACCTGGAAAAATGAAAGGCTTAGGATATTTTCAAATTCTTTAAAACCAAGTTTAATGGTTTAAGAAGAAACACTGTTGCCTGAGAAGAAGGGAGCGGCCATGAGAGTGATGCTGACTTTTGAAGTGATCTATGAATATATGATAGATGCAGCTGAGACAGGTAGGGCTCAGCTAGAAGAAAAAGGGATTATCAATATAAAGGAGAGGTCTGGGAGTAAGGTCAGTGTTAAGATAAAAAAAATGCAAAAGAGCTTTCCTTATCTGGATTTTAAAAAGAATGCTAGGGCACTGGAATTGTGTATCTCCAACATGAAGGCAGGTGGGCGGGATGCTGGTTACCCTGGTCTGCAATGGGTACTTCTGGCCGCAGAATGAAGGCCTGAAGGGGCTGGGGGAAAGGACAGAGAGGCCATTAACACTGATGCCTGGGTTAGTGGACCAACAGATAAGGATTTGTAATCTACTAGCTGAAGAATTGTGAGTGAGAAGAAAGCAATTGATTGAGCCTTGGGGAAAGCCCACACTTGGTGGGCAGGAATTAAAAGCAGTTGAGGAACAATGAATAAAACATTATGGATAGATTCCCTTAGTGTGAGACAGGGTGCATGCAAGTCTGGTTTCTGCCCTGCTCAAAGGGTGAGGGTGTACAGTCTATTCTGGGCAAGACTCATTTACAGGAAGAAAGCAAGCATGGAAGACGGAGTGTTTGTGGGGAAAGGCACGGCTCCTTGCAAGGGCTGTGGGGTGCTCATACCTAATGTTTTTGTTGGAGCCAATTCCAACTATTTAATGTTTGAATCTAATCATTTCCTTGATTTAGCAAATCAAAGATTTTTTTTCCCCTTTCAAGGGCAAAATACCTTCATTTTATTTTCTTCTCCATAATTAAGTAATTTCTTAATTAGTAATGTTCAACTTATCCAGTCTGAAATGACACATTTTATTCCTTTTTATAAAAGCTTTCCGTACACCCGCCCAGCCCCCGTCCGGTGGCGGAGTGCTTGTCACTCCCGTGCTCTTTTGTGTCCCTGCGCTCCGCCTCCCCCCTTCGCTCACTTTCTCACTTGGTGAGAGATTAGGCATCTCCAGCAGTTCTTCCTGAGCAGTGGGGAATCCAGCTGTGTCATCTCACACTGTCTGACTTCCTGGTGGCTTTAATTAGCATAAAGGAATTTCTCCTCAGAGGGGATGTCACACTGTGGCTTTGCGCCCGGTGGGCAACCCTACTTTTTGGTCTTTCACACTTGGCAGGCAGGGGGTGGGGCGTCTACTGGAGAGGCCCTGAGTGGCCTTGGCTCTGGCATTCCTCAAGGCCTTGAAGTACTTCACACCTGAGGCTGGGCTGAGGCCAGGATGCGGGGAGTGGAGCATGGAGTCTGCCCCTTTTCTATTTTTGCAGGCTTTCTCCCTCTGCTTGATTAAGCACAGCGTCAGATGTCACTTCCCTCATGTCAGCCTGCTGTAGACTACAGGAAATGGTAGGGGTCCAAGCAAAGGCTGGTCTGGATTGGTCCGAACACCGTATTTAAGTCAGGCTGTCTCATGGGCCACCAAGGCTAACAATTTGTGACAGACACCTCCACCAAACAGCTCGGTCACTCAGTGAGCACTTCCTGAATGCTTGGTGTGTGCTCTGCTCTGTGAAAACCTCGCAGGAAAAGCAGAGAGAGCACCGAGGAAGAAACTGGTTAGTTTTCAGAGTCCTTTTCTGTGTATGTGTAAGTCCAGCCCTCTGACGTGACTTTACCTGAGACCCGGCTGGGTGCAAGGAGGGATCTCTCCAGCTGATGCTGCTCTTCCCTGACCCAGACCACGTGCCACTCTCTCCGTCCCCAGCCTCTGTCAGGCCTGGTAGCAAGGAAGATAATGATCCAGCACCCCCCAATGAGGCACAATTAATGTTAAAGTAATAGAACAATAATGCCTGCCTGTGATGGGGACTTTGAAATCTCCAGATGAAAGGCCCATAGAAATAGAGAAGTACTGGCTATTATTAGCATTTATGTAGCGCATTTCATCTTCAAAGCACTTTGCAAATATTAACTAATGAACACAGAATACTGTCTTTTCTCTCCCCTCCAGGACAGCAAGGGGGAGCCTCTGATGAGTTTCCGCTTAAATGGAAACACTGCTCCATGGTGTGGAGGCAGAGGATACTCCTTTCAGTAGGCATCTTCAGGCTGTTTGGGGAGGGTTGCTCTGACCATCCATGGAAAGGAGCTGCGAGCCTGCCCTTTCCCCCACGGGTGGCCAGGGAACTGTAGCATGGACCAGTGCTGCCCAGTAGACGTATAATGTGAGATACATGTGTGATTCCAATTTTTCTAAAGTAAATAGGTGAAATTGGTCTTAGTAAGTTATTTAACATGATATACCCACAATATTATAATTTTAACAACATGAATTTGCTAATGATAGCTTACCTTTTTTAATTTTTTTGTACTATCTTTGCAATCAGAGTGTATTTTACACTAAGAGCACATCTCAGGGTGCACTAGCCATCTTTCTCATGCCCAGTTGCCACATGTGGACAGTGGCTACTGTATAGGACAGCACAGATCTAGACTGTCTTTGAGGAAAAAAAGTCCAGAATGCCCTGGCAGTGTCATCCAGGTCTATAAGTCACACAGCAGAGTGGGACCCTGGTCAAGTATGGGCCATAATCAGACAAACTCCAAATCCCCTCCTGATTCAGAAACCAACCAGCTGTGTGATATTGGACTTATTATTTAACCCATTTGGACTTCCTTATGTGTAACCTTGGAGTGCTTCTATGTCCATTGTCACAGTTTTTATGAGGATTAAATGAGATTATTTTTGCAAAACACTTAGTGAAGTGACTAGCATGTGATAATAATGCAATAAACAGTAACTATTGTCTTCTGAACAGAGTGAGCTCCTATTTCAAGTCCCTGACTCTATCCCATTCTCCACTAGTATCAAACGCATCCCAGTTCTGACTCTGCATTTGACTGGGCTTTGGCAAAGGGGTAGACAGATGCATTCTCGGAGCCTCAACCAATGTGTGATCTGTGTTCTCACATGGGTATACACTCACAGCTTTGTGCAGCCAGGACAAGGAGCCCTTGTAGGGTCACATGATTTGAAGAGAGGAAAGTTAAAGGGGGCCAGGATCTGAAGGTTATTTCTGCAAGTGTCTTGGTGCCTCCAATGCCTTTCTACTGTCTCTCCTTTAACAAGAAACACTAGCTCCTCCAAAACTCTTGCCCACCTTTAGCCTGACCGACCTGCTCGCGTGATGCAGTCCTTCAAATACGTCAGAAAGTCTTGCTTCTCCTTGCCTTTGTCCACCACATTCCTTCCATCTAGAGCAGTTCTTCCACCTTGACTCACGGATCTTGTGCTAACTTTAATCCTGGCACTTGGAACTGTCATTGCACTTATGTGTTCATGGCACAGCAGGCGTGCACTGACTTCTCCATAAATGGTCACCAAATCTTTGTTAAGTCAGAGAAGGGAGCTGGTGGTATGGGACACAGCTGCCAAGGAGCATCTGGGCCAGTCCCCCACACCCATGCTGTGCATATCGTAGGTGCTCTGTGCTCTCTCCACTTGAAGCTCAGGGCTGCCCAATGTTATTTACACCAACAATTCCTTCAATTTAAATCATTTTAAAATAAGAAGTAGCAACGGAAATATAAGTCGTCCTGTTTCTAAATGTGTGGCTTCAAGAGACATCTTTTCAGCAAGAAGCTTTCATACTTCATACTCTAAAGCATTTCCGGAAGCTTCTCAACTTGGGAAGTGGCTCTCCTACTTGCAGCCCTTGATACTCTAATACGGAACAGGCCTTAGTGCAGGTCTCCCATTCACCAAGAAGGAGATGAGCGCTCAGCTACTTCTGGTCTGAGCTGCTAACTGGACGTAGATCCCCCGCTGCTCAGACCTCTCTGAGTCCATAAACTGAGTGGCCATAGCATGCAGTAATCCTTGAGGGAGGAGTTCGTCCCAGGTCCCTCTGGGGGTCGTTATTTGTTTAGGGTCACCAGCAGTGGTTTTGTAGGAGCTGTTGAGCCAGGGTTCAATTTCCTAACAGGATGGTCTCTCCCGGCGTAGACAAGCAGCTGCACGCCCTGTGTTCTGACGTCCGCTGCGTCCCCCCGAGCAGCTTGGATGCAGTGCTGACCGCTCACTCTGCCCTCCTGTCTGAGCTGAGGTTTGATTTCTTCCTGGGTGCTTTTTTCTTCCCCTCCCTTCTCCTCTTTTTTTTTTTTTTTCCTTTTTTGCATTTTATTTCCCTGCCTTTGTTCTGGTCTTCCTCCCCGCCACTCCATGTAAATGTTGGGTACTAGGGTTACATACATAATCAACTACCTCTTAGGAGAGGGAAAGGGAATAACAGGAATTCATTTTTGGGAGAGCAACTGGCCCAAGCTGATGTATTACCGAGGTTTCTTTGCCTCCAGGAATTTTCTCTGGGGGCGTCTTTGGAGCAGAACACAAAAGCACAAAATACAACTGACCAATTGTGCAGAACTGTTTGTAGGGAAAGATAGTGCGGTGGGGTGGGGAAAGGAATTCTTTGTGACCCCTGAGGTGGCCAGCTAAAGCCACAGAGCCCCTGAAGCATGAAATTTGATTACTCTTATCTTGGTGCGCAGCTCCTGATAACTGCTATCAGTCGTTCAATTATCCAGCAAACTTCTACAGGTCTACAGCGGCAGGTAATTTGGCATTAGGGTGGAAAGCTCCACCTTTCTTTCCCTCATAGTGCCTCTGAAATGGCAGCAGACCATCCACACCATGGAAATGGGCTAACCAGGGATGACTTGGTGCTTCAATTGTACTCCTAAGTGTTTCTATCAAACGATTGCTTTATTCTGCTTTTACTATTTTGTTGATTCCCTCCTCGGATCAGATATTTTAAGAGTGGCTTGAAGAGATTCCAAGGTGATTAAGGAGCTTGGAAAATGAAAATCTCCAAAAAAAAAAAAAAAAGGCTAAAGAACTAAGCATTATTTAATGTGGAAGAGGGAGGCTGAGGGTGATTTACTATCTTCAAATGTGCAGACAGGCCCCCAAGTTGGCTGCTCAGAACTGTATCCTGAAGCCAAAATAAGAGGAGTGGAGTGGTCACAGAGCGCGGCAGACAAGTGCTGGGCTGGACAGTTGGGAGAAGCAGTCCCAGCCCTGTCCCTTCTATTAGAAGTTGTGTGTGTGGCGTTGGATATATCCCTTAGCTTTCAGGGCTTCCCACTCGATGGCCTGCTTCATTCCCTGCATTTTTCATGATTCTATGAGTCATTAGGTTAAAATAGTGGTTAGACTGAAAAATGGCAAGTTTTCGCTGCTTGATAGAGTACTGCCTAGAAACAGAAGAACCTGCTAAGTAATCTTTCAAGAGGTTTTTATGGCAATTTTCGAAGATTTTTGTTAGTTATTTTAAAAATGGAACCTGGGGTATTTTTGCAGAAATTGAAGAACTGGACTCTTTCAAAGAAAAGCAGGGTCTGAGAACAACCATCAACTTCCACTAAGACAGACAAAAACCCAACAATTCTGATCTCTGCTGTCAAAACATTATTCCTGGGGTCTTGTAGACAGGGATGGTCTAGCTGGGGATTTTGTCCCTCTCCAGGTTAACGTGGGTAGCAGTTCAGCGGTGCAATCATTTAAATTATCCGGCACTTGGGAGGAACTGGAGAGCAGACCAGCTGCCCTGGTTGCTCTGAGATTTGTTTAATGTGACCGGGCCAGTGATCTGGGGAGGGAACACCCCCTGGGCAATCTGGGTTTTATCTGCAGGGGAGGAAAGACTTCTTTTCCCTCTCAGGTTCTGTAACTAGGACCTATGACTTGAGTTGACAAGATACAGTTCAATAGGAGAAAAACATACAACTTTTATGATGTTAATATTTTTGTGTGACACTGGGGGCTTCAGAGAAAGAAGCGGTTAGACACCGGGGGCTTAAAGACCACTTCCACCAAGAGTGATACATTGTGGACACATGACAAGACTAAGTAAAGAAGGGCTTGGGAGGGGAATTGTAAATTTTCTGATAGTGACTAGAAAAGACACCAGGGAAACTAATGAAAGAAATCAGAGTTATTTTCGCCTGGTCTGTTTGTACAGATCCATTTTGGTGCTGACTCCCAGTCTCTGGTGATAAGAATATTCTTCTCTTCCTGGTACAGGGACATTTTCTACTGGGAAATTTCATGTCCTGCTTTTAGGTAGAAGAGGGGAGGGCCAAGAGCTCTCTGTGCACCTGCTGTTTCTCAAGTGCCTTCAGCCCAAAATAATCAATATGACAAAGAGGTATATTTTGGGGTAGCATGTTCTGAACCCCTTCACATGCTTCCTACAAAGGACGGTGCGGCAGCTGGGAAATGCAGCTGCATCTTTACCCCCTGTGACCCTTCTCTTCCGTCCAAACGGAAGTTCAGCACCTTTTTGGGCCCATAATTTCTCTGGATATATTTCCACAAAAGTTGCTGTTGATCTTTAAAAAAGAAGCTTATCTGCTACACAGCCCAGTGTGGGACAGCCCATGGTTACCTGCAAGATCGCTCTAAGAGGAGCCCCAAAGAGTGGCCCCAGCGCCCAGGTGCCGTGACCGTGGAAGCAGGTGTTGTCTGGCAGAAGTCAACAACATTCCTGACACAATCCCAACGACAAAGACAGTATATCCTAATTAACTGCAAATGCCTTGCTCATAAACCTGTCAGCGCCGGGCTCTAATGTCTGTACTTTTAATGATGCATTTGATTAGAAGGTAATTTTATTCACTTGGTGGCAGTCAGACCTGTTTGGTTGAGGGTCTCTTTCCCCTGCTCTTACTCCACCTTCCCTCTCCTGTTCAAAACATTTATAAAATTGTGATGTTTGAAACTATCTGATAAGTAAGTAAATGACTCTACAAAGCAGTGTCACAATGTCTCCTCAATACCAGCCTGTGTGTGTGTGTGTGCACGTGTGTGTGTGTGTGTGTGTGTTTGCTGTGTAGGTGATGGGGAAAAGTGAAGTGTGATTCTTCTAATTTCCCATAGGGACCCATCCCAGGAACCTCTTCTTTTCCAGCCTAGTAATCTCTTCACATCAAGTTCAAATAATTGACATGACTTCATAGCGCATCACATTTTACAAATTGATTCCATGTTCTTTTATTTCATTTACCTCTTGCAATAAACCCATGAGATATCTGTGCCTCTGAAGAAGGAAAAGCAAGGGAGAGATAATATCATCTATCTCAGGAACCCAGTTGGGAAATCAGGAATTCAAAGATGATCCCAGTTTAAATCCCAGGCTTTCTCTGCCATACCATCGGCTTCTTTCTGAAGAAGAGCGTTCTCTCTTTTCATTGAAAACAAAACCTGAGGCTGACCCGCACAGGTGATTGTTGCTAGAGGACACCGGGAGCAAGTGTGGCTGGGCACAATCAAGATTCTGGACCTCCTGGATCCCATCTCTTGCTGTGGAAGCCTAAGGTCATGTTTAAGATGAGTAAAGGTCCAGACCTCAGGATAAATCCGGGAGCCCACGTGAACTATGCTTCGCTGCTCTCCCACATCTCATCCTTCCTGTTCTTCCTGATGGTGCTGGTACTTGAGTCCACTCCCCTGTCCTCACTTCTCCGGTCCTTGCATGTTTTCTACACGTATCGGCTCACTTAATCTACATGTAATATAGGCACAGTATGACCCCCTGAAGGAATCTGCTCGCAAGGTCATCTCACCCAAGGCTTCAGAGCAGGGGAGCAGAGGGGCTGTTAGTGTGACTTCATTGCCTGAGGTCTCCTTTGCTGCTTATGTGAATCAGCACATTTCTAGCAGATATCTGACGTGCTTTACACTGAGTTAGGTGCTACGAGAGGCACCGTAGGAGAAATAATACACAATTTTTAATTTGGGATCCCAGAAGGAGAGCACTTCTCTAAATTATCATTTAATGTCTGTATGTCAAGGAAGCATACATTTTCACCTAGGATTCTCTAAACACAGAGGCCTGAGTGAGATGCTCTCTGCTAACTCTCATCCCTTCTTCAGTAAATGAAGGTCGTAAAGGTTAAGTGGCTTTGATTGGTGTGTTGATTGGTGGTTGGTGGCAGTGTAGGGATTTGAGCCCAGGTTTTGGTCCCAGGGGCCAACCCTCACCCCACTTTATTGCACCTCCAGTCTGTATGCATCAAGGGGCAAAAGGGGAGAAGAGCCTCCTCTACCCATCTCCTTGGAGCTTTAATTTTTATTCTCAAATGTTTCAAGCCTAGCTGCTCTTTAGGTGGTTGATTATACTTCTATGAAATCTCCATTTGAAGGAAAATTGTATCATGTGTTAGAACAGCGAAGAGGAGAACTCATGACCTTGCATTGCTTTGTGTTATGTCGCCTTCCCTGATACTCTCTTGTGCAGCTAGCAGGGAGTTTGACACATTGAGTCAGACAGCCCCTTATTATTAAATCTGTTTGCAAATGTGTGGAAAGTGCCCTGCACACCCACCCTCGTTATGAGTGGTGGCAGGTCGTGGATATGAATCACAGGCTCCTAGAAACACTTGCCTTCTCCCTTTCCTTAAATCAGATTGTCAACATTTCAGAAACAGTAATGGTAATAATGCTGGGCCGTCCAAGCCACTGAGCAGCAGCAGCGTGCGGCATGGGGGCACACCGCTTGGAAGAGGGGGACAGCTAGGCAAAAAAGTTTTGCCCTTCAGTGAAACAGCCTACACCTCACCCCAGATGTGATAAGGTAGGGTGACTGTGTGCATACCATCTACTTTTAGGATGCCCTTGATTGTATGGAATTAATTAACTCAGTCATGATCGCCAAACATTCTAGAAATGCAAAGGGCTGGATAGAGGTTTGTTAGAAGTAATAATCTTATAAACTAAGCAGGTTTGAGGTGATGGGTGCCCAGGGAAAGGACCCTTGGGAAAGCCTCTTGCTCCAGCTCTGGTTCAAAGTCTGTGCTTTGTTCCTTAGATAAGCATCCCTCCTTCTGAGTCTACGGTGAGGTCAAGAGAGGGAGAGGAGGGGAAAGGAAGGAGGTAGGGCAGTTGACTCCTCTCCATTGTCTATATCTCCGGTGGGGATGCTACTTGGCATTCATCCAACTGCCATCCAATTCCCCGCATCTCCATGCCGCCACTACACCAGGAGGGGGATTTTCTTCTCCACTTGATTTGGAAAATTATGGTTTCTATACTTCTGCTAAAATTCATGCAATCCTTCCTTCATTCAGAAAATCTCCGCAAACAGCTGACTGTGGGCTGAGCCATCGTTAAGGCCCTAGAAACGTGGTGGACAGAACTGCACGTCAGATGCATTGGGAGGCATTTTTCTAATCCTAGGAATTGATCATTTTTCCCCAATATGGATAAAAATCTCAGCGGGGCATTTGATGGAATATCTAATATAATCAAAGCACTGCCTTAGGCACTCAAGTGAGAATACATGCATGTAGTAGGGTTTAGTAGGTGAGGAAATCATATTCACACTTACACACCATGAAACTGACCAAGCAATAAATACACCTTAACCACACTCTGTAAAGGGCTTTAGGGATTTATTAAAAAGGATTGAGAGTTGTAGATGGGTTGGTCTGGGAAGGCTTCATGGAAGAGGTGTGGACAGGGGAAAGACTTGGGAGGTGCTGAAAACTTGTATTCTGCCTCTCCCGTGCTTGGGTTTAGAACAGCCCTCCGATAATGAAATAAGTTTTGAGTGCTGAGCATCTTGTCCTCGCCCCAGGCCACCTGGTGACAGCAACTTTAACAAAAGCAAAGCAATTAAATAGACCCAGTTGGCTTCCTGGCTTGTCCTTTGCTGTCCCTTTAATGCCCTGGACCTGCTTCTCAACCGGCCTGCTCCAAACCCAGCCCCTAGATGAAGCCTCCTCCTAGTTTTCTGGATTTTTTCTTGTTAGGAGAAATCTGGAGACGAGGTGCAAAAACTTACTGAGAATTATGGGGTGCCACTGGGACACTCTGGTTTTAAATTGAGACCTCAGCCCATAAAAAGTCTGCTGCAAATGCAGAGGTTCGGCTTCAGAAATTAAGGGCTGTCACTTTAAACTGATTTCCTCTTCCTGGGTCTGCTCTCCTGGCCCCAGCCTAAGGCAGAGGAGAAGGGATATTTTAAAGTGACAGGTTTAAACAGCCTCCATGTGTGCGGTGCAATCATTTTTCACACGAAGCCTCCTGGGCTCGTGCTGAGGGGCCCTGCAGGATCCAATCTCCCTCTATAAATTCGTGGGAAGTCCCATGCTGCCTGGCAGCAAGAGTGTGGGGGAGGGGCTGCCCAAGGCAGGGTAAGGGAGCAAGCCGCAAGACAGGAGGCCTGAAGGAAGGGAAGCTCCACAGGGCACTGTAGTCTCCGGCCTCCTTGCACACCTCGGGGAGCAGGGCTGAGCACCAGGGGGCAGCTCAGGGCTGGTCCAACAGAGGTGCGGGGTGGACTCCATGAATGGATTTCAAAATCGTGTCTGAGAGTCTATTTCCATGAGGTATAGTGGAACGAGAACTGGAATCTGAAGCAGAAAGCTTAGAATCTAGCCCTGTTTTGTTAAGTGCTTATGCTGTGTTGACCTTCACCAAGTTCTACCTTTCCAAACCTCAGCTTCTGGATCCCTCCGGAGGGCTGTTTCACCTGGACGCTGGGCGTTAGGGAGTGGGGCGACGCCTGCCACGCTCTCCTCAACCGGGCAGTGGACCTAAAAGTATTCTGTAAAGTGCAGCACTGGAGGAGTGAATGGCCTTTATTGCACCCCCACGGCAGTGCCCATAGAAGTGGACATCAGTGACTGGGGTATGCGCCTAACTTGCTGTTCTCACTGCACAGCAGTGAATGCCAGTCTCTCCTTAGCACTTCCTCAGAGGCTAGTAATGAATTAATGAATGGGATTGCTCCCACCCCAAGGGCACATGTCTCTTAATAAGGTTGAGACCCTCAGCTAAGAAGTGCAATAACCCCAGCCCCAGCTCTCTAGGCAGAGTCTCCAGGGTTCTGGCCTTGGCCATTGCCCTCTGGGCAGGAATGGACACTGAGCATGTTGTCCTCTAGGTCAGAGTCTGACCCAACGTCCCTTTGCTCGTGGCCACAAGCCCCAACTCCCGACCCCAAGAAGCCTTACATGGAGAGAGTAAGTCCAGTTCTGGTTTGCCAGATCCTGACGTAGCTGTGCCTGCTTTTCCTGTAGTGAGGAGAAAGCTGTCTGGGAGAGGCAGGTGGCTCCTGGCCACTGTCTGGCTCTGCTCCACAGATGCCCTCCATGCTGGTGGGCCGCAGAATTTCCAGACAAAGCCACAGGGAACCTAATCTAACAGGTGGGGAATGGAAGAACTGCCTTTTTTATTTCCCTTGCTTTAAAATCCTGCGATTTTTCTGAGCAATTCTTAGCTTGCCGGCTGAGCTTCGCAGCCACCGATATATTTAAACTTTCGGTATTAAAGATCTCAGAAGCCTCTCCCAGGAAATTACCTCCCCAGTTCAAGTAAGCCAGGTGCCCTCTTGAGACGCGTGGGATTCGTGTCCCCAGCAGAAACCTCTCTCTTTTCAAACTGGGAGCTGGCAGTGCATGGGCCTATTACTGGAAATAGATGCATTTATGAATTTCAACATCCTATTAGCGGTGATGATCTGACAAAATCACGAGAAAGGAGATATTTGGGTGTACAGCTGACAGATGATTTATGGGCTCAGATATCACGAGGATGTAGAGTGTGTCTGCAAAGAAGCCCTTCAGGAGATGGTGCGGGTGCAGCCTGGGCACAGGGGGTACAGGGTTCCCAGCGTTATGACACGGGGCTGCCTTGGAGTTCACGGGGCCCCTTCAGGACATTCGGAACTACGATGCTCAGGCAATGACAACGGAGGGGTGTGCAAGTGTGGGAAGGGAGGGGCAGCGTGTGGGGACAGCACTCGTCACTCTTGCTCACACGCCAGTCTCCTTGAAACAGGTTTGAGCTGACACAGGCAGATCAGCCAAGGTAAATTTCTTTTCCTCAGATGTAATAATTTAACTGGAATTGATAAAATGAAATATATTTTGGAATCACTATCTAGCCCGGTGAGATTGGATCATGACAAGAATATAAGGAGTTATGAATGTCTAAATGTGGCCGCCAAGGGACTCTTTCTCCCGATGTCCAATGGACAGGGGCCCTGCTATTATTAATTGCCCGATTTGTGCTCCCATGACTGCATTGACTGTTTATCCAACCCATTCTCCCTCCCTTTTCCCCCAGAGCAGAGAGTTACCTGGATCTTTATTGGCTTTTATGCCCTCTCAAGCTCCATCCATAAGAGAAAAATTGAATTGGTCCCATTAGCTTGATTTTAGTAGCCATGGAGAAGGTAATGGATTCCAGGCCTGCTTGCCATTTAATTTAGATGTTAAAATCTCGCATATGATTGACCTAGATACATCACTGCTGCTGCCTTAGAGATTTGGAAGTGCACGGGAGGGGGTACCGGCAGCCCTCGTAGGTCATCAGTGACCCCATTTGTGAAATATCTAGCTAATTAAGCAAAGATGGTCACCAAATTGAATCCCCTCAGGGATAAAAGAAAGAGGTCGGGAAGAGAATTGGTCATAGCTGGTTCTCTTCATCTCAACCAGCACCATTTGAAGTAGATAAAAAGAAGTGTGCTTTGTCCTGGCGGGAATAGAGCAAACCACCCCTCTCCCCCAACCAACTCACACACAGATTGCAGGGTTTTAGAACCATGGGCCACAGCTCCATGAGGACAAGAACCGTGCCTGGCGGGTTCCCTGCCATACCCACGGGGTGTCTCCCTGTGGGGTGGGAGTGGGAGCGGGCTGGAGGGAGCAGCGGTGTGGAGGTTTACCACGTATTTGTTGACGGAACCAGAGGGTTTAGATAATTTGGGCTACATCCAATCTACCTGTACCTCAGATTAATCGCCTACACGTAGAGGGCGCTCTATAGCCAACCTGGAAGTTTTAAAAACCCAGCTTTGCCACTTAAGTGCTGTGCAACCTACTACAAGTCACTCAATCTCTCTGTACAGTTTCCTCATCTATAAAATGTCGTTCCTAATGATACATACCGCATAGGGCTTTTTGTGGATTAAAATACTATTGCATGAAAAGCTCTTTGAAGAATAGTTAGTGTCTTTTATAAACATGTTACTGTCAACTGCTATTATTATTAAATGGTTCTTCCAACTTGCTTTTCATTCACTGGTCTTTATGCCAAATTAAGATGGGAAACTCCAATCTATCAGAATTTCCAATCTATTTTGCTATAACTTAAAGCTCTTTTCCTTACAATGACCTCACAGAGGTAATGCAAATCCTCTATCAAAGATACCTGGGTGGCCGAGGAAAAGTCCGTGTTCTCTGTGGCACTCAATTTTGCTTTGTTTTGTGTAATGTGGAGGCCAAGCTAGATGGTCTCCAGAGGACTCTTTCAGCTGCACTGGCGTGATTATAGGTCATGGGATCAGCAGCTACACTTAAATTATGCACCTGGGCGCTGTTGTAAGTGCGTTTCTTGTATTAACTCACTTAATTCATATAATAATCCCACTGAGGAATTTCAGTTTATATCTTCATCCCAAAGATGAGGGAGCTAAGGCAGAGAGAGGTCAGGGAGTTTGTCATAGTTGCTCAGAAAGTGAGTAGAGGAGCCAATATTTAGATCAAGGAGAGGGTCTGTGAGGGTATGAAATAGAATCAGTGCCTCTATGGTTTTCTGTTAGCATGGTTTTGTGAATCTTCCTAAACTCAGGGAGAATCTGGAAATCAGAATATCTCTACTCTGTTGGCTTTACACAGTGACCTGACCTTGGCATCAAAGAATATTTTCCATCCATAAATAGCAAAGCACATCATTGTCAAATAAATGAGAGAATATTTGCTACTGTGAAAATGCCCCAACAAGCTGAGTTATTACTACTGTGTCATGATTATAACAAGAATAATGTGCATTTATGGAACACTTTATGTCCCCCAAGTACTTCATGGCCATCCTAATTAGGCAGCCTGTTGACACATTCCCAGGAGATGTCTGCAAACGTTTATTTCAATGCTTCGGTGCCAGGAAACTTAGATGTACCTCTCAGTGTAGGATGGAGGGTCAGAGAAGAGGAATGGGAAAGCCAGAAAGGCTGAGCCCCAAAGTGTAACTGACTAAGGATTAAACTTAATATGTTGGAAATGCAATACTTGATCCAATTCTCTTTGGACTATGTAAATCAAAAGTTAATTACTGGGAGGACCCCATTTGTATTTTTATTGCTCTATTTACATTTTATGAAACCATCTGGTATCATTAATATGCTCAAAGTCAGTTTAGCTTTATTTGTAATTTTACAGCAAAAGAAAAAACTCATTCTTCCTCAAGTGGAAGAAACCACAGGCCCAAGAGAGGAAGGTGACAAGTATGGGTGCAGACTTGACTGGAACAGTGACCAATGAAGTGGCTCCTTGGCTTCTCTTTGAGGGGATCTGGGCAGGTATGGGGGGTCCTGGCCGCTTTTTGACTGGCTTGGTCACTTGGAGGGAGTGAGATGCTCTGAGCTGAAGGATACTCTGTATCTCTGGGATGTGGATAACTTGTTAAGAGTTGCACAATGACAGGTTGAAGAACAGTAGAACAAGCCCACCAGCTGCCCTTTCCGGGCACCGAGCTATAGTGAGCCGGTCCAAAATATCACTGTCTCCAACCAGGCCCATCTGCGGGGCATCCCAGGGGCCACACACATGGATGGAGCCTACAAGCCCTCTTGTTCTTTTTCTCTTGTTCAGCTTCCGTAGGACACAGCTGAGTGGCCCCCTTGGAGGTGGTTAGGGAGATGAGAAACCACCTCCGGCCACTCTTGGCACGAGGACTCATGGCAAAATGCTGCCTCCCAATCTCGACCCAGAGTGAGCAGCTGCTGGAGGATTACAAAGCACTGGACCTTCTCGTTGTCATTTTAAATGTTATCTCAGCTGGGCAGTTCTTGCAAATGAGCTCTTCACCCTCCGTTCCTCTCTAATTCCCACCTCCCCCAACCACCACCCTACACTCCTCACAAATATGCTCCGGCCAAAACCACGGCCTACAAGTGGTGCACATTAACTAAATTGCAGCTTACTGGCTACGTTGGTGATGTTCCCAGATTGAGTTCCTCTGGCTTAACACTTGGATGCTAATGACAGGAGCTGGTGGGTCAGATGTGGCAGAGGGATAGCCTTCAAAATCGAAATGGCAAGAGTTAGCATCACGGAGCTTCAGTTTTAAACTAGTTCATGGGTCCATAAGTAAGGTACGGTGGGGATGCATTTTTTTTTTTTTTAAAACAGTGGAAACATCTTTCTTTCTGCTACAGAAAAACTTGTACTTCATAACTGTCTGCAATCGTACCCTGCAGGTTTCAGAAACACAAAACAAAACCTTTTATTGATTCTGCCGAAAAATAACCGTAGTTTCTTTCTCTAAGTGATCCCCCGGTGCAGTTTCTTCCCTGTGACCCCTGTCTCCATAGTTTTCCTGACTCTGCCTCCTCCTCCCACCCAGTTTTTTCTCTGCTACAAGATATGAATGGGGAGGGGGGGAGGATCAGAGGCTTTGAATAGGGAAAGAGAAATGAGAAAAACAGAACAAAAACACTGTACGTGCTTGATCATTTCTACCAGATAGTACAATTGCTTGGGACCCAGAAGGAATGTTTTGTCCTTCCTTCCCTACTCCCAGCTGGAGACCATTTCCACATCTGAAACCACGGCTCCAGGCCCTGAACAAGGACAATGGTTAAGGCACTGAACTCACTCAGTGGGCACCCCAGAGTCAGGGCCTGATCTCCGCTCCATGAGGAGCGGTGCAGAGACGCCCTCTCTCCCCGCCCAGGGAGGCACCATTGCTCCATCCTGAACTGGTCAGGGCCCGGCTGCCCAGCTCTTGGCAGGATGCTGCCCTTTGCTCTGATGCTTGTAGTTTAAGATTTGGCATTCTCCAAGCAAAATCCCAATACCCGACATACGTGAATCTGGGACCTGGGGAGGGCTGATCAGGTGCTGTTATAATTCCAAGTGCTTTCCAACCTGCCCTTTTGTCTCCTCCTGTCACTATGCAGCCCACATTTAATTCATGATGGGGCCCACCGTTCCTCAGGCCATCCCTCCCTTCTCGCCCCCCTTATGCTTCCACGCATGTCCATTTTAATCCTCTCCTCCTTCCTTTGGCATCTGGTTTATTTTGTATATAAAGTGCTGATGCAAATGTCCAAAATAAATTATGCTGAATAATAGATGAAGACAGCTACATAATTTATAATGCTAGAGGCCAGACAGAGCTGCATGGGCTGTGTTCAGGCCGGCGGCGCATCCTCAGCTGCTTATCACCGCCTACTGGGCGTTTACACCTTTAACCCTAGGAAGCAACAGAGTTCTGTGCCTGTGGCTCAGATGGTCTTCCTTGAGGTGTGTGTCTACCCTAGTGCAGACCCAGACTTCTCTGCCCGAACAGCAACTGGGCACTCATAGAAAGAGTGGGTGCCACACCCGCCCATCAGCCCAGACACTCAAGTCGGCTTTTCAAGCAGCCCTGGCCTCCCATCTGGCAAGCCCCACTGTGTGCTCTACCTCCCTCCCTGCACCTGTGCCCCCACCCCCCACGTGCTCTTCCTCAGTTTCTCATCTAGCCCTGGCTTCTGCACTGTTTCAGTTTTTTGTGCACCCTTCCACTCACCCTTCCATGGCAACTGGGTCATTCATGGGCCTCTAAATTTCCCCCAGGCATCATCTTCCTGATCACTCACAGTCCCGGAAGCACCTCGAGTGTGAGGGCCCACTGGGCCTGGACTGGCTGCAGGCCATACACCTGGGGACTCCCAAGTCTTGCTCATTTGCCCTGACCTTGGGAAGCTGCAGGTTGGGAGGAAGTACATAGTGCCGGAGTTACAAATGGGAAGAGAAAGTGTCCTTCAGCCTTGCAAACCCAGAGAGCCAGCTCTGCCCATAGAAGACATCTTCAGAAGAGGAGAACATCAGTTATTTTTCCAAGTCCTTGTTGTCATGTGATAATTGAGGACTGTGGAATGACGCAGATCACAGTACAACAAGAAATCTGAGTTGTGTAATTATGAGAGAAAATTCACATAGATCAAAACTCATGAGCCATAGTGTAAAAACAATATTCTGTGATAATGCGTCATTCTCTGTGTTGCTTAATTCCCATCATGCCTCAGTATCATCAGCAGATGTGACACCTTCCCCATATGTGCATCCCTCTCCCTCCCTCGTAACTTTACATGGTCTCTGACCCAGGTGCTGGGACCCAGGGATGTGGGCACTGTGCTAAGAGATTCTGAGTTTCCCGAATGCCCACTGTGGGCGGGGAACTGTACTGGCACAAGAAGAAGTGTTATCTAATTCACACCTTAAACAACTTGGGGAGCTGGTGTTCACTCCATGTTCCCAAGAAGGAAACCAGGTTTTGAACCAAGCAATGGTGCTCAGATCACACAGCTGGCAGGTGAAGGGGATGGGGACTTGGGACGCCTTAGAAAGGGTCAGGGAGCAGGAGGCCGAGATGTCGTCCAGGATCCAGCTTTTGCTCATAGGTGCCAACCTACATCACATGGTGGGACCTTTTCCATCCCGCACTGCTGAGGGAGCAGTAGATGGAACATTACCAACCACAGGCTTGAAAGTGGTGACCTGTCAGACCCTTGCTGGGTCATATACACAAGTGACTGGGACAGCAGCTGCATTCAAGATGGCCTTCTGAGCATTAGAAAATAGTTTGGGGGTTCTAAAAAAGGAAAGCGAGTTCAGGCCATGACGATAATTGTGGAAAGATTTCAGATTCTCATTTCCTACAGAAAGATGGAAGGGGCCATATAACTGTGAGATTAGTTCCGCCCATTTCACTTCCGTGACTCACCAGTGAGGCCCGGGGGTTCTTGCAATTGCTAAGTAGAGAATCCAGACAGAAACAGCTTTGTACACAGACCCCAACAGGGGCCAGGTCCTCTGGATCCAGGGCCCTTTTATGCACTTAGAGGCTCCTCTGGCTCCCTTGGAGTTGTGGCTTACACATGGAGGACAGGATCTGTGAGTGGGACTTTGCTTTCTGAGACTTTGGGAGAGACATTAGTGGTAGCAGAGGTGGAATATCTGAATGATTTAAAGACCTGAGATAAGAACAGCCTCAGGCAGACAGAAAACATCCAGCATTTGCTATCATTAAGCAGGCTAAGTGACTTGCATGCCTTGAAGACCTATATGTTTGCTATGTGTCTGGAAGGCACAGAGACAGGCAAGGGGAGCTTCCCCTCCTCTGGCCTCTGACTCCCAGGGACTCCAGGAGCCTGGAGTCCCTGTCCTGGACATTCTTGTCCGACAGTTTGTAAACCCCAGGAAAGCAACTGTAGGGATCACCCAGGCAAAGCTGAAGAAACTTCTTCAGAAGATCTGGAGCCCTGGCTTTTCCGTGACCTTCACACCTATTTGATTTCTTAATGCACTTCCCAAGTTAATGCCTCCAACACAGCTCCTTGATGACTAATTCTCATGTGATTCAAATGCAAGAATTAGACACCCAGTGTACGGCTCCTCTCCCAGACTAGATAAAGAAGCCATTTGTCCCTCTTGTCTGGCATGCTTTTCAACTGTCAAACAAGTGCTCCCGCTGGGACTTGGTGGCCTAGGGCATACCTGTCCTATCTCCCGCTGCAGAAGCCAGGGAAAACCTCACCTGCTAGACTCCAGCATTCAACTTCACAGTTTGGAAGAGTCTCAGGATTGATGGAACGGATGGATATTATAATATCTGGTCAAGGAATAATGACATAGACTGTCAAGAGTACAGGGTAACATTGAATAGAAATGATGTTACTGTAACCACTTTGTAGTCAGGATCTGATCAGCATGAACAGTTAGCAGGATTTCTCAACTCTGGCATTATTTTATTTTACTTTTTTAAAGTTTTTGTTTTTGTTTTTGTTTTTTTTTTGACAGACAGAGATCACAAGTAGGCAGAGAGGCAGGCAGAGAGAGAGGAGGAAGCAGGCTCCCTGCTGAGCAGAGAGCCCGATGTGGGGCTCCATCCCAGGGCCCTGGGATCATGACCTGAGCTGAAGGCAGAGGCTTTAACCCACTGAGCCACCCAGGCACCCCTCAACTCTGGCATTATTGACAGTTTGAGCTGTGTAATCTCTGTGGTGAGGACTGTCCTGTGCCTATGATATTTAACAGCGTCCCTGATGTCTACTCAGTAGATGCCAGTATCACCACCTGCCCCTAGTTGTTACAGTCCCAAACTGTCTCCAGACATTGTCAAATGTCCTCTAGTAAGTAAAGTTATCGATAACCACTGAGGTAAATAATGTCAGCCTTCTCCATCAGAGCTACACAAAGTGAGGTCCTGGGATAGGTAGCAGTGGTGTCATCTGGGGGTTTCTAAGAAATGCACATTTTCACCTCATACCCAGACATCATGAAGCAGAAGTTCTGGCTCTGGGACTCAGGGGTTTACCTTTTAACAAGCCTTCCAGGTAATTTTTATCCATGCAAAAGTTTGAGAATCAGTGCTACAAGGTAGCCACTTGGCAACCATGGCTATTGGAATGGTTTTAATTAAAACCATTTTAACTAAAATTAAAAAATTAGTTTTTCGGTTACTCTGGCCACATATCAAATGCTCAATAGCCACCTGTAACTGGTGGCTACCAATACGGGATAAGGTGGTTACAGAACATTTTCATCACTGCAAAGTTCTATTGGAGTGCACTGTTTTCCACCATAATGAAGTTGCTGCCAAAATGTGGATGCCTCCAAGAACCATCAGACTGTCACTTTTGCTATCAGCCAAGTCTTATGGAATAGGCACTGGCTACCTTCTGGTATTGTGTAGCTAGTTATAGAAGCAAACTGAAAGAAGCCACATTTCTTCCACTCTTAGATTTGCATGTAAGTTAGATATAACAGCATCTGCCTCCCCAGGGCCTATCTATGGTAACAGTCAAGGCAACTGGCCAGAGAAACATAAAGTTTGGGATAAACTACATAATACAGAGCAGGCCTAAATCTTACTTTGAGACAACACATTAGGGTAGGGAAATAAAAACAATTATAAATCCAACTACTACCCCATGAATAATAAAGGACACAGGTGTGTGGGGTCAGATTCTTTGCTGGGGCACTGGGCTTCCTGGTGGGATGATGGGGACTAGCTCATTCTAGTGCCTGTACCACTGGCCTGTGTACAACTGATGAACTTGGGTGAGTGCCAATCCCCCAGACTTCTGAGAAGTTCTTATGGGGCTCTTACTCTAGCAAACCCATAAATAGAACTTAGCATGTTCCAGAGGAAGACATAATAGTTCTCATGGCACCAAACTTCCAGGCAGTGCCTGGACTACGATAGTAGCATACCTGCCACCACTTCTCCTTCCCATGCCTGCTGCAGACAACACAAGTCAATCCTAGATGCAGACAGTACCAGCCAATCCCCATTTAGATGTACAGGGGGACACCAGTTCACAGTATCTGTCTTGTAAGTCAGACTCTCTTATCTGCCTCAGTTTCTTTCTGGAAAACCCAAATGCAACTAGCCTATACAACAGAATGACCTACTGCATTTCTCCTGTGTTTCTTGGCTTCTAGAAGGTGATCACTTAATGTTTATGTCCTCATTCCTTCTCCATGGACAAACCCTTTCTTTCAGCACAAACTGTAATTTGCTGTCCCACACGAAGCTGCCAGGCCCCCCAGAACTGCACAGGCATACGTCTCTGGCTGAGGTCCTCCTGGGTTGGTTAATTCCAATTTGGATTATAACAAGCCTGGAGTTCTCTATGAGTTATTCTTAACTACAAATGAAATAAAATAAGCCTATAAAAAATGCACAGGACATTTCCACCACAGTCTGCCACGGTTTCAGCAAGACCTTCTCTGCAGGAACCCAGTCTTGAGTGAAATCTGCTCAGTGAGGAAAAGCTCTTAAACCTCTGCCAGACAGCCCAGTAGGCTCAGTGTTATTTGTCTCCAGCCTCCCTCATCTCCCCTGAGACAGGCTGGGAAAGGGCTTCACTGAACAAGAAAATGTAAAAGGCGCTGACCCCCTCGGCCTGGCTGCAGCTGCTGGCCGGCTAGCACACCTGCCACCCAGGCTGATGGTTCTTCCCATTGCCTGTCTGGTTCGCTCATTCCTCTGGTCACTGTCCTGAGTGCTGTGATCCTGTGAAAGTGTCCTCTTCCTGGACTCCACTCTGGTCTCCCCTTTGTGCTTAAGTTAGAAGTACTTTAAAGCATACGAACAGGCAGTGAGCTTCTGGTATGCTCATGTCCAGAGGCCCTAGGAGTCCAAGAGCTGAACAAGACAACAGGCTTCCATTCTACCCATGGAAAGGGGTGAGATTGATGACCAATTAAAAGAAGGAGGTTCATCCCTAGCGATCTGTTTGTGGGGGAATGCAGGGGGAAGAGCAAAGGAGCTGCAGCAGCAGACCATGGTGCTAGGGAATTCCAGCCAAGAGAGATTGTGAAGGTTGACTGGAAACAAGAAGGACAGGCATGTTTGGTGGAAATGGTCCACGGATCTGAGAGGGAGGGACCGTCCCCATTCTCTGAAAGGAAATGACCAAGTTCCTACAAAGAGGAGACATGAGTATAGTCAGTTGACTTGGGTAAAAATCTTACTCTTCAACACAAGCTATGGATTATACCAGGCCAAGCCACGTGTTCTGATTAGCTCTATTTCTGAGACATACACACATAATATTGGTTTATGGTTGTATACATATCTATACAATTATTTATTTGTACCATATATTGATACAGAGACTACATATGATATTTGTATATAAATTGCCTATATACACACTCATCTATAGCAGTTCATATATTTATTTATATATATACATACAAATATAAATACATACATATGTATATATACACCACAATACATATACATATTTTATATATATACATATATGTATGTGTATATATATATACACATATGTATATATGTGTATATATATATACACACATACACACACACAAACACACACACAGCAAATAAAGATTTGGCTACAAAATGTGTATGTATAGACATATTGGTTCAGATAAATGAACCTATGTGCAAATAATGACCTGATAATCAAAAAGGCATAGTCTTTTTCAGATAATTTCAATTTTGAGTCCCAGTTGTGTCACTTAGGGAAGGTGTTCCCTTGGGTGGATTATTTAATTGAGCCTTAATTTCCTGTTCTGAAAGTAGGCGTAATGGCACATATAAATTTCATACAGATGTTATAAGGAATAATATAATGAATATAAGACATACGGAGCAGGCGATGAATGGTCGATATAGCTATGCTCCCACCTTTCGTGCTACTACATCTACTTGAAGAATGACTCTCTTATTCTCTTGGGTGGGTAATGAAAATAGGGCAGAGTTGGTGGCATTTCTGTTTGAGGTGTTCCAAACAAATTCATCCATTATGTACCATCCAGAGGATTCCTAAGGGATATCTTCTTCTTCTTCTTCTCCTTTTTTAATCAAGTTGCTTCTATTGCAAGAATGACTCGTTTCTATTTTATAACTGGGTGATTTATTGGAGAATCCCTGTTGGGGTTTATAAAACACAAGGGTGCAGGTGATAGCTTGTAAATCCAGTTTCAGGGAGGTAAATGTCAACTCCATACAAAGGAGAACTTTCTCAGAAAGTTGCTTCTGGAGGGAGTGAGGTCCGTGTCATATAGGATGCTTCGGCAGAGGCAGAGAAATCATATGTGGGAATTTCAATATCAGATGAGGGTTGCACTACATGTTTTTTGAGAGCCCCTTTGGAAAAGAAATTCACATATTCCCTGGCCTTCTAGACAGTGCCTTCTGAATGTGGTGTGCTGTGATTTCTGTATTACCTGCGCACACCTACGCCCACCCCACCTCCCTCCCGGTGGCCTCTATTCATCAGTTACAAGGCCCTGAAGGAATCCAATAGCGAGGAGGTGAGATTACATTCTGAGGAAATGGGTAAACTGAAATGGGGCTGGGATTGAACTCAACCGGGCAGCCAGCTTCATTTAGCGGCTAGTGCAGTCTTATTAGGAAAATGCAGCGATCCAGAACATCAGCTCTTGCCTGCTCGCCTGGTGGCAGGAGCGGGCGGGGCCCGGCACCCAGCGGGCGGAAGAGGGGACCTTTTGCGCTTTGCTTTGAGCTGCCTCCCTGCTAGGACAGCTCATCTGGACTCAGCTCCCTTCCGAGATCAAAGTGGATGTCCCCAAGCCAGTCAGCCCCTGACTACCAGGTCTGCTCTCTGGGCGCTTCCTTCCAGGTGAATTTCTTCCATTGCCTCACTAAGTGTTCCCCCAGGGCATTTCTGATACAGGTTTCTCTTCACCGGTCTGAGAGTATAAAACACATTGCAGTGGGCCCTGGGAATAGAACGTGGAACACACTGAATATCGAGATCAGAACAGTCATGAAGGGAAATTAGAAAATGATGTATGAAGTACATTTGAAATATCCATGAAGACAGTATCTGTCCCTGTAAGGACAGACAGCGAATGAGTAAGGATAGGTGGGAGCAACTCAACAGCCGCTCTGCAGGTTCATCTTGCTAAAAAGAACGACTGGAGTTCATAAGATTTCTACCCCAGCTATTAGTAACCTCGCAAGCCCCGAGAGATGGATGTTTCTGCATTGTTTAAATCCTCAGTCTTTCCTCTCGTGCTCTATCTCTCCGTCTCTGCCTAATTCTCTGCCCCGTCTCTCTGTCTCTTGATTTCTCTGTCTCTCTCTCTCTCTCTCTCTCTCTCACACACACACACACACACACACACACACACACGCTCAAACTATCACCTTTTCCTGAACTCCTTTGAGCTTTACAGGACCATAAGCCTGGGAGAAGGACTTTTGGTTCCCTGGTTTATAGCTGCTTAAGGCTTCCCTGTCTGTAAAAAGGTAGAAATATTTAAAGATATAACTAGGTATTTTTGTGTCTACAGCACATTCCAAGATATATGCTCATGCCATTCTAAAGGCAGCTTTGGCAATTTTCAGATGAAAAATGTCACAGAAGTTTGAGATTCTGTAATTATCTATTTATATGCTACGGATGCCCAATGAGGAGTCCAGAGATTGCCTCATTTGCTGGTTATATAGCCGTTCATAAGTAAGTGTAATGTGACACACACCCTATATTGGTTCATAGGGATGGGAAAATTAGTTATGTCACATCTGAAAGCCACTTTACATTCATAGGTCATAAACCAAGAGGAAAAATAACCAAAAGTTTCAGTATTCAATTTGTTTACTCTGAGCAAAATGCAACCTCTTAAGCTGATGAGCGGAGGGTGCAAGAGATGGAAAAGGCTTTTAGGAGCTCACTTTAAAAGCTCAAAAGGTGTCTGGGACATTAAATAGCTGTTAAAAGCTCTAGTTGGATAATTTAGGTGTAAATCAGTATGAACTATATGGATTAAATTTGCCTTAAAATGCCAGTCTGAAAAATTAAAGAAAGACTATTTGAGACAAACACAGTGTGCCTTTTTTCAAAACCCGAGCGTTTTGAAAAAATAATTTCAGAGTCTCAATGAGAGCTTAAATGTAGTCAGATTTAACTGTCCCTAATGATCTCCCCATTAAAAGCCACAATTCAGTAATAATTATACCCACATTAAAATAAGTGCATGTGTTTATACACACACCACATAAAGTGTATGAATTCAGTCTAAGCTTTTAAAACCTTTTCTATCATAAATATATATAGTATATATAAATATATATACACACACACACACACACACACGCATACATAGAAAAGTTCAGCCTGTGAATCTGAAAATGTGGATTAGAAACACCTTTACAATTTAATATACTTGTTTATTTCATCCTTTTGGATACTGTCTTTTATTTTTATTATTATTAAAATTGGAAAATTATACATTTATTGTATATTTTGCCCCCAATTATTAACTGAAGTCCCTCATTTGTGAAATTAATATATGAAGAATTTCTTTGCTTCCTTCTGAGAATAGTCACATTTGAAATAATGTTACACTAAAATACAAGTTTTCAACTTTAATTATAACCTGTAGAGCTGCCTTTCTACATTGTGATCCTTATAGAATAAAGTTATACACAAAAAACATATTTTAATTATTCATTTTTATTATTATCATTATTACTCTATTAAGACCATACTTTAGTTTGATTCTGATGTGCTTTTCTTATAATTCAAACATTATGTGCAACATTTGACCAAAAAAATTCTATTTTATATATTCCACTCTCTATTGTACTCTCTATTTCTTGTTTTTTATTTTATTTTTTATTTTTTTAAATCTTATTATGTTATGTTAGTCACCATACAGTACTTCATTAGTTTTTGATGTAGTGTTCCATGATTCATTCTTTGCATATAACACCCACTGCTCCATGCAATACGTATCCACCTTAATACCCATATTGCCTAGAACATGTTGCCTTTTCTCTCTTCTTAACTCATCAGGGTGTTGTGGGTTCAAAAGGAAAGGGACCCAAGCTTGAGAGATGAGAAAATGGGGGCACAGAAATGTCCATGATCTTGTCCTAGGTTAGTGGCAGCCAATGGAGGTATTAGGCTACGGAATGACTTACTATTCTTTCAATTTCCAGGGTCCCATTGCAGCATACAACTAAAATTTAAGGTGACTAGCTCCAGACCATTGACATGATTTTTGGAGTTTTTGAAGTGCCATCAGAGTAACGGCTTGTAAGGTTGAAAAGAACAATACAGATATGTACCTGAAATGTGAGCATCTGGAAATTCACACTACCAATGCTGTGTCATGAGATCACTCAATCTCTTAACAGTTATGAGGCCAGGTTCTGTCCTGAAGAGTCCGACACATGTTAGGGCATCCCTGAATTTCACACCAATGGCTTATGTGGCCTGCATCAATTACCATGGCAGTACCAATTGAAGTCTGACTTTAAATCATAATTTCTGTGAAATCATGGGTTTAATTTAAAAATTACTCCTTTAAAAATATTCAGTATATGATTTTGTTTAAATTTCCAACCATATACCATCTAAAACCACTGTGTATGGTATGCACCCCCTAATTTCTGCAACATTGGTCTTGCTTATTCATCTGATAGACTATCTTTATTAAATCCAGTTAAATTCAACAGACATTGGCCTGCTGTGTGCCAGATCTCAGTAGCCCTTGAGATTCAAGGGTAAAAAATACCCATTTCCTGTATTTGAGGTGCTCATTGGCTCCTCATATTCCCATAGTAACATGCATCTTATGTATCACTTAGTTTTTGCTGTATGACAAATTAACCCCAAAGCTTACTGGTTTTAAGCAGCGAATATTTATTATTTCTCAAGTGATCTGTGGTTGGACTGAGAGCTTGCTCTAGTCTGGGCTAGCCCAGGCTGATCTCTGAGATCTGGTGGAGGCTCAGCTGGGCTGGATGGTCTCACATGTGACATTGCCTTGATGTCTGCTGGAGAAACGGTGAGGCTTGGCTCTACATTTCTCTTCATCAGACAGGGTCTTATCCCCATGGTGGTATTCACAGGTGTCCCAAGGGCAGTAAGAAAAGTCTCATGACCCAATGCTATGGGAATGTCTATTAAGGCAAGTTTGCTGATGTTTCATTGGCTAAAGCAAATCCTGTGGTCAAGCTCCGCTTTGGGGAATGAGGAAATAGACTACACCTTTGATAAGAGTGGCAGCAAAGTCACATTACAATGTTGCTTGCATGCAAGGATGTGAGGAATTTGTGGCCACATCACATTACCACATAATATATCTTTTAACAAAGCAGAGTAGAAATCGGTATGTGGAACTAAAAAAGGAATCAGATTTGATGTATTAAGGAAGACTTTGCCGAGTTGATGACCTGTGCATAAGATTTTGGAGGACAAATGGAAGCTCTTTGACTTTAAGAAATCTGACCAGAAGAACTAGAGCCAGGAAAGACAGATACAGAGAATCAAGGAGTCAGAGTGCACAGAGAACACAGGTAATCAGACTCCATTGCCCTTGCTAAAGGATAAGGCTGGGCTATATCATGATCCTGAAATTATACATAAAGTACTATATTGTTCTTAATATTTTTTATTTTATTATGATTAGTTGTTTTTTTCTTTTTTTAATTTTAGATTTTCTCTCAACCCAAATGAAAATTAAATATCTTTTGGGAAAAGGAACTTTGTCTTTTTATTCTCCAAGGTGTTTTGTTTGCAAGCCATACTTTGCAAATTAACCATAAAAATTAAGCTTGCTTTTCTTTTGAGAGATATGCTTTAGAAGATGCACACAATTAAACCAAGACCTGAATGCTCTCTAGACTGTAGATTCTGAGAACCTATATTTTCCCAAGCTCCTCATCATCTGTCTCTATTTATTAAAATGTTAAAATGCTTTCTTTTTTTTTTTTAAGATTTTATTTATCAGATAGAGATCACAAGTAGGCAGATAGGCAGGCAGAGAGAGAGAGAGAGGAAGGGAAGTAGGCTCGCTGCTGAGCAGAGAGCCCGATGCGGGGCTCCATCCCAGGACCCTGAGATCATGACCTGAGCCGAAGGCAGAGGCTTTAACCCACTGAGCCACCCAGGCGCCCCGAAAATGTTAAAATGCTTTCTTAGCCACAATCTGACTCATCCCAAATTGTAACTGGATATTTCACTTTATCATTTAGAACTCTGTTTCTAAAAAAAAGTTAAGCAAGATTCCTTAATTTAGTCATTCACACAAATACTATTCTAGGTACCTGAGTAAAACAAGCAAAGGCCATAGAGTCATGGAACTTCTAGACTAGCAGGAGACAGAAAAACAACACTTTTAGCAGGGAAGTAAATCATAGAGATTATTAGATGACAAGTGTTTTGGAAAAACTAAACAAATAGAACAGAACAAGGAGAGTCAAGAGTGCAGTGGAGTGGCAAAGATAAGCTGCAATTTTAATAGAGTGCTCAGGGTAGGCTTCCTGGAGAAAGAGAAAAATGGACAAAGACTTGAAGGTAAGGGGTTAGCCAAGTGTGGGAAAAGCTTTCCAGGAAATGGAGGCAGGAGGTGCAAAGGTCTTGTTACAGAAATGCACCTGACATATTTGATGAAGAACAAAACCAGTCAGTGTGGCTGAGATGAAGGAGCAATGAAGGAGAGTTGTAGGACGTGAGATCAAAGACTGACTGGAAAAGATTATTACCCAGCCTTATAGACTGTTGGAAGAACTTTATACAGATACCAGATTTGTTTTATTGTTGTCCTTGCTTATTTGGTCAATTGGATGGGTGGTTGTCATCTTAGTGTGATTGGCATTATTTTGCGTGTTTTCATGTTCAGGTTCAAATACATGAAAAATCCTGACTCCCCATCTCACTCTGCTAGTACACTCTATGCCTTTGAAATGCTCTGCTCACAGTGAAATATATATTGTCCAGGTGAGAGTGGGCATGGCCAGAATGATGCCATTGGAGTTCATGGCTCTGTTTGAGTACATAGACTACTTCATACTGTTTGTGATCACAAGTCCCAGACTCAATATCTGGGTAACTGGCTTCCATTCTCTATTCTTTCTCTCCATAACTAGGTGAGTTTGGGTCAAGTGCTTATACTCAAAGCCTTAGGTTCATCTACTTTGTAGGGTTTTTGTTAGACTTAAAAGAAATACTGTGTGAAGAGCATGACGTGATGATGATGATGGTGATGATTCAATCCACATACTCTGTTTTGCCCCAAAACTGGATGGTTTTCTGTCCTGGGAATGTCTTCTGTCACAATATTCACAGTTGTAGCTATAAGGAAGGCTTCTGAGTCTCTTGGCATCTTCCTGGGAAATTCCTTCCATTCTGTTGATGCCAAATAAGAGCATGGTCACAAACTCCTTGAAAGAGTTCAAAGTTTTCACAGCCTCCAACAACACATACACTCACATCGCCTCTGGCTTATATGCAGATTGTGTGTGGAAAAAAAATCTTTAGAGGCTCAAGGAGGTTTATTGATAATGTCTCATTGCAGTGTGGTAAATACATTTATCACAGATGCAAAGGTTTGAAGTCCCATTGTTCCAGATGAGTGATCGAGAAGACGCAGGGCTTCCAGGGTTCAAGCACTAAAGAAATCAAAAGGACACTTTGCTTGGAGAGTGATTTTGGGGGCACTGGGTGCTGTGGTCTCACTTAGAAACCCTCAAAATGATAAAAAAAAACAACCTATTTGCTCCCTGGGCTCCAGAAAACCATGATCAGAAGACAGAATTTGAAGGAATCTTCACCAAATTTTCCAAACTTACAGAAATATTTGAGTCCTCATGAACCGCTCATCAACCAGGTGATTAGAAAGCTGAGGTTGCAATGGGCAAGGCTTCTTTTGGAAATATGCTATCTGTATTCATAGGTAGTTGTAGTTCATAGAGAGATATCCCTGTGTATCTTCTTTCATTTTACTAAATTCTCTCCTCTTATGATAGTAATGATTGAAAGTCTGGGATGGAGACATGTTATCAAAGGGCACGAACAGGTTTAAGAGATCCAGGTTATTCTTACAGTGTATTTGTTCAGTATCTAGTACCTCAGGTAATTCTTGGCAGTCTCATAAAAATAATGTGTTCAGTAAAGCAAATTAAAAGAAGTTAGGTGAACTGCCCAAGATCATACATCTATTAGGAAGTACAAGTGGCATTGGAATTCTCATCTTTCTGAGTTAAGGTCCAGGTTGATTTTCACTAGAAAACTTGGGCAAAGCTTGATTCCATTCCACATTTCCTCTAAAGAAAAGTAAGTTGTAATACACATAGGAACCCCAACTCCTCTAACACTGTACCTTAGTCACTTCCACAATGGTGGAACTAGGGATGAAGAAGGCAACAACAGAGGATATGTCCATTTATGCTTAGTTCCCATGGCTTTGCTAGTCAAAAGGAAAAGATGTTCTGTCGAAATAGCGCACAATGCATATGGGTCTTCTTAATGTAAAGCCCAAAGGAAGTTCTTCAGAGAGAACCCCGGCCAGCAGAAGGAATCTTATCCAGGGAACTCTGTTGTGTCAGTAATGGTAGAGCTGCAAAATCCCCTAGTGAGGCAAACCTGGAAAGAGGGAGAGAGAAAGGAGGGGCTGTCAGGAGAAAGAGATACAGGGGAGCAGAGCGAGGGAGAGCCACATCATTTTCTTTATTATGCTGTCCATTTGCCTTCATTTTCCTGATGTTCTGTCCATCAACTGCTAACACCTAATTCTCTAAAAAATAAATACAACTTGAACAAATTAAGTGAAAGGCTTTGGAGAGCCCAATTACTCTGTGTCCCCCAGTTGCTTGGAAATGGACTTCATTTGCCTGTAATGAGCAAAAATAGTGAGTGACAGCCTGGCCAAATGAGGCACGTCCCAGCTCTGGCTTCATCTGTCAGGCACAGGCAGAGAGAAAGACTTTACGGATTGTTGCTGCAGCACACACAAATGTGTGTGTGTACACACACACATGCATACTTAAAACTAAATTGAAAGGCACCTGCTCCTGGGAGAGCTGCTATTTTTTTCCTCCCAATTCATCACTGCTATTGCTACTTCTTGAAAATCTAGTAAGTTTCTCAGAAAAGTCATGTTTATTATGGAAGTCATTTATTAATAATAAATATAGGTGAACTCAGAAACAGAAATATTTTGTTTCCGCATACCTAGTGTGAAGGCATTAATGGGTAACTTACTTTTTCTACCTTATAGTCTGGGCGCGTTTTTTTATTACTTCTCTAGATATTTTTGGTTCATTCATTGATTCATTCAACATATACTTTATGGAAGTCTGCTCTCTGCCACGACTCTAATAGGTACAGGGTGGTTGCCAAGCTGATTAAGCGATATTTCTCTATGAGAACTTCTTAACTGGTGAAGGAGGCAGACACATCAAAAACAAGTATCTAAACTATAATGTGTTATATATTATGCTAGAACATTCCCTTTGAGGAATAATATAATGTCTTTGAAATTCAGATTAGTAGTACTTGCCCCTATATATTTATTATGATGGGTGTGCTATTTGTCATAATATACATAGTTACATTTTTATTTTCAACTCTAACTTTAGCATTAGGACAGCTGACAAGTGTGCCTTTTCCTATGTATGATAGGAACCTTCCATTCTTAAACTTTTTAATACTGAAAAAATGTCATTTCTTTATCATCTACTCAACAAATAATTATTGGGGAACTCTTCAATTCCAGGTATCATACTAAATTGGGGGATTCTAGAGGTAAACATGGTTCATGCAGTTCCCACACTTATGTGGTTTTAATCTATCAAGGGAAATAGATATTAAACAAATAATTGCACCATAATTATTTAATTACAGCTGTAATTAAGTGATATGATGGAAAAGGACAGAATGTATTAAGAATGTATAATGAGGAATGTATAATGAGGTCTTAGTTTGGGGGAAGAGAGGGAGGGTTCAAGAAAAGCATTCTTTGATGAAGTCCCAAAAGTTCATTTTTGTTTTTGTTTCCTTTGCCTTTGGAGACATATCTTGAAAGAAGTTGCTGTGGCTGATGTTGAAGAGGTTACTGCCTATGTCTTCTCTAGGATTTTGATAGATTCCTGCCTCACGTTGAGGTCTTTTATCCATTTGGAGTTTATCTTTGTGTATGGTGTAAGGGAATGGTAGAGTTTCATTTTTCTACACATAGCTGTCCAATTTTCCCAGCACCATTTATTGAAAAGACTGTCTTTTTTCCTCTGTATATTTTTTGCTGCTTTGTCAAAGATTATTTGACCAGAGAGTTGAGGGTCCGTATCTGGGCTCTCTAATCTGTTCCACTGGCCTATGTGTCTGTTTTTGTGCCAGTACCGTGCTGTCTTGGTGATCACAGCTTTGTGGTAAAGCTTGAAATCAGGCAATGTGATGCCCCCAGTTTTGTTTTTGTTTTTCAACATTTCCTTAGCAAATCAGGGTCTCTTCTGGTTCCATACAAATTTTAGGATGGTTTGTTCCAGCTCTTTGAAAAATGCCAGTGGAATTTTGATCGGGATGGCATTGAAAGTATATATTGCTCTAGGCAGTACAGACATTTTAACAATGTTTATTCTTCCAATCCATGAGGATGGAATGCTTTGTGTCTTCTCCAGTTTCTTTCATGAGTGTTCTGTAGTTCCTCGAGTACAGATCTTTTACCTCTTTGGTTAGGTTTTTTCCCAGGTATCTTATGGTTCTTGGTACTATAGTAAATGGAATCGATTCTCTAATTTCCCTTTCTGTATTTTCATTGTTAGTGTATAAGAAAGCAACTGATTTCTGTACATTGATTTTGTATCCTGCCACATTACTGAATTGCTGTATGAGTTCTAGTAGTTTGGAGGTGGAGTCTTTCGGGTTTTCTATATAAAGTATCATATCATCTGTGAAGAGAGAAAATTTGACTTCCTTGCCAATTTGAATACCTTTTATTTCTTTGTGTTGTCTGATTGCTGTTGCTAAGACTTCTAGTACTATGTTGAACAACAGTGACAAGAGTGGACATCCTTGCCCTGTTCCTGATCTCAAAGGGAAGGCTGTCAGCTTTTCCCCACTGACGATGATATTTGCTGTGGGCTTTTCATAGATAGATTTTATGAACTTGAGGAATGTTCCCTCCATCCTTGTACTTTGAAACTTTTTAATTAGAACAGATGCTGTATCTGATCAAAAGCTTCTGCACAGCAAAGGAAACAGTCAACAAAACAAAAAGGCAACCCACAGAATGGGAGAAGATATTCGCAAATGACACTACAGACAAAGGGCTGATATCCAAGATCTATAAAGAACTCCTCAAAGTCAACACATGCGAAACAGATAATCATGTCAAAAAATGGGCAGAAGACATGAACAGACACTTCTCCAAAGAAGACATGCAAATGGCTAACAGACACATGAAAAAATGTTCATCATCATTAGCCATAAGGGAGATTCAAATCAAAACCAAATTGTGATATCCCTTACACCAGTCAGAATGGACAAAATCCACAAGACAGTAAACAACAAGTGTTGGAGAGGATGTGGAGAAAGGGGAACCCTCTTACACTGTTGGTGGGAATGCAAGTTGGTGCAGCCACTTTGGAAACCAGTGTGGAGATTCCTTAAGAAATTAAAAATAGAGCTACCCTATGAGCCTGAAATTGCACTACTGGGTATTTACCCCAAAGATACAGATGTAGTGAAAAGAAGGGCCATCTGTACCCCAATGTTCATAGCAGCAATGGCTACAGTTGCTAAACTGTGGAAAGAACCAAGATGCCCTTCAATGGATGAATGGATAAAGAAGATATGGTCCATATGTACAATGGAGTATTATGCCACCATGAGAAAGGATGAATACCCAACTTTTGTATCAACATGGACGGGACTGGAAGAGATTATGCTGAGTCAAATAAGTCAAGCAGAGAGAGTCAATTATCATGTGGTTTCACTTACTTGTGGAGCATAAGGAATAACACGGAGGACACTGGGAGATGGAGAGGAGAAGTGAGTTGGGGGAAATTGGAAGGGGAGACAAACCATGAGAGACTATGGACTCTGAGAAACAAACTGAGGGTTTTGGAGGGGTGAGGGTAGGGAACTGGGTGAGCCTGGTGGTGGGTATTATGGAGGGCATGTATTGCATGGAGCACTGGGTGTGATGCATAAACAATGAATTTGGAACACTGAAAAAAATAAAATTAAATTAAATTTTATAAAAGCATTCTTTATAAATGAAATCTATAATATGAGTTGGTCATGTGGAGAGGACATAAAACATCTTTTCAGGCCAATTTCTTTTATTGTTGTTCCCATGTAAGTATGTCTTTTTCCAAGAGTGGGTGGCTTTTGTTCTGAGACATCAATGGGGAATGTGGAAGTAAGGCTATCTTGGGAGCAGTTAGAATAGGGAGCCATGAGGTGACAGGACTTATAGGGAATGGGAAGCCCCATACCTTGAACTATAACCTGCTCTAGCCCTTGATATATTCCTTTGGTCCTGGAGAAGGCAGTTGATTTAGATAAAATGTTTTTCAGTCTTATAGCATCCCTTATTCAACATGGACATTCTTCTGGGATAGCCAGAACTTGCAGAGCCAGAACAGCACAGAAAGGGTAAATAGTAGGTGAGATGTGTGTCAAATGTATATCAAAGACCACCTTTTCCTACTCCATGTTCATTAGTATAGATATATGAGTAACCAGTCCTGGTGTCATATTTATGATGCCCTATCGACATACTTCATTTAATTTTATCATCCCAAACTATTCATGCAAAAATTGAATCATTAAGAGAGGTTTAATGAGTTACTCTGTGCCACATTCTGTGCCCAGGGTTTACTCCAGAGATGCAAAGTTCTTACCTACTGTTCTTTCTACTATGGCCCAGTTGCCCTCTCATTAGTTCATAAATCACAGAAGTCAAACCAATGAGTCACTGAAGTAGGAATTAGTAAAAGTTTATTGTGCACACACCAAAAAGACAGTTTGCAAACTGGAATCACTCAAAGCAAAACATGGAATGAAGACCAGGGTTATATTGTTATAAAGCAGAATATATAGTGAGAAGGCAGTGACTATTCTTCACAGAGACTCATTACAATATTAAACTTTTTTTAAATGATAGGGAATTGGTTAGTGGTTGTATCATATCAACCTGGGGAACCAGCTTAGGTTGTGCTTACAATTTCCAAAGGCATAAGCAAAAATTGACCCAGGTCAGGTTAAGTCTTAAAAAATAAACTAAACTAAGTGTTGTTTGTATGACTAAACTGGTTTTATCTGCTCAGGGAGTTTCAAGGCTCATCTGTTGTTTATGATTTTAATAGGTTCTCCACAGTGATTCTGACTACAGCAAAACACAAACAGTACAGACTTATTCCCTGGATCAATTCACCCACTCATATATTTATACTTGATAATACAACACAACAGTGCCAAACAATACAACACTACACAGCATAATGCAATACAACACTACACAATGCAACAAAACACAATACAATACAATACAACAATACAGTACAATAAGTGTTGCTGAGTACTTCCTATGTGCCCAGCAATATGCCAAGCACTTGGGATACAATGGGGAAACAGAATAGACAGGATTCTTGCCCCAGTAGAATTTAGAATCAAGTCAAGAAGATCAATAACTCTTTAATATAGGGTGATAGGTGCCCCCTGTGTAGAGAAAGTATAAGATGCCATGGTAACTCAGAGTGGAGATACACTTCACCTTGTCCAGGTGGTTAAATGCAGTTTTAAGTGTTAATTACATGGCTTAGAGGTGCTAAGCACATGGGGAAAGGGAAGGAAATATTTTCCAAAGTGAAAGGACAGCCTGAATGAGGATCCCATGCTGGCTAGAACAGAGCATATTGCAGGGTTCAATATGGCTGCAGTAAAGCAAGATGTAAGGTTTACCATAAGGATTGTCTGGTGTCCTCATATTAAAAGATAATCATAGTGACAGTAATGCATCTAGAAGCTGGGCCTGAGAATTGCATTTGACAGTCTGCCTTCTTCCTCTGTTGAGATTGTTTTCTGAGAGTCTACATACTTCACCACAGACTTATGGTGCCTGGGCATCTAACAGTCAGTGTGGACCTCAGCAGTAGGTGTTTTTGAATGAATATATTATTTAAAATAGAATTTGAAGAAATCACAGAAGCTCTTTAGTTCTACTGACCCTACCCCAACTCTTGCCAATGAAAAAACTGAGGTCTAGTGATAGATGTCAACTGCCCAAGGTCACAGAGCTGCAGGCACAGCTAAAGTTACAATTAAGATCATGCAGTCCAAAACCTTTACATTGAATTATCATTACTCATAGTTAAAAGTGTCTGAAAACTCTGATAGTCAATTGTTAATATTCTGAATTTAAAGCCTGTTAATTTGTTCAACTGAGTGTTTTGTTTTGTTTTGTTTTGTTTTTTCCTTAATGGCTTTCCTCTGGAAGAGCAGGTGAATGCACTCCTTGGTCTGAGTTTCACTCAACAACCCCACACTCTGAGTCTTAACCTTTCAATTCTAAGATTCTGTCAAAGGGTCACTGCAGCTCTGAGTACATAAGTACATAAGAGCAAAGCGGGGAAAAATTTGTGCTCTATCCATTCACAAATTTGTTGACCAGAAGATCTTCTGAATTAGTGCACTTCTTGTTTCCATTTTGGTCCCAGGGATAACAGTTGGCAAACAAGCATACCTTGTGATACAGGAACAGAAGGTACATAAGGTAAGACAATGCAATCTTTGGTCGGCCCTAGTAATCTCTCAGAGCAAGACTGGACAGTTGCTTATTGGGCTAGCCTATAAATGGCCTTTCAAACCCACTAGTCTTTATGTACTTAATGGCTTAGAATTGCAAATGTTTCCAGGAGCACAGGATGTGACAGAAGGAGTGTGATAGAGAACAGTAATTCGCTTTGTTCCTTTCCTCTCTAACACATTCTTTGTACTCTTACTGAGGAATCATGGAATCCAGCAGTTTTACAGCTGAAAGAGCCTTTGATTATCTAGTTTTTATATTTTATAGCTCAGGAAACTGAGGACCCCAGAAGCTACACAATTTCCTGAAACTTCCCTAGCTAGTGGTAGTATAGAATTGAGTGTATCAATGTCTCTAAGAAAACATAGCACACACAGACATAAATATGGGAAGTTTTATTCACTGTCTAATTCCTCTGTTTTTTAATAGCAATGGCTCCCATCCATTGAGTATTTATGCTGTGTTAGGCCCTATGTGAGGCAATTTTTGGTCTATTGTCTCTTTTAAGCCTTAAAGTAATCTTATAAGGTATAGCTAGCATCATCATCATCCCTGGTTTACAGAGCAAGAGTTAAAAATTATTAAATGCTCACTGTGGGCACTAGACACTGTTCAAAATCCTTTACGTGCATCAGTTCTTGTAGCACTCATAACAGTACCACTAGAAATACCTATCTCACAGATAGGAAACTGAGGCAACACAAAAGTGTGTAAGGTGTCCAAGATCATAAAGCTAGCAAGTATTTGGAGGCAGGATTTGTACTGGAGCCCTCATTAAGTCGCACTCCGCATCAGTCCATCTTCATGAGGCAGGATGTGAATTCACATCTGTCAGAATTCAGAACCTTTGCTCTTTCTCACTGTGCTTGATTCTTTCTAAGTTTAAAAACACAAAATAAAACTTACGTCAAATGGCATCTTCTTGAGATTCCTAGTGATAAGGGGTAATACAAACAGTAGCCATTTATCATAAAGTAATTAAAGGTCAGTATCAACTGAGGAACTCTGATCTTCACGCTTCTGAGAAATAACAGCTAAAGGGAATCAAACATTCTCTCTGGTCCCTAACCTGATACATTACTGCCCTTTGGAAAACTAAAATTGCTTTTCTTCATTAAGAAGTGCATATAGTCCTGAAGAATCAGGTGACTATGCCATTGTATTCCCAAGCCTCTCGACATCACCCCCCAAACAAACAAACATAAAATGAAACTTACTATTTGCTTAGTTCTGTTTTGTGTTTGTGTGTGTTTTTCAGATGTTCCATGAAGGTCTTACTGTGGGGTGTGGATCAGGTCACAGGGGAATGATGAAGTATCAGCCCATTGACAGTCTTTACTTCTTTCTTAGTGTTCAGCTATCATAATATCCTTCTATATAAAGATTTTATGTGCATCACATGATGAATGCCATATAATCCATCCCTTTTTCATGTTTGTAGTAACAGAAAATGGAGAGTAAGGATAGGTTTAAGAGGTCAGGGAGAAACCAACTAGTCGTGAATACCAAAATAGAAATGTCAAATTTGGGTTTACAAATAGTTTTTGTGGTAAGTCAAATGACCAGTTTATTGTTTTTCTTCTCATTTGGCATTTAGGTAATAACCTTGCCTTAATTCTGTCTCATCCTTTTATTTTCAGAATGTATATTTCACATACTTTAAATACTTCGTAACTGATGATGCCAGTTCTCAGGAGGCACCTGAGGTGCCTGGGTGGCACCTGGGTGGCCCAGTCAGTTAAGGGTTCAGGTTTTGGCTCAGGTCATGATCTCAGTGTTGTGAGATAAAGCCCCACTTCAGGGTCTATGCTCAGCATGAAGTCTGCTTAGGATTCTCTCTCCTCCTCCCTCTTCCCCTCCTAATCATGCTCTTCCTCTCCCTAAAATAAACAAATAGGGGTGCCTGGGTGTCTCAGTCATTAAGCGTCTGCCTTTGGCTCAGGTCATGATCCCAGAGCCTGGGGATCAAGCCCTGCATCAGGCTCCCTTCTCATCAGGAAGCCTGGTTCTCCCTCTCCCACTCCCCCTACTTTTGTTCCCTCTCTTGCTGTCTCTCTCTCTATCAAATAAATAAATATTTTAAAAAAAAAAATAAACATTTTTTTTAAAAAAAGGATGAAAGAAGTACCTTTTCTACTGCATCTTTTTAAATTATCTTGCAATGAAGAGAAATTGTTATTTAAAAACACTTATAATAATCTGACAGAAAAGTACAGTGCAGCCTTATTAACTTGGCCTCCACAAATTCAGAATTTTATAATAATTCACAGATGGAACTGGTCAGAGATTGGAGATTATTTACCTTTCCTGATAATTCATTTCCTAATTCCACATCTTTATATAAATAATTCACAGCTACCTATTGGCTATATTTTGAGACAGAAAAACCATTCATGGAAAAGTCTCTGGACTTCTTCCCATCTAGCCTTCCAGGTCCCTCATGGCTTTCACTTAGAAGGCAATAGTACTCCAAGGTATTATTATCCTACTCTACAGATGAGGAAACAAGTTCCAAAAGTCTGAGTACCTTGCTCAGAAGGAGTATAACAGAAAGCTTTAGATTTGAAACTAGATTTAGGTTTGAATTACAACTCTACCACTCAGTAACACCTAGCTTTGAGGTCTTGAGCAAGTTACTTATTATCTTTCTTTGTGCCTCATTCTCTGTATTTGTAAAATGGTGACATGATAGTCCCTCATATGTAATAGTAGAACCTCATGATATTCATGTGGTAAAACAGAGATAAATTCTGGTCACCCATTCAGCACAGGTACATAGGAAGAACTAGATAATGGTAGTTATTTTTAATTATTGTTCAAGTATTGTTCATACTGCTGGTAAGAGAGGAAACTAGGGTGGAAATCCAGGAGGGAAGTTCCAAAGCCTGAATCCTTTCCCTTATACACACTTACCCTAGTGATTAAGATTTTCTGGTGGAATGACTCTGTATGCAATAACATTGGGTCCTAGAAGGACCCTTAGGAGCTGTGACAGAACACCTGAGCTTCTCACGTAGATTACAGTGCTCCAATTCAAAGGACTAAGCAGGTGGTTACTTGAAGAAGTTTCTCTGTAGGGATCATTGCCTTGAAATCATCAAAAACAAGAGGATGAAGCTTTTGGACCATTGAACCTCATCTCAGGCACTTAGGCAAAACATGGGATGACAGAGGCCTGTAGACCTTCTGCTGTGGCTACATGATCGACATGCTTCTTTTTATGTTAGGAAGGGATATATTGTAACGATAGTGAGGCATTTCTGATAGTACTCTCATTTTATATTCATGAGAGATTATTATTATTATTATTATTATTTTTAAAGATTTTATTTACCCATTTGACAGACAGAGATCACAAGTAGACAGAGAGGCAGGCAGAGAGAGGGGGGAGGAGAAGCAGGCTTCCTGCTGAGCAGAGAGCCCGATGAGGGGCTCGATCCCAGGACGGGATCACGACCTGAGTTGAAGGCAGAGGCTTTACCCCACTGAGCCACCCAGGCACCCCGAGAGATTGTTATTATTCATGGAGAGACCATAGTATCCACTAACTCAATTCCTTATTGTGCAGGTAAAAACAGGACACCAGGAGTAGAAATATTTGCCTAAGGTTATACAGCTAATTGGTAGTAGAAAGAGAATGGAGGAGGTGGGGGTAGCCAAAATCCCAGCAGTTTTCCCATTTCATCTATAAATGAAGGAAAGATGGCTTCTTCCAGATACTAACATGGCTGACCTTGTCACTGCACTCAAATCTCTGGGCAAATGTTACCTCCTTAGAGAACCCTGCCTTGATTATTCTATCTGAATTAGTGCCCAAACTTTCCTTATTTCTTTGTATTCCTCTATTATGTAATAGTGTTACTAGTCGCTGACAGTAGATTATATAGTTTATTATGTGCCTATTCCACTGGAGTATAAGATCCATTAAGAAAACTGCTTTGTTTTGACAATAGTTGTATTCCCAACACATGGAACAATACTAGTAGCATAGTAATTAATAAACATTCAAAAATTTTTTCTTGAATGACTGAATGACATGAAATATTAATCCATGAATGTAACAGGTAAATACTGGGAGGTAAGTTTGGGGATGCAATGGGAAGGAGGGCAAAGATTTCCATCTTTGTCCCCTGGTAATGGCTCTAGAAAGTCCTGGGTGTTTCTGAGCTGCAGACATAGCACAGGAATAAAGTCTTCCAAGTTATTCATCTCCTGCTACTTTACAACCTCAATTTTCTGGAAATCTAGAAAATCTCATTTTTTTCCTTGTTTTCTTCATTTACTTCCTTTCCTATTTCCTTCTTGTTCTGTGCTCTTGATTTTAAAACTGCACATTTTCTGAATAATGTATCTTCCAGATTGTCAACATCCTGCTTACATGCTACATCCCTACTTAACTGCGATAAACTAGAGTGAGAGATGGCTACCTTATTTATCTCAAAAAAAAAATGTTTTAGAGTACATGAAGAGAAAATATTCATCAAAATGTTTGACCGCTTGAATTGTAGGTAGGACCTGGTCACTTATGAGATGTCAAGCATTGTGCTAAATCCTAGGAATCCACAGTAGATTAAATTGCATTAGATATACTTCCATGCTATAGAATCACATTCAATGGTAAGAAATAAACAAAACAACAAAAACAAAAACGTCTTACTTTCTAAGTATACTGAGATGGGAGATACTCAGGACATATTCTTGAGTGGAAAAAATAAATTGCAATTTGGTAACATATATTAAGAACTTGTTTTTAAAATATCACAATGTATCTATTTCCATATCTGTATGTCTATGCCCATGTCCATATCTCATCTACATCTATAGATTAGATATATTCCCAGAGGTTTTTGAGTGATAATTATCTACAGAAAAAAAAAAATACCTTTTAAACAGCACAACAATTTGATACTAGTAGCCACCTATGAAAGAATGGGATTGATGATAGTAAGAGTTTTGCTTTAGGTACTTTGGTATTTTTCCAATCTTTTTATGTAATGGGAATAACATTTATAGTTTTAAAACAAGAAGTAACAACAGCAAAAATGGTTGTGAAATCAGTGTCTATAAAATTGCTCCCTTAGACCCCACCCCGAAATAGGCCATGGTCTTCTTCTTAAGGGAGACAAACACATGTAAATAATTGTAAGCCAGTGCACAAACCACTGTACATCTGAGATGCATTAGATCATATAAGATTATAAAGGAGGGAGGGGCTGTTCTGGCAGCAGTCATGGATGGTCTCTCAGATGATTCTTGAACTGGTTCTTAAAGCCCAAATAGGAGTTCTGCAGGCACATAGGACTTTCCACACAGAAGACAGCATGTGTACAGGCTAGGGGTTTGAAAATGGAGTTCAAGCAATACAGAGTGATTCATTATGGGTGGAGGGCAGGGTGTGGCTTGGCAGTAGCTTAAAGAAGGCCACAAATGTAGGCTAGGTCCAGACTGTTAAAGGCTTCTTTTTTCAGAGAGCTCCCTGAAGTCAGTGCAAAGACTGATTCACTTTATTCTTGAATTTCAGAAATATTATTTGAATACCCACTAGACATTAGGTTGTAACAAAGTGTGAGAAGTTAATGATAAAAAGAAATATAAAGACCTTGCCTTTTTGGAGACTTCATTCTAGTAGTCTTAGAATTTTTTTTCTTTCTTCTCAAGAAAAAGACAAAGTAAGAAACTATAATATGATTTGTAGGTAGTTAGTATTAAGAATTGATGAAATGAAGTGTTGCTCAAGGACCAGTGGTTCAAATCTATAGTTAAAAGCAGCTTGGACATTCCATACTTTGGAGAATACTTCAGAAGGATGAAAATATATAGATAGAGCCAGTGTTTCTTGAAATCAACATCAAAGTGGAACAAAATAGAAAACTCAGAAATAAACCCCATTTATATGGTCGATAATCTTCAACAAACTGGGAGAGAATATCCAATGGGAAAAAGAGTCTCTTCAAAAAATGATATTGGGAAAACTTGACAGCAACATGCAGAAGAATGGAACTGGACCATTTTTTTACACCATAAACAAACATAAATTCAAAATGGATTAAAGACCTAAATATGAAACCTGAAACTATAAAAATCCTATGGGGGAACACAGGTAGTAACTTCTTTGACATCAGCCATAGCTACTTCTTCCTAGATGTGCCTTCTGAGGCAAGAGACATAAAAGCAAAAATGAACTATGGGGGCTATATCAAAACAAAAAGCTTCTCCATAGCAAAGGAAACAATTTAAAAGAAAAAAGAAAGCTAAAAGACAACCTACTGAATGGGAGAAGATATTTGCAAATGACATATCTGATAAAGAGTTGGTATCCAAAATATAAAAAGAATTTACAACTCAAAATCCCCAAAACCCCCAAATAATCTAATTAAAAATGGACAGAAGGCATGAACAGATATTTCTCAAAAGAAGTCACCCAGGAGCCAATGGACATATGAAAAGATGTTCAATGTCATTTGTCATCAGGGAAATGCAAACCCACACTACGATGAAATATCACCTCATACCCGTCAGAACGGCTAAAATCAACAACACAAGAAACAACAGATGTTGACAAGGATGTGTAGAAAAAGAAATACTCTTACACTGTTGTGGAAAATAGTACAGTTTCCTCAATGTTAACAATCACACCACTGGGTATATACCCAAAGAATACAAAAACACAAATTCAAAGGGATACATGCACCCTGATATTTACAGTGGCATAACTTACAATAGCCAAATTATGAAAGCAGCCCAAATGTCTTTGATAGATGAATGGATAAAGAAGATGTGATATATTTATACAATGGAATGTTATTCAGCCATTAAAAAAAGAATGCAATCTTATTAATTACAACAATATGGGTGGAGTTAGAGACTATAATGTTAAGCAAAATTATTTAGTCAGAGAAAGATAAATACCATATGATTTCACTCATATGTGGAACTCAAGAAACAAAACACTGAGCAAAGGGGGAAAAAGAGAGAGAGAGAGAGAGAGACAAACCAAGAAACAGACTCTTAACTATAGAGAATAAACTGATAGTTACCAGAGGGGAGGTAGGTGGGGAAATGGATGAAATAGGCGATGGGGATGTAGGCGTGCACCTGCCATGATGAGCACCCAGTTATGTATGAAAGTGTTGAATCACTGTACTGTACACCTGCAACTAACAACAGTATATGCTAACTATACTGGAATAAAAAAATTGAAATAGCTGCAGCATTTATTCTTTTCTCAGTTGTCTTGAGAGTAGAGAGGTAATTTGTTTAGCTTCTCTGTCTAGCTAGTTATTTCCCTTTCCGTGTTATCATATTTCCATCACTAGGCAACTAGAGAGTCATGGGTCAGTGTTGGCACACTAAACTGAGCACCTAATTTTTTTTTTTAAAGGATTCTCTTAAAACTTAAAAAAAAAAAAACCTGAAAAGGAAAAATTGATTATTTGTAAAAGTACTTGTAAAACAGTAGTAAAAGCAAAAATAATTTCCAAAGAACTATAAAATTTCCCCCAGAGCTAATTTTAAGCACGAAACTGTTCTCAGATCCTCTAAAGAACTTAACTTTAAATAATCCTGCTCACCCTCTCCCCAAATTCTTGCATAAGTCAGGCTATTCTCATTCTTTTCTTGGAAGTCTTGGCTCCTCAGGACTTAAGCAAGGCCAAAACTATGTATGAACTAGAGCTTTCTGTTCTTTTCAATTTGCCAGTTTAAGATTTTTCTTCTGCTTTTTTATGTTCATCTTTTTCCTCTAGAAAGAAATCTTACCGTTCTTTTATCCATCGTGTTGTTTGTATTTTGTATATGGGGGAGTATGTTCTTTGTTTAAGCGCTCTGTGTGATGTACCTTCCTATATAAACTATTCTAAGATACAAAAAGATTTATTTCAGAGACTTACATACTGTTATTGCTAGAATAAAACTTGGAGCTAGCTCATCCTTTGATTTCCCCAACCCAATATGCATGTCTTCTACAGTCCTCCCATTGAGTGACGAAAGAGCTTCTGTTTGAACATCCCTGAGTACATCTCTGCGGCTTACAACTCTGGCTACTCTACATAGCAATGACTTTTAGATGGGGCCTCTTCCCATTGCAATTTCATGGTCTCCCAGTAAATTCGCTCCACTAATATTTGTTGATCCCTGGGGTCAAATGGAATAAATGTGATCCGCTCTCCACAGCAACTCTCTACCTATTCACAGGGACCTACGTTGTCTCTTTTGACATTGCCCTTGCTCATATCCATCCAGAGCCTGACGGTGAGGCCCTTCTCGGTTCTGCAGGCAATGTTCTTGGTTTGTACAGACATCTAATGTGTTGTCACCAGATACAGTCTGATCAATGGAGCAAGAGTCTTATTTCTTTGGTTTTTAATCCTTTACTTGTTTAATATACCTACTGCATAAACTGTGTGAAATCTATGATAAAACTTATATTTTAAATAGTAATTTCATTATTTTACTTTTCAGCACAGGGCTTTAAGAATACTATAAAACCCCTGAGAATCTTTCACATATTGCTGTTAAAACACACCTTCCCTCTGAATTTTTTTTTTAAGTTATCATATAAGAACCTATAAAAACCAAAATGGAATAGGGTTTTCCTTCCAGTCTCATCCTCATCCATATACAAATCATTAAATGGGACAAAAATCTTTTGAGCTCGTTTTGGAAGAATTAATGAATGAGTTTTTGTTTGTTCCAGGAAAGTTGAAAAATTACAATTTTATTCATTTTTCTACCAGTATAAGAAGTGTGGCTACCTTATGTTGGGAATGAGTAACTTAAAGATAGGTCGTCTGGACTGATGACTGTTTTTGAGGTGGTCCTAGTGGTTAAACAGTGGAGACTCCTGGAAGAAATAATTTTAGCATCTGGCACTCCTTTTCTTTTCTGACTATGCCAAGGCCTGAAATCCCCAGAAAAGATACCTGTTTTCTCCCTTACTCACCTGATCTTTGACTAAAAGCTTGTTGGGAGATGTTCCATTCAGATCATGCCTGCCCCATTTAAGCAAGGGATCAGTAAAGTCGATCACACACAGGCACTTGTGAAAGAGCTGATAGCTCAGACTCTCTGCAACCCACTCTTGCTGGATCAATACCCACTGCAGCAGTGTGGCTATTGACTTGGAATTCATTGCCATAAATATGATTTGTCAGCCTTCCAGAAAGAAGAGTTCCATGATCAACCTAAAGACTGGCTCACTCCTGCGATTAGTCATTCCCACCTAATTGTAGTGAATGCTTGATTATCTCAGCATTTCCAGACCTTACTCACTTGAGGGAAGCAGTGAGGTGTGGAAATGAGTCTGCACTAGTATGCTTAATATTACAGTAGTTTTACTATTGTCACATGCTTTAGGCATGTGTCCATGAGCTTGATTTGGTGCAAAACTTTGAAATGACATGGCTTCTGCCTTTAATGAGGGAACATACTAAGGTTTAATGATCTTTTACCAAAAGGCTGATCCTTTGGTAGGTAACTTACTACAGAAGTGAAGTTATACTTTATAATTACTACAGAAGTGAAGTTATACTTTATTTACACCTCTTGAACCCTTTAAGATTTCATAGATTCCAAGGATCCATTATTTCTTGATGGTATCACTTAGGATGCTAAAAGGGAAAGAAGCATACAGTGGTGGAAAATCTTTCTGTTAAAATGCTATGTTGTTTGTAGTGAGCATGAAATACTGCAGAGATTATGGATTCCATATTCTAGGGTGGGGAAAATGTAACTCAATTTAATTTAAGACAGCATATTTCTGGTGGCATACTGATTTGGATCAAGATGAAACACTCAAGGCAAGTCATTCCCAGTTGACTGGATTCCTTAGCTGTGTAGTCCCTGCACCCTGCTCTTATCGGAAATGGCGAGATGCCCTCTCTTTGAGTAATGTCAAATTGTACACAGATTCATGCTTACTTCCAGTAAGCCTTTGGGGTCACTACAGTTACAGGAATAAGTCTTTAGGCCTCAGACATGTAAATAAATAGCTCGTTAGTATTTCATATGTTCATCAGTTTACAAGGGTCCCACCCCAGGGCAACTGGGCCATTGAACATGTGTCTTGGCTCACAAACTGGTTTTTCTTTTATTTGTTCTAGCCCTGGTAGAGTCCCAATTGTTCTCACTCTCCTCACTCACATTGCCCTTTCTCCCATTACTCCATTCTGGCCTTTGCATAAAATGGAAGAAATATATTTGATTGTCAATAAATCTCTCAGCAAGCAGTGCTATGAAGGGGCAAAGTATTTTTACTTAAAAGTCTGGTTCCAGGCAATGGAGACATTCCAGAATTGGTGCTTAGATTACTAAACTATCCCCTCTGGTATCAAGAAGCAGTCTGTCTGGTAAAAAAAAAAAAAAAAAAAAAAAAAAAAAGTCAGAAAATAACCTTCACCAAGGAGATTAGATTTTGCCTTGTCATCTTTGCAAAGATTAATATGCATGAGCATTTCCCAAGATTCTATGGAATAATTTTTGGATGTAGGATGGAAACCCAGTCATTGTTGTCCCCATGGAGAAGAGATAAGGAGTCAGAGTGAGCAGCTGCATGAATGGATGCATTAAGCTGATATTAAAATCACCAAGGTGGTTAAGAAATCCACTAATAACACCTTGCAAGGCTCAGGGGCAGAATTGACTTAGGGAGTTCAGGAAATTCCACACCTGGCTTGGTGCATTAAACCTCAAAGTCATTATGAAGAATTAGTTAAGCCCCCTTGTTCTTTATACATTTATTTTCCTTGATCCTATTTAGTTCTTTCTTCAATTTGCTAAGACACAGGTGTACACTGATCTCAGCAGCCCATGAATATTTGAAAACTAAACTTTCTTGTCCCAAATCACTGCCTTAAATTTGTATTGTCTGATCACTTAAGCTCAAGGAAGCCTTTGGGAGTGTTTCAATTTAGAGAGAGAAAAGGTAGAAATATTTTGGTCTATAATTACTCTCCTCCTCAGGGTCATTGCTGATTTAGCATGACAACAGAGTTCATTCATGCCACAAGTATTTGTTTATTGAGTATATACTATGTTTTAATACTTGGTGTGGTGCTGGGGTGCCTGGGTGGCTCAGTTGGTTGAGTGTCCAGATTTTGGTTTCAGCTCAGGTCATGATCTCAGGTTATGAGATCAAACCCCAAGTTGAGCCCCCCATCAAGCCCCACATCTGGCTTGATGTTTAGGGCAGAATCTGCTTGAGAGTCTTCCCCTCTCCCTCCCTCTCTGCCCACCCTCAACCCCCCGCTTTCCCTCTCTCAAATAAATAAATACTTGATTTGGTGCTGAAGATCACGACCATGAAGAAGACAGTGACCCATGTTTTTTATAGAGTTTAAAATCTAATGAGAAGACAAAGACACATAAGCAGGGGATTTTAATATGTAATAATAAATGTGATCCTTTGGAAGATAAAAACCATTTTCATGATAACTTTTAATCCTGTATTTCTCCTTCCCACACTAATTTAATTCTGTACAGATAGCATGATGTGACTGATGACAGAATATAATCATTGATTCTTGTCAATGGCACTTGATTGGGTAGCATAATGAATGCTGGAAATACAATCCAAAAGAACTTCAGTGTATTAAGTAAATGCTTACCAAAGTCAACAAGGACAAGCTGGAATTTTATAGAAAGGCACAGATTATACATGTCATAGATACCAACATTTTTTCTCATGGGTTCTCACCCTCCCTTAACAATGGACTGTCAATGAGTTTATTGAAGGCCTACTGTGTACCACACATAATACATGAGGAGACTTTTACATATTAGAGAAATGGTTGTTAATGTTAGGATGCAGCTAAATAAAGACATGGACATGGTTTTACTAAAAGTCATAGTTCATAAAATTTCAAGATATTGATATTTTCCCAATGGGTGTCCTCTCCACTATAGCAATAGAATTCAGTAAGTATATATTAAACAACTACTACAAGCAAAACTCATGTACTTTGATATCCTACAACCTAGGAGAGGATTGTGTATACATTTAATTTTATACAATGAAGAACGAAAGAAATGTTATAAAAATGTTACAATTATGATTCCATTGGAGTACAAGGGAATCAGGGATCAACACACATACACCCCCACACACACACACAGGACCATGAAAGGCTACATGAAGGAGTTGACATGTGAGCTCCACCTTACAGAAGAATCTGAGCAAGTAGTGAAATGCATTCCCTGTGGGAATCAGCCAAAATAAAGCCAAAGATATAGATAAGCGCATCAAATGGGAGGGTCATTATGAGTATGCTAGTAGAAGAATGTTCTCAAGAGAGACTATGGTGGGATATGGAGCTGAGAAGAGCTAAGGTGAGGACAGGCCATCAGCACAGATTTTGAATTTCATTCTTTTAGTACATAATCATTGAAGGATCTTGAGAATGGTGATTTCTGTGTTTTATGAACCTCCTTCTGGAGGCAGAAGGAAGGATGATGTGGAAGAGCCTGGGTCTAGGGGGTAGTTATAAGGTTATTATAGCTCATTATAACCTTGTCATTCTGAGAAGATATGATCTGAAGTACAGCTAGTGTGGTCATTGTCGATGGCTGAAACAACAGACATGAGCTTCACCTTTGGATAAGTGGAGTCTGGCTAAGCCGAGAGAGGCACATGGATCTATACTAGCTTCTCTCCTCACTGCAGCCAGGCAGCCTATCTCCTTAAGAACCAAACAAAAGTACATTTATATCTGGGACAGATTTTGTTCCTGAATCCAGTAATTTAAAAGTGCTTGTGAAATCTTCCTTTTTCTAAAAATGATAACTTGCATTATTCTGGATGTTGTTTTCTTTTCTTTTATTTTTGTATTATTATGGTCCATATAAAAGGTTGATTATCATTATTATTATTGTAATTCTTAAAATTACATTTTCTTTGAATCATAAATCAATGGATTATCTTCCCTCAAGGCACTTCTTCTATTTAAAGAGCCAGATCGATTTTTACAGGATGTGCCAACAATAAATCTTTGGGCCTTATTTTTTCCTCCTGAAGACTTTTGGATCAGGATTATTATTATCATTATTTATTATTTATTGAGTGCTGTCAGTGAGCTCAGCAGTATACAAATATAAATGGGTAAACATCATCATTAAATTTGTTTCCAAAAGGAGCAGGTGTTTATCATGAAAAAAAAGTATTTGAATTACCAAAATAATGTCCATTAGTGGTTTTCATTTCCTGGAAAATATTGTCTTTGTGGTCATTCAATTCCTGTGGCATTTCAAGTGGAATAAATGGGGGCAATCTCTCATTTCTGGCTCACTTCCAAGTTGGGAATTACCTCCTGCTTTTTGAAAGTTATCCTTAATTTAATTGGATTAGTTTTAAGTTGATACTTTCTAAGATTTTCTCTTCATTAGTGAATTAAAAAGCCCAACTCAGTTTTCAAGGGAGACGCTTTCACTCACCCCTTGGCTTTCTCCCCTTGGACAGCTAAAAGAAAGCTGGCCCACCCAGGAGTTGCCTTCTGTTATGCCATTTATGATTGTTAGTAAGAGGAAGGATTATAGCCTGGGCAATACAGGTCCAAAATTCTGATTCCACCAACTACGAGTTGGAAAGAGACAAGTTCTATCATGAAAAACCTAGAAGAAAGCTGTGATAGCACCCTTTCTCTTGCCACCACTTCAAGGACCGCAATGAATAAAAGCATTCCCCATCATTCTTCTGGGTCAGATTTATTCAATATCTATGTATCCATTGAGCCATTTTCCCTCAAACTCCCATATGATCTGTGTTAGCAGAAAAGAAACACAAGGCCAAAAAATTAGCCATTTATCTTTCAGTTTTATTTTAGTCATTTGTTTTTAACTATTTCCAAACATCATATGAACAAAGCTATAAAAGAAAAAAAGAAAGACAGAATCAACTAATGGGTTGATTTGAGGTTGCCAAACAATAATAGCAAACACAGTTAACATTTTTTTTGAGTTTGGCATTTTGCAAGGTACTCTCCCTTATTACTTCAACTTTATATTCACAACAATCTAGGAAGATGTAATATTCAGCATCTCAAATCCATGAAAGAGGAAATTGAGACTCAGAGAAGCTAAGTGTCTTACCCACAGTTAAACAGCTACTACGTTGCAGAAATTGAAGAGCTGTGTCTTTTTATTACTTATGATCAAATATGACCAAGTAAGGACCAACAAACAGGTAACCAGAAGTAGAAACAAAGGAAATAAGGAGCAATGGACATTGGGGAGGGTATGTGTTATAATGAGCACTGGATATTATATAAGACTGATAGGTCACAGACTTGTATCCCTGAAACAAATAATACATTAGTTGTTAATTTAAAAAAAAAAAAAGAAAGAAAGAAAGAAAGGAAATACAAGGAACGTAGTTAATCTTCAGAGAGTGCTTGTTAAGGGCAAGGATGATGGAATTGTTGAATAAATGACCTTTATAACATCCTTTTAGATCTGTGAGTAAGCAGTTGCTCTGATAATCTCATATAACTTAGATCTGTTTATCTTCCAAGAACTAGATAAAAACCATCTCATGTATATATTATGACTTACGCTGGGAAATGGATCTATTTGTAGATAGGGCTGTCAATCTGCAAATGAGCTTCTCTCTCTGTCAAAATTTGGGGAAAAAAAACATTCGGAATCATCAAGACGTTAGTATTACTGGCTCTGACTTTGGAAAAGCAACAACTCTGACCAAGAAGGAAATAATTCTGCCCTTTCATCTGCTTTTCTAAATGAACAAAGCCAAACCTTCAAAATTGAATGCTTCACAGGGGCCTTATGTGCATTGCATCCCTTTAACTGACATTTAATGAGCAAGTACTATGTACAATCGTGTTTCATTGTTCTTTTTTACTGTACCTACCTCAAATGAATATGACTTCAAATTTGCCTCAGGATTAAATAGTGGACAATTCAGGTATTTCTGTATAGCTCTAAGGTTTTCTACCAATGACTATACACAAGTTTCAACATGCAATACCCATGGATATGTCAATGGAAATCTGTGAGAATTTGGGAGATGAGAAGAGTTACACAGAGATATGTTCATTCTTGGGTAGAAAACAATTTATTTTGTTCTAATGATTTCCAGTGTTGTGAAATATATATTTAACTTTCTAAATTGGCATCAAAAATCATTAGCAAGAAAGCAACAGGGAAAAACTCTTATAGCTCCCTAATAAAAAGACCAATAACCCAGCTTTAAAATGACCAAAGAATCTGAATAGATATTTCTCCAAAGCAGATATACAAATGGCAAATAAACATATGAAAGACGTTCAGCTTCAGTAATCACTAGGGGAATATAAACCCAAACCATAATGAGATATCACTTTACACCCACTAGAGTGGCTATCATAAAAAAGGAGAGATAATAACAAAATGTTGAAGAGGAAATAGAGACATTGGAACTCTTATATAAATGTAAAATAGTGCAGCTGCTTTCAAAAAAAGTTCCTCAAAGGTTCAAATATAATTACCTTATGAACCAGCAGTTTCACCCCTATTCATATACTCAAGAGGAATAAAAACACATGTACACACACACACACACACCTAAACATCAGTATTTATAGCAACATTATTCATAATGACTAAGAAGTGGAAACTGCCCAAATGTACAATTGATGCATTGGGTACATGGGTAAGTGGCTGAATGGATAGGTAAAATGTGGTATACCCATATAAGGGAATATTATTCAGCAATAAAAAGAAATGAAGTATTGATACATGTCACAGCACAGATGAGCCTTGAAAATGAAAGCCAAATGAAAGAAGCTAGTTATGAAACACGACATATTGTGCAATTTCATTTATATGAAATGTCCAGAATAGGCATATCTATAAGAAGGAAATTAGATTAGTGATTACCTAGGGCCAGGGAATAGTTTGGGGAGATTGGGGATAAACTAAAAGATACAGATTTTCTTCTTTGGGGTGATTAAAATGTTCCAATTGATTGTGGTAAAGGTTATGTAACTTTGTGACTATACTAAAATTCATTGAATTATACATGTTAAATGGATGAATATATTATATGAAGTGTACAAAGCAACCAGGAAGCAACTGGAATTCATGGACAGTGGTCATTCCAAGATATCACCAAGACATTTATGATGGACATTGATTCCCTTCTTTCCTCCTCTTTCTTTAATCCCTTGGAATGGCTCTGGAAAAGGCAACAATTATGTTTGTACATGCTGCCTTGCAAGATGGAAGCAAGCTTGTATACAGCTTTTTCATCTCTTGCCTCCATGGGGAAATTTTAGATGTTGGGGACTGATAATAGCTTAGAGCAAATTCCCAGCTGGTCACAGCATGTTTGGACTCTGGTTTTCAGGATTGGAATTCATCAGGAACTTTTGTGTTTGCGGCTGTCTGTAGGATTATATCTTTATTGATCCTGCCTGTTTGTGACCAATAGGAACTATGTGGAAATGATAAAGCCCTTTGGAAAGAAAATTCAGAATGTGGTGAAAACATAACCAGGTCCCACTAGGGAGGATGAAGCATCTGTGTGGAGTCTGTTCAATACAAGACAACAACCATTTCTTGTTTTCTCTGTCCAATTAAAAGAATGTTCAATTGTCTTAGCTATAAGCAACCCCTATGGATAAATATGGCTTTTTCCCAATTGCTTAGACAACTGGTTCATTTGGGAATCAACCATGAATTGATTGCAGCCATACCTGATGAATATCCTCTAATTTATATTAAAATGTTGGTAGTACACTGTACAATAAGATGCCAAAAGGAAATAATGGGTAGGGAAAGGGATGAGGCATGGGACTCTGAGAACTTGTGTAGCCTCAGAATAGCCCAGACACCTGATAGGCTGGGATATTGGAAGGACTTCTGTTTGTAACCCAGAAGAGAAAGGGACCACATGACTTCTCAATATTTCAGTATTTCTAACAAAGGATACTGCATTTATTTATCAGGTAAAATTTAGCTGGTACAATGTATATAATACTTCCTAATTAAAAGTCACTTTTTAGTAAGTGTTAAAATATAGGAGATGAATATTGAAGGAAACATTAAATGCCGGAAATTTCCAGTATGAATATATTCTAGAGCTTTCTATCTTGATCTTCAGTTTTCTCATCTATTAAAAAAGCAAGTATTTACGCCAGATGAGTCTTTAAAACCAATTACGAACCTAATAATCAGAAGTTATGTAAGCCCATGAAAAACCATAGTGTTTTCTGTGTCTTTATCCAGGTTTTGATTTATTCATTATGTAACAATACATAACGAGCACCTATTATATGTTGACCACAGTGCCGAGAGCTGGGACCACAGAAGTGGTCCTCATGAAGTGGGAGAAATTAAGCAAGCAAGTACACGATTTATAGAGTCTAATGATTACACCAAAGGAAATAAACAGGTGATGTGACAGAGAGGAACAGAAGTGCAGGTAAAGCTTATTTTAGGATGGACATATAAGAGAATTTTTCCTGGGAAGGTGATATCTAACCCAGGGCTGAAGAAAGGGAACAAGTCAGTCATTCAGAGCTCTGAGGGACACAAAGGTGAAGGACAGCAAGTTCATAGGCCCTGAGAGAAGCAGAAAGAAGACATGGGATAGGAGTGTGGTTGCCAAGACAGAGAGAGTGAAGGGGAGCTGATGTACATTTAAGAATGACCATTAGCTGTTTTATGGAAGATGAATTTGGGAGGTAAAACTGGAAACAGAGAGGCCGGCCAGGAGGCTGTTGTATAAGTCAAGTTGACGGGAGGTGTCAGCTTGGACAGAAGAATTGGGGAGGAGGAAGCAAAATTTAAAAACATATCGGAAGGAAAGCAAATAAAAACATGGTGATGGAAGGGAGGTTGGGGTGAGGGAATGGAAAGAAAAAAGGATAAACGTGTGGGAGGCTGGCTGGTACCCTTGACCAGATGAGGAAGAGCTGGAAAAAGCATATCTGAAGGTCGGGAACAGGTGGAAGACCAAGGCCAAAAGATCTGTTTTGGATGTACAAAGTTTGTGCAGGGATATCCTCAGAAATAGAAGCCGAGATAGCATATGCGTAGTTCTGCATGCAAGTCCAATGTTAAAATGGTTTTCTACTTGTCGAAGTACAGAAATCCAGCTGGACAAGGAGTAAGAGATGGAAAGGTAATGTATTCAGGGTACATACACTATGTCACATCTAAATGCAGCAGAACCTCACTAATGGGGATAATTTAAAGACCTTCCATCTATAATTTTGGGGAAGGTAAAGTACCTATAGTTAAAAATAGAAAGCAGAAGGCAAAATTCTCATCACTTTCCAATTATTAAATTTCTTTCTTAAAGTCTGGACGCTCAGCCTTCTATATTTTATTTTTTTAAAAATTTATTTATTTATTTGTCAGAGAAAGAGAATAAGAGACTGAGCACAAGCAGGGGGAATGGCAGGTAGAGGGAAAATGGACTCCCTGCTGAGCAAGGAGCCTGATGAGTTCCTCATCAGGACCCTGGGATCATGACCTGAACCCACAGCAGATGCTTAACTGACTGAGCCACCCAGGAATCCCAAACTTCTGTATTTTTTTAAAATTTTTTATTAACATATAATGTATTATTAGCCCCAGGGGTACAGGTCTGTGAATCGCTGGGTTTACACACTTCACAGCACTCACCATAGCACATACCCTCCCCAATATCCATAACCCCACCACTCTCTCCCTACCTCCCTCCCCCTGGCAACCCTCAGTTTGTTTTGTGAGATTAAGAGTCTCTTATGATTTGTCTCCCTCCCGATCCCATCTTGTTTCATTTATTCCTTTCCTATCCCCCAAACCCCCTACATTGCCTCTCAACTTCCTCATATCAGGGAGATCCTATGATAATTGTCTTTCTCTGACTGACTTATTTTGCTAAGCATAATACCCTCTAGGTCCATCCATGTCATCACAAATGGCAAGATTTCATTTCTTTTGATGGCTGCATAGTATTCCATTGTATTTATATACCACCTCTTCTTTATCCATTCATCTGTTGATGGACATCTAGGTTTTATCCATAGTTTGGCTATTGTGGACATTGCTGCTATAAACATTAGGGTGCACATACCCCATCGGATCAGTACATTTGTATCTTTGGGGTAAATACCCAGTAGTGCAATTGCTGGGTCATACGGTAGCTCTATTTTCAACTTTTTGAGGAACCTCCATGCTGTTTTCCAGAGTGGTTGCACCAGTTTGCATTCCCACCAACAGTGTAGGAGGGTTCCCCTTTCTCTGCATCATCACCAGCACCTGTCATTTCCTGACTTGTTAATTTTAGCCATTCTGACTGGTGTGAGGTGATATCTCATTGTGGCTTTATTTGTATTTCCCTGATTCCCAGTGATGTGGAGCACTTTTTCATGTGTCTGTTGGCCATCTGGATGTATTTTTTGCAGAAATGTCTGTTCATGTCCTCTGCCCATTTCTTGATTGCTTTATTTGTTCTTTGAGTGATGAGTTTGATAAGTTCTTTATGGATTTTGGATACTAGCCCTTTATCTGATATGTTGTTTGCCAATATCTTCTCCCATTCTGTCAGTTGTCTTTTGGTTTAGTTAACTGTTTCCTTTGCTGTGCAAAAGCTTTTGATCTTGAGGATAGTTCATTTTTGCCCTTGCTTCCCTTGCCTTTGGCGATGTTCCTAGGAAGAATTTGTTGCGGCTGAGGTCGAAGAGGTTGGTGCCTGTGTTCTCCCCAAGATTTTGATGGATTCCTTTCTCACATTGAGGTCCTTCATCCATTTTGAGTCTATTTTCCTGTGTGGTGTAAGGAAATGGTCCAGTTTCATTTTTCTGCATGTGGCTGTCCAATTTTCCCAACACCATTTGTTGAAGAGGCTGTCTTTTTTCTGTTGGACATTCTTTCCTGCTTTGTCAAAGATTAGTTGATCATAGAGTTGAGGGTCTATTTCTGGGCTCTCTATTCTGTTCCATCGATCTATATGTCTGTTTTTGTGCCAGTACCATACAGACTTGATGATGACAGCTTTGTAATAGAGCTTGAGGTCTGGAATTGTGATGCCACCAACTTTGGCTTTCTTTTCCAATATTCCTCTGGCTATTTGATGTCTTTTCTGGTTCCATATAAATTTTAGGATTATTTGTTCCATTTCTTTGAAAAAAATGGATCGTATTTTCATAGGAATTGCAATAAATGTATAGATTGCTTTAGGTAGCATAGACATTTTCACAATATTTGTTTTTCCAATCCATGAGCATGGAACATTTTTCCATTTTTTTTTGTGTCTTCCTCAATTTCTTTCATGAGTACTTTATAGTTTTCTGAGTGCAGTTTCTTTGCCTCTTTGGTTAGGTTTATTCCTAGGTATCTTATGGGTTTGGGTGCAATTATAAATGGGATTGACTCCTTAATTTCTCTTTCTTCTGTCCTGCTGTTGGTGTAAAATGCAACTGCTTTCTGTGCATTGATTTTATATCCTGAAACTTTACTGAATTCCTGTACAAGTTCTAGCAGATTTGGAGTGGAGTCTTTTGGGTTTTCCACATATAGTATAATATCATCTGCAAAGAGTGATAGTTTGAGTTCTCCTTTGCCAATTTGGATGCCTTTAACTTCTTTTTGTTGTCTGATTGCTGAGGCTAGGACTTCTAGTACTATGTTGAATAGCAGTGGTGATAATGGACATCCCTGCCATGTTCCTGACCTTAGTGGGAAAGCTCTCAGTTTTTCTCCATTGGTAATGATATTCGTGGTGGGTTTTTCATTGATGGCTTTGATGATATTGAGGTATGTACCCTCTATCCCTACACTTTGCAGAGTTTTGATCAGGAAAGGATGCTGTACTTTGTCAAATGCTTTTTCAGCAACAATTGAGAGTATCATATGGTTCTTGTTCTTTCTTTTATTAATGTATTGTATCACACTGATTGATTTGCAGATGTTGAACCAACCTTGCAGCCCTGGAATAAATCCCATTTGGTCATGGTGAAAAATCCTTTTAATGTACTGTTGGATCCTATTGGCTAGTATTTTGGTGAGAATTTTCACATCTGTGTTCATCTAGGATATTGGTCTGTAATTCGTTTTTGATGGGATCTTTGTCTGGTTTGGGGATCAAGGTAATGCTCAGCCTTCTGTATTTTAAAAATGTTTTCATACAAGCACATTTTTAAAAATATATTTTCTATCTTCAGAATGTATGACAGTTTCCTCTTACCTTCCCCTAGGACAAATATCACAATATTTTTTTAATTCAATCTTTTACTATCTATGAAGAAATAAAGATTTTTCCCCTTATTTTTCTTTTTGTTTGTTTCTGTTTCTTTCTTTCCCCCTCCTCCCCAAATTAACCTTGTGAAAATACGGATAGTTATGGACTTGATAGGAGGGCAGACACGAATGTCTTTTCCCACTGTTTTTCACAGACATTATTTTATCCTGAATAGTGACTTTCACACAAAGAGTCAATGGTAAGGACAAAAGTGAAGAGAGACTTGCCCAAATGTTTCCCCCTGAAGGTAGGAAATCTCCTTCTACAGTATGAAGATGCCCTGACCAAAGCTCATTCTATTCCTAATGGTAATTGTGATGTCAGTTTCTTGGGAGATAATTTCATTATCTGCCATTCACCCAGTCCTGGCCAGAAATGAACCTTTTTGTTGACTGGTGTTATTTCCTCTTGAGAAAAAAAAGACTCATAAGATTTTAAAGGTTGGAAGCTAGGGAAAATATTCCTGGACCTTCAACTGGGACAGATGTTTTCAAAACCTGTTTTCTTTTGTCACTCAGAGCTGACTTAGTGTTCTGGAGCATCGTGCTTCAGCAGTAAAATGACTTAGGGATGCCTGGGTGGTTCAGCGGGTTAAGCCTCTGCCTTTGGCTCAGGTCATGACCTCAGAGTGCTGGGATCGAGCCCCACATAGGGCTCTCTGCTCAGCAGGGAGCCTGCTTCCCCCTCTCTCTGTCTGCCTCTCTGCCTACTTGTGATCTCTCTCTGTCAAATAAATAAATAAAATCTTTATAAAAAAAAGAAGTAAAATGACTTGGAAATGTGTCTTGACTCTAACACTTGTCAGCTGTGTGGTCTGGAACAGTTTATTTCATCCCTCTTATCTCTGGTTTTACCTCTTTATCAGTTGGGAAATATAAAAACCCTATGTGACAGTTGCATCTGTATGACTTACTTCACAGGGATATTATAAAGATCATGAGAAATAAAGGATATGCTAACCCTCAGAAAAGGTTGTACACAGTAAATGTTTAACAGTATACCTGACACTGGGGAAGAAGATGAGCTATCACATTTTCTAAACATGGTAGCTATAGTAGATTACAATTGTACAGCTGCCAATGGCCCATTTTTTGAAAGAGCTTAAAGTCCCGATTTATCTTAACTGTTTGCTACTCTTGGCATCTACTCACACTCCTCTCTTGGTGAGCAGAAGGCGGGGTGTGGTTTGGAGGAGAATCTGAAGAGAGGGAAACAGTCAGATCAGGCAAAGATTAGAGATTGGGTGGGTATGTAAGTTTGGGGCAGGCAGCTCACTGGTCCAGCATCTGGCTGGTGAACGCTCAATAGAAATCCTCAGGCCTGAAGCCAATGAATTGCAGAGCTGATTTTTGAAGTTTGGCTCTGGTCTTATTCAGGAATTTCTTGTGGCATTTGTGCCAGAACTGGAGCGGATATCTGAGCAGAAGCAAACTTGAGGAGATCTACACCCAAGTGGAAAAATAAGGGAAGTTTATTTTAGGTGAGAGCATAAGCACCAGTATGTAAATGTGGTTTTAGGTGCAAGTCCAAGTGAAGTATCTGACCACAAGTGCCCACGTCTGGCAGGCAGGGGTTACCGCATTGCTTCCTGACTATCCTTCCTGCTGCTACCCCTGTCCCGTACAATCTATTCTCAATATAGCACCCTTTGTGATATCAATCAGATTTTATCGCTTCTCTGTTCATAGTGTTATAATAACTCCCCATTTCACTCAGTAATTTCCCAAATCCTAATGGGCTCTGTGTCTGCTAGAATCCACCCCCACCCCCACACACACAACCAATCCCTCTTTACTTCTATCCCTGTTCCTCGCTTTTGCACTGTTACAGCCGCACTGATTGCCTTGTTACCCCGTGAATGCCCCAGGCACACTCTGGTCTCAGGGCATATGCTATGGCTTTGCAAAATATTTTTTCCCTAGATAAAATAGGGAAAAAAACATGGGTGGCTTCATCTGCTGCTTTAAATCTTTCTTTAATTTTCACCTTCTCAATGAAGGCTACCCTGACAATCATATTTTAAAAATTATAGACTTCCCTTTAGGCCCTATCTCCTTACCTTTCACCATTTGAAAAGTTTTCTATCATATTTAATACCATATAAAAGTCTGTCTGATTGGCTTATTTATTATGCTATTGATTATGGCTTGCCTGCACTTTCTAGAATAGAATATATATTTTGTTCATGGTTGTAACCAAGGCATCTAGAACATCTGGACATTGTAGACACAATAAATATTTGTTGAATGTTGGAAAGCAGAAGTCACAGAGTAACCCAGGAGCTAGACAAACATAGCAAAGAGGATAGGACAGACAAGGCCTTTTCCATTTATCATTTCCTTCCCCAATCTCATTCCTCTTTCTCTCCTTTCTCAGCTCTCTCTCACCTCTCCTGTGGCCAACTTTGCCGCACCTGGTATAAGCATCCACCGCAGAGGTCGGCCAAGACTGGCAAGGGGCCAGAACTTGAATGACTTTTCACTGTTAGGTCATGGATATACTCAAAAATAAATACGCAGCCAAAGGGTACAAGCAAATGAGTCCTGTGCTCTCGAAATCTACACTTTAGAAGACCAGGTATTTCTTCCCTGTGATGTCCATTCCTCCCTATTACACTACTTGCAGAAAACTTAACTTTCTGGAACTACATGCAGAGCCTGCAGCTCATCTTTTTGTACACCATCAGAGGTAAAAATCAGATTTCCTTCAGAGTGGAACCATTTTTGAGAAGAAGTTAAATGTCACAGAAATTCAAGCCTGATGCACAGGCTAAAGAATCAAGCTAATATCTATTTGGATGAGAGCCAAAATAACTACAAAGGCTTGAGGCTAGGTTTCTGGTCTGAAACCTACTGTGGCAATACTCAAAGGGCACTATAGATGCCCAGAACTGTGGTTGTGCCATCACTGGAATAAGTACCTATGCTGTCAAAGTGACTACTTCCACAAACAGTACTAATGGGTGTCTTCTAAGAATTGAATTTCAAAAAATCATTATTCTACCATCATAACTCCTGCATTTTATAGAATTCACAAGCCATCTGAATTTAAGTTTCTGCATTTGTGGAATGGGAAGAAAAATTTCTTTCCACATCCTCTAGGAAAATGGGAGTATGAGGAGCAGAAGGTATACCTGTCATACTTCCACCAAAGAAAGGTAACCATATCAACCATGAATCTTTTTTTTTTTTATCCTGAAATAAAATAGTCATGGGACCAGAGAACCAAAATAAACTATTTTTCTTGCTTTTCATTTTTCTGTCCATCCCCCACCTCCTCCTTTGTCGTTGAGTTTTCTTAGTAGCTTTATCCTTCTGGATTATTCTCTATGCACAATTGTTCTCTAATTCTCCACACCCCCTACATCCCCACTGTGCCACCATTTTGTCCTTCCTGTTGGAATCCATTGTAGATGGCTGTCTACCTTCTGTGAGATTGGCTAGAGCCTGCAGCAGCTCTCAGAGAGGCCCTGCTGACACAGTGAAATAAAGTCAGAAAGCTGCATTAATTTAAGTGGCTTTTCTTCACATTTAGGACTGCTATTATGATGTTGATGGTTGGTAATAAAAGACCTTTTAGTGTGGGAAATCAAATAATCTTATACAAACATAAATGGGTCTGGACAATGATTATCCTAATGTAATTGGAGAATGAACTCTGATTATGGGTGTCAATTCTTGCCTTTCTTAAGGTATTGTAGGGCTAATCTAGCGATTGATAGATTGACACTCTTTGTAAGGTGTGGAGTTGATCATTAATATGCTGCATTTCTTACATTTGGCTTCCCTGCAGCTAAGACTTTTTTGAGGATGAGTTTTGATAGCTCTGTAGTATTGGTTTTGTAGAAGTTTCTGGAAATTTTCGGTAATGGAATATGACAGAATAAAGATTGGGGAAAGAAAGTCAAGCTGGTCTTCCAAGTTTCTCCATACAAAGTGTGTTCATCACTTGCTGACCTCCCAAGAGAAATGAAGGGAGAAAACATGTAGGATGAAACAGCAATGTCCTATGGGAGACAATTCTCTACTGTTTGTCAGTAGACAATAATTTACCTGCTTAGAAAAAGATTTCCACTCATCCTGGAAAATATCATTGCTCTATGTTAAATAATATATGATTAAAACCATATCTGTTGAGATTTAAGAACCTTGCAATCAATGTCTTCTGTGAATAGCTGCTTAGTTGGTAACAAAGATCTACTGTCCTACTGAACTGAAGTGGAGCTCCCTGCCTTAATTATTTTAACTAGATAGTTAATTTAATGGGCCTGGGTTTTATAGATTTGCCAATAGTGATTTTTATGTGTACATAATAAAGGGCCAACAGACTTACACTTCCATCTAAGAGACAGGTGTTACTGCCAAGTCCAATCTAGCTACTCAGCCCATTATGCCTTTGCTCACTTTTTTACCTCCTCACAGAAAGCTCTCTCTCTTTCTCCTTCAGCTATCCCCTTCATCAGCCCTTCCAGGCTGCATATCACCCACAACTGCCTCATCCTACAAGGCTGAGAGCCCAAAGGCCACCTCATCCAGGAAGCCTCCTCTGTTCTTGATAAGAAGTCAACTCCTCCTCCTCTTCTTTTCCTTTGTTAGAGCAGTCATTACTTCTTCCCATTTTTGCATCATATTCATCTCTGCATCTCCCCAAACATCTAGTCACCTCACTCAGTGAGGGTTGAATGAGTGAGCAAACATGTTAATGAATGAATCTCAGACTGGAAACTGGTCACAACCTGACACTTCTGTCTTTGTAACCCTCTTTTTCTGCTCCAGGATTAGGGGCCAGAACTGAAGCCCTATTTCTTCCCCTTATTTATTAAAAATCTCAGACCATCTCTGACAAGCTTGACAACTAGAGTGAATTTTATCAAACAGGGCAATGGGTTTGTGCTGCATAAATGAGCCTCTGCTGAGAACCAGGTAATCAAATCTCAATATGAATGAGTGTAGGCTTGAGCATAATTAAAAAGCAAAGCGTGTTTAGAGAGTAGATATGCAGGAAGTACCCTGAAGATCTTTGGAATTCTTTAAGGGTTTATTTCCTCTTCAGGGTATGGGTTTCTCTCAGGCTTATGAGCTGAATAGTTGGTTTGGCCCTAACTCATACACTACCTTTTACTTCTATTTATGTATTTTGAATGTTTGTCTAATATCTCCAAATACATTATGAGCACCTGGAAGGCAAAAACTCAAGCCTGACAATTCTTTGCATTGCTTAAGATAACATAACCAAGGTCTCATATTAAGCGCATTCTCAAAAGTTTAGGTAGGATTTTGCCTGGATGGTGGAGTGTAATAACTGTGTAGAAAAGAGAGGTTGGGAGGAGATCTGTTTTAATGGTTTAATGAGATGATACTTATCTCAGGGCAGTTAGAAGAAATTATTTTATGGTCATGAGATAATAACTCAGCAATACTATTTATTTATAATATCTTATTTCTCAGCTCAGATTTCTGCCACCAATCAGAATGTTTTTACTTTAGGAAATTCTACAGGTTTAGGGACTTTCCTGTGTGGAGTAAAAGTTTGTCCTAGACAGTGAGATGTGACTTTACAGAGTGAGATTGGATTTAGGACACAGTTTGAGATTATTAACACTTTTTCCTCTCTCTGCTTTATCCAGCAAAAACTGTATAGCTAGTGCATATTTCCTATTTACTTTTGGCAGAGTCCAAAAGGATTTAGCTGAAAACAGATTTTATTTCTTAGAGTTTTGTGTCTAACTACAATTCCTATATTGACATTCATGAGGTTTTCTTTTCAATACATACTTATAATCAAGACATATGGACCCACAGAACATTCTAATAATGAGATTTTATTGTGAGCTAGAAATGGCATTATATGGACACTTTGCCAGTCTACCTTATACAGTGGTGTTGACAAAATCAGCACCTTTTCAACTTCCTTGACACACTCGGTAATCGCCTCAGTTGTTTATAGGCCAGAATTGCAGACTAGCCAATTGACTTGGGGTAGGCTCCCTCATGGCTATCTAGGAAGAGAGACTTTCTCTCTTCTTTGAAAGGACAGGGATTTATGACCATTCTCAATAGGCACCATATGCACATTCTTGGACTTCAGTTTTGCCAGGTTCCTTGACACTCTTGTAATGTAAACCTTTGTTAACCACAGAGATCTACATCCACTTAAACCACAGAGATCTACATCCACTTAAAAGACATGGCTTTTCATTTCATGTTGCTTTTCCTGAAGGTGAGGTATACCTTGACATCTTGGCTCTGGATTCCTTACTTTCTGACAGGTGGCCTTGCAACTCTGGCGGTCCTGGGAGATTCCTAACACCCAGCACCACTTGCTGGAGGTTTAGGACACCCCTTCGGAGATAGGCTGGAGCGGCATTCTTCTAAGTTGAACATCTGGTTGGTGGCCTTATTGTGTCAGAGGAGCGCCTCTTCCTTTCTTTCCTTGCTGTGTCATCCTTGCAGGGCATGACTGGTAGTCAGCTGGAAGCTGTGCTGGCCTTGGGTTAATATTCGTAAGAAAGAATAAGAGATCTGTTCAGCTTAGATAACCACACAAATTGTATTGCTGCCTCTTTTCTCAACACTTTAAAAAGGTTAAGATGTTTTTCTAGGCCAAAATAATAAGAAATCAAGGGAATGGCTAATCTTTTGGTCCCGCTTTAGCATGGATTTCAGCTACAGGAGATGAGCCATCTCTCAGAAGATTGACATCTTGCAAGGGAAGCTTTCTTTTATTCTCGTTACATGGATTTTGCTCTGTGAAATGTTGAAGATGTGCCATCATCTGAAAGCAGTGAAATTATTTAGCATTAGGGGTGGCATCACATTTTGTCTTGAAAGTCTCAAAGTGTTAAACACCTAAAGGGAAGACACAGAACAGCAATAACAGCACTTTTCAAAGAGGATGTATTTAGGAGCTTCTCCACCGGGGAAACTTGTTTCTTCATGCCAGGCCCTATTGAAGGTAGACTGGAAGAAAAGCCACTCCAGGGAGGAGGAGGTTATAAGGGAGAGTGGAGTGCGAGAAATGAAGGGGAGAGTCAGCATGAAGGCTGCCCTCCAATTACTTTGCTGAAGGATCAGTACCAGCCTATTGCTTTTTGAAGATGGGGCTTTGAGAAAGTGGCCAGTAATGAGAGTACAGAATATGCCTGATTTATGTAAATCCTCACCATACACCTGAGCACAGGGATTAGTGATTCGTCTGATGGCGGCTTTTTGACAGTCATAACTTTTGTCCAGACTGAGGACTCAAGGCACATTGACCAACTGAGGGAGATTCAGTGTCAGTAGCTGATATCCAATCCAGAACAGAGTGATTCCTGATGAGAAAGGACCACCCTGGAGTTTAATTTAAGGACCAATGAACACTTCTTCTCCAGAACAATAGTATAATTGATGGGTAAAGTTGGCTTTTTTCCCCCATATCATTTCTTATTAAAACTTTTTTTGAGTTAATTATAAATTGGCATGCTGTTGTAAGAAATAGCATAGAGAGTCTGTGTGACTTTTACCTAGTTTCTTCCAGGGGTAGGTAACACTTTGTAAAACTATAGTATAACATCACAACCAGGGTCAGGCACATAATCCACTGATCTTATTCAGATTTCTCCAGTTTTACCTGTACCCAGTTGTGTGTGTGTTTGTGTGTATTTAGTTTTATGTACTTTCATCACACATGTAGGTACCTGTACCCGCCATGACAGACAGCCAAGATATTGAACTGTTCCAACTACATAAGGACCCTCCAGGTTGCCTGGGTCATAACCACCTCAGTCTCTACCTTCCATCTCTAACCCCTATCCATCACTACCCATTTTCTGTAATTTTTTGTCAATTTGAGAATGAAATCATGCAATATGTAATCTTTTGAGATTTTTTTTTTCCTGACAGCACCATTTATCTGGATTCACCCATGTTGCTGTGTGTCAATAGTTTGTCCCTTTCTCTTGCTGAGTTATAGTCCATGGCGTAGGTGTGACACAGTTTATTTCACCATTCACCTGTGGGAGGACATCTGGGTTATTTCCAGTTTGGGGCAATAAGAATAAAGTTGATATAAACATTCATGTATAGGTTGTGTGGATGTGGTAAGCTCTGAGAAAGAAAGGTTTTTAAATCCTAATTTCCTTCATATATTTTTGCTTCTGTGATACTATCTGTCTCCATAATCACAGCTCATGGACACAGCATATGCATCTTCCCAGAATATGCATAATGCATGGACATCATGGGGTCTTTGCCACTTTCCGGCCATAATAACAACGAGCAATGTCCTGCCTATGGCATAACTGAGAAACGAAGGCAGGAAGTGCATGGGCTTATAGCCTCTCTTTCTAATCCATGATCATCTCTTCTAGCCTGAGCTTCATCTTTCTCAGAAGACCCCTGGCCCTTCCTTCAAGGTCCCTCTCATTTCCCTTACCTCAGGTTGAAAGGAGCATGCCCTGCAGAGAAAGCGGAGGAGTTGTGTTTCTCCTGTTCTTAAAATGACCTTGCCCCACTTGCAGATGATTTACATGAGGCCCACATTTGTTCTGATTTTAATTGAGTTGACACTGAGCAGGGATGTGGGGTGGTGAAAGGGAGTGAGTTTCTGGGAAGAAGCAAGAGCAATTCATTGATTACCATGCATTTGTAATCAACTTCTGAGGTTATATGCTCATCTCCACATGACAGGAACTGTCTCCTCACTCTCTTCAGTGGCCAAAAAGCATTTTAGTCACCCACTAATGGGAAGTGTAGGTCTATATGAACCCCATGAGGACTCACCCGGGCAGAGGGTACAATAACCCTAACACTGGCTCCCTAGTTCATCTAACACCTTCTAGTTTAGGGTGGTGATGGGAAGGTAAGGGATGAGTCAAGGGTCATGCTTAGTACAATTCTCTAATAAGCATGAAGTTAGGTTGCTCATCACTACCATCCTAGTCTTTTAGCCTCTTCTTGTTCTCATTGCCTTTTTAAAGCAGGGACGCAGACCATGTTTTGGTCCTCTGGTTAATTTCTGTGGGCTTCTGTTAGCCTCAAACAGAGCTTCTGTTGTCCAAGGCCTTCCATCACCTTCTCACTGTCCCCCTGCCCCCACTGCTACCAGGATCCACTTTGTTCTCCAGCCCTTGAGCTTTCTATAGTCATCTCTTCACACTTACTCTTCATCTCACCTGGAATTCCTTTCCTCTGCTCTTCCTAGCAAATCTCTAGTTCACTTCCAAGGCACAGTTCCAATATCCTATTTCCTGAATTGTCCATCCACACCCTTTGCTTTTGGCATGTATCAGTAATCACAACATTTCTGTTTCTAAATCCCCATGGACTCTGAACTCTTTGACAATTGAATTGTATTCTCCTTTGACCACATGGTGTCCAGTATTTCATAGCCACCTAATACACGTCTGCTGCATGAAGGATGCAAAGGAAAGAGGAATGCCTATGTGGTGACTCTCTCCTTGGATTCAGGGACCTGTTCCTTCTGCTCGCCATTTCCTTTCCTTTGTACAGCAGCAGGGATTCCCCTTTCCCACAAATGCCATGCAGTATCCTTGGGCACATGCATGGAAGAGGCTTTGTCCCAGCTCCATGGGAATAAATTCACCAGCAACCACCCACCCCTGGAGTTCCAACTAAGTCCTATAGTGTCTGTTAGTAGTTTATTAGGAAAATGATTTCCCTTTCTAGGAATGTGCTTATGGAGTGTTACTCTGACTTCCTTTGCTTTTTAAAATTATTTATTAATTTATCTCTAGTTCACATTTGTATGCTTCAAGTACCTTTGTATTTCCCAAACACATTACCAAAACAACAATACCACACAGACAAAATTAAACATTTCCTCTGGGGTTTCTGTTTATGTAAGGGACAGAGGGGGCTTATGCCTGATCAACAAAAGGATAGTAAATAAAATGGTTGGGGTCCAGAGGAAAAGAGGCAGAGATAGATTGGACAGCCATTTAGAAAAACACCTTCTTACTAATAAGGCTTCTAAGTCAGAGCTTTTAACCCCTCTTTGGAGATGGTAAGGAGAAATAATTTAAAAATCCAAAATAGAAGTAATTTTTCTTTGTAACATCTACATACTATACATGTGTTTGTGTGAGCCCTGCATGTCTAAATTAATCTCCTTGTCTCAGAATTTGAGTAATAATTATGCCAATTATGCTTATTAAACTCCCCCAAATTATTAATTAAAGACTGTGGAAAAATCTACCTTCCTTGAATATTGTTCTTACTTGATCTCTCCCCAAAACTCTTGGCCTCTTTGTATGTGTCTTGCTCATTTGTACACTCAGACTTTCGTTCAGAGCACATGCTGTTCTGTGTTTAGGAATTTTTGCCACATAGAGGTTGTCTCCATTCCAAAACATTGTTTCTTTCTATCCTTTCCCTTGCTTTCAGGTAAGTATGTCTCATTTCCCTCAGCTAATGCACAGTCAGTCTCTGGAAGATAAAAAAACATGATTCTACTATGTACTTTGCACCTGGCAAGTATCTAAATATATATGTGTATGTATATATATTCGTATTCATCATATATGAATATTATGTATTAGTATATCTTAATATTTTGATATTGCTTATATATTAGATACTCATGTGAATATATATTTGTGCATATTCATACGAATGTATATGACTATATTTTCACATTAAAAGATTAAGCTTCTGGGTTGCAGAGGGTCCCAGAGGCTGGTCAGGTCATTTGGGAAGGCTACTGTGACCCATGCACATGAGCAGGCAGCCTGCTGATGGTGAGTCATGAATCCATCTTCACATCTGAGGTCTAGCACACAGCATTCTAGTGTTGACACTCTCCATCCTCTGCCTGAACAAAGAGCAGAAAAACTATGCTTACAGAGGGCAGTTTCTCACAATCCAGGCTGTAATTCCCATTTTATGACTGAGGCCAATGAGTCCCAGGGACACTTCATTGCCTCAGCGTATTAGTATTAGGATTTGTCATGGTAAGAGCTCCTGGCTTGAAAGTACTAACAAATTTGTTCATTATTGTCATTTGTCCTTGGAAAATAATACCCCTTGACTGATCCAAACGAATCCTAAAATATACGTATCAACAAAGCTATATTAAGTTGGCCTTAAACCTTAGAATTGCCTCCTGCTAGCCCTCATTTATTCAATGTGGCTCAAAAGAAGAGAGGCATCTTGAAAATGGCCAGATGGCCCCCGTGCATCAGTCTCTCTTTTTCTCTTTCTTCCTCACAAAGTAAATGAAAGTCTGCAGTAAGTGATTCTGAATGTTTAATTCGATGCTTTGATATCAAAATTTGGAGCCATTTCTGTGAATGTGTGGCACCAATTCCATAATGAGATCCCACATTTGCTGCAGCAGCTGGAAAAATCTGTGGACGTCAGTGTAGCACCACTGCTCTTGGGATTTCAAGCGACAGCTCTGAGAAGTCGCATTCTCCACGAGAACCAAGTCTTGGGAAGGGCAGGGCAGGGTCAGAGAAAGCACTGGAGTTGTACTCACATTTTCTTTTACTACCTCAGTAACTAGATTCTGGAGTTTCTCTCTCAGGAACAGGTTGGCCCTGGTGCAATCTTTCATGTCCAGGGGGTAGCAGGATTTTGATTTGTTTATTTATTTGCTCAATCATTTCAGTGGATTAGCTAAGCTTAATAAAGTTCAAGCAACCTGTCCAAAATAATAAATTAGCATTAGTGATTCAAGAATACTGATTTCCTCGGGGTTCTGGCAGAATTTCTAGCCTTCTTCTCTTCCTTCTTCCAAATTATAAAATCTTAGAAAGACCTTGGAAGTCACGCAGCCCCACTCCCCACCCCTTGTTAGGTCTCTATTAGGCATGCATCCAGACCCTACTTGGATCATTGGCTCTCAACAGGTGGCCAGAGATATATCTGTGTTCCTTGAGCCCTTCACAGGTGTGCTACTAAATATTAATGAAGGACTAAACTTTATTTTTATAAAACTAACACATGCAGTGTTATGGTGATGCCTGACACTTGAGGTCATGTGACCTGCCATTGAGAGTTTGTGTGAGTAATAGCACAGGAGAAGGTGAAAAGGGCGCTAAACCCAAGTTACATGCCTCACCTGGGAACCTCATCTGGGCAGATGTGTAGACTGTGGAGAGCAGGCTGGGGGCAGACACTCTGTTCACACTTCGGGGTGGTGCTCAAAGTTGGCCAAAGTGTTGTGGGACAACTGTGGAGGCTCTTTTGAATGGGGCGACTTATTTTTAGACCATGGGAGAGATTGTGAGGGAATTATTGCTGACTTGCCTAGAAGATTTCATGTTAAAAGAGTGCCGTGAATACAAAATAATTCAAGACTGTGGCACTGCTCCCTTTTCGTGATGGAGTCTCATTACCTCATAAAGCAACCTATTCCAGTTTTGCTCAGCTTTAGTTTCACACAGTTTATATTAAAAATACTTGCTGATACCAACCTAAAATCTCGCTCTCTATAACTTCCACCCAAAGGTTTTTGTTTTGTTTTGGGAATAGAAAAAAATACATCAAACTCTGTTTACCAGAACTGCTGTACATTGAATTCTATGGGAAGCCACGTGAAAGCATGGACTCAGAGATTCCTCCTAAAATAATTCTGCTTAATAGTGGCCCAGGAGGTCCTTATTTTTATTAGGCTTCATAGATACTATTGATGAATAGCCAAGTTTGAGAAATACTGATCTGTTATGATCTTTGGCACCTAACTCTTTTAGCTTAATTGAACATTTTTTGTAACCCAAAAGCCAGGCTCCCAATATACAGATCTCATTCAATGCACATACTCATTGCCTTTCATGTAGGGGCATGACCCTCATCTACGAAGGAAAAGAATATAGATTCTGAGTATAACCCTTTATACCATGCATACCTGCCCAGGGGGGGGTCAGTCTTACCTAATGCTGATTATCTTAGGGACACTTCAAATCCAGACTGTCTTTTGAAAATAAAAGACACACAGTCAGTGAATTAGAGTATTTTCTTTTAGGGCTCATCATCCTTTCCTGTCCTTTCCTTTCAATTTCAAGTTTCCTAATTAAATGTGTGAACAGAGAAACTGTGTTCTTGATAGATGTTACCTGTCATGGGTTGTAGTCCATAATAGAAAACCTAGTCATTCTTTTTTTTTTTTTTTTTCTGTTATACTTGTTAGCCTATACCAAAGTAAGTAAGGTATAAACATTTTTAATAACAAGAATAAATAAGCAACAGAGGAGATGACTTTGAGTGAACTTTATCACTATCAGGCCTAAAATAGAATGCACTGTTACTGCTTATGACTCCAGCAGACTCTTAGCAGATGCAAGTCCTTCCTCTTAGCCACATCCTTTCTGATCGTTGCATCTTCTATTTGAATCGAGCTGTGGTCTGGGCTGCCCACATCGATCTTGGTCCTTTCAAATACAACATAGTCTCCTTTTTACATCTGCTCAGACTGATCCTCTAACACCAAGTAAATCTTGTATAATGCTGGCAAGCTCGTGACAAACAGATCTATATTCTACTTCCAGGATTTGGGAATTCTATTTTCTAATCTTTGCTAAGACTATTCTTAAAGTACTTTTTTCTAGTGCACAAGAAATAGACATTCATCACAAAGAACTAGAACAACAGAATTTAATAGACAGACATAATAGAAATATACAGACAGATATTTTCCCAGAAAACAGCAAAATCATGCTATATGTTCTGTTGTTTAATTCTCTTTTTTTCCTACTAAACAGAATTCCATGAGAATTTTTCCATACAAATGAAGTATTTTGTATATAAGTAAATACATATATTCACTATAGAGACATAATACAATTACTTTTACTATTGTTAGGTATCTTACTTAGGTCATTTCTAGTTCTCCGCTATTATAAATTGCAACAATCATAATCACCTTTGTATCATGAGAATTAAATATTCATATATTATTCTAACTCTGCCAAGAAAATTATTTTGTCTTGTATAGTTGGAGGTAGGGGTCTGTTGACTTTCTTTCAGTAAAAAGTACAAAGAATGGTGCTTTTGAAAAACAGAAAGTGGTAATTTCATTCGACCTGGAACATGGGTTCACTGTGAGGGCCCATCCTTTTTCTTCACGTGTCTAAGTTTGGGAGGAAATGCTCAGCCTTCTAGAATCTACACTGATGTTCCACTTCCTTCTTCCTTTCACGGTGCGGGGGAGCCACACTTCTTTGTGCCAGAGGAGGTGGGGAAGGAGGGGTAAGGGAAGACACAAGGGACAGCCTGACAACACAGAAAATGCTGACATAAATTAATCAAACGAGGCATCTCACAGGATTGAATTAGTTCCTGATTTATGGTTGCAGTGCCGCGAGTGCCAGGCCGTTTCTTCATGCTCATCCGTTGTTGCCCCTGATTTATGTCAGAGTCTCAGTGCATTGGCTGACTAGGGACCCTTGCAGGATGGATGGAAGGGAGAGGGCTGCTCCAACACTGGCCGTCCCTGGTCCAATCTCCATTCTACCCTCAGAGTGCAGACCCATCTATCAACTTCATTATTTGCCTCATAAACTCAGTGTCTGCATCTTTAGGCTCTGTTATATTGCCATGGAAGCTGGGATGGTGATAAAAGGGAAAAAAAAAATTTTTTTTTTTCTTTTTGACTTCTGTATTCTTGGGGATTCTTAAACCTGGACAGAATTAAAGCTAAGTCTGTGCCGATGTTTCATGTTATTACCTGCAGAGAGTTGCTCACACTTTGTTAGCCTCCTTAAGGTACTGCTAATTTTTGTAATGAGAGGTACCTGGGGGGTAATTTGTAAGAAGATGTGCTTTGGATGCTGGGAGCTTTTCCCTTCAAGGATACGATTTACCACTGTAAATGGGAACACATTGCTCCTCATTCCAGAAATCTGTCTGTGGCTCATGGATATTCATTCATTCATTTGCTCATTTTTTTTTTTCAAAGACCTTGTTATGTGCCATATACTGATTCCTGCACCTTTGCTTGTATTGTCTGAGTCCTAGTCTTTAAGGATTGTATGGGCTAAAGAGGGAGGCAAGTATAAAACATATTCTTAAATAAATAATCTTAGGATTATAGATGTTTAATTGCTAATGATAATAATTCTAATAAGTGAATTCAAAGTTATGCAGAGTATTTCTAATTTTTTAAATGAACATGAAAAGTGTTAACATATTTGGAATTCATATGAAACATTCTTTTAAATATATTAAGAGTAGGTGGTGGTGTTTTTGGTTTTTGGTTGTTTTTTTTTTTTTTTTTGCACATAGATTTAGTTGTTGGAAATGGCTAATGTTACTTGAAAACAAGCCTTATTGATAAGGTGAAAGATCAAGTTCACTAACAGTAACTTCAATTCAGAATTATCTAAATGATGTGTGATTATCGAGGCATGGGAGGGATTCTTTCTTGTTATTAGCCCTTAAGTGGTATGATTATAATTTCCAAATCTATATCCCAGGCAAAACAGTCAACATCTCTAAGACTCATTTTTCTCATCTCTAAATAGCATCTGCCTCGTAAAGTTGTTATTAAAATGAAACAAGATAGCTTCTTCAATATACTCAGCACTATAATACCCAACATCTAGTAGATATTTGATAAATGTCTATTATTATTTTATTGGTTTGTTTATTTCTACCACAAATATTTCTCTTATGTTTAAGAATTACATATTGTTTATTGGATATCACCAACTCATAGAAACTTCAAAATTAGAATCCAAAAAAAAAAAAAAAAAGGGATTTATTGTCTTCTCACCCAAACCTGCTAGTCCTGCTACTTGCCCTAGATTAATGAGTAGCCATCACTGAAAACACAGATGCTCATGTCAGAAGTCTGCTGCAGTCCTACACTCATGCCATACCATGCATCAAGGTTCTAACCATATTGAAGTCTTTCACTTCTTCCACCCTGCCATGCCTGTCCCCTTCTGGGCCTTTAAGCATATGGTTCCCTCTGCCTGAAATCCTCTGTCTTCCTTCATTTCAACTGCAACCTTCAGGTTTCAAGTAGAAGTCACTTTCTTCCAAGAAGATTTCTTACCCCTCCACTACCTTTTATGAGCTCCTTCTAAGTATTCCATCGTGTCTTGTACTATTCCTATTATAACACTTAACTTCTTGTATAGAAAAATAATTCTTTAATTTTTCTTACTGATCATAATCTCTACCATTCAGTAATTGGTATATGCATCACACTTTATCCCCATTCATAGATTGAGAAGTAGGTGTTTGGTACTGCATTACTGAATGAATGAGTCTATGTTCAAAGTCAATTCCAATACAGAGCAGCTTCAAAAATAATATAAAGGATATTTTAAATTAAGGCAGAGGTAATCTTCCAGTTGAGTTCAAAGCATCTGCATGCACACATGGGGAGCTTATGTGATGAATTCAAATAAGTACCAGGATTCACATTTTACAGAAGGAACAGATCAACATTAAACCAGTTTCCATGAATTTTTCCAAGAACTGTAAAACAAGCCAGCTACACATGTAGTAACTACATTCTAGCCACTGGCCTTCTCAGCATTATACTTTTTCTGCACCTTTTCTCCCCTGAGGTGGTTCTTACATCCTGGGAAAAAGCAAAGATCTTCCCAGTCCCCCAACCTTTGCAATTTCTTTGACATCGCTCAAGAATTTTGGTGTTAAAGAGAACTTTCAAGGTTTTGACCTCTTCTCCTGGGAGACCAAATCTTCAGAAGGATTTCTCACTAAACCTGAGGGAAAAGATAAGCAGTCTTAGACTTCGCAAATTTTTCCCTCTACAACCTGGCATCAGACAGAAGAGCAAACAGTTAGAGTTTCTGGCTTCCTGTGGGATATTGATTTTCCCTCTCTGCTACAGCATTTTCCTCATCCTCATGGCATCCTCTGCAAAAATGAAACATGAGATTTGAAAAACTAAAAATACTGAAAGTGACAGGTTATTCTGGCATCATGGGATACATGAGAATTCCAGCTGAGAGGGGACTGATGGAGCACACTATTGCCCTTCAGGGGTCATCGAAGGGACTTTTAGACTGTGGAGAAGATTGAGATAAATAATAGGTATTAGGAATGGCAAGATAAAAGCCTTTTGGAAAAGTGGCCTTGAAGGGCATTAAGAAGCAAATCTGAGGAGATAATGGAAGACAGAGGTAATGGCCCCACAAAGCAAACAGGAAATGCCTTCCTGAGTTCCTCTGGTAGCAACAGAGTAGGTAACTGCCAACAGGTGGAAAATGTGAGTCTGGATGACTGATTCTTAAGTATGACTCTGAGGTCGATGGCCAACTTGCTCCCTGAAAATCTCACCATCAGTTTAGCTATGTCAGTGGGTAACTCTCAGCTCTCCCACTGGTGAGTCTCCCGGGTGTCCTCCTAGCCTCTCCAGGGCTAACTGACTGTGCCTACGGTTCAGCCCCACTCCTATAGTCTATGTTGAATCCTGTCCTATAGAAGGAAAGATCTGAGAGGCTCTGCCTAATGCTCAGGAATTCTATTTTCAGTCTCACCTGCTGCCTAACTGGCTTTAATTTAGCACCCGTGTTCAATTAACAAGGGAATTCTTGCTCCAGATATCTGTTTCTCACCTTGCCCTCCGGTTCTGAATACTAAATTGGGTTCCTTCTTTTGGCAACTGAATTCCCTATATTAACAACTTCCCAAATGCTTTAGCTCCCTCCTAGATTCTACATCCCTCTGGCTTGTGCATTCTCTCTATTGGTTGGATTCTTTTTTAAATTCCTTCTTGTAGTCTTTTCTCCCCAGCCACACTGCCTACAACTTGCCCAAGCCAACCACTTTCTTGCTGTTTCATTCCCCATATCACTGTAATTAAGTGGGTCATGCCCTGTGCCTGGGCATTTGACACTTGTCTTCTCTGCTTTTCCAACTGATCATTTAGTCTAGTTACACGAAAGACCTGTACACTATCTTCTGATCTTTATTTTAAACTGTCCAATAGACATCTCTACCTGCCTTTATTACGGGCAACTCTAACTCAATGTTTGGTAAGCCTGAATGTATCACTTTCCTTCAAAATCTGCTTCTCCTTCTCTATCCTCTTTTGGCTAATGAAATCACCATCTGTCCACTTAATTCAAGCCAGAAACGTAGGTGTCAGCTTTCCCCTCACTACCTATTCCCCAGGTTCTCTACTCATATCTGTACATTCTCTCTACGTGACTGAGCTCATCTATTCCTACAGCTTTAAGAACTATCCATATTTTGATGAGACCCAAAACACAATTAAAAAGAATGTGTGTGTGTGTGTGTATGTGGGTGTGTGTGTGTGTCCTTGATGCTTGATACCTGACTTGGCTACCTATCTAACAGGCATCTCAAACTTAACATACTCAAAACAGAACACTTGCTGTCTGGTCCCAACATGAGTCTGCATTCCCCAAGGTCTTCCCCCATCTCAGCAAATGACATCGCCATGGTGCTTAAAACCAAAGTCTCATAGTTAGCTTCAATTCCTCCTTTTTTAAAAAAGCCCCTCTCTCCCACATCCAATCCATTGCCAAGTCGTCCGGATTTTCCTTCTGAATATACCCAGTAACTATCTACTTCTAGCTGTTTCCACTGCTACAGTCTGAATCCAGCTATCAATATGACTGGGACCATTCAAGTAGCCTTCTAAGGGGTATTTTTGTTTTGTCCTCTTTCATAACACCGTATTTTCTTTCTTTTTTTTTTAAGATTTTATTTATTTATTTGACAGAGAGAGATCACAAGTTGGCAGAGAGAGAGAGAGAGAATGGAGGAAGCAGGCTTCTCGCTGAGCAGGGAGCCTGATGTGGGGCTGGATCCCAGGACCCTGGGATCATGACCTGAGCAGAAGGCAGAGGCCCAACCCAATGAGCCACCCAGGTGTCCCTTATTTCTTTTTAGAATGTGTTTCTTTCTGAAAAGATCTTATTTAGTTATTTGTGAACTATCTGCCTCTTTCCACTGAAATGTAGGCTGTAAGGGAACAGGGGCTTCTTCAGCTTAGCTGAGCACTCCAATGCCTTACGTAGTAAGTCCTTAATAAATACTTGTTCAATTAATTAGTTTATAGTTAATCACTCCCTGTATCATTGCTTGTTAAATTATCATTATTTTACCTTTTTCTGTAAATAGTTTAGCCATGTTTATAACTCTTAGTTTAGCTGTGTTTGGAAGTCTCAGACAATATTTCCCTTTTATCCTTTGTAACAACCCTGATGAGGTAGGTGCAGATATTTCCTAATAACAGATGAAGACCCTGAGCAGAGAAGTGTTAAACTAATTATCCAAGGTCACTCAGCTGCCCAGTGACTGCACCAGGATCGCACAAAAGAGAGTCTGCATCCAAATCTCTCCTTTTCAAAAGTCATTGCTTATGAGGAGGCAGCTAACTGTTGCTCTTTTGGAGGGGAAGCTGTGTGGCCTAAAACTCCAGGTTTTCACCAGGATCTAGCTCCTTCTAGATGCAGGAGGCTTATGGCTGCAAGTTGCCCCTGACTGTTTCCAGTCTTGCAACTTCATAGGCCTGTAGCTTTTACCTTCCTTAGAGCCGCAAGGTAAAATACAAAACAGTTGTTTAAATTCAAATTTCTGATAGAAAAGAAATCATTTTTTTTTACTGTAATGATGTACCATGCATGTAATCTGAAACTCAAGTTTAACTGTACATTCTATATTTTCATTTGCTGCGCTGGGAATCCCTACCCCCTATCACTGGTGTGTTTGTATTCCTTTTCTGATCCCTGAGATATTTGGCTTGATTTCAAGAGTGGCTATATCCTTTCATTCTGTATGTATATAGTTTAAGTATAATATATATACTCCTCCAGTTCTGAGTACTAAATTATATATATGCATATATAATTTATTTTGCTGGTTTTTAAAATAGAGGGTAGTAGCCACAGCTTATATTCATTGTACCACTTTGATGAGAAGTCTACTTCATTTAAAAAAAAAAAAAAAAGAAAGTGTTTCTCAAAATTTACAACCCTTTCCCTCTTTTACAAACAGAAAATCTTATATGATGTTCCTTGATCTTCTTCGTATGCCACCAGAAAAAGTGATTTCCTATAGTTTCGATGTTTGGTGCTACTATAAAAATAATGTCTGTTTTGCTTTCCAAATATAAATTCATGCTAAAACATTTTTTCTTCAAATATCCATATTTCTTCTAACAAGATTGGTCTCAAATATTTTCTTTAAAATGAATTTTATCTGTCCCTTCTCCAAGAAACCCTCCTGGGCTCTCTCAGGAAGAGTTCCTCCTCTGGGCCACGGTACTCCTTCTGATCCATCTGTCAATTCTTATTGAACACTTTCCCTACATATTCGTGAACCCACTGAACACTGAGGTGCTCAAAATAGAATTTTTTTGTGTCACTTCTATAGTCCTAGTCTTTTGCAAATTCAACAAATATATATGTTCTATATATATGTATATTATATATATACCTTACTAATAAATGATTATAAGAATCAAGAGGAGTGATATTACAGCACCAAAACTTGTATCACAAGCAAAAGAACAATCAGCTCCCCAAAGTTCAATTTTTGAGTAAAAACTGGCAGAAATTAGTGCCAAATAATCAGGTAGCTTTGTTTCTCTCATTTGTGCTTATATTATTTTTCTTGGAATTTTAAACTTGGGAAAAGACTGTTTCCTCTTTTTTCTCATATAGTTTTTGGTAATGGATGTGACGGAGTGGGTAGGAAATTAGAATCTGAATCCAAACTGGACCCAGACTGGGTAGGTTCAAACCTCGACTATTGCTTTCTAGCTGCATGACTTGGGAAAGTAGGTCTCCATGACTCAGTTTCTTATCTGCAAAGCTGGATTAGTAATATGTACTTTATCATGGGGTTCTTGTAATTGTAGATGGATTAACATGTATAAGGAATTCATACAATTCCTAGAACACAATGGACCTGATGAGGATGTACTGGTCTACCTGGCCCAGCTTTTTTTTGAAGCATTCATTTTTACTTTTGGAAGAGCTGTTGGTTTCTGAAGGCCTCTGGTAAGATGTGACGCATGTACTCTTGGGCAAGATAAAACAAACCAAAGCTTGCTGCCACGCAATTCACCAGACATTTTCGAAAGTGTGTAATATTCCATATTGCTTGTTTTATTGCTTCAAGTCCTCTGTCAGCATGATCTCAGTTTTGTTCCCTAGGCTTTCAGCTCTCTTTGTTCTCAAGACACAGATATTTTTTCACTCATTGTTGACTGCTGCCTACCCCAAACACCCTTTTCTAGAGGCTTGGCCCTCATGCAAATCTTCATGCTCAGCTCTTCCTGGTCATCTAGTCAGAAAAGGCAGGAATCTACAACCAGAACCATCTCTCCAACTTTCCTCTTCACTCGCAGACTCTTCCCACACCCCATTATCCTGCATCTGACCTTTTGGAGGCTGTTTTGTTAACACCTTTTTCTCCAACAGCAAAGCATTCCCAGTGTGGGAGGAAAGATCATCTTGGCATTTCTCTCTGAAGTCATCACTACTGTTGCATAGGTCAGGAAGGATGTCACCTTGTGGGCCCCAACCACACAGAAAATGGGACAGAATGTTCTGGCTCCCACCCAGAGTCAAGTGAAGTCTCTTCCCATTTTTCTTTTCTTTCTTTCTTTTTTTTTTAAATTTTATTTATTTATTTGACACAGAGAAAGAGAGAGAGAGAAAGCAAATACACTCAAGGAGGAGGAGTGGAAGAGGGAGAAACAGGATTTCTGCTGAGCCAGGAGCCTGATGCAGGGCTCTATCCCAGGACCCTGAGGTCATGACGTAGGCTGAAGTCAGACACTTAACCAACTGAGCCACCCAGGCACCCCTCTTCCCATTTTTCTTATTGGGACAAGCAGTCTAGCTCACCATTTTTCATGGGAAATTGTTGACATGCCTTTTATTTTCATATATTCTTTCAAAAACACAGAAAAATAAGTGAACCAGATACCCCAGGGGGAAATTGTTTTCTTCAGTTCCCTTGAAAGAAGAAAGAAGAGGAAAATGAGTGCATGAGTGAATTGACACACTGACGGTGTATGAAAGAAAGCAATGGGTCAAAACACATGCAAGTTTTTGCAAGAGGTGACTGGATGGATGGTGTAGGTAGTAACCGAGATAGAGAAAACTGGAAAAGTCAGAGTATGAGGGTTTATGTGATAGACATGTTACATTTGAGTTAACTGTTTCAGAGAAGTCTGCAGAAATAGGTTTGGGAATCTCTAGCATGTGGGTGTTGGTTGAAAACCCAAAAGTAGATACCATCATCCTGGAGGTTATGAAGAAAGAGATCAAGCACTCCAGGTGAAATCCAGGAAAATGCTGACATTGAACTGGGATTTCTTCAGGAATGGAAAAACCTGGGCACATTGATAACCTGAGGAAAACAGCAAATAAACTTGTTGAAGGAAATTTCCAACCATCACTCACTTGTGGGATAGGCTTTCAACAAGGTCCACCGTGGTCAGACCTTTGGTCCAAATTAGGTCATCAGCTTTTAGATCTGCTTGAAATTAAACTGAGTTAGACAAGATTGTGTTTACCCATAAAAGCTAACAAGGGTCCAGTGGCTTCATTACTCACTTGGCATTTCTTAATAATTCTCAACAATTTTGGTATTATTCACCAATTATTGCAGATAAGGAAAACAAACAAATGAAGACCCAATGGATGAAGACACATGCCCAAGTGACACACCTAGTTAGTTCCAGAACTTGCTTCCAGGCCTTACCAGCCAACCCTTAATTCTATCATTAAAAAAAAAAAAAAAAAAAAAAAAAAACTGTGCAATTTTATGCTTTTACAGTACCTACTCTTCTAAAATCATTTTGTAGCTGTTTAGTCTCTTTTTATCTCTTGCTTTTCTGCACTGATCTTTTACTATTCTGATAAGAACCCTAGACTGATAATGAGAGGATGGGGACAACAAAACGCTGGGGAGAAAAGGCCAGCCTATTTGCCAGTAATCACACACTTTTCTTCTAGATAACATGCAAGAGACGCAGAGGCAGTGATCCAAAACAATGCCAATACTCACTGAATGGAATTGCTAAGAGGTTTCAACGCTCCCCCCAAAGAGGACAGGTCTGGTAATTGCAAATGAGTTTAATCTGTTTCACATCTGAATTATCCTGGGCTTAGTATCCAAATTGGCTTGCTTCTCAAGTTTGTCAGGTCGGTCTCCTGCACACTCTCCTTTGTCAAGGGAGAAGGAGGTCTGATGAGGAGCAGAGCATGGCTTGGAGCCAGGCTGCTCATCAAGCCAATATATATTGCACACCTATCCACATAGCTCAAATATGATTTTTCTCGGCAAATCTCCTGCCACCCATCTCTACTGCAGCAGAAGTAATTGTTCCTTCCTGTGTATTCCTACTGCATATGCCAACATTATAACATTAAGTAGATCACACACGGAGTGATGCTAAGAGGACAAACACGTTTTGGGTTTGATCCAGTTCAGCCATTAAAGCTGTATGGCCTTGGGTAGGTCATATAGTCCTTAGGTCTCTCAGCTCCATCATTTACAAAATGGGATATAATTCTAGTGTGAATTAAATGAGTTAACACATATAAGGAACATGCAAGAGCTCCTAGGACCTAGGATTGCTATTTAAATCTTAGTCATTATTATTAGTTTCTTTAAACACTATCTATTCCATGAAACTATAGGCAGTGGTCATTTCTTAATTATTTCATCATTTTCCATAGTACCATCTGAAATAGAAAAGACGTTCAGTTACCACCAGCTGAAAGAGGTGAATGAGTGACTCTCATGTTAGAGGGGCTAAAGAAAAGTCTGACCATTAGTGAACCGAGTCGAGGGGCAAGGGAGATGATGACTGGATGAGTATAAAGTCTGTGGAGTGGGAGCCAATGGCAAAGTGGGCATTCCATACATATTTAATTGTGTTGCCTCCATCACCAAGGCATCTACCCACTTTTTGGATGCGTTCCATTAAGTCTTCCAACTGCATTTGTCTAGATAGCATACAGCTGGGGAATACTGGGTTAGAGGACTCTGGTGTTGGATTTTGGGCACTTGAGACAGGGAAGTCCACAGCTATCAAAGAAGCATTCTAGAGAAAACTCTTAAGGTGATCCTTGAAGAATAGACAAGTGTTAGAGACCATAGCAAGAGGGAGAGTGTGCCAGAATGGGCAGCTTTCGGTTTCTTTTGTTTGGAGTTGTGTGGCAAAACAAGCATGAAACTTGAGAAGCAAATACCTGAAGGCACAACATTCACCCTCAGGGAAAAGACCATTGTATTCATTAGATAATAACTCGGAAGAAATTTATTTCATTGGACTCTTTAAAAATGAGAAATGAGGGGTGCCTGGGTGGTTAAGCCTCTGTCTTTGGCTCAGGTCATGATCTCAGGGTCCTGGGATCAAGCCCTGCATCGGGATCTCTGCTCGGCAGGGAGCCTGCTTCTCTCTCTCTCTGCCTACTTGTGATCTCTCTCTCTGTCAAGTAAATAAATAAAATGTTTTTAAAAATAAGAAATGAGAAAACACTTCTAAAAATTTGGGAAGTATGAAGCTGTAGGTTCAGAGACAAAGAAGGAATGAGTACTTCTCAAAACCCGAGTGAGCACCAGGAGTTGTGTTTGTCAGAGTTTGGTGAAACAAGACTCCTCCTGCAAGCTCCTGGCCACCTCACTGGACATTGGGGCTTTGGGGTGCAAGGTAGGGGCTCTCCTGAGCTCAATACAATTGGGTCCTTGTGGTTCAAAGAAGCAGATGACCCCCAGGGTCATCTTTCTCATAGCTTCAGTGCCACGGCCTTGGAAGAGAGAAGACACTGTCCTCCAGGACTGGAGAATGCATTGCCTGTGGTTGAAGCTTCTACCAGCTTTGTGGAGACCAGGGGCCACGTGGCTGCAGTGGGTCTGCCGGACTGTGGTTCAGTTCACTGTGTGAGTGTTCCAGCTGTGGCCAAATCACAGATATGTTCTGCTCTGAGTGTGTTCCCCCTTAATTTTTAAATGTATACGTATTTCAAGGGAAATTAAATCCATGGGTTTCTAGTTCATTTACCCTTAAATCATTAAAATGCCGTTTAAGAACATTAGGCATCCAAGGAGCTTTGCGAGCCATTCTAATAAGCATTTGAAAGACTCTTTCCCACTCAGCAACAGTTTCCTCTGGAGCAAATGGACGTGGAGTTTCACAGGATGCAATTTTGGTTTGGAATTCTGAATCAATGTTTTACATAAGGCAAGGGCCCCTAAACCAGGTGAAACATACATTCCTCTCAATACAGGGAGGGCATAAAGATAATTCTGCTTCTTCTAGCAACTGATGAGTCTAAGACAGAGTCTTCTATTTACCCCCTGGAATTCTTGAGGAATATGCATAACATGAGGCAACATTTATGGAGCTCGGACTCCAGGCAGCCTCTGGGCCAAGTACCTTAATGTCCCTCACTCCTACAACACTGCAAGGAAGAAATTGCCCCCATTATTCGAATGCGATGGAAAGAAATGGATTCTGTTACCTGAGATCTCAAGGTGGTGGCACTGGGGTCCACCTTTCCAAAAGCACTTACAATATGTCCAGAAATTTACCAAACAATCCATTCAATATGTATTCATCCATTTGAGACTTATTCGTTACAGTCCTCACTTCCAGACCCTAAATTAATCCTTACAATTACCCTGTGAGATAGACATTATGGTTTCCATTTCCCAAATGAGGAAGGGGACTTGAGGTATGGGAAACAAGCCTCAGAGGTTTAGTGGCTTGTCCAAAGCAACCTGCCCAACCTGAAAATCCTTCGTCACTCTGTGTCATTGACTTTTTAAGACAGGTGTGTCTTGGGATGCCTGGGTGGCTCAGTCAGTTAAGCATCTGCCTGTGGCTCAGGTCCTGATCCCAGGGCCCTGGAAATGGAGTCCCAAATCAGGATCCCTGCTCAGTGGGGAGCTTGCTTCTCCCTCTTCTCCCTGCTCACGCTCTCTCATGCTCTCTCTCTCAAATAAATAAATAAATAAAATCTTAAAAAAGGAAAAAAAGACAGATGTGCCTCAGGCAAAAGGCCCCCTGGTGTTACCACAGTATGACAGCTCTGATTTGGACAACCTCTTCTTAGTAGCAGGTAGGGATGAAGTCACTTAAGGAAGGGGACCTTAGCTCATACAGATGGGTGGTTTCAAAGCCCTGCCTTTCTTGCAACTGGCAGAAAGGCTGCTGGGCTTTAGGTAGACTTGTTGGGGCTAAGACACTGATCCCTTACTCATACAAAGGGAAAAAACAACTTTATTGGGTTCATTATCAGGGATGATTTATTCATATCACACAGATACTAAGTTGAAAGCTGTGTGGTAGGTTTTTAATTGAAAGTCTGCTGGGGGTTGCTGTGATAGCAAAAGCAAAATGAAATTTGGGAGGGGGTAATGGTGCCTACTCATTTGAACTAGAGTTGTTGTTTATCTAATATAATTATAGCAGGGTTAAAAAAAACAAAACAAAACAACAACAACAACAAAAAATAGGGGCACATCTCTGTACCAGTAAGGATTAAAAAAAAAAAAAATGGGTAGAAGAGCACTCTGAAATTAAATCTGAGTCTTTTCCTACAACACCCATACCTAAATGTTTGGGGAAAAAAAAAAACGTAGCCACTAGAGGGTGCTGTCCAAACAGCGAAAGGGATGGAGGGGAGGTATGGAGCACTGCATATTGAAATCCACAGGAAGAAATTCATTCAAGAGGAATTGCAATGGTCTGTAACCTTCAAACAAACTATTATTCCAGAATCACACCTGGCTTGTGAGCCTTTTGCTTTCCTCGTGGGACTGAAGAGAGAATTTTCTCTCCTGAGCACTACGTCATATCTCCTAGCATGTGCTCCAGGAACAGTAGTTTTTGGGTTTATTACATTCTCTATACACCCAAATTTTGCCTTATTGTCATCACAGTACAAAATTACATTTAGTCATAACTTAATGGTCCAGAATATTTTATAAACCAGTTTTCCAGGAATATATACTGAATACCTTCTGATATGTTTACTATGTTATAAAATGACTCCAAATTAAAAAAAAGAGTAGCTTTTTAGGTGGCTTACCACCTAAAATAACCAGAGTAGCAAGATACGTAAAACAAATGAAACACAAGAAACTTGCTAAGAAGCAGCATACAAATAAATTTAGTTAGTACTACTGCACCAAGATCATCTCACATTTGGAAAACAATTTTGGAAAAGTTTTCACCTATGTACCTCATGTGACCATTTCATCTTTATGAAAACCTCATGATTTAGGAGATCCTTTATCATTAACACACCCATTTTATAGAATGATAAACAGAGGCTCAAGGGAGTAAAGTTGATAAAACTAGTTACTCTCAGTCTGGATGGAAACCCCAGCTTTCTTTTTCTGAATCAAAATGCTTCCACTACTGTGAGTTGCTTTGCTTTTCAGGATACATATCAGCAAAGTAGATTAATTCCTGATTTTCAGTAAGGACATGTGCATTAAGCAAATTAAGTCCAGGGCAGATCTGGAAAGATATGCCAGCCTCTGGGATATCTTTCCAGCTGTCCTGACCATGACACTTTCTCTTGCTTCCCATTTGGGCTCTTAACTATACAATTTCCCACATGCGAATACCTTTGAAATGAATGCCACAGATGTTTACTCACCATCAAATCCAGTTTGGTGTAGCTCATAGCGGGTGAGTTCCTAAATAAGCCAGCAGTGGCAGTCCTCAGATTCACTGACTCTCTGAACCCCACCAGTATTGATTAATGAGGAGTGCCTCTCTAGTCTTCCAGCCAAGTCAAGATGGATTAAGACAGGGTGGCGTGAAGAGCTCAGTGGGTTAAGCCTCTGCCTTCCGGCTCAGGGAATGAACTCAGGGTCCTGGGATCGAGCCCCACATCAGGCTCTCTGCTCAGTGGGGAGTCTGCTTCTTCCTCTCTCTCTGCCTGCTGCTCTGCCTACTTGTGATCTCTCTGTCTCTGTCAAATAAGTAAAATCTTATAAAAAAAGAAGGCTTTTTTTTTTTTTTTTTTTTCACAGAAAAACAAGCAGAGGGCAAAGTCAATGGCCAGCTGATTACCCTGAGAATGTGGCCGCCAGGCCCTGTAATCCTCGGGTTCTCAGGGCTAGCTCCTGGTATGATTGGTCTTATCTCCTGCAAGGCCATCTGCTCCTCTCTCAGACCTCCCCCTACTGTTAAGAGTTCTCTGTGCTCTTCTTTTTCTTATCCTTTCAATTAAAATGGTTTGCATGCACTTTCCCACTCCCTCCCCTGCCAAGATCTAAGTAGAATGCACAGGGAAGGGAACTGAAGTTCAAAGCAGAAGAGAAAAGAAAAAAGGCTGGTAAGATGTGGATGCTCAACAGTTTAGAAAAAGTTCTATCTGTGGACACATAGAATATGCATGTAGTACCATTTTATGTAAAAACAAAACAAAACAAAACAAACAAACAAACAAAAAAACAAAGAGATCCCTTGTCCCAGGGCTAAAAATAGTCATACTTGTCTATTTGTTGTTTTCCCTGAGGGGCTAGAAAAAAGTGTCACTGGAGGGCCAGGCCTCATGCTGGGTTTTGAAAATGTGTTCAAGTTTTGGTTGTCCAATTTTTCAGTTTTATGTCCTTTTGTGTTAAAATGGTATTTACATATATGTTGGCATTTGCTGCGTATTTGCTGAAATCTCACCATACACGTAGACTTCAGCTTATCAAGGGTCAAGGGTACAAAGAAGTATGAAACCCATGCTTTCAAGAAAAGATACATATATGTAAACACTTACTACATTGACAAAAATTAAACTGCAATGCTGCATACCAAGCCTCTTAACTGGATACCACTTATGTGAAATGCCATTCCTATTATATGGTGAACTCTCAAGATTAGATAAGCAGAGAACTTTTTTAATTTTTGTTTTTAAGTAGGCTCCACAACCCAATGCAGGTCTTGAACTCACAACCCTGAAATCACGCTCTGAGTTGAGATCAAGAGTCGGGTTTTTAACCAACTGAGCGACCCACCTACGCCCCCTTATTTTTTAAGTGACAGAGAAGTTCTAAAGATCCTCTATAAATTTTCCCTACGTTATCTTACCTGTCTAAATTCCCACTTCATCCATACAGGTGAGCAGCCTCTCCGCTAATCATCAACTACAGCTATTCCAACTGTCCACATCCCTGTCCACACCAGCACTCCCTTCCCCACTATTCTCTGCATGCTAGGATTTTCATCTCCTCAGACTTAGCTCCACATCTACTCTGAACCACCTTGGTGGCCATTTTAGTTAGAAAAATCTCTCTCTCTCCTCCAAATTCCAACAACAGGCATGCCATTTGACAACTCTTTTACTCAATCCTTGCACTTCTGTTTTAAAACCAATTATTTGATTTTTTTCTTTGTATTTTATGTCTTGCCTCTGCAATTAGCCAAGATTTCTGCCTCTGACTTCCTCTCTGTCCCCAGCCTTTGAGACCACAGGAAGACACAGTAAAAGGTGTGCCCTAGTTTGTCTGAATTTCCTCCCATGGATTTCCTTTAGTTAAATTAAAAAAAAAAAAAATGCAGGGTGATGTAAGACAGGGGCTATGATATTTTCATTCGGCCCACTGCCCGCTCCTCGTTGGGCCTGCTGCCTAATTTCTGTTAGGCTTGATGTACCTGGGCTGGGGCTATTTCCAGGGCAGGCCCCATGCCGTGCAGAACATGGCCGACTGCTTGCTTAGTGAGTCGAGCCATGTGGCACTGTAGCACTCCATATGCTCATTGGCTTTGTCTCCTTCCGGTACTTCATCCGACTTCTCCAGACCTCTTCCAGAAATGAATGTAACATCTACTTGTCATGGCTTTGGCACAACCTACCAAGATGGGGAAAAGTCCAATCAAGGCCTCTCAGGCTTGGACAGGTCAAGGCCAGTTCTAGGAGGGATTCTTTCTTGACCAGGCTGTTGGTCCATGGAGACACTGTACCAGAACAGGAAACTGAAAGGCTGGCAATCAGGAGAGAAGATCAAGAGGCATAGTATAAGGTAAAGCTGCCCAAGAAGTTGGTAAACCAAGGCAGCATGAAGCCTGAGTTCCGTGCAAAGTGTTGAATAGGATAGACATAGATAAGACAGGCATGCTCAGCTCTAGACAGACTCAGGGCTACTGTGGCCTGCAGGCCAGGCCATGGCAGAATCTTTCTATTCTTGGACAGGACTTGAGGACTGAACATTAATGCCTGGCACACAGTAAATAATTATTATTAAATTCTGTTTCTCCTCATCTTGCCCAAGGGCCACTAAGGTTTTAGGAATGGTTGTTCACTATGAACTAACTCACTTAGCTCCTTTTGATGAGGGAGCAGAAGGCTAGCTGAGGACAAAGCAGAATTTGACACCTCACAACCCCCGTCCCCACAAGGTGGGATATATGTGACATTACTTAGGGACTCTTGGCTGTCCTAAAACAAGGAAAGGAAAAACAAATAGTTAACTTATAGAGATCACAATCCTGTAAGACATGAGTCTCCCTCAGTTTACAAATGTCTCAGCAATGGAAAAGAACAAAGTATTTCTATCAGTAACTTAGCTTCCAGAAGGAAAGAGGGATACAATTAAATGTCCTTATAACGTGCAGCCCATTGACACTTGAGGCAGGCAGAGTGTAATGGTCCTCCAGGAAGCTCCCAACTATCTTAATGCCTTGCTAGAAGGAAAAACAACCTTAACTTGACAATGGCAAGGCCTCCTCTATCCTGTGACTCTTCTTTAATATATGAAAATCCTTTCGAAAACCTCTTTTTTTCCTTACCTCCCCCAACCCCATAGTATATAATCAGTCACCCCTCACAATCCCTGGGCAGCAGCTCTTTCTGCCTGTCTCTGTCCTTTAATAAAACCACCATTTTGCACCAAAGACATCTCAAGAATTTTTTCTTGGCCGGCGGCTCCAGAACTCAACCCACAGAACCTCGCCTATATTTCAAACCCCATCACTTTTACTGGAATGGGCTGGGTAGATTCAGTTTTGTTTATCATAAAATGAGAGATCCGAGGATAATGTAAAGTCGATGGCTACACATTTCACATTAAAGTTTCCTAGAAGTTCTTCGGTGAATATAATTTTAAATTCCCGAAGTAAATAGAACATAATAGAGCACATAATCCCTTCTGCTGGGTTTGTTTAAAGGATAAAATGTCAGTAAACCAAGGTGTGGTTTCCTCGAGCTTTCACTCAGCCAAGAGGGCCTTTTGATAGGCAGCTCTTCCTCCACAGTTTGTGTCCTCTCTGTCCTTGGTTCTCTATCCCTAAAACAAGGGTGAAACCACAGGGTACCAAAAGGCAGCCAGGGAAACATGTTGCAGGAAGATAAAACCTTTTTGATGATAACTTGAGATATCGAGATATCCTGGGACACTGTGGGCTGGAACGCTGGATGGGTCAGGGTGGGGGACACAATCTTGAGCTTGTTTTGTGACAGGGCTGGAGGACAGGGCTTTTGTGAGAGATTCCACAATGGGGAGCTCGTTCCATATTCCGAAGGTGACAGAGCACTGACCACTATGATAGGAGATTGCAACAAGCTTTGCAAACGTTTGTCTTCCTTCTCTGTGAAACAATGAATTGTTGCTTCTCTGCACTCCAGGAGTGGCCACATGACTCGCTTTAGCCAAAGAAATGAGGGCAGAAATGATGTGTCAATTCAGCAGAAATTTTAATCCCTCATTCCTTCCTCCTTTAATGTGAGGCTGGCAACAGATCATTGGGAGCCTGCCTTGCCAGTCTCGGTCCAGAATGAGCACATGAGGAATGGAGGGATGCATACTCCTCAGCAAAAAAGTACAGAGATGCTTGTAACATGGTCTAAGGTGTGGGCTCATTTGTTATTACAGCATAACTTAGCCTGTCCTGACTGATGTATACAGTGTACCTCAAAGATCTTCTGGGCTCTCCTGGTTCCACGGTGCAGAGCACTCATAAGAATAAAGCATCACATCCAGAACACAATGTGCTCTTTTTTGGTTTTTGGTTTTTTTGTTTTGTTTTTTTCAAATGTCTAGATGTGTGACAAACTTTTAAAATATCCCCTGTGTCATTAGTCTCAATCAGGATCAGGCTCAGAAGTAAGCTTAATTCACTTTCAGTTAGCTCAGGAGTGTTTTGCAGAGGAGAGAGGGGGAAAGGCAAGGGGAATTTCAGGAATTGGAAATAATGCAACTCTTCTTAACAAACCCATGATGAATGGACTGTGACCCCTGGGTGTGTGATCTAGGTGTCACCATCTTGCTTAGCGCCAATGACAGGAAATGGAGTATTGACCACACTCCCACTCTCTTGGGTAGGGAAGGCCTGCCTTCTAGATGGGAGTGAACAGACAATCCTACCTGTGCTGTGTCCCTTAGGATTCTTCTCCCCTTTCTAACTAGGGGCTTTCATACCTCTTGGAGCTTTCATACCTTTGGGCTTTCACACCTTTGGGAAATAAATCAGAGACACTTAGGAATACAGTAGTTGTATTCTTGATACTTTCCTTATAATTCTCATTTGTTGATGAGGTTTTGGTTGGAGTTTTTGGTATCTCATCCAAGCTTTTCATTTGTGTTTTGTTTTGAAACATAAATCATCTTTGGGTATCAGAGAGAGGCTTCATTTCAGGAATGGAGACACTGAAACATGAGAAGAGACTTGCCCACCCCTCTGAACTAAGGGTGTAGGACACAAGAATCTGATAATCCAATTCCTGCTGCTAAATTCCCACTTTAGGCCAAGCATCCTGCTCCTGCTTGAAAATGCTTGTCTCAACCTTTATCTTCCTCCAGAACCAAGTTCCAAAGGCACATTTAAGACAAAGCTGAAATGTTTATTTCAACTTGCCCATATTATTTTTCAATTTCCCATGGTTCTGCTCTTCCGGCTGGCCCTTGCCGAGGACCTGAATACAGACTCTTCTCCACCTGGAGGTGTAAGCTCCTGGGTCACCAGGTCCCACGGGGCTGGCAGGATGATTTGGTTTTGGAGATGCACTTTTTCTCCTTTTCTCATTTTCTTGGATCAATGCAGAGGACGAGACAGTACCGGGTCTCAGGTTTTTGGAAAGTAAAATTAAATTAGCAAGCTAGGTGGACAAACCAAAATTGGACAATTTAGGTCCCATTTTCCTTGTGTTGTTTAGACAGATTGGTACAATTTTAGTTTGCAGTTTGATCCAAAGGAGGAGTTGATTACTGGCTCTGAAATGAGCTTCCTTCATTCCCTGTGTGAGCTGGTTGAGAAGGCACATCTAGAAGCAGCCAAAGGAAGTCTGCTAACTGTAAAGGGAGAGCTAAGGGAGGAGGGACAGTGGTAGTGGTGGGGGGGGGGGCGGTGCATGGAGAAGGGGGTCAAGAAAAAATGGGAAGGTTGGGGTGTTGCTTATTGCTGCCCAGTCAAGCCTGCTGGTGATTAACCTGGTCATAAAAGTCAACTCTGTGAGGCATGCCTGGAAACGAAAAGGGGGCCCAAAGTGGATATAAAACAATCTCCCTTTGCTTAGAAATTGACAGCTGATGTTGTGCCCCTCTGGGAGCCTGTGGGAGGCGGCCGGCCCGTCAGCATTCTGGGCTGAGCTCCTGCTGCAGCTGCCCAGTCCTGATGAACTACAAGATGCTTCCTTACAGACTCGATAGGGCGAAAGTTTTCTCCACGGCTTTTAATTTGTAAGGTCTTGTGATGGTTTTTCATAATTATGACAGCCTGCCCATGGTGTCTGCAGTACACCGTGCACACTCCGACTTTTTCTGGTCCTTCAGCAAGAGCTATTTTGCTCATTAGCTTCAGTATGAGGGAGAAATTGCTGGCTCCCTCTGAAGATTTTGCCATGGGGTGACCTGATAAGCAGAATGCAAATGTGCAAATGTAGCTGGAGCCCAGCGCCCCATACCTCTGTGGCTATGAGGATGCATTTTTCTAAGCAGTTTCAGGTACTGAGACTTAGGGGTGGGAAGGAAGCAGGCTGACTGTGAGGGCTGCTGGAAGGGACTGGGACACCCTGGGCTTCTCGATTTGCTGACTCTGGGATTGGCCAAGAGATGCATGCGTTTGGTGTCTATGTCAGATTTTTTTGAGCAAAATATTTATAACAACAACAAAATAAAATTCACTCTTAGTTTTGGTTTTGTTTTAGAGTCTGTGTGTGTGTGTGTATTTGTGTGTGCGTGTGTGTGAATTAGAAAATAGGTTTTCATGCCTTGGGGATTAAAATAGCCATTTACCCAAGGGACACTGTTTGGAAAACATCTTTTTAAAATAAACTTTGGGGCGCCTGGGTGGCTCGGTCGGTTAAGCCTCTGCCTTCGGCTCAGGTCATGATCTCAGGGTCTTGGGATGGAGCGCCGCATCGGGCTCTCTGCTCAGCAGGATGCCTGTTGCTCCTCTCTTTTTCTCTCTGCCTGCCTCTCTACCTACTTGTGATCTCTCTGTCAAATAAATAAATAAAATCTTTAAAATAAAATAAACTTTGGTTTTTCTTCAAATTCTTCAAATATATATGCATATATAAATTTTATATAAAATATAATGTATGTATTATATATACTAATATATATTAATTTTATAAACAATTCAACAAACTTTTTATTAGTTCCTATAAAGTGACAGACACTCTACTAAGAAATGATACAGAAATGTGGTTATGTGCCTGTCAACCCAGTGGGACAATCAGATGAGTACACAGAGATGCCTTGAGTGCATATGAGAAGTACTTTCCTAGAGGTAGATTCCCACCCAGAGACAAATGAGAAAGTGGAGGAGGAGCACCTACGGAGCTATCCCCTTCTGTGGACAGTAGCAGGAAAGCTTACTTGTGTAGGCTAAGGAATAGGCAGCTAGGCAGAGAAGGGATTTCCCATAGGAATACATGTCTTCACGTTGTCTCTAGTATCTTTCGAAGGATAGAGTGAAGGGTATAGGACAGAGGGGCTACAAACAGAAAAGGATGGCCTTGAGGTGGGGATCATATAAAATGGAAGCTCTGTCTATCATCCTAAGAAACTGGGATTTTATCCTCAAGAACAAAGGGAGATTTTAAAATAATTGAACCAGGAAAGTGATATGATCAAATTTGCATTTTGTAAAGATGCTCTGACAGCCAAGAAAAGGGACTGGCAAAAAATTAACACTAGTAGTGCAGTGTCTAGGTTAGTAGGCATGCTGATAAGCTAGGTGGAAAATGCTAGGGGCTGACCTTGGACAAAGACCCTGGGATTACAGAAGAGGGAGGTTCAAGAGAGATACTCAGTAGGTAGAAAGGTCAGGATCTGTTATTTTGGATAGGCGTGATGGAAGGGAGAAGCAGGCAGAGATGGTCCTCCGGATTGTCATTCTAGAAACCGGGAAGATGAAGAGTCGTGTTCAAAATGGGGACTGGAGTAGGAGGAACAAGCTGGGAGCAGGCATGGGGGAAGACATACGTTTAAATTTGGGTATGTAGAGATGAATAGCAGGCAGTTGAATAAATTTGTTTTCAGAAAAGAATTATGGCCTGGATATAGATGTGGATAGAGACATAGAGACGTATAGATTTTACATAGTAGTCTGATGTAACATAGGGACGCCCAGGGTGGAGTGGGGGATAAATAGCACGGATCGTGTCCAGGAGCTGCAGGTGAAGAGCACTGGGAAGCACTCCCATTCCAGAAACTGTAGAAGTCCCAGAAAGATGGAGGAAAGACTCTGGCCAAGAAATTAGAAATTTTAGGAGATGATTTCATGGAAACCAAAATAGGGAAGTGTTTCAAGGATGGAGTGATCAAAACGATCACTAACAGGAAGACAGGCTGTAAAAATGTATCTTTTAAACTTTGTAACTTGGAGCTCCTTGGAGGTTAACAAATGTGTAAAAATAGAAACCAATTGACAGTGGGATAGAATAAAGGATGAATGATGGTAAGAAAATACAACACTGAATATAGACCACTCTTGTGGCATTTCCTTGTCAGAGGGAAGGAACAGGGGTGAAGAAAATCAGAGTCCTGCCTCTCACAGCCTCTTGCTCTTTACGTTAGGGTTTCCTTAATCTCCTCCAATTCTCTACTCTGGCTTTAAGTGGCCTTTCCTGTAGTGTAAGAGGCAAATTTCCCTTAAGTGCACATTCACAACATGCCACCTTTTTGCGGAAACCCTTAGCAACCTATATAACCAAATAATGGGATAAACAGAGTAAAATCTGATGCTATCTTGCACCGCTCCTCTAGAAAGACAGAGGAAACAGTACTAATGTAAAGTTCTCTGTGGTAAGAAAATGGCAATTCAAGACAATGCAATGTCTATGTCTTCCATTTCCAGAAGCCTAAATGCTTTCACTCCCAAAGTTTAGCATTTTACTATTTTTTCTTACGATTCTTCACCCGCACCTGCTCTCTTCTTTTCTCCCCCCACCCGCAACCATCAGCCACCTTTTGGTCTGAATTCATTCTCAATTTTAACGTCCCATCAATCCACTCATTACATTTTCAATAGCATTTTTCCTCTGATGTGCTGGAGTTGTTTCCCTGACGAATGGTTTTTCTCTTTAATTTTTAGGCAGCCTTTTAAGATATTTTAATGCTGATAATTAAAAATAACAGTAGGTGAAAGACACCTTTTCCCCAGTGAATGAGGTTTCCCAAATATTTGGACAGACAAAAATGAAACTCAATTCTATGTGCAAGAATAGTCATAACTGCATAATCTGTTATAAAAATAAAAGCTCCCAGTGACATGAGAAAGTGGAGAAGGACTAAAGCCACTGAAACACACTTTTATAAAATTTAGAGGGAAAAAAAATAATCATCAGGAGGCATTTATCAGACCACTTATTTTGTCACATTTTTTGAAATCTGCTCATGACAGTATCTTCTTTAAAAAAATAAAAATGAACTCCTTGGGGCAGGAACATATTTGTGAAGATGGTGACCATAGCAGCCATGTTCTTTCTGGTCTTTTTGCTCAGCAGCTGCTCTGAGGAACCTGACAGATGGGGACCCTAAAGTGGTTGGGGTTGAGCTCTCCAAATGATGTGATTCTAGGCATTATATTTGTGGAGCAAGCGTGGTGACTATGGGGTCCCAATCATCCCCCTGCCTCCTAAGGCTTGCTCCTTCTCCCTAGAATCCTCCAACCAAAGAGGAGGCAATTTCCGTGTTTCTTCAAGGATCAAGAAGAAGTATCAGCTGGAAGACTTATTTGTATGTGTGCCTAATTTAAGGGACTTTAAGTTCAAGATCTAGATGCAACCTAGGTATGTGGGACTGCACATGGATGGGGCAGTCATGGCTTCCTATACCCTGTAGGGGAAACCAGCATTCTTCTCCTTTTTCTTCCTACTTTTAACCTGGATGATGAGAGGAGAAAATGAAAGCCTATGAGAATAGTATCTGGGCTAGAAGCTGGAGGTGTTTTCATCATGTTTCTGTCCCTCTGCGTTAAACCAACTCTTTGGGAAGAAAAACTGAGTCGGGTAGGCTTGGATCCCTTAAATAAATGGGCTGGTGGCAAAAAGTCCAGCTCCTTAGGTAAGAAGAGACCCCTCAAGCCACCAGGCCTGGGTGTGGAGAGCTTTGTAGCCACCACCCTTCTCCCTCCCAAGAAACACCACCACAAGTTTAGAATTAGATTGAAGCACCAACTGACACTGGTTCCCTGACGGGAGTGCTAAATGCCCTCAGAGCCCCCCTGCCCTCACTTCAGTGTGATTGCCAAGAACTAGGGAATACCCGAGCCAGCCATTTAGGCAGCTGGGTTGCCATCTCTCCCTCTGGGGGATTAGTTCCCCTGTGGAGAGGTCTTTGTGACTCCAGCTCCGGCTCCTTGCAACAATGTCAAGGCCTCCTGTGCAGCAGCTGTTGGAGGTGACAGAAATGGCCTTCCACTGTCCCCTCTTTCAGGTACCTGGTGGTGGGGCTGTCTAGCTCTCCTCCATGGCCCTAAGCTCTGAGAATTTCTAGTGCTTTTCCCTTCTGGCTGCAGCAGGCTGCAGGAGGCTTGACTCAGTGTTGACTGACATGCCAAAGTGGAACTCTCTTGGTGCCACCCACACACCCCTAGCAGTGGCCCTCCCGGGTCTGCAGCAGGACCCCACCTGGGGAAAGGTTGCGGGGAACGCCACAGCACTCAGGATACTGCCCTCTCGCCAGTCGCTGCCAAGGCTTTCGGGCTGTGAAATGAGTATTTTATTTCCTTATGAAGGGGAAAAAGATTAAATTAGCAAAATGACGATAAAAAAAGGATAACCTGACTTCAACCCTTTTATTATGCTTCGCACAACTAGACAGCAAATTGCGTTCTGGGGCTTCTGCTTAGATGGCTGTAAAGAATCTAACTTTTGCTTTCAAATTAACCTGTCAAATCATATATTTATAAAGGAATGAAGGGAAGAAAATGAGGGGCCTAGGTAGTCCCACGCATCAATTAGAGAGAAATTAATTACAATTTACGTGCATTAGCACAGGAACACTCCCAGATTACTGAAGAAATGTCTCTGCACCAGGAAAGGAGTCAAAACAGACCACTCTGGGGAGTGGGGGGTCAGGAGGGAAGGAGTTAACTTGGGTCCAAAGCCAGAGTGAAGGGGGTTGGGAGGGTAGAGATGGTTATGGATGCTAGCAATTAGATGTTCCTCCTGGAGTCTGTTGATGCAGAAGCCTCAAACGAGTGACGTGTTTGGATGAAGCAAGTTCTACAAGATCCCCTGCCCACACTCTGAAGTTAGGAAGCGGGCATGCACATACAATAATACCACACCACTCCACGGAAAGGTAGAGTCTCTCCTACTGTCGATGAATAAGAAAGAAACACAGGAAGAAAGGCAAACATCCTTCTTCCTCTTCCTTTGGGATGCTGGTAGGTGAGGGAATCGTAGTGGCTGCCCAAAAGGTCAGGAAGGAAATCAGAAAGGGTGTCTGACTCTCCTTTAAGTAGTTCCTCAATTTGGTAGATGGAATTGGAGCCCGAAGAAAGTTTCACAATGTCAGATAGCTTCATACTCTTGAACACCAAGGGGGAGACAGCCCATGAGAAAAGAAGTCAACTAGCTAGCAGATTATACTTTAAATCATTATCTCTGTTTCTCATGAATGTGAACAAGGATGACGTTTTTGCTCCACACAGGAATCACTGAAACCTTCTGGAAGGTCAGGAGCTGGAAGCACTCTCTTCCTCAGGGGCCTGGCCAAGGTGCCATGAGGTCTCCTCTCCGTGGGTGCTGGCCTGGGAAGGTGTGTGGGTGGGCTCTGTGTCTCTGACGTCTTTCTTCACTGCTGGGAACCATGACTGAGATCTGTGCTGGAACACAGACAATTCTAGATCAGAGCCCCCACCTGGGTCTCCCAGCTCTTTGTCTAGAAGCCCTAACAGCCCCTGTAATGGAACGAATATGGGAACCACGAGGGCAGTCTGCGGGGTGTGAAGCCTACTGGTCCAAGGTACAGAAGACCAGGGTCTGGGTCATCAACATACCTTTAGCTCTTGAAGATGTTTCCTCATCTAAAAAAAATAGGTTAATTAAAATCACATTCTTCCCACTCATTTGTTTTAAGGAGCTCAATGTGTACATAGAAACTTTTCGTAAAGTCTCAGGAGCTGTATAAATTTAAAATCTTCTTGTTATAGGCTGCTCTCACTTTAAAAGGTGTGCTTTTTTTAAAACAAAAGTTCTCTTCCCTTCCTCCTCCCCCACCTTCCTCTACTCCAGTGGCTGAATCTGAAAACCACCTTTGCCAATTGTGTGGGAGTCTCTGAGGCCCATTAGATCTTTGTTTTCCTCTTTTAATTTTTTTTTCTTTCCCCTCTGGAGTGGATGAATTATTCATGTCTTTGAAATACTTTCGGAAGCCACTGCCTCTAGAGAAAGTTCCCATGGCAGGGGACCCTGTGGCTTCCTCATAGAGCTCCCAGCCCTTGTCCGCTGCCCCTCCAGGTGAGCACCTCTACACATGGCCAGCTCTGCCGCATTCAGCACCGCCTGATTGCTTCTGCAATCCTTTGGGATGCAAGTGCCACTTTCGTTTTCATGACTAGGACTACAGGGGTCCATTTGAGGTTCCTGCAGCTGTGGAAGAAGCAGGGAGAGAAGGGGGAGGAGGCCGCTTTATAAGATGCCTGGGCATCACAGCAGAGACTTGCAAAATTGGTGCTGGGGTGGGCAGGGATCAGATGGCGTCTTAAGGCAGCCTGGACCCTCCAGTGGGGTTGCTGCTGAGATTAGAGGGGAGGACTAGGAGCCAAAACATCACCCGACTTAACTTTTTAAAGAGAACCCTACTGAGCAGCACAAAGCACACCCAGTGATAGAGCTTGGAGAACATGAATCTTGAAGATGACACACGTGGCTTCAAATTCCCCAGACCCTGATATTTACTAACAGTTAGAAGCCATGTTAACTTGGGCAAGTTGCATAACTTCTGTGAGCCTGGGGCTCCCCCTCTGTAACTAAAGATGGCACCCCTTGGGTTTTTGGAGGGCCAAGAGAGATCATCCACACAGAGGATTAGCATTGTTATGACCTGTTGTGTGTCTCCAATGTGCTAAGTGATACATCTGTGAAGCTGCTTTTCCTCATTTGTTAGTTGGGAGGTGGCGAGGGAGGTAAAAATACCCAAGACACATTTCCCGAAGCCACCGTTTAAGGATTAAATGACATAGCAGAAGGGGAATAATCACTGAGCCTGGCCTAGAGAGGAAGGGATGAGTGGGGTAGTATTAATCCAGGAACACTTGCTTCCTGAAGGCACTGGCTTTAGCTCCCCTGGCTGATGCCACTCTGGAGACAGTGGTGACATTGTCTTAGAAAACAAGTTCTAGATGGTTCCCTTGACCAGTGCTGAGTACTAGTGCTATGGTCTCCTTGAGCATTGCAGTGACTCATCCTCTGTGTCTCCTCTCCTCAGGCAAAACTACTCTCACTGCCCCCCAAGTTGGTTCTCCTTTGATCTCCCCAGACAAGCCTCCTCTCAACAGTCAGGCTTGGAATCCAAATTGGATGTCTGTTACTCAGACCGAAGGATTACCCAGCTGATGGGATGTGTGCTCTCGGCAGCTTCAAAGGTCACCTGTACAGCCACTGAGAAGTAGGCAGGGGCTTCAGTGAGCAAACAGCATCACCCACACCTGCAAGATACCCTTATAACTAAATGGACAAGGGGTCCACAGTTGATTATTAAACCAAAAACTGGAGTTTAGTTCCTCAATGACAGTGGCACATGTAGGGTGGGGACTGAGGCAGTTTGGAGGGGCAAGTGGTTTATCAGTAGCAGCTGAGATGAAAGAGAGAACACTTGAATTTTATTTCTATTTTTTGCAACTAAATTAACATTGCTGTCCTTGAAGTGGGAAGGATAGGAGTTGCCTGGGGCTTCTCTCTGCCCTGACTCAAAGAGGTAGTCTGGGAAGAGTAGAAATGGCATTTGCAGGGGGGAATGTATGGGTTTTATTTTGCAATGTCAAATTGGAAAATTTCCTCATATCCACAAATCAGCGTTAACCCTAAGTCTCCTGTAGATCTGCTCCAAATGTTATCATTACCAATTCTTAATTTACTTTGCCCTATTTGCAAGTATCATGGTGTGTAACAAAGTCAGGACCAACAAACCACAAGGCCTAAATAACAGACCTTCAGAGGAGAAGAGACAAGCCATCAACTTAGATATCTAAGCTGCTAAGCAGAATTGAGGTGACTGTCTGGGTACATTCTGGAGCAGAATATGGTTGAGGGTGGGTGAGAGGTTTGTTTTTTTGTTTTTTGTTTTTTCTTCTTCTTCTTCTTCCCTCGTCCCTCTGCCTTATCCCATCCCCTTCCTAAGATGGAAGGCACCGTGATGCTTGGTAAATCGGGATCTTGGCAGCTGCTCTCCGCACGTGCTCCTTTTCTCTCCAACTGTCACCTTCGGCAGCTCCCCAGTGCCAGGGCATGTCCATCCTCCAGGGCAGAATCTGAGTTGGTCCTTATTGAAGCCAATACTCACTGCCTATCTGGCCTTGGACAGATCACTTAAACTCTGCTCCTTGTCTCTGGCATTTGTAGGGCTCGAACGCCAGACTTGCCTCCCCTTGCCACCCACGGGGGTTACAGAGACAGAATGCGTACTGACTCGATCTCCTTGGCAGCACCTCCCCTCTGTCCTATAAGCTTGAGGCCAAATCTCCCCAAGAGGTGAGCACAGCTTCCCAACCAGTGCTCCAGAGCTACAAAACCCAACAATTGGGTAATCGTCCTTTTGCGTTTTAGGGGAGGTTGGGGTGAATTAACTTTCTATTTACCAACTACAGTAAGGAGCAAGGTCTCAAGGTGTCAAGGCGATAGGGCGTCCTTGGGCTTCCGGGCCAGCCCTTGCCTCCAGCCTGAGCACCCTCTGTCCAAGTTATCTAATCAAAATCACAAGCTCAGTCAAAGATACAGTTTGCTGTGGCCAAATTTCCCTCCATGGCACCTGGGCCACAGGAGAGGACCCTTTCAGTCGGCTGAGCAGGAAAGGGCATAGACATGCCCATTGAATCTCCTGAGGAGTAGAGAGAAATGAGACCCCTGGTTCTAAAAGGGTTAACAGTTTGCAGAAAGTACTTAATTTGCTTCACAAAGACAGTGGCTTTGGGGCTGGACTAAGGTAAATCTGGCAACTCTGTAGATGCCCACAGGTGAAATCCCCACCTCTAGCACTGTTACCCTCCCTGCCTGCCCGACCCCATCAGAGAGACGACCAGGGATGGGGAGCAGCAGACAAGCAGGAGGAAAGCATTTGCTGCATGACTGATGCAGGACAGGCAGTGAGCTTGGGGATTTTGAGTTAACTGTGGTCATCATTCCATTTTTGCAGATGAAGGAACGGAGGTCATGAAGTAGCTGAGTACGCATGACTGCTGAGTGATGGAGTGGTGGATTATGGATTCCACAAGGGCAGGGATGTGGTACGGCCAGGACCTGCTTGCTGTGCTGTCTGGCACTTGGTAGGCACTGATTAAAAAATTCAATAAAAGACAGAAAGCATGGCGAGTTATGTTAGGTACATGACGTTAGCATTTCCTGAACCCCTAGGAAGTGTCAGGCAAACCACCTGATCATCTGTATGTATATTATTACCTCATTTAATCCCCACAAATCCATCCCAGGTGAACATTCTCATCCCTATCTTACCAACCCACGCTCGCTTGTTAATGTTCAAGTAAATTGGTCTTCACCCTGCTCATATGAAGGGGTCTTCACCTTTTGAAACAGGGGACATTCTCATCTGCTGTCTATTTAGGAGGTGCTCCCTTCTTCCAGGGGCTGACTCTGCCCATTGTTGCTTGGCCTAGATTTGGTGTCAACTCAAACTCATTCTCCAGCTTATCAAATTCTGATAACTCTTCAAACATCCCATGACCTACTGCCACCCAAGTCTTCTGCCACCTGCCTTTCTCCCTTCTGAATGGCCAGCAGGCTTTCTTCTCCCTCTGTGCTTTGTCAGAGGTGCTGAAGCCAGAAACTGAATATGGAAAATGGCACAAAAGTCAGGCATGAGGATTATTACCTTAGAAGCAGAAATACCCCCCTGACAAACCATTTGAAGTTCAAGTGGGAAGGGTGCTGGGAGCCCCTGACATTCAGGGTTTGGGTCCCATGCCCTACTGCTGACTGAGAGAGTTCCAGTCTCTGCTTGTTTGATGGAGCTGCCTTGGAGACGTTTATTTAAGTATGCTCCCTTCATCGAGCTCCTACAGAGTAGAAACATGCTGGGGGAGGCATTGCCGCTTCTCAGCACTCAGCAGAGGTCAGGAGGGGAACGTCTGACAAATTGGACAGCTCTTTTTAGAAGTTTAATCTCAAATGTGATTTTTTTTTCCCCCTTGTCTATACTGAACACTTGCTCTAGCCCTGTCATGTTACTAGGCCTGGGCAGTGAGTCCTCAGGTTTTGCAGGAGATGGACAAGGAGGGAGATAGAGCTTCAGCAGTGAAAATCTCTGCACTCTAATTGATCATGGCTTCTCGTTCCCAGAGCTCAGAGCATCTTATCGAGGGGTCTGCTCATTCATCATCCCAGTGGCCTTATCAAGCAGGCCATGATTGGGCATCATTAGCCCCATTTCTCTGTCATGCAGCCAGAGTCCCAGCAAAGCTGAGTGATGTATCTGGTGGTACACAGCTGTGAGTGGTCAGCCAGGAGTAAAACGCTCTATTCTGCGACTTTTACTACACTGCTTTCAGTCGTGGGTCTATGCTAGCATTTTAAAACGAGAATATTAAAACAGTCTCACAGAGCTGTAGAGCTGTCATTATTTGAATTGTATGTGAATATCCTTAAACGTAATAAGGTATTTTCTAATGTTACATATGTTACATGGTCTTGGGTTTTGTTTTGTTTGGTGTTTTTTGTTTTGTTTTTTTGTTTTTCCAACATACATTGAAGTTCAGTGCAGAGGTCTCTAACTTCTTGGAGTCTAAGAAAACCAACATACTGACATTTTTCATGGTCAGAACACAAGGTGTTAAACTTAGTATTGACTCCATTCATTCTTTTCTATCACCTGTGTCCCAAACTGAGTGCTTTATAAATCATAAGGAGGTATACGGGAAGCCCCCAGTGAGAGTTTCTCCCTGGTCCAGTTGGCCAGGCTAGCAGAGATGGGCCACAATGTGCACAGATGCTAGAGGAGATAGGGCCTATCATCAGGAACCAACAATCTAGAGTGACGATGGGAGCCTTCTCCAACCATTAGAGGGAAAATTCATCAACATGTGTAGATTACTATCATTTAATAGCATTCAGACTTAACCAGGTATTTAGAATAGAGGAAAACTCATTATTTTTCCTTCTCTAATCTCCTAAAAAATTCATACTAGGTCCTTCAAATATTTGCCATTCCTTAAAACTCCCAAATCCATCTCTGTCCTCCTTTTCCAGCTCAAGACCCCTGCCATTAATCTAAAGGAAAAAAAAATTGAATCTATCAGTGTCAACTTACTTTCTTTGCCCCAATTTCTTTGCCCCCAATTTCTTAATGGCATCTTCCCCCTCCTGGTCACTGTGGTTCCACCTCCTAAAATTTCCATCTACTTCTTCCTCTCTTTCATTCCCACATCCAGTTAGCAAGCACAGCTTGCCCATCTGGTCCTGCCTTTGAGCTCAACCCCCTTGCAATATACTGCCAATATCACTGCACTAGCTTACAGCCTCGTGGCCATGCTTCCACTTTCAAATTAGTCCTCCTACTTCCAGTCCCTTCCTTATGGAATGTATCTTGGGCATTGCCTTCAGAGCAACCTTCCTAAAATATAGTTTTTGTTCACCACTCTTATGCTAATAAGCTTTCAATGGCTCCTTACTACATACAGAACAAAGCACGAATGCTTAAGCTTTACATTTAGAACCCTCAACTCTGTAGGCCTACCAAACTTTCCAGTCCTCTTTCCAACAAAACTTTTTCCCCACTCCCATACCTCATTTTCCTGCTGACCAATTTAATAAATACCTAAGACATTTCTTCTTGCTATAACCTCCTTTCTTATCTACTTCTGCTATAATTGCCAGCCAATATCATATCTATTTTACAAAGCTTAAGTAAATTCCATTTCTCTTAAATGTCCTAACATATACACCACCACTCCTGACCTTGACAAAAATGTCTTTCACTTACATTTTCACAGCATTTTGTAATTCTAGTGTACCACTCATCATTAATCATAGTTAGCCTTAGATTAATTAGCAGTAGATCTTCCTTCCTTCCTTTCTTTCACAGATATTGGTGAACTCAGTTCTCTTTGTTTCCCACAAAGAATCAGGCAAGCATAGTTGAGGAGCCCAAAACATATTTGTTGAAATGAGTTCTCACCTGGCCTCACCTCTATTTCCTGCCAATTCCCATAGGCCACCTGAAGACTCAGTTCCCATCTGGTCCCCTGTGGTTGCTAAGAGCCCAGGATTTTTCTTGCCTGGATACCCAAGAAGTAGCTGTTTCCTGCTTCTCACAAACTTGAATTAATTTACTACTCTGTTTTGCTAACTTCCCTTTGTCTCTCACCCAGATGTCAGAGTATTGTTTATGATTTATTGCTTAAATTTGGACCCACAGCTCCTATTTTTTTTTCACTAGAAAATGACAGATGTATCTCTCTAACTTATTAATAAGCAACATGTAAAAATTAGCTCTAGCTCTTAGAATATAGACATTTGATCATTTGTCTCAATCCACTTGAAATAAAATTGTATATCAATGGATAAATATACACTACAGAAAGTAAAACTATAGTCAGAATCATGCATCCTGGGACGCCTGGGTAGCTCAGTCAGTTGGGTGTCTGTCTTTGGCTGGGATCGAGATCTCAGGGCCCCGGGATCAAGTCTAGCATCTGGCTCCTTGCTCAGCAGGAAAGCCTGCTTCTCCCTCTGTCTGCTGCCCCTCCTGCTTGTGCTCTCTCTTCCTCTCCCTCTGACATATAAATAAATAAAATGTTTAAAAAAATATCATGCCTTCACTTCTTCACTCAACAAACATTTATTAGGATGTAACTATGTGCCAGCCACTGTGCTAAGGGTTGTTCATGTATAGGAAAGCACAGCTGAGAACTTCCCTGAGCTATCAGGTAGGATACTCTTGGTAAGTCCACTCATATCAAATCTGTTCCTACTTGCCATCACTTCTGGATTTAAAGGTATTTGAAACTGATATGCCAGTCACTGGAAATATAAAAATCATAATTGTTGAGAAAAGTAAAAAGGTGACCCATCAAAAAAGAAGGAACCCACATTGTTTGATGGCATTGGCATGTTCCTGTCTTTGGGCATGTGCCAGGCTCTACTGAGGATTTGTGGCAGGAAGATGGGTGCTCAGGGGTGGGGGCTAGATCCTTATTAATCCCGTCAGTCAGCCCAAGAAAGAGAGCACAGGGAAGCAGAGAAGCGCTGCCGCTGCTCTTACCCTTTTCTTCCAGCAACTGAAATCTCCATCGTGCACAGAAAGGGAAGTTACTCCTCCTTACATTCCTTTCTTGAGATTCTCCTCAAAGTCCTCTCATCACAAGAGAGGAGGACAGGATACAAGGAGGCAAGCAGACTCTGACTAAGTGGCATTTCTTAACGTTCAGATATAAAACAAGAACCAGACAAAACAGTGTGTGCTCAAGGGCTGGCACGAGCTCTTCTCCACCTTCATGTAGCAGATCTCAAGAGCCCTCTGCCTTCCTTCTCTCCTCCCCCTTCCTGCCTCTAAAAAGAGCGATGCGATTTATAAACCTGGATTGCAGTTCGTACCACAGAAATAGAATGTATTGATCTGAGGAAGAAAACAGTAACCGTGGAATTGAACGATGGTCTTTATACTTAGTAGAGGTAGTGTAGTCAAGTAGAGAGAAGTAGACAATTTTCCCCAAAGCCCTAGCTTCTAATTGAGGAATTTAGGGCAGACCAAGTAGACATTTCTGTCCCCACAAAGGAAACCACATGATCAGACTTATCTCTCCTTTACCCCAGGTTTGCTCTGGGGTTTGACCAAGATAAGAAATGGGAAAGTGCTTCAAAGAATGTATTAGTTAGTCTCACTAATTCTAAGCGCTGTGGTAAATAACCCACAGATCTTAGTATTTAACACAAAAATATGTCACAGTATTTTGTGAGTCAACGAGGAGTCTCTGTTCCATGTGGTCATCCTGGGCCTGGGGCTCCCTCACACTGAGGTTCTGCCATGGCTCACCACCATGCTGGCCATTCCAACCACAGAGAATGGGGGAGAGAACATAGACTGACTCTGGAATTGCCACATTCTCCTCCCATTTCATTTAGGAAAATGGATGGTGGTGTTCTAGCTAAAGCAAGGCAGTTATGAAATGTAGTTTGGGTGAGCCCCAGAAGGAAAAATGGGTCTGGTGACCATCTTGCGTAGTCCCTGGCCCAGTCACTGTAAGTTATGATTCAAATGCTATCCATCATTCTCTCTAGCTAATAATAGGTCAAGGCACCTCCTGCTCATGGCTTCTATCCATGATCAACTATGCTCTGCAGTCAGGTTAACTATGGCCACTCACATGGAGCAGCTACTCAGTACATACTGTGGCTCACTGCTCATGACACAGGTGGTCTCTGACCTATGCCTGGAAGGGTATATGGTTTGGGAATGTGACAAGGCCTTTGGTGGTCTGTGTTCAGACTGTGTCATACAGACAGCTGTGGAGAAAAAGGGTTTGGACTTTGTCCTGAAATCATCAGAATTCCCATTATCAACAGCTATCTTTACACCACACTCACCCATTCACATGTATGCTCATGCTTTCTCTCTTTCATGTTCCTTCACATCTTTGCCTTACTTATCAACCCCTTAGTGTTTCAGTAGAGATAGAATCCTCATTTAGATTTATTAAAAAAAAAAAATCATTGAGAATCTACTGTGTGTCATGTTACTGTCAAGGCTACTGATGTAAGATTGAATTTCAGACATCTATGGCCTTATAGTTTAGGAATAAAAATAATAAATGAAAGACAGTGTGTAAGTAGTATTGAGTCAGTAATATTGATGAAAAATTCAAAACGGGGTCAGAGGAAGCTAAAGAAGTTACAAACAGGCTATTGGTGCAGTGTTTTAATTGGTATTTTGGCTCCAATCAGAAGCTGTGTAGACTCTGAAACAGCAAAGATTATAAATCAATCACTCTGACCAGAATAGAATAAAGACAGACTACTACAGAATGTACTGAAGAAGACACTGGGGACCAGGCTACAGAGTTTTGACTTTATTTAATATGCATTTGGAAATCTTTTCTGGCTTTAGATTAGTGAACTTCTATAGTCAGAATGATGTGTTAAGAATACTATTTTTTTTGATACAGAACATGATGGATTGGAATAGTGGTGAAACTAAAGAAAAGTAAGTAATATTAATAAAATAACTACATTCTAAGAATTTCCTCAACATTTGACTATTTAATCTTATCAACCATTTTATGGGGCATGTACTATTGTTATTTTATTTAATCAGCCTAACAAAGTCAGAGTTTGGGCCCTAGCCCAGCTAGTTCATGCCCCTAAATGCCAGGAACTTGGCAGAGTAATAAGGACAGCTTGAAAGTCGGGATGGTGGTAATGAGAATACAAGGAAAGATGAATGAGGCAGAATTGTAAAGGAAGAATGGATCAGATGTGTGGAGAGTTTGGATTTAGGGGATACAGGAAAGGTGAAATATTTATCCACATTTTCATCCTGGATGAATCTAGAACAAAAAGTATCATTAAGGCAATTAGGAGGAAAGCATTTTGAGAGGGAAGGAGAAGGTAATTTAAACATCAGGTATGTTGAGTTTCAGATGGGAGTGGATGTAGATAATAGCAATGTTGGTGGTTCAGTGAAATAATTGATCCTCCTCCAGGGAAGAAAACAGATTTCAGCTCTTGGCTGGAAACACCTAGGTATGGCGCCCAGGAGGCAGTGGAAATATGGGATCAGTAAAATTATGGGAGTCATCTGTATAGAGCTGACAGTTATGAAGTACAACAGTCGCTAGGTAATGACAGAGAGAGAGAGGACTAGGGCTTCAGAACAGTGCGAAAAGCTACTGTTGCCCTTGTCAAGGGAGCACTCAGGAACCCACAGAGAATAAGGGCATTTTGTCCAGTAATATTTAGATACTTGTTGGAACCAGTTTTGAAAACATAGGAGATCTAGGTAACAGGGAGAGACAGATTGAGAGAAATGTGTGCATATTGTGGGACGGGTCTAGAAGAAAGAACAAAGGATGCCACTTGAGAAATGTGCCATGGGTGGGTGAGAATTGAGAGCAAAGTCCCAGCTGGAGTGCAGACAAGGTGCACACCTATCCTTCCCGCTGGTCCTCTCTCTTCACACTCTGCAGTCATGGTAATTCTACTTCATGAGGCAATCTCTCCCGAGTTCACACACTCTTGCTTTCAACTCATTTTTTTCTTCCTTTCCTACTTCTTCCTAAATACTCCCCAGCCACCTCAGGAAAATCACACTTACTCTCTTTTATTTTCATTTGTAAGGGGAAAATGTAAAAGACTAGTCATGGCTGGTCCAAGTGAGAAGAGCCTTCGTGATGCATCTACTGCAGGGGCAGGGGGAAAAAAAAAAAAAAAAACACCTCAAGCTTTGAATCCAGATGGAAAATTAGACACAATAGAGGTGATGTTCCCAGTTCCCATCGCCTCCAAAATATAAGACATTCCCATTAAAGAATATCAGTCTAATCTATCTCACTTCTTGCAGCCCGATTTCCAACCATCAAAACCCAAATGAATGCAAAGCTATTCCTTTGCATCTATATGATCAATAGACACCTATTTGTTGCCTTCTACAGAAAAACATATGATCTGGAGGCAGACAGAGTGAGCTCAAATTCCAGCTCCACCATTTACTAACTAGTTAACATTGGGCCATCTTTCTGGTCTTGGTTTCTTCAGCTGTACAGGGGGATAAGAGAGCCTACTTCATTAGGCTGACGTAAGGATTATATTAATTAATATATTTAAACACTTAGAACAGTACCTGGCACACAGTAAGTGCCACATTAATGCTAGCAGCAATTACTGCTGCTGTTGCAAAGATGAGTGTGATGTGGTTTCTATCCTCAATGAACTCTCATAGAAAGAAGACTGACTTCTTTATTTTCACATTTTGTGTAATTACTAGTGGAGCAGGGCCATAATGAGATATTTCAATATTTCAATTTGTTAAGAATTAAAATTATTTTTCTTGAGCCAATGGAAGCCTCTGGCAATCACTTATAGCCTTATATCTAAAAAAATGTACACTGAGCTCCATACAATCAGTGCATAAGCATCCACAAAGCTCATCCTCTTGGAAACTGGGGTCTGTTCCTTTGGCCAGAGAGAAGACTCATATGTCAGAGTGATTCTCCTTGTGGGTTTGTGAGTGGGAAGAGGCTTCCTTACCTTTCAAGCACCCCAGGCAATGGTTGAGAGCCCTGGAAGAGCAAGTTCATTACATAGTCACCTCTAGAAATGCAGTCTGGGAGGAGGCCTCAGGGATGCCCTCTAAGGTGTGGCTTTAGAGATGACAACCTATAGCATCTCTGGGGGCTGGGTTCTTCTCATGTGTGGGGGAAGGGTCTTTCTTTGAGGCATAGAGGATTTGGTCATTGGGGGTTGGAGAATGGCTATGGAAGATGAGTTGTATACCATGGCACACATGTATACCAGAAGCAGAAAACTGAACAGATTGTCCTACTTTTCGGATGAAGAAACTTGATTTTGAGAGATTAGGAAACTCTCTTCAAATCAGAAGCAAATCCTGGCTGTCTGGCCACCACAGGAAAGATCTACATTTGGGGGAAGGGCAGACAATAAGCTTAGAAAGATTCTCCTTCTCTCACATAGCTATCTTGATTGAACAGAGGCACCCTTACTTTCCTACAAAGGACTCTTAAAAAGAACTGTGTTTTAGCTTCTTGGTGCATGTAATTTGTTATTTGCAAACCTCTCTGAAATGTTCCCATCTTACCTGGAGGTCAATTTTTTGGCATGATTACGAGCCCCTGACGTTGCTAGAAAGTGCAATTTGCTGCTAAAATGTGAAACTTCATCCTAAATGGAAAGGGGAGGAATATGAAATGACCACAACATTTAGGTTCTTTTCCTCAAGCAGGAGATAGAATGTTAAGTTGCAGGGAGCCTCCCTGCAGACCAGGACATTGGCCTGTTTCATGTACTCTTAACATTCAGAGTGGGTTTACAGGAACAGCATGACATGCTCGTGTGATGGTACACCACCCTCAATCCTGTGAATCTGACAGATATTGGAAGCAATATAGCTAACGTAATATTAAGTCTTATGAAACATCTAAGGGGTGAGAGCCATCTTGAAGTCCTTAATGTTCCTTTCATTCATCAGTCAGTCCTCCTGATTTAAAACAAACAAAAAAGCAATATCAAATAATTAGGAATGAAATTGTTAAGTCCATATTGTTCTTCTTTGTGCCTATGTAAAATTCCAGAATAATATAACCCAGAATTTTAAGCAGAGTTAAAAATATAAGTGAATAAACAAATTAAGGATGCCTTTTATGTGTCTTGAAGAAAATTCCATATTTTCCCAAAAGAGTGAATGCTTCTTCCAGGCAGAATAGTGGCTCATGCTTGAACTCATTAGGAAAAGCCAAGATTAAAAAAGTTTTCTAAGAGCAGCTCATCCAATGTTCTGTAAAAATCTCTCTCTCTCTCTCTCTCTCTTTCTCTCTCTCTCTCTCTCTTTTGGAACATTTCCACAAGTACCCAAAGCTTCCTGTTGTTAAATGGACCCTAAACCAGCGATGACAAAATCATCCTTCACATTAATGGTACTTTTGGCCTTTATGGTCCTGCAATATGCAAATTCTTTTGAGGACATTGGTCATAATTGTTTCCCTATAATAGTTTACCTTTTTAAAGGCATATTTCTGATAACCATTCTCTTTTACTTAAAAAAAAAAAAAAAGGTTCCCTAAAACACCCCCAAAGCATATTAGCCTCTGCAGTAAACACAGGCACATACACACCCACACATTCCAGGTCTGCTAAACCCAGTCGCTCCCTAAATTTCTGATTTATTTTTCAGTGTAGCATGTTCTCGCCCAACCCTCTCCATCCCTATTCTCTCTTCCGTTCCCTCAGAACTTGATTCTCCCAGACTGCATACCCCTCTCCCTGGAAAGGCCGTCCTTCCATCTCTACCTCTTGAAACCTACCCAACCCACAAGGAAATAGCTCAGTTTTTAACGTTAGCAGATTCTAAGCTGCCATCACCTCCTGAGGTGCTGCCAAGGCTTTAGTATTGATCTGGAAGCTTGGGGAGGCCTTTACCCCAGTCTGCCTCTGTAGTGCTCTCAAACTCCCTGTCTCCAAGGCAGTGAGGAAAGGGCCATAGGCTTGCCCAGACGAGAGCTCCTTTTACCTTGTTTGAGGGTGAGTTTGATTTGGGCAACAGTCTTCAACCTCACAGTCAAATACTTTCTTCCCTCCCTGCCCTTGCCTCATTCCTCAGCGTGCACACCATCCCAAACTCTTGCCACCCTACCTTGCCTCACAAGAGCCCTTCTTCACAGATAGAAATTAAGTGGGTTTTGCTGTATGCATTATTAATTTTTCTTACCTGTCTCCTTCTCTCAGACACTACATCCCTGAGCATCTGCAAATGCCAGTAATGAGCTTCTCATACTAAGCAGATAGATGCTTAGGTCTCTTGAATAAATGTGGGTGAGGAACAAACAATCAGAACGGGTGTGTGATGGGTAATATGATATTTCTTGGTCAATATTGCTTTTTTGTCCCACCATGGAATTCTGCAGCTGTTGTAGATGGCAAGTTTCCAACTTGGGTAATTACATTCTGCTTACCTCTGTTTCTCTTGTGGTTCAAAGATAACTTATTTTTCATGTCCTTTCCTAAATAAAACAAAGAAGTCTACTAGTGGTGTTGCTATCTGCAGAGGCAATAGGGGCGGAGAGAGGTAGCAGAATGGAAAAGAAATGCTTTCAGAGCAGAAGGCACAGGCCCTGCCATGCATGCTCACACGCTCACGGGACCCTGAGTTTGGCATCTGTACGTTGGGGATCTTGCCCTCTCTCCTGACTGTTGCAGGGGTTGCTAGCATACTGCAAGCAAGCAGCTACATAGAAAATTTGACATGGTAGGAAGGGGTTTAACAGAACATTTCATGAAGTGAGGAAATCCTCCTTTCATCTGAAATCTGAGTCCAGTCTGTTAAGATATGCTGTGGAGGGCAAGGAGAGTAATCACCATGGTTGCCTCTTGCTCAGTGAGCAAGCTAACACTGTGCAAGGGGGACCAGTGCAGGAGTGAGTCGAGGGGTTTGCTTCTGGTCGACCTCATTTGCTAACTAGCTAACCACAGGTTAGTCACAAAGCCATTAAATTCCTCCCTAACAAGCAGGGGTAAGAAATATTTCATCTGTTACTTATGGTTATAAATATTGTTGTGAAGGTCAGAAGCACTGATATAGGCACGTGAACAAGTATCAGATATAAGTCCTGTGTATTCATTAAGCAGAGAGGAAGGCCAGCCTTAGCAAGTTAGGTAACCAGTAAGAGCGATCACTTTCAGAGCATTTCTTCCAGAAGTTTCCTATCTGCAGTTGTGCCAGTCTGTGCACTCCACTGGACTCTAATGAACATGAGGCTGTTACTCAACTAAAAAAAAAAAAAATCAGTAATTTTGGATAAAATGTTCAGCAGACTATTAGCCAAGAAATGAAGAGAAGGCAGATCTGGACACAGAAAAAAATAATAATCCAGGAAATACAGGTAGAGCAAAGAGCGCCACCCAGTGATACCAGCAGAATGCTGTCTCATCTCTGCTGTCAAACAGATTTCCCGGTCAGGCACAGAGCTGGAACCCAGGATGGAGGCAGTGTCAAGAGAAGAGCTTCTGGGCCGATAGGACGGGGCAGGAAGAGAAGGCTCGGAGACAGTCCCCAGGAGTGACCCAACCAGCCCTCCTTCTCCTCCTGCCTCCACTGGGCGAGAAAAAATAGCGCAGGGGGCGAGGGCACCCCCTGACTCATCTGCCCAGGTCTCCCAGGAGAGGCCTCTCCAAGCTTGTGCCTCGTCCCTGAAGAGCTTGCTTCTCCTATTTTATGTGAGTTTCATTTTAGAGACACTTAAATCGACCTGCACACCTTTCCCTAGTTAAGTCTGCAAGTGGGGAAGTTAAGCAGGCTTTGAGGTACGCACTGTGCCAGCAGGAAAGGGGTGTGGGGGCGCTGCAGGAGGGGGATGAAAGGCCCGAGGGAGCCTTATTAATAGTTAAGTGGACAGGGCTGATAATGGGATATCTTTTTATTGTCCCAACAGATAAGTTATAATACACAAGCTTGCAGGCAGCTCTGGTGATTTGCATTGATACAATTCAGGCTGAGGTTTTCATTATATGGCAGGGATGATACAGGAGCCTGTATTATCAAAGGCAGCTGAAAAGCGCTCGGCAGCTATCTCATATTCTGTGTGTGCGTATTCATTAACGGTTAGTAAGGCGCTTTGTCCCTGGTGGTATTGGGTGTTTCATGGTGAATCATTAACAACTTGAACAGCTTCATACATATGTCTTATTGATGTGTAAAGTCATTGCAACCGAAGCTTTTTTTTTTTTTTTTTTGCTTGCTTGCTTGCTTTTTTTTTTCTCCCCCCGAATGCGTGAATTCTGCTTTACTCCAGATTTTGCGGAAAGCCTAAGTGACACTTCAGTGATTCAAGGATCTTGTGAACCAGTGAGGGATTGCTGTAAGGCAAGCCCCCCCAGGAAGCCGGCAGTCAGGTTGAACAGACAACAGGTAGATAGATTTTTAAAGAAAGAATATGGAGCAGATGTCCTCTAGCTGTCCCTCAAGGGTAATAGAAGGGCAACCACTGCATTGCCCAGGGGACAGCATAAAAGGAAATCTGTTGCTGAGGGTGAATAGTAGACCTTCCGGACAGAGGGCAAGGTGGGGAAATGGAATGGTAAGCAGCCCTAAGGTAAAGGAAGGACTATGTGAAGGGGGAGTGAAGTCTCAAGAGGACGGAAGAAAGAGACAAAAATGCTTTAGCAGCTGACAGTGGGAAAATTTGGAAGCTAAAAACAAAGGAGCCAAGGCAGCTTTTCCTGGCTGGGGATGGAAAGAATAAATGGGATCAGAGTTAGAAACCAATTATCTCTGATTGCACAATCAGGACCCTGCTTCAAGCCAGGCTCCAGCCCCACCACCACACAGGGCCTGGGGCCACCTGAGAATGATGTCAGATCCCAGGAACTGCCCCATCCTATTTCCTTAAGCCGGGTTGCATTAAGCAACATTTGGGGGCCATACCTTCTGAGTGCCAACAAAGCAGAGTATTTCCTGGAAGTTGTCAGAACTACGTTGTTGGCAGAATTTCAATTTGAGTCGTTAGCCACCAAACAATCCAAAATAATTTTTCTGATTTCCCTGACTTTTGTTCTAAGCCCTCACAGAGCTTCCTTAGAAATGCAGTGCAGTCGTCCCTTGAATAACACAGTTTTGAAATGTGCAGATTTACTTACATATGAATTTTTTACAGTTCTGTACTATAAATTTATTTTCTCTTCCTTAAGATTTTCTTTTCTTTCTTTTTTAAGATTTTATTTTTTTTTTAAGATTTTATTTATTTATTTGACAGACAGAGATCACAGTAGGCAGAGAGGCAGGCAGAGAGAGAGGAGGAGAAGCAGGCTCCCCGCTGAGCAGAGAGCCCGATGTGGGGCTCGATCCCAGGACCCTGGAATCATGACCTGAGCTGAAGACAGAGGCTTTAACACACTGAGCCACCCAGGCGCCCCTATTTTTTAAGTAAACTCTACACCCGTCATGGGGCTCAAACTCACAACCCTGAGATCAAGAGCTCCACTGACAAAGCTAGGCAGGTGCTCCTTCCTTATGATTTTCTTCACGTTTTCTTTTCTTTAGCTGACTTCATGGTAAAAATACAGTATATAATACACATAACATACAAAATGTGTCAATCGACTATTTATGTTATTGGAAAGGCTTCTGGTCAACAGCAGGCTAATAGTAGTTAAGTTTGGGGGGAGTTGAAATTTATATGCAAAGTTTCAACTACACAAAGGATCAACATCTCTAACCCTCATGTTACTCAAGGGTCCACTGTGCTTTATGTTAGCCCTAAAGCCACTGGCCCCACTATCCCATATCTTAGACTCACTGAGTACACATGTGTCTAATCTGCATGAGACCAACTTTGTCTTTCTCCCCAGTTCCATGCCACCACATGTAGCCTAGTGTAAAATCCACGGAATTGTTTCATGGTCTTTTTGTTGTTTACTGCTGGTTTTTTGTTTTGTTTTGTTTTTTGTTTTTGTTTTTTTTTAAGATTTTATTTATTTATTTGATAGACAGAGATCACAAGTAGGCAGAGAGGCAGGCAGAGAGAGGAAGGAAAGCAGGCTCCCTGCTGACCAGAGAGCCCGATGTGGGGCTCGATCCCAGGACCCTGGGATCATGACCTGAGCTGAAGGCAGCGGCTTAACCCACTGAGCCACCCAGGTGCCCCTGTTTTTGTTTTTTTAAACAATTATATTGAGGGTGGCTTAATCAGTTCAGCAGCTGACTCTTGATTCTGGTCTGGGTTATGATCTCTGGGTTCTGGGACTGGGCCCCACCTCGGGCTCCACGCTCAGAGTGGAGTCTGCTCAAGGATTCTTTCTCTCTCCCTCTGCCCTTCCCCTCTCTGCGTGTTCTCCCTCTCTCTCTAAAGTGAATAAATAAATCCTTTAAAAAAGTTTTATTGAGATTATAATTGACATACAAGAAACCTCATATTGAAAAGGTACAATTTGACTAGTTACAGCAAAGATATAATATGTAACTATAGATAGATAGATAGATAGATAGATCGATCCATGAAACCATCACCATCAAGGTAATGACCTTAGAACCCCCACAAGTTTTGTCATTTGCAATTCCCTTCTCAACCCTAGAGAACACATGATCACATTAAATTAGTTCACATTTTCAATATCATAAAATATTTCAGTTGTTTTAATAAATGGAATTGTGGAGTATATGTTCTTTTTTTGTCTGACTTCTTTCATTCATCACAATTATTTTGAGACTCAGCCAGATGTGTGTATCAGTATGTCCTTCCTTATGACTGCCAGCTAGTATTCCCTTGCAGAGATATACCACAGTTTGGTTATCCATTCACTTAGTGATCAAATTTGGTTTATGTCCACTTTGGGGCTATTATAAATAAAGTTGAGATGAATATTTGTGTACAGGTCTCTATGAAAACATACCTGAATTCATCTTGGATAAGTGCCTAGGAGAGGACAGCCTGGATCATTTGATAGGTGTACATTTAACTTTTTAGGAAACCGTCCAACTATTTTCCTAAGTGCTTGTACCATTTTCCATTTTCACCAGCAATGTAGGGGAGTTCTAGACTCTCCAGTCCTTGCAGACACTGGTTATAGTCAGTCTTAACAGTTTGCCCACTTGAATAAGTGTACAGTGGTTCTCATGGTGGTTTTAATTTGCATTTTCCCTAATGACTAATGAGGTTGGGCATCTTTTCATGTGCTCATTTGTCTTCCATATATCTTCTTTGGGGAAGTGTTTTTCAAATCTTGTGCCAAATTTTAAATTGGGTTGTTTATTCTCTTACAACTGAATTTTGAGAGTTTTTATATATTCTTTGATGTAGGAAAGATGTTAGGGTTGGAAGCCAGTGGCCAAGAAAGAATTCTTGAGACATCTTTGGTGCAAAAAGGTGGTTTTATTAAAGCACGGGACAGGACCTGTGGGCAGAAAGAGCTGCGCTGGGGTCATGAGGAATGACCCATTATATACTTTTAAGTTGGGAGGGGATTAGGAGTAGCATAAATCTCTAAGGAATATTGGAAGCAAGGTTTCCAGGACCTTGAGGGAGTTAGCTATTGTTGGGAAAAGTTCATTTATTAGCATCTAATAAAACCTTGGTCATGAGACCCTTCAGATGTATATCATTGGGCCGTGTACTTTGGGGATGATTGCCAACACTTGTCTTGGTGGGGGGCGGTGGTTAGAGACAAAAGAAATTTCTAAAGGAATTTTTCTATGTTAATGTAGACTTGCAGAATCCTGGGAGGTTGGCTAAGGTTGTCTTTTGTCCCTAGTCAAGTACTAACATCAAGGTAGTTGAGTCCCTAGAGGGAATGTCACTGCCTGTTTGAAGGACTTGTCAGTGGGCTGTAGGTAGTAAGGAAATTTAATAATTTCTCTTCTGCTTTTGTTTCCCATATCATTCTTGATATGAGTCCTTTACTAGCTATATGATTTACAAATATTTTCTCCCAATGTTTAGTTGTCTTTTAATTCCCTAAACAGCATCTTACAAAGAATAGTCTAATTTTAATGAAGTCTAATTTATCAATTTGATCACTTATAGATCCTTCTAGAAGTCTTATGTTTTATATTTAGGTCTGTGATCCATTTTAATTTCTGTATGTGGTCTGCAATATGGTCTGAAGTCCATTATTCTGCATATGGTATCCAGTTTTCCCATCACCTTTTATTGAGAAGTGTGTTTTCTCTCCACTGATTTGCCTTAGCACATTTGTCAAAAAAACATTTGTCCATATACGTGTAAATCTACTTCTTACCTCCCTATTCTGTTCCACTGATAGATTTCTCTACCTTTATACAAAACCACAAGGTCTGGATTGCTATTGTTTTATTACAGTCTCGGAATTAGGTTGTGTTAGTACTCTGACAAAGTTCCTTGTTCATGTTAGGACTCACATTTCCATATACATTTTAAAATCAGTTTGTCAATTTCTAATAATAATTAAGAAAAAAAAAAGCACCTGCTGGGATTTTCACTGGAAATGTACGGAATTTATAAAACAATTTAGGTAGAATTGGCATCTTCGATGAGTTTTGATATTAGGCTTAACTCATAAACTGAGTTGGGAAATATTCTTTCTTTTCCTAATTTCTGAAAGAATTTCTGTGGCATTGGTGTTATGTCCTTGTCGAGTATTTGATAGAATTTACCACTGAAGTAACCTGGGACTGGAATTTTCTTTGTGGAAAAATTTTAAACTACAATTTTGATTTCTATAATATAATAGCATTCAAGGGGCATCTGGGTGGCTCAGTTGGTTAAGCATCTGCTTTTGGCTCAGGTCATAATCTCAGGGTCCTGGGATCTAGTTGCGCATAGGGCTCCCCTCCTCCCCTGCCTTCCCTCCCACTGCTTGTACTCTCTCTGGTAAATGAATTAAAAAAAAATTTTTTTTAATAGTATTCAAGTTACCTATTTCTTTATGAGTGACCTGTGGTAGTGTCTTTGAAGTTTTTTTTTTTTTTTCGGTGTCAAATTTATTAATACTTATTATAATATTAAAACTTGTTAATAATATGCCCTTACTATCCTTTAACTATTTGTAGAAACTGTAGTGATGTCATTTCTTATGATTTGTGTCATCTCTCTCTCCTGTTATTCCCTGATCAGTTGGAATTTGATCCTTTTGGGTCTTGCTTTTAAAATTTGTTAGGCTGAACTGGAGTCATGTGCCCTCTGTGGCAAATTACTCCCTACTACTAAAGATGGTTCTGTGTACTCTACCCAGTGTCTTTGGAATCCTGTGGTTTTTCCAGTCTGTATTGTTACTCCTAATCACTTTGAGTAATCTTTTTTCTAGCCTTGGGTACCCTGCATGCAAGTTCTGATCAGTACTCAGCTAGGAACTTCAGGGGAATTCTTTGAAGGTCTCTGAAATTCCCTCTCTGTAGCTAGCTCTCTCCTCTCTAGCACTCTGTTCTGCAAACTCTAGCCACTTTGGTCTCGCCAGAATCTCAACTTAGTCTCTTCATCTCAGAGAGACCTCAAGGCTCCATCTATTTCCATAGCCTGCATACTCTTCTAAGTCACTGTGGGGGTCACTTTCTTTTTTTTTTTTTTTCCCCGATCTCTCATGGGTCACTGTCTCTCACTGCCTTATGTTCAGGGCCTTGGAAATCATTGTTTCATATATTCTGTCTGTGTTTTGGTTGTCTCAGTCAGGAGGGAAAAACTGGTCCCTGCCACTTCATTGTGGCCGGAAGCAGAGCCCTTTGATACAGAGACTTCCCAGGAAGAAGACTTCAGGAAGAGAAAGAGGGCTGCAGTGTTTCATTCTGGCTGGCATTGCATTTCCACTCTCTTGGCCCTCCCTCTCCTAGGGTCCATGAAAAGCTGGTTCCAAAAATGAGGATCCTCTAAGGAGCTATGCTGATAGACCTTCCCCACCCAGGAGTTTGCAGTCAGTCAGCAAAAAGCCCCCACCCACAGGAAGCCTGCTTTGAAGCCTGAGCTGTGGTAAGGCTCTTCCTCTGACTTACTTTTCTGAGATACCTCAGGTGGCTCTTTTCACTGCCAGGGATTACCCCATCTAAAAGTCTGAGCCTTCCCCTCCACAGGGGGGGAAACCTCATTTTGTGGAGCAAAGAATTTAGTTTAGAGAACTATACATTAAAAAAACTGGCTTTAAAGGGAGCAAAAAGGAACCATTCTCCAGGGATTATGTCCCTCCGCTTGCCTCTCTTCTACTTTCTACATTTGAAAGGGACGGGTAGGCTGAGAAAGGTATCTGTCAGATCCTCCAGGCTGATTCCAGGAAGCCAGAGTGGGTTGTAAAAGCAGCAACAAACTTGAATTCCAGCTCCATAGGGACGTCTAAGAATCCATTGTGTACGAGTTGGGGAGGAGGGAAAGAGGGAGGCTGCCAATTAGCATTCTTCTTTAATTTCTTCATTCTATTAATTTGTACCATGCCTGTACATGCTCCAGTCACTGTGAGATGCTGGAGATCAATGAATGAGAAAACCTGGGTAAAAGCAAATATTAGGAGTCAAGGCACAAAAGAAGAGTTTATGGACTTGCTAGAAAAATTCAGAGGAGTTACTCCTGTTATGCTAATGTGGACTACTGGTCATTTACACTGCAGAACCATCATGTCCTAAAAATCACACTGTCTTCGGGTATGGAACGAAACACATGGTCATCCCTTTCTTCTCTTGGCTGACTCCACTTGTTTCTGAAGACTCGAGTGGGAAGCTTCTCCCATCTCTAACTTCTGGATTAGGTGCCTGTCCTCGATGCTTGTGCAAACCCTTATATTCCCCCTGTAGTAAAATACACTTTGAAGTTTTGCTATTCTTTTTTTTTTCTCAAATAAATTATAAGCTTCAGGAAGCAGCAATTTGTGTAGTTCATAGCTGTATCCACACTGCTAGCACAAGTCTGTGCACACGGCAGATAGATGGTAAATATTCCTTAAATAAATGAATGTTGACTCATTTTTTTCCCCTTCAAGTGAATGTGTGAGATAGGAAGAGGACCTGTAATTATCATCATTTGACAGATATGCAAAAGAGGCCCAAAATAGTTAGATGTTGAAACCTTAGAATAATAACATTTTAAATTCCTGGGGATCTTGAAGAATGTTCACTCCAGGGCATGGCAAGACCCCTTTGAACTTAGAGGTACAAGATGATGAATCAAAAAGAGAAAGGAGCCACATCTAAGGACAGCTCAGGGTCACCCTTCTTTTCTAGTTTCACGGCTATTACCTTATTTTTTTGAAAGTTCAAAGATGTGAAAAGAGAACATGCGAGTGGAGTTGGGAGTGGGCTGGAAACATGGAAGTTGTCCCAAAGCACTATCCAGGCACTTTTTCAGGGCACTGACTTCGAAACAATGACATCTTTCCTCACCTACCACTCTTCCAGGTGCTCTCTGTGCTGGTGATAAGTTTGCATCTTTTCCATTCCTACCCTTCATCAACCTCCTGCATGCACATGCCATGGCTCAGAAATCCAGAAGGGAGCTGGCATTCCAGCTGGGACTGGAATACCAGCTCCCCCATGTAACTGGGTAGCAGTGGACAAGTTATTCAGCCTCGCTCAGCCCCACTGTTCTCCATAGAGAAATTATAAAAATATGAGGAAGAAGCGTAAGTGCCCTCTTCAGGATAGTGACTGTCTCTGTGGGATCAGAGGGTGAGATTCAAAGGAGATTTCAACTATCTCTGTAAGATTTTTTCATTCTTATAAATTATGAAGTAAAGGTGTAATACTTCCTAATTTTCGGTAATGGGTATATGTATGTACCCACATACTTTTCTGTATGTAGTTCACATAAAAACATTAAGGGAGTGGTGGTAAGATGATAATACAAATATCTTGCAGAGTTTGGAAGAAACTAGGGATTCTGTATATAAAACATGAATACGTAGCTGATACAGCAATGATGGGTGGTGAGGGGGAGAAAAAAAGAGAGTGAGTTACAAAGAGGTCAGGTGGGTAAAACTCACACATTGACATTGGGAATGGCCTTGTTCCATGAACCACAGATTAATCCGGGGAAGGGGTTATTTCTCTTACTGAAAGTTAATCTATAATGGATTTTTAAAAACTATGTATATAAAAACCTTGTGAAGTAGGGAGCTCTTTGACTCCCTGGGGTTGGCTACTTCCCATACATGTCCTTAACATCAAGAAAGGAGCCGCTCTCCCACTGTGCTTCTAATAACAAGGAATGCAACCACTTGGTGCATCCCTAGTGGGTACACCTTCCAGTTCCAAGAGGTTGCTTAGACAACAGAGAACTCAGACCACTGGGGTCTTTTTTTCTAATTTGTATCAATTCCCAGCCCACAGAGGGCTTATCCAGAGCCCACTGACCAGTACAGCCAGGTGTGCACAGGCATGAAATGATTTTTGCTGGATGTCTGCAGGGAAGACCTTCCTCCCTCTGGTCTCTCTTGTCTCCTGCAAAAGGCCAGGTCAAAAAGACCCGAATGAGAGGATTATTCAGGTTTCTGTGCTAGTTTGGAATAGACTGCAAGCAAAGTTACTGTTTGCAAGGAGATGCTGGAGAGGAAGGTGTTGGGAAGGATAGAGGTGAAGAGAATATTTCAGGCTCCCAAATGGGAAGGGTTCCTCAGAGGCCTATGAGCTCTTCAGGGCTGCAGGAGGTGGGGCCTGCATGACACTGAAGATGACAGCTCAGTCTCAATGCCACCACGCTGCCCGCTGGGCCCTGCAGTGGGGCTCTGTGATTGGAACGGGAACCTTTGCCCTCTGGGGATGCTCAGCAAATGTCAGGCTTTAATGAGATTTCCCACTCTGTCGAGGGGCCCTTGTGAAGTATGTGCCACTCACAGCAAGTCACCAGCTGGAGGTTACATCGACCTGCCACTCTGGGAAAGGTCCGCTGAAACTGTGATGAAGCAGATAAGCCATAGAGAGGTGCCCAGAGCCCCTGGGCAGAGGATATGTCCAGAACTCCATGTTTCCTTCTTAGGCTGTTCCTGAATTTGCTGAACACTTTGTGCGGAACCCAGAGATGAGGAATGCTGAGGCAGAGTGAGAACCGTAAAGTGTCACACTGCTTAACCTCCTACCTTCAGGAAATGCTGTACTTGAAGAGACTCAGAGAATACATGCGCTTTCTTAAAATGCCTTTTTTATTCCTTGAGGACATGATATACGTTCTGGGGAGAAATGGACTAATTCTCCCTCTCATTTGCCTCTTCTTTCTCCATTTCCTTCCCTCTGAGACATGTCAGCCGTTGGGCTACCCACTTGCAGAACAGAGATGAGACACTTTCTGTGCCTTGAAGGTGTGGTAGCCGTGGCTGCCATCACTGTTGAGGGACAGCAACTAAATTGAGAACCTTTGACCTGAATGCTGTGAGCTTCCATTGGGAACTTGCTCTGCTTTCATCTGGCAAAGACCACTCAGCATACTCCAGGTCCTCCCATCAGATTTGTTCTCTGAAGCCTCAGATGAGATAGTAAGGTTGGCATCAATGATGTTAGTACTTAAAATAATTATAATAATGTGTTAATTAAAACCGCACAACCCCTGAAATCGCCAGGGTGCTAACTCCAAATAAAAAGCCACAGAGAGAGAAACAGGAAGGATGCTACTCGGTCGAGGTGACCTTTTGGCATATGGTGACTCAGGGGTTGGGTGCACTGGTTTTTAAAGAACTCTCTAAGAACCCATCCATCTGGACCCCTGTGTTGCTCCTCCAAGCATGCCGAGCTGACCAGATGGCCCTTGATAAAGCAGCTACAGAAGGGGGAGGTAGGGAATCCATTCAGAATAGCTTGTCATTCTCAAGGCATGCTGCCCTTGGCTCAGGCACATCCCTTGTTTAAATCTTAAAAGGAGACATATACATAAATAAAATAAAAATAAATTCTAAAATGTATCTTAAAAGCAAATTTCGTGTGTTTGTTTGTTTATTTTTCTTCTATGTGTTATCATCTCTACCAGGCAAACAATAAAAAGACTGCCCAGGAAACATACATCTAGGTAAAACACAATCAGACCTTAAAAAAACAAGGATATGGTCTCTAGCATGAGAATTCCTCCACTCAGGGCCTCTCTTTAATATGCGTGATTTTTTCAAAAGTTGTTTAAACCTGTGAAATACAAGGGTAATACAAGGGCAAGAATTATATGTCACCTAAATGGGCCAGCTGATCCAAAACCATATAATCAATAAAGCGTCTGGAATTGAGGGAATTTCTTTTTTTAATTTCTTTTTTATTTTTTTTATTTTTAAAGATTTTATTTATTTATTTGACAGACAAAGATCACAAGTAGGCAGAGAGGCAGGCAGAGAGAGAGAGGAGGAAGCAGGCTCCCCGGTGAGCAGAGAGCCCAACGTGGGGCTTGATCCCAGGACTCTGGGATCATGACCTGAGCCGAAGGCAGAGGCTTTAACCCACTGAGCCACCCAGGCGCCCCGAATTGAGGGAATTTCTTACTGAATGATGTCATAGGTGAAGATTTTTTAAATCCAGTGTCCTTGGAGTTGTCATGGTGTTCATACTGGTATGAGAAGGAATTGATTCTATCCATTGAAATATTTTTTTTTTTCAGGTGACTTCTTAGGAAGAAGTCATAGAGAAACATGATTTCTGCTTTAAGAAACATCTAAGAAACCTGTAGAACATCTTCTTCACAGTATTTTAGACACACTTTGTTAGTAATTTCCAGATGAAAAGACTCCTTAAATATCTTAGAGGAAAGAAAATGGCTGGATAATGGAAGAATTACACACTGGTTGCTGGGTAAAATGCCACTGTAGTGTTAGTGACCCTTTTGCCAAGTTGTTATTAAGAAAGACACTACAGATTCCAACATGTTGGTGTGTTGGGTGGTGTAGATGGGCTTCTTTGAGGTGTGATTGAGGTGCATGCCAAAATCATCTGAAAATTGATAGGTGACCAACTAGGTGAATCAAGGCTGAGTCATGCTGGAGAGAAGAGGAAAGGTGGGAGGAGGGTAAGTATATGTTGATTAAAAGATCTTGGGTGATTCCATCATGCCCTCTGTGCACCCTACATGTTCTCTATGAAGAGCCACTGTCTAATTATACTAAATGCACAGCAATGTGATAAACCTAATAAGTCAATAAAAATAAGAGGCTTCCTGCCTAGAAATGTAGGAGGAACTGAGTGCAAATATTTTGGAAGTGAATCAGAAGTCAGGACACCTATTGTCTAGCACCATGTTCTTAAAAACCAGCAGGATGACATTGCAAAAACCCATTTCAAGGAAACTGAAGTCCCAAGAGGATTCCCACCCCCTCATCTGCTACCTCTCAAGGTCAGGCACCCAGTTAGCAGAGCTGGAACTAGAATTCAGGATTCTCCAGCTCCATTCATGCTTATACAATTACCATCATACATGCTCTTTTCAAAAGTACATTTCAATGAATAAGGACAGCACCCTATAATCCACAAGGATTATCTCAGTTAGTACCAGGAATAATAGCTTTGTTATTCCCAGATTGCTTTCACAAATGTTATACAGATGAATAAGAGGATATGGGAAATTTGACAATATGGATCCTTGAATAAGCATTTGAACAAGCCCTATATTGAGAAACACAGCTTTAAAATAATCATAAGGAAATGGCACTAGTATTTTGTCATTTCTAAGGGTCAAAATAAAATATAATTACATGGTCACTTTCCTGGGAATGAAAATATTAACATTAGAAGTTCTTTGGAGCATTTCGTTGAAACCACTTTTATTAAATATTTGTACTCATAGAAAAGTTTTATTTTTAATCATGAAAATGTTAGGTCTTAAGGATTGTTAAGAAATAAAATATTATTCATCTGAAAAACACGTTGGCAGATTTCAAGAGCTTTAGGTGGATAGGCAAGAAATAAACTTTAATGTGATCAGGTAAATTAATAGATCTAGGTGAATGCAATCTAACATGTAAATTGTTTTCCCTAGATCTCATCATCCTTGGGGTAAAAATAAAATTGATGAAAAGTACTAAATAAACACAACAGTCTTTACCTCTTGTTGACATTTGGTCAGGAAGCATACCAATGTCCTCCCCTCCCAGGTATTTTAGGGCAACCAGATGCCTATTAATCCTTGCCAGGCACTTACTAAAAGGGCATATGAGTAAATATCCCAGGTCTTGATGATTTAACAAAGTGGAGAGTCTTTCTAGAAAGTTCCTCCCAGCCAGAGGAAATGACTCTGTGTAGTTGTAGACTAATTAAAATGCTATGGTTTTCTCCATAAATGCCATATATAAATTAATACAACGGGGTGTTTGGTGCATTACAATAAATAAGTGAAATTGTTAGAAGTTATCAGAATAATGGATGGTACTTAGCATCTTCCTAGTAGTTGGAAGCTCTGGTTCTGGGAATAAACCATCTTTCACCCACTGGAAAACTTTCAGGGCATATGTGATTATAGTAAAGTGGCCGAAGTCTGAGCTTTTGAGAAAGATTAGAATTAGAGTGATGTTCACAAAGTTATTTAACTTCTCTGAACTTTGAATTCATCCTTTGAGAGAAAGAATCTCTTTCTGTTTAAACTATATTTTATCGATGACTTTAGATAACTTCCTTAACCTGTGTGTACCTTGGTTTATCTAGTATGGAGGCAATCTATTTACCTTCTAGAATTGTGAGTATCAAATTTGTAGATTTATGTAAAATGCTTAGAACAGTTGTATCACATGGTAAATACTCAGTAAGGCTTAGCTCTTGTATTTTTCTTACTAGATTTTAAACTCCATGAAGGCATGGATTTTGCTACATCCCCAGCACGTAGAACAGTGCTGGTCCATAGTCCACGTTTAATAAATACTTATCAACTGAACTAGTCTTTGTAATGGAAATAATACCTGCATATATCTAGATGCAAAACACTTTAATGTGTGTGTGTGTGTGTGTGTGTGTGTGTATTCCAACAACTATGTCCTGGGGAGATTAAAAGGTTTAGAGGATCGCCATAGACAATGCTGGCACTTTAGTTCTTGACCCAGAGCTCAAGAGTTTTGATCAGCAGTCACAGAGCAAGGCCAGCAGTTACGCTCTCCCTGAGCTCCAGACATCCAGGTTAGGTCCAAAGCTATGAACAAACAGACTGAGCTGGGCCCAGAGCTGTCATTTCCTAGGATTCCACATGATTGTTGACTTTCTTGTTTATAAGCCTCCACTGGTTTCCCAGTGCTCCTGGAAAGTTTACATCTGCTAAGACATCATCCACTGCCCTCCCCTCCAGCCCTACCTGCCTGCCTAGCTCACCCTTCCCCACTGCCCTCTCTGCTCCCATGTACCTTGTGTGATATGAAGGTAGACTCAGCTTCCCCAGCCTGACTCCCAGCCCTTGGGCAAGCTGTTCCTTTCCTTCTCATCTCTGACTGGCAAATTTCTCCCCATTTGCGATACAACTCCATCGTCTTTTTATATTTTCTTCCCTTCCCTTCCTTGGGGAATTTTATCCTTTGAAAGTGTCCTGCAAGATTCTGTCTGTACATTTAATGTGCCCTTGCTATTTTAAACTGTACGTGCTTCCAGGTTTATATGAGTTTCTCATATATATTCAAGTATATTACTCACCTGGGTGTTCTGGTACCTCATGCTGGGCTTGGTACCAAGAAGCATTTGGTGAACATTTGCTGAAGGAACATTCGAGAGAAGGGGTGATTGCATTCCTGGTCCCACTGGCCAGTCAGATATTTCTAGCATAGTTTCCTACAAATCAAGGGCAAAGGGTCTTTCTCAGAGAGTATATAATTGCAAATGTATCTCAAAGGAGATAGAGATATAGAGATTTTGGCCCCTGGGAGCTGAGTATAGGAACATAGATCTCCAAGGAGAGGCCACCCTGAGCCATCTAGGCCTCTACTCTGGTGTCTCCCGACCAGTACGCTCATCTCAGACTTAGCTAGAGTGACAAACCCTTTCCAGTGTCTGGGACATATTGGTGCTAGAAGTTCTCTGAGTTGATACTGATAAAAACTTGCCAAGCCATGCCATAGTGTGATATTTATATGCCCAGTTGGCCTCTTAAAAAAAAAAAAAAAAAGTGATTACCTAAAGGAAGGAATTGTTTAGAGCCTTACACTGAATTCCAGTCTTCCTTTGGCCTTCAGGGCTAACATTGCTAATCAGAGCCAAATTACAGCTATTTTAAAACCTGAATTAAAAACAAGACCAGCCATTTGCTCAGTGGGAGGTCTTAACTGGACCAAATCCATGCCTGGGTCTGCGCAGAAGGGCACTTTGCTATATTCCTGGTTGCCAGCAAGCACTTTGTGGAGAGAAAAGGCAACGCCAGGAAGACTGCCAGCTAGCTGCCTGCCTCCCCCCACCTCATCTCTCAAGCCACAGACCCTGCTTGCTTGCGTGAGTAGGAGTTCCCTGTGTAGATACTGTGAGTGAATTGGAGATGAAGAATTGTGGGGGTTTTTTATATGATAAAACTGCATTTCATGTGAGAAGAGATTTTCTTGTGAAGACAGATGGTCACGAAGGCAGCCTCTAGGAGGCCACTTCTCCACCTTGCAAACCCCTTGCTTTTCATGCCTTTGTGTTTCTAGCTCTTGAGTTCCTCTCTCTTCATTCTGTCTCTTTGACCAAAAGATGGTATAAAGGGAGGCCCTTTCAGTCTCCTTCCTGGCTCCCTGTCCGCTTTAATCAGGGCCATTGGGTAAATGCCATGAAAAGAAAGCTGCCCCTGATGCTGATACAGACTCTAGTTTGTTACTCTGTCTATTAAGCAAATTAAATGCCATTACTCCTTTAGGCTCTGAGCTCTAAAAGGATAAACTTGCCTTCGAAGGGCCTCCCTACAGCTTTGATGGTGTGAACAAAGCCCAGGACATAGACATGTCTCAGATATGTCAGATGTAGTCTCCCAAAAGGATGAGGCATCTTAGCCAGGGAGACAGATGCTACACCACAATGTATAGAGACATATGCAAAGACAGTTAGTGTAGTCCAGGATGTTTGCCTGAGTTACAGTTAAGGGAACAGTTAAGGGAACTGGGATTCACACTGTGACATGTTTTCTTGTTCTTGTTGTTGTTGTTGTTTCTGAGGAGTGTTTTCACCTGCTGAAGAAACATTGTGCCCTTACAGGCTTAGGTAGAAAACAAAGGCTGTTATTTGATAATCCATCCACCTCCAGCTCTCCAAAGATGGGGGATCTTGGACAGGACCAACTCCCTTCTGGAAATACCTGTTTGCATGTTACTGCAGACTTGACTTGAGAAGGTCCTGGAAAATGACCCAGTGATGCTCTTACAATCTATTGGCATTGTTATTATTATAATCACTCAGGAGTTAGAGTATAGTCTGCTTATGATCTAAGCAATTTCTCTAGCTTCATCTTCCATTGCAGCTGTAGCTTACTTTCATTTTTATCTTCTGCAGTTGGTAATATTCACTTTTTACTTTGAAAGTGATTATCAGACTGGTCACTCTGAGCCCAAAGATATGGTAAGTTATCTAGTATGTGCCAACAAACTAGGTTTAAAATTAGGGTCTCACCTGAACAACTATCTGGTTAAACAACTTCTCATGTGAACATAACATCAAAAAGCAGTCTGTGCTAGAAATGGGTGTATGGGAAGGAAGGAAAGAAGGAAGGAAGGAAGGAAGGAAGGAAGAAGGATAAAGGAAAACATAAAAAAGGAGGTAATGAACAATGCAATAGAATACTAAGCTAAAGAAATTGCTTAGATCAGAAGTAGACTATACTCTAACTCTTAGAGAAAGAAAGAAAGAAAGAAAGAAAGGAGGGAGGGAGGGAGGAAGAAGTCAAGGAAGAAGGAAAGAAAGACTGCCATCTGTGATAGGGCCAGTTCTCTTTGGTCCCTTGCTAGCCCAACAGTAATTGTCTTTTTTTTCCTTATTTTTTTTTAAAGATTTTTACTTATTTATTTGACAGAAAGATAGAGCCAGAGACCACAAGCGGCCAGGGAGTGGGGGGATGATTGGAAGAGGGAGAAGGAGATGCAGGCTCCCAGCTGAGCAGGGAACTCAATGCAGGGCTCAATCCCAGGACCCTGGGATCAAGACCTGACCTGAAGGCAGATCTTTAACCAACTGAACCACCCAGATGCCACAGTATTCTTTCAAAAGTCTGTGAGAATCCTGTAAGACCATGGTTAATGAGAAAGATCAGTGAAGGCTCTGATTCACTCCAGGTTCTCCTTAAAAGAAGCCAAAACTCTAAAACTTCCAAGATAATGAGATGTATGCGGTAGGAAAAAGCTATACAACCTACTCAGAAGTAGCCTAAACTCCTTGCTGATATGGATGGATCCAGGGCTGAGGTAAAGTGTCTACAAAATTATTCTAGAACATTTTCATGGGCCACAAAACAAAGAAATGCTCAAAAAACAATTGGAACATTTAAAATAACACAAGGAAGCAACTGGAGAAAACAAAAAAAAAAAACAGAACAAAACAAACCCCAAACTGTGTTAAACAGATTATAACATAAATAAAAGCTTTTAATCCACTGACTAAAATAGAATCAAGCAGTGTGTAAGGATTTAGAGGAATGACTCAATCAATCAATCAATTAATCAATCAATGAGAAACGTCTTTCTGTAAGTATAATTCCAATTTATCATGCAGAATGAAAAAAGAAATTAGAATAGCACCATTTGCAACATCCACAGAAATAATTGATGCAGGCAGTAATCAACGGTGGTACTAAAACAGATAAAAGTTTGATGAGGAACAAGATATAGGTATAATTTTGAAGAATCTTCCCAGAAATTACTTAAAATTTACAAAAGAAAAAGAGTATTCATTTGACATAATAGAAACCTGCCAGATACTACCCTAACCAGGTAATCAAAACCTTATCACCAGGGTGGGTCAGACCTTTCCCACATACCTTCATAATGAGATGCATTAAGGAGAACACGCTATCACTTCTGTGTATACCTGTCAAAAATGTATAACCAGAATCTAAAAGGATAAAACATTCACCAAACCTACATTAGGGACAAATCCACACGTTCACAAACCAGCGTCTTCAAAACTACAAAGGTTTGAAAGAAAGAAAGTTTGAGGAATGGTTCCAGACTACAGCAACCTGCAAATACTTGACAACTGAATGTAATGAATCTTTCCAGATTGGCTTCTGAACCGAAGGAGAGAAAACTATAAAGGATATTATTGAGAACACTGATTAAAATGATGCATTAGATATAGAAATATGTTAATGCTAAAATTCCATGATTTTGAAAATTGTGCTGTGGTTATATAAAGAACATTCTCAATTTTAGGAAATAAACACTTGAGTATTTTAGGGGCAAAGGGGCGTGATGGCTCAAATTTATTGTTTGTTGTTAGTAAAAATGTAAGAAGGCAAACACATGAGCACAAATACTAATGAAAATTAGGGAAAATCTTAACAACTGGTGAATCAGGGCAAATGATTATGAGACATTTTGTAATTTTTTCTCTAAATTCAAAATATATCAACATACACTGACAAAAATAATTTTTAGACTGTTCAAAAAAGACCTGTTCAATTTTTTAAAAGATTTTATTTGTTTGTTTGTTTGTTTGTTTACTTCAGGAGGAGAGAGTGCACAGGAGCGGGGTTGGGGAGTGGAGAGAGAGAAGGAGAGAATCTCGGGTAGACTCTGCTAAGCATGTGGCCTGACTCTGGGCTCTATGTCATGACCCTCAGATCATGACCTGAGCCGAAATCAAGACTCTGATGCTTAACCAACTGAGCCACCCAGGTGCCCCTACTGTTCAATTTTAAAAAGAAATTTTAAACTGTTCAGAGCAGACTATAACAATTCAGCTAAATTCAGAGTCCCTTAGTCTTTAGACATCTTATAAGGCTGGTTTTTAGTGAGAAATGGAATATTTATCAAAGTGATGCACAATGATGGGTTTCTTATGTCTCAAAGACACACATGGATATTTAAAAGACTCTGCCTACTTTTTACTGCTTTAAATCTCAGTTAGATCTGTTCTCTTGTCAGGATGGCTGAAGTGCAGAAATTCTAGGTATTGAAAGTCTGTTCGGGGGGAGATCATCTTCTCAGGCACCCTCATTTGCTTCATAACCACTTCCTGCATAGGCTGAACCGGAACAAGTGGCAGATCTGCAAAGGTCTCAGAGAAAACCCCCAGGGGACAGTGGTGCAAGGTGGGCAAGTGCACGCCTGCCATCCCAGCCCCATAAGCTGACCAACAATGAAGTTCCATGAGCTTCAACCAAGAGAGTAAGTCCCCTTTGCGAATAGTGCCAGGACAGTATGTAAGTGTTAGGGAGCCTAACATACTTAGCCTAACAGAACTGGGATGTAAATTGATTAGCTCCAAACAAGGAAGTGACTGTATGTAAGTGAATGTCAGTCAGCTTGTGCTATGTTCTTCAACCGCCCACTCAACAATATACAAATAATTTGTAAACAGAATTTAACTGGGGCCCTACACGATCCAGACTTTGAAGAGTGTCAAGTTAAAGGCACAGTATACTGACAGAAGAAAATAGAACTGAAAGCTATTTCAAGTTTTATTCAGTTCTGGGGGAAAAAAAAAAAAAAAAAACATGAAAAGGGAAGGAGTGTCTTTAATGTACAACAAGACACCTTAAATATCCTTTACTCATAACTACCACTCTCTCCGAAATTCCCAATCTAGTCTTTGAGGCTCTTAAGTTGGCCTCCTTATTCACTCATGCAACAAGTATTTATTTAGCAGCTATTTTCTGGGAAGCATGATTCTTTGCGTTGGAGAAAGAAATAGATACAATTTTCTGTCTTTGTGGATTTTGTATCTGGTAGAAAGACAGGCACTATGTAGCAGTAAGGGAGCAGGCAGACCTACTCCCTTAATTTACTGAAAATTAAATGAGGAACTATTATAAATTTTGAACGCGATCTGGCTTGGGCCTTTAAAACAGCTCTCTGGCCATGGGTAAAGAATAGGCTTCAAGGAAGTGGAAGAAGAGGATGGGAGGCCACGGTGTGGTCCAGGATGGTAGCAGTGAAGGTAATGAGTAATGATAAGATTCTGGATCTTGAAGGTAAAGCTGGCAGTATTTGCCTTGGATAGGGAATGGTATGAAGAAAAGAAAGCCATCAGAATGACCACAGGATTTTGGCCCGAGCAACTGGGAAGATCCTATTAGGACTTCCAAAGGCTGGGAAGACAGAGGAAAGAGCATGATGAACCCAGTGTTCATCTTAGGCACCTCTTACACATACACCCTGAGAAAGCAGTTCAGGGAAGTAGTCTGTGCTGGGGACGTCACTGGGCACATAATCAGTATGAGTCTGTCACATAAGGTTTTTGTGGACAAGATGATGAAGCAGGTAGAAATTCTTTAACTACCTTAAATATTAGGAATTATTATTCTCTTTATCTTATGCTTATGCCCCATTTCTGATAAAGACAGAGGGAAGCTTGTATACATACTGGTGTGTGTCATGGCCTCTTCCCAAGCATGAGTCCACAATCCCAGAAAGATCACAATTTGGTCCAAATGCTTGCCCTGGGTTTTATAAAAATGAGTCATTCGGTAAGGGACAATGCATTTAGTATTATGCTAATGAGGAAAGACTCCAATTTGTGCTTGAAGCTCAGAAGTCAGAGCACTGAACTGGATAATAAAAATGAGCAGCATTATTCACACTCTCGGGGAGAGAGTCATAAAGACTTTCTTATCTATGGAGGGGCAAAAAGAAAAATCCCAAAATTTCCTTAGGACTGTTTTATTTTTCAGCCCTTAGACATAAGTAAAAATGCCTTATCCTTTAACAGAACAGGAAATCAGTTAGCTATTGCCAGCATTTGGCTTCAGTCTCAATTCAAGTTTCTTGTTTCTTCTTGGGCTATGTTTCCATTCTATTGTGAAAAGAGCAATGAACTCTGACTCAGAAAATCTGGGTGTGGGGCACCTGGGTGGCTCAGTGGGTTAAGCCTCTGCCTTCAGTTCAGGTCATGATCTCAGGGTCTTGGGATTGAGCCCTGCATCTGGCTCTCTGCTCGGCGCGGAGCCTGCTTCCCCCCCTCTCTCTGCCTGTGTCTCTGCCTACTTGTGATCTCTGTCAAATAAATAAATAAAATCTTTAAAAAAAAATCTGGGTGTATGTCTGGCTCTGTATGACTTATGAGCATTAGTTTCTTGGATAAGATAAAATTTGATGTACTTATCCCTTAATGGTTTTGAAAGAATTGAATACTGAACTCCATGCATGAAACATTATAAAAATGGAAGTAGTTCTATTATTTTTCTCTTCTTCTTCCTTGTTTCTCCCTCTCTTGTTCAAGTTTCAAAATCCTCAGGTTTAAAACCATGCTCTATGCAAACAAAAGAGAGAGTGACCAATTTGATCGATTTAAAATGTTTTTTTTTAAATGAATTGCATTTTCTGAAAAATTTCCATCCCACTTTAAAATTCAAAAAGACAAAACAAAACCACAGAAAAATGGCAAAGCAGATACAAAACAAAGCAAAGGGAAAGAGCTGGAAGAAATTGTTTTATACCCATGCAGTTTGGCTCTGGACAGACAGAGTAAAAAAGCCTTTTCCACATGGTGACAAAGAGCAGACTCACCACTGTCATTGGACTTTCAATGAGGCATTTAAAAATACATTTGGTGTATTTTTAATTTAGCTGGGAGATCTAGAAGGTCAAAGGGGCACATATATACTGTAATTGCAAATTAATCTCATGGGGGAATTACAAATGCCGGGACCTGCCCAGATCTGGGTGGAGCAAGGGAAAACATTTGTCACAGCATCTTCCCTCAGGTGCTGTTGGCTGAGGTTGACATAATGAAATTCCCCGAAGGGCAGGAAGATGGCAGTTGTCTCTTCTCCAATTTCGAATCTCCACGTGTAATGAATGAGCTCCAAAGTGTCCTTTCACTGGCTTGCCCTGGGCTCACATAGATGTTTGCACTTCTCCTGGAAGTGGCAGGGCTATCTTTACAGAACGGGGGAGGGTGATACTGGACCACAACAGAAAAAGTTGCAACTTATCTCATCCTTAGGTAAGACTTGTTAAACCTGGGGACATTGATCTATCCAAAAAATATGAGGCAAATACCCTTCATTATAGATCTGCTATTAAGATACCTATTATTCTTAAAGGAAAAAAATCCAATGTAATTTTTTCCTCTGAAAAAATAAAATATCTAATATTCTAAGTAGGTATTAGATATTCTAAGTAGGTATTCTAAAATATCTAATATTCTAATTCTAATAATATTCTAATAATAAATATCCATATCCAGAAAATTGTTTGAAGATGTTCTGATATGGGAAAAAAACAAGACTGATCCAGCTGTACTTTTTATTAATTACTTCTTAACTTTCTGTTATATACTCAAGCATCACAGTAACTGTTAATTTTTAATGAACAGTTAATCAAACTGTTGATTTTTAAGATCAACATTCATTTTTATGTATTTATATTCAACTGGGGTTTCCAAGTAATATGAGATACTCTGTTTCTTTTAAACAATTTCTTTATTCTTTTGACAAAAAGTAAATGAACTTCAAAAAGTCTGAGTCTTATTCAAAATTCTTATAAAATACAAAGTCTAATTAAAAAAATATGGATAAAACCATACTCTCAGGATTAATATAAAGAATAAATAGGTTTGTCACCAAGCTGTCTATCACCGTATCAAAACCAGGGTATGAAAGTGCATAAATGCATTATTTGAATATTGCAAGAAAGCTTGGCAAATATATTTCCTAAGAACCAGCATGGAGGTGGATATACAGGACAATTTCCCCAGTCCAGTGTCTGCAGATCTATAACAACATCCTAAGAAAAAAAAAAAATAATATCCTTCACTGCTGCCCTTGAGTGACAAAGCTGATGAAAAATAAAGTCATAGATAACTCTGGCTGACAATATAAGCATTCCCAACCCATCTTGCAGGTTATTAACAGGTGTCAGTCACAGGTGGGAATCTAATCAAATATCAGTGTAATTCCCTAGGCAATGATAGGACCAATATCACCTATGAAGGATCAGCTCACCCCCCTCCCCCTCCCCAAAAAAAAGAAAAGAGAAAGAAAGAAAACAGAAACAAAAATCCTTTCCTGTCACTGGGTTTTACGGGAGCCCTGTCTGCCTAGGAAAGAAAAGTCACTCAAGTTCACTGTTTTCCTGGACAGGTTGCTCCATGAGTTTAAAGGGGGCTCCAGATGGGCAGAGATGATGAAAGAATCATCCAAGTGAAACACACCCCTCCTGGGTGTTAAATAGTGCATTGACTGTGCCATGGAGCTTTGAAACCAATAGGGCTAATGACAGAACTGGTATCTGAGAAGGCTTGCACTAACTAGCATTGGGGAAACACGTCGAGTGACCTCTTGGAGGATGGGGACAGAGGGAGCATGATCTTGGAAAGCCTTTCTCCCCAGCCATAACAGAAAGAAAGATTTGCTCAGAGACACTTGAGTTTCCATCTACATTACAGTGAACCTGGACAGACAGAGAAATCAGCTACAGTGCTAGTGGGTAAACGATTTGCTTTTTACTATTACATTGTAAATGGCCCAGGAGTATACTGCTGGCATTATAGATCTATGTCTTTTTTTTTTTTTTTCCTCACTCACATGGAATTAAATATATTACCCAAAACAGTGTTCAGCATTCTCTTTTTTGCAGAGATCAGAACGACTTATGGAAGGAAAATAATATTCCTAACCTTTTACCCAGAAACCAAATCACACTGACTGGTGCCATGTACTTAGCAACTTATTTGGGGCTATTACTTCTTTTTTTTTTTTAAGATTTTATTTATTTATTTGAGAGAGAGAGAGAGAGAAATCACAAGCGGGATTGGGGGAGGGGCAGAAGGAGAAGCAGCCTCCACACTGAGCAGGGAGCCTGACCAGGCTCCATCCCAGGACCCTGAGATCATCACCTGAGCCAAAGGCAGATGGTTAACCAACTGAGCGACCCAGGCACCCCATTTGGGGTTGTCTTAAACACTTTTTTGCATATATCTCAGTTTTTCCTGCCAAAAACCATGTAAGTTAGTATTATTATTATTATTCCCACCTCATACATGAGGAAACCGGGGGCCAGAAAAGTTAAATAACAGCCCGACAACATGGAGTTAATAAACAGCAAGAGTCAAAATCCTGTACCAATATGACTCCAGAGTCTATGATCTTAACACCTGCACCAGATTTTTCCCAATTAATTTCTGTGTTCCACACTGGCCCTGTCCTTCTTACTTGGTGCTGCTGGTAGTACCCAGTTCATAAAGGAAAATGCTGTTACATAGCTTGCTTCCTACCTGTGTCTTAGAGCTAAGAGAGAGATGTTGAGGAAGGAAAAATAATCCTATAGATTATCAGAGCTGGAAACTTCTACTTTTGAAGGGCAGTCACCATCACATTTAATGTGGGGAACCTGAACCTCAGAATGGAGAAGACATGAGTTGCTCCGGGTAATGTAAAAGAAAAAGAAAAGAGCCAGAACTCTTGACTTTTAGGTTTAAACCCTTCTCAAAACCCTTCTCCTGATATGGGAACTCAGTTTATGGTCTCAAAATAAGTGTAAGATCAGTCACAAAAACCTGTCACTTATGCTACACACTCAGAACCTGAGTGACTTAACAATGCACAAAACTCATGCCCTGGGAACATCAGGCCGAGACAAGACTCAGGAGGCCGTGTCTTTTCTGTACCTGATGAATATAAGGCTTTTTAGTATCACATTTACTCATTACCATTTAAGTATAGTCACATAATCTTCATCATGTAGGACACTCACTATTCTAAATTTCTTGCTTTATGGAGAATATACTCTAGAACCCAAAATGTAAATTGTCTCTTTTTCATTCTATCTTTACCTATAGGCTTTCTGTTCCTTAGTGGACTAGAATAGGGTTTTTCTACCTTTGCACTATTGACTTTTGGACCTAATAATTCTTTACATGTGTGGGCTGTCCTGTGCACTATAGAATGTTTTGCCACCCCGGACTCCACTTACTAGATGGCAGCAGCACCTCCTATCGAAGTTGTGCCAATCAGAGCTATCCCCAGACATTGCCAAATGTTCTGTGGACAGCAAAATTGCCCTTGGTTGAGAACCACTGGGCCACAGGCTTCCTGAAATTAAGTTCCACGCATTCCATTTGCTTTCTATTTCTGTTTCACTTTCTTCAATTGCAAAATTGGATTGGATGAGATAAACTCAAACTTACTTTTCCATTTTCAAACAGAATGACTCATCTCTCTGGGGATCTGATCTTCTGGTGTCAACAACGCTTCCTGGTGGGGCAAACTTGTCGATAAGTTATGGGGCAATGCCAACGTCAGTTTACCAGGTGTACCAGCAAAAAGGAGTTTTTAGGGGCTCAGAGGGTGAGTGATAAGACTTTGCCTGGAGAACACAGAAGGAAAATTTTGTGAACAAGAGAGAACCAATTAACCCAGATAGAAGATAAAAAGAGCAACTAAAAAGAGAAAAGAGCAGGCAGGTCACAGTGTTCTGAAGCAGTCAGCTTGGATGTGAGTCTTCCTGAGGCCTGGAGGTTTGCAAAAGGCCTAAAGTGATAAAACCACGAGATTTCCAGCGTAGAAAGATACATATGCAGGAAACAGTAAAACCTTTCCTTGTCTGGTATATTTAGTAGAATGTGTTTCATTGTGCATTTAGCACATATTTTTGACCACCTATAGCTTGCAAAGCTCTGTCTTTGACAACAAGAAGATATGAAGATTAATTAAATTTGCTCTTTATCTCAAAAGGACTTAAAATTTAGTGAAGGTGATATATTTGTATTCAATCCACAGAAGAGAGTAGATGATAACCAGAAGAAAGGCAGGCAGATACTTAGTGTAGGCTCATTATGGAAGACCCAGTCATATGTATAAAGTGAAGTCTTTGCCAGAACATCAATGTTTCAGTTTTACCCCCCAGATGGGGCACTTGGGTAGCTCAGTTGGTTAAGCATCTGACTCTCAGTTTTTGCTCAGATCATGATCTCAGGATTACGAGATTGAGCCCCACGTCAGGCTCTGTGCTGGGCATGGAACTGGCTTGAGATTCTCTTTCTCCCTCTCCCTCTGCCCAACCCCCCACCCACTATGTCCTTCCCCCACCCCACCAGCTTGTACACCCTTTCTCTCTCTCTCTCTCTCTCTCTCTCTCAAAAAAAAAGAAAAAAAAAGAAAAAAAAAGTTATCCTACTGGAAATGTCTAGTACAGAACTTTCCAAACCCCTCCAGATAACAGGCTACAAGGATCTTTCTTCCTTGAAATATAATAAATTGTTGACTGTAATTTTATTAGGAAGGATTGGATTTTCATTATGTGTTCTTAAACCAAAGATCTAATAATAGCCCACCATGTAAATATGTAGCCAACTCTGTGTACCTTTAATTTTATAACTTAGTTATATATGGCCACTTAGAAGAGCAACAACTTTCTAAGGACAAGACTAGAAATAAGAGTTGCATCCTAATTCATAGCAAATTTGTCTCTTGGCCCAATCTGAAAATGTACCTCGACACTGATCAGCAAAGTATGCCAGCTTTTACTCTGAAATTAAAAGGAAAAAAAAAAGTATTTTTCAAGGCTTATTGCTTTGTTAATATACTTCTATCTTGATCTAAAGTGAACTCTCTCCCGCTATAAACAAGAATAATTTGGCTGCTGTGCTTTTGTGAGTCCTGAACCCTTTCCTTTAACAATCTTGATGAGCATGTGGGGTTGTGTGCTGCATACCAATAGCCACTCGAAGCCTGAAAAAGAGGTAGTCAACCCAACCCACACCATCTGTGGTCTCAGCTAGATTTGTGGCATGTCTCCCTGAGCTGAAGCAAACCTCCCTCTGTCTCAAGTACATTGAGAATCAGAAATAAAAAATAAATTAAGACAAGTAGGCAAACATTAAAATGAGTTGTTACAGAACATTTGTGTAGATTCCAATCTTCAGTGTCAAGAGAGCATCATTCTGCTATAATGACATCTTTTCCTGAAAGCACCTCATGGCAGTCAGTCATAAATAAGCAGCTAGTGAAAGAAATGATAACGGGGAAATGGAAACTGAGTCACTGAGGATCTTTATTACCATTTAGACAAAGCATCTGTGACTATGAAGAGGGAAAGGCGAACAAAAGCAACGGAGAAAGGAAGTTTCCGCTATTGTATTGCTGTCTTGTCCGTGTCGACAAAAAATCTGGCTCTGTTAAGCTGACAGGTTGTCTGGATAATAGGTTAGAGACAGAAGTGTTCATTTGTGATGAGAAGTTTCTTCTTACAGCCTGTATCGGGAGTTCCAGAAGCACTGACAAGGACAGCAATGGCTCCATAAATCAGTGAGGGCATTTTGTCTTTTTCAAAAGTATTATCTCAGCCTTCATCTGGGCAATTTTGAAGGTCTCCCTCCCTCCCTCTTATCAGAGAGCAACAGCTTTAAATGCAGATAGACGTCCTGTAATAAAAATGTAAGCAGAAGTCTTCAATCCTTGTAAATTCTGGTTAATAATGTACTTATATGTACCTTGGCATTTCTATCTAAATATGAAGTCATTCGTGTACCACCACCATTCCAAAAGGGGCCACAATTCTACCATGAGACTGGTGTCCTTTGCAATTCTTCTCTTGAGTGGAGGAAAGAAGTCTGGCCTGAAGTTAGAGTTTTTGGTCTTGATCCAGGTGAGATTTACCTATAGTCCCTTGGTCTTGTTTTCCACAATTTCCAAATGGGGATACCTATGACTGGAATATATTATGAAGGATTTTATTGCCTGCTGAGTTAAAGGTAACTGTTTTGGAGAGAGTTTTGTCTGTAGGACAATTTGATAAAGAGCCCACCTCTTCTTCCAATGCAGTGGGTGGTTGATAGTCTCTCTCATGTTGAGTGAGGTTGGGCCAAAGGAGGCTTGGAGGCAAGAGTGGGAACGATGACTGATCTGGAAAGCACTGAGTGCTTTTGAAGTAGTATCATGCATTTGTATTTATGTTTATGTAGTGTATATTTACTTTTTATTTTTGTCTCCTTCTGCCCCATCCCAAGCAGCTGACTTTGACATGTGCTCCATTGTCTGGTCCTGGATATGTCATTTGTGCTTACATTTGCTTTGCGGTTTGCTATTTGAAGTATCATTAGTTGCTTCCTCATCCTGGCTTTACCATCATCCCATTTGCCATCTGGATGGAGCACATTGCTCTAAGCACTGCAGCCCCGTATCACAATTATGTAGTTCCTTATACTGCTGGGGGGTTCGTTATTTCTTTAGAAAACAAGGATGTGATGCGCATAAAAGCTTCAGCTCTGATTTTATCATCTAAAGCATTTGATAAATTCTTTGAGACTATTTCTAGTTGCCATCATCATTTCTTGCAGAAAGTCTGCGTTTGTGTATCTGCATGGTGCTCTACAGACTATGGCAGATTTTGCTAAGTGGGTGCAATGCTTGTCTTCCAGAAACCTGCAGTCTCAAAAAGACAGTATAAGCGAATGCTGGTAAAGATTACCCAAGCACACAGTGCGCGAAATATCTTTTCACCAGGGAGTTTTTGTCTGATGTAAGTTGGTAGAACTATTATTAAATTAGTGTAAGAGTATATATGTGCTATTTAACAATTGGAGCCACTATTTGAGAAAAGGAGGAATTTAAAACATTAAAACAGTCCAGTTTAGCAAGAACCATGTTGGATTTAGATAAAATATTGTTATTTGAAAATAGTACCATTGAACATGATTTTTCTACAAAACCATTCTTTTTCTATTTATGACCCAATAATTCCAGTTGCCCTGGCTAAAAAGCTCCAAATCCTCTTTGAGCTATTCTACTTTTTCTTCTACTAAATCAAATCTGTCATCAAGTCTTTTCATTCAGAATATGTCTTAACATTCACATTGTTTCCATCTCTATTTTAGACCTATTTCTGAATTTTGGCAGCTATCCCTCAGGAGATCTCCTTACCATTGGTTTCTGCTCATTTCAATATATCTGCCCACTGACACTAAACAATGGCTCTGACATGCATGTATCACCAATGATTATACATATCCACATCTTTTCTCCATTTTCTGTGCCTGGAAATCCCTTCTTTGTACCATTCAGTTACACAAATCTTAATTTATCCTTCACGACCTTGTCAACGAAACTCTCAGCAACTCTTTAGTCTGAATAAAACTTTCTCTCTGCCTCAAACTTTGCGCTTCTAGTCAGAACCACAGTTACATAGTTAATTGTTTTCCTAATGATTTTATGTATGCGGTTCCCCCTATATCTTAGTTCTAGGTCTTACATTTCACTCTGATTACCATCTCGCTAAGCATAAAGTTGATAGCAAACACATAGTAGGTGGACAAGCAACCTTTGATGGTTTTTCTAGGCCTGTCTCTGAACCATAACATTTAAAGACACATAGAAAATCCTTAATGTGTCTAACAACCCATTATACACTTACAGCATATAATTTGTTCCAAACTGTTTTGGCCTATTAATATTTTGCTTTACATTGCATCTTGGGTTAGCTGGCATTAATGGCTGAATTCTGACTGAGAATGACCTTTATAGGAAAATTATTCCCACAGTTCCTGATCTTGATTTGAGTCTTTAATATTTTTCTCTATAGCTTGGTTGTGAACTATGTTTCATTTAATTAAAATCCACTTTTAGATACAAAAGAAATCAACAATCTGAAGAAAAGTGAAATGTCACATTCTTCAACCCTCTCCCTTGAGTGCTCTGAATTTTTTCTTGAAGCATTTGCTGAAGGCATTTATAGGCCCTTTTCACCAGAAATAAAACCTAACACCAGCTGAGTCAGAATCAAGATTAGTTCAAATCTTGGACATGTTTTAATTTCAATGTTTTTCCATTTTAGCGGCATTATGAGAACATATTTTAATTACCATATGTATCTAGGATGTATACTTTCCAACGCGTAGGGAGAGAGAATGCCAAACTGCCACCAAATGGACAAATGCCCAAGAAATTGGTAAGTATTGCTAAAAAAAAAAAAAAAAAATTGTTTTATGAAAATTTCCTCCTTTTGTCATGATCCTATGAGGTTAGGGTATGTTTACACTATGTAACTAAACATTTAGAGGCTTTGGTGAGCTAGACTGTAAACTCCTTGAAGTTCGTGGCTCTCAGGCAGGCCCAGCCCTCCGTCTAATGAAGGGAAAGGGGAAGAATTTATGATTACTCTTCAGTACGTTGGACAGCTCCTGCTGCCAGCCTGCCATGGAAAAGCTTCATCAACAGATTGCTAATTTCCCTCCTTTCTCCCTGAATAGCATTATGCCTTCTGGCAAGAAGCAGTGTGTTGCATCTATCCACAAGATCTCACCTGTGGACATGTGAAGCTATCTAATGGGCTCCTGCTTTTTGCCCCACTGGGCTGTGACTGAGCAGGGAGACAGAGCTGCATAAGTTGCTAATTGTCTCAGCCTCTAACTCTTGAATGATGAAAAAGATTAAAAGGGAAGGAAAACAGCTATTATATCTCTTTCTTGAAAAAACTTGCACTGAAAAAGGCTCATTAACATCATTAGTGTTCCATTAACCTCTAGACAGACAAATAAACTAGAGGTAATTTCAGAGCACAGGGAGAGAGAGAGAAAGAGACAGAGAGAGAGGAGAAAGAGAAAAAGGAATTTAAAAATTATCCGGGTCTAGGTGACATTTTCCAGCTACCTCGACTGAACATTTGGACAGACACCAGCAACTTTACTTACTTTAATGCCAGCCTGGTACTGGAGTATAGCCAGAACCCTGGCTGCTAGGGAAGGCTGTAGGTAATAGCAAGTGGGGAGATTCATTGATTGGGACAAAATGAAATTCATTTTAACACAACAACACATGAAATCTTGCAAAGGAACTCTGTGTGATACAATACAAGCTTAAAAACCATCTATCACAAAATTATGTTCCATTGTATGAACGAAAGGCTTTTTCATCTTATAATTTTTCCCCATCACATTTTGTTTTATTTTAATCCACACCTCCCTACCTGGCTCTCCTCCTTTGATCCCCACTCTCACAAAGTCTGCTGCAAATCTGGAAGTTGAATGCAAACATTGCAAAGACCATTAATCTTTAGGTTTCCTGGTATAGAGCGCAATTTTTTACATGGAAACACATCTTAGATTTTGTTCTTGACTGAATCTCAAAATACAATGTGGATTTTGGTGTCTGAATTTTCCCTTCTATAAACAACAACAACAACAAAAAATCTTTAACTTTTCTTGATAACTCTGTATGAAAAAACAATAGATGTGTAAAGTCTGATCTAAGTGGAATAAGTAGTAAAACTATAGTTTCACAATTACCTGATACAAACTTAAATAAATACAGAAGTTAAAATGTCTGCCTCAAAATAGAAATCTTCAGTCACTATTAGAATAAAATAGTGTTGTAGTTTTATTATTAATTTTAGATGTAGCAATGATTTGCATTATGTCCTTATTTTTGTATCCAAGTATGAGAAGTTCATGATTATGATTAAGACAATTTCACCAGAATACTTTCCCCAGTAGTTACTGATAATCCTCTCCTCTAATCCCCAGAGGGGGGATGCTGGCTGTGTGCTCAGAACTTGATATGGCACCTGGGGCTTCTTTACTCCTCCTTCATAGTTCATGAGTCATAAGCCTATCTCATTTAGTGAGATTTCAGAGTTTCCATCGTACAGACATTTACATTGGATATTCAGAATCAAAGTTGGCTTCGTCATGGGGCATGTACTTCTCCACATAATACGTATTTAAAAGTCTTTCTCATGCTCTGAACAATTCTCTTAGCTTTGATGGAATGGGTTACCCTTTTTGATTATAACTCAAGGCCACTGCATCAGTAGTTACAAATTTAACTCTTTTTCATTCCCATGCCAGATACATTTTCTCTTCTCACTTGGATAGAGGGAGTAAACTTTGAACTTATGTCTGCCTTAGGAGACTGAGTGTAAGGTCAGATCCATAAACAGATAAACTTTCTGAATTCTCCTCTGAAGCAACTAAGCCCTTTCTTTCACCACACAATTGTTCAATTTCTCCTGCCCCCAAAATGCCTACTAATTATCAGGTGATTTGTAAGACATTAGTGATATAAATATCATGGGTTCCCTCTAACTCTTCCCCATGACCCAATTCTGAGATGATTTCACTCCTTCTCTTTTACTTCTTAGGTCCCATGGTCTTTCTTCTGTCCTGTTTCCCCTGGCCAGAAACAGATGTGCAGCTGCAAAAAAGCATTTACATTAAAATCATTTAAGCCTCAGCAAATCAGGACAGGAGGGCTGTTTTATGGGAATATATGGCTAGAAAACATCTCCCTCACCAGAGGAGTAAATGCATACAAGTCATTATATATTGATACAGTGAGATACTGTCTGGAACCAATAGAACAACTAGATAAACCGTGTCCCAGTGTTGAACCCTGACACAACCATAACACGTAGCTCTCCAGTATCTAATGAAAATGTTGATTTCTCCTTGGGAATATAATGCATTATAAGACAGGATACTTCGGTGTTGGTGCATACGTAATTGAGCTTTATACCAAACACCAGGAACCAGATGAAATATTTGCACAAAGCTGCTGGTATTTGAATGCCCAGCATCACTAAAGTAAAAATTTAATGTTATCTCCCAGTACTCTCTTTATATTCATGTTTTCATGAAATCTCCTTCCCAAGCTCAAACATCTGCTAGATACATGCTTCAAGACCCTGCTGTTGCTAACTCATTTCCCGCATCTCAAGAGAACTTTAAGGCAGGTGTTTGAATGTGTAAGCATATAGTTCATTCCAGACATTGATTCCCTAATAAGTTGTCATTTGGTACCATCTTGCTCTCTCCTGCTATTCCTTGAATAAACAAGAAATCGTCCTTAGTTCTGGTGATCTGGTTATTCATCCAGATCTTTGCATCAAAACAGAAGTAGCAGATCATTGTCTACTAACAAGATAAAAACTCAAAAAATGCTTTTGAGAAACTTATATTTGTAGTATTAATAATACCATGTGTCGCCTAGTATAGGTCATTCTAAGGGAAGCATTGCAAACCGCTAACAAAGGACAATGATTTGCAAAGGTTGCCTTGGGCTCTCTCAGGGAGTTATTGTGGGTTGAAGACTTGAAAATAATGCCTGAACATTTGCCCCTAACTTTGCAAATTTTTATTCTGAAATTTTCAGCGTCCTAAACCTTGTCTGGTAAATCTGGCCTGTAAGCAAACAGACTTTAACTAAATGCATTCATTATTGCTTGAGTGCTTTCTGTTAACTATTCTCTTGTAACTAACCTTCTTGACTGAAACAAAAACCACTTTTCCATTTAAAGAAACTTTGATCTAAAAGCCTCAAAGGCAAAGTAATTAACAGCTATTCTCATATCACCCAGTACAGGTAAGTAATTATAGCCGCACCTATATTTTTTTCAGAAACAGTTTATCCCAGATCCAGGCAATTAGAATAATGTTATTGAAATAAGGCTAATATTTAAATACACAAAGGCCCCAGATTTCTAGCACTTAGATCACAACTAGCAGACGTGAAGCTCATCTGGCCAGTGCAGCGCTTGGACTTATTTATCCACTATATTCATGACTTTGACTTAATTTTATATTTCATGTAAGAGAAAAAATGAAGATTTGTCAATTTTTTAAGCGAATTGAATTGACCAAAGTTATGCAGAGATAATACTTACCTTATGAGTCCTTCTACCACCATATTCAAGAGCTCTAATGGTGGTTGATAAGAAAGTTAAGTAAAGATTCCTAATTTTGGCATTGAAGACCCTAGTCAGTATTGGTCTACCACTTTCCCTGGAAGTAAGCCCTCTTCTCCAGTAAATCCGTACTTTTTTAGAGCTATTTTTAATGCATGTATACTACTTGCTTGCTACTGGCTTTTGAGACAGATGGAATTGTGTTTAAATTTAGGCCCATCATTTCCTGAGAATAATAATAATCTCGTAAATCATTGTGAAAATTAAATAAGAATCAAACCATAAATTTCTGAAGGTTGTGCTGGATGCATAACAGGTGATTAATAAATTATAGTCATTACAGTTTACTATGCATTCATCAAAGATTTGGGTTGAAGCTACAGAATGCAATCATACTAGCTTAGGAAAATAATGAGATTTATTAGAAGAACACTGGATAAGCAAACTATGGGCTGGGAAAGTGCAGCCAGGCTTCAGATTCTTAACCAACATTAAGAATTCAAGTGCAGTTTCCAGAACTCATCCCTCTCTCTCTCTCTTTCACACCTTCACTCTCTCACTTTCTCTTTCCTTTGTTCCTTCCTGTAAGTTAGATTTCTTTTTAAGTTTTGTGTTGTAGACTTAACTCCTCTGCATGGAAAAAATAAGACTGACTCCCATTCTCTGTGGTTCTCACTCCAAACGTTTTAGAGTAGATTTCTGTTTTGTCCATTTTGTTGTCGATGTCTACCCCTGCCCCAGTTAACCATAGCCAGTACACAGGGCAATGGCGATCATACAGCTGTGTATCAAAGTTCCATCCCAGAGTGCAAAGGATTGTTGTCAGATGAGAAACGCTAAGGATTACCATTGTAATTATTTTAGAACCTGAGCCTATAAAGATAGCAAAATTAAATCCCTATTCTCAAACTGCTTAAAGTTGTGTGTTTAGAGTTATGTTAGAGAAAGGGAACAAGATGAAAGTATAGACAAAGAGTGTCTAACTTGGAGGGTTGGGGAGGCAGGGAGGGTCATGAGTTATGTGGGAAGTGAGCTGATGGTGAAAGACATGGTGTATGCATATACACACATACATGTAAGCACACATATATGTGCAGGAGGGAGTATTGTGAGTGAAGATTCTCCAAGCAAAATGAGTGTCATTTACAAAACCAGTTAAACCTCAGTAAGCTTTCTGTCTTTGGGAATTCTTGGGCAGTTTACTATGGCTATTTATACGGTCTGTTAGGCCTTGTGGACATGGAAGAATCTTAACCAAGCACACCTTGAAATGTCTTTCATGACATGTGATGGGGTTATAGGTGGATGATGGATTATAGGTGGTGGGCACCATTTAAGGATTTAAATTAGGAAAATGATATAATCAGAGTTATTTTCTAGAAAGATCATTTTGACAGTACAGAGAATAGGGTATGGGGAGAAGCAGGCAGAACAACCTGACGAATCTTATAACTCAGGTAAGACAATAATAATCAGAACTATGAAAAGCAATCTGAGAGACAGTGATGAGGTGGAAACGATAAGGCCTGTGACCTACCAAACTTACGGGAGAAGAAAAGAGATAGGTGTGGGTCATATATGCACGGGATGCACGGAATAGCAAATGGAAGGCAGAGCCAGATTTGGGAGAGAAAGACATTGAGCTCCTATTTGGATACCTTGAGTTTGACATGTTTGTGGCTTCAGCCCACCCACCACTTCTCTTTTCTTCCCTTGCTGTCAACAACGCTTGCGCTCTCTCTGCTCTTCAGATGTCTATGTAGGACAGGTGCATACACTGCTTTCTCTGACTGCAGTGTTCTTCCCACTATTTCTCACCAACTTAAGTGTGACCTATCACCGAATTGCAATTCAATATTTATTTTCTCTGTATGTTCTTCCTTGTTTCTCATCTTATGGTATCATGGCCCCAGGTACCTCTTATTCACAAGATTATCATAGTTATAGCTTTACATTTTGTTGGAGAGAAAAATTACACCCAATATTTGTTAAAAATAGCAAAGAATACTTCATTCAAGATGATTGCAGTGAGGGTCAGGACTATTAAAATAGGGGGCAGAGATTGAACTCAGCTCTGAACAGAACAGGGCCAAGATTTGCGGCCAACAAGCAGATGGAAAATCACTAAGAGGAACCCGGTTCAGGTAGAAGGTTAGAGGAAGAGGAGGCACATTCAATATCGAGGTAGGGAGTTCTTGACAAGCTGGCTTAGCAGGCCAAGGACAGGGCCAGGGATGAAACCTCGTCAAGAAGACAGCACAAAGAAGACCAATAAAAGTTTGGTCAAAGAGGGAGTTCTTGCCAATTTATATGGGTGGTTGTTTTGATAACTATTGTATCTTCCATTAGAATGTAAGCTCCGTAAGAATAGAGATCCTGTCAACTTCTGCTCATCATTTTATTCCCAACCCTAGAACAGTTTCTGGTAATGTTATGTACTCAGTAAATATCTTTCAAGTCATAGAAAGTAGATGTCAAATTTGGGGTCTCAGTCACAGCTTTCTATGTACTATTCCTTCTGCTTCTCACCCTCCGTTCAGTGTCTCTATTCAATCATAATGCACTGGGCTTTCTTTAGAGGTTGGTTGAAGTCCCTCCTTCTCAACAAAGCCTTCCCTGATAGATTTACTTTCAATGGTATTCTATTTCTCTGAACTACAGTAAGTCCTTATTGTCTGTTTCATTTATCAAGCATTTAATCATATTCTTCCTCATTTCTTAATGAATTCAGCTACATGATTCCCACAACAACTAGATTATGTGCCCTTAGAGAGTAAGAAACTTGTCAGAAACCCTTTGCTTTAACTTCAGCACAGAGAATGTTGTTATCACCTGGTAGTGCTCAGTCAGTATCTCCAAACAAGCACGTGACTTCATTAATTAATACAGTTAATGCTTAGCCCTAAAGAAGTTTATAATTAGTAAGAAGAATGGGATAAATACTTACCATTTTTCTTACAAAAATAATATAATTTATCTGTCTAGGCAAGTAAAGCTGCCTTCAAAGAGATCACCTTGGGAGATAATACCACTGTTGTTAAAATATATTCATTGCTCAGAACGTACTCAGAATTCCTTTTTTTGGCATAACATATGCCTGTTTGACATATTTCCAGATGCTACATGTATATCTATACTTGTCACGTAATAGCTATGATCACAACAAGGCAATTGTCCTGTTCATTTACTATTATCAGAAAGAATGGCTCTAGATCAGCTGTTCATTTTTTTTTTTTTGTCACTTGTCCTTCAAAATTTAATTGGCTTACAACCAACAATTCTTGATAGTGGGTCAAATCATTCCATTACATTGTGATACATTTGGCAATCAGTGTACATCAGCAGGTTCACCCAGAAACTACATTACTTAATATTGGCCTACCTATGGGAATTTTTGGAGATATTTTTATTGCTGTGTTGGATGATTGATATCACGTGCTTTGAAATTTTTCTGGGATAAAATTATAGTCATTTGGCTTTGTATATTAAGCCATGGGGACTTGAACCCCTAGTATCCCTGTTTTGTAAAAGTTGCCAACCTTATCCGTCATTCAAATGATGGTTAAAGCATTTCAGTCATTCTGCGTTGGTAACATAACTACCAGCATTCTAGTGTTTGGCAGAAACCCCTCTTGTCCTTTTTTACTATCGTTCCACTCTCATTAAAGTTCAGTTGCAGAAAGGGTTATTAATCCAGGTTGTGTAGTTAATCCATTAGTCGAATTAAATTAAGACAACTGCAAGTTTTAGCTTATTATCAAATTATTTATATTGTAATCCCCTTTGATATTATTACATAATTCACTGCAGGCCAAGAGCAAAAGAAACAGATGATGAAAGTTGTTGTTTTCTTTTGAAGGGTGTGATGGAGGAAAGTGCCTCTTGTAACTTTCACTCATTGTGAGCTCACTGTTGTCCAGTGACAACATTCTCCTACTTCGTGGGCATGGCACTCTGTCCATGGGCACTTAGCGTCTTCCCACTGGATGCAAGAGGACACTATGGCTTATAGCTTATAGATGGGTCTCACGCCCAAGTCTCTGTGCCTTAGAGTCTGTGTTCTTAAGAGTTGATGAAAAACCATGGAGTTTTCTGATAGGCTCAGTACTGGGAGAGAAAAAAAAAAAAACGCGTCTCCTGAGAAATGAGCTCACTTTTACTTTACCAACCACTTGGCTATAGTAAGAGTGTGTTTCTCTTTTCTGAGGTTGATAGCACAGAGTCAAATTTGCCACCCACTGTCCACATCTGTATAAGATTTTAAAATGTATTTTTTAAAGATTTTATTTATTTATTTGACAGACAGAGATCTCAAGTAGACAGAGAAGCAGGCAGAGAGAGAGGAGGAAGCAGGCTCCCTGCTGAGCAGAGAGCCCGGTGCGGGGTTCCCAGGACCCTGGGATCAGGATCTGAGCCAAAGGCAGAGGCTTTAACCCACTGAGCCACCCAGGCGCCCCTTAAAACGTATTTTTGTACTGACTTTCTGTGTACTTGTATTTTCTTTCTTATGCTTATCTTCTCTTCACACACATTTTTTCATGTATTTATTTCATTATGCTAGATAGTAGATACTTCCGCATGGTGTCACAAATCCAATGTGGTAATTACAGTTTACATGGTTTACTTACCTATACTATCTCCTTGCAATATAGTAAGAGAGGTGAATTCCCATTTTACAGATGGGAATTAGATTACATAATTATATAATCCCCATACGAGATTACCCAGTTAGCGAGTATGGGAAAAGGCCTATAACAGATCTGGCCTTACTTTCTACAGCTTTGGGGGGGAGGCAACATTTCCCCAACACATTTCTCTGGTGAGTTGGGTCTGAAATGTAGTAACAGATGCTTATAAAAAATAATTTTCAAAAAGTCTGTGGTCAAATATGTCGGCCAAAATGTGTATAGCATCTCTCTCCGGGGAGTTGAAAAAAACTAAACGCTTTAAATTCTATATGAAACCCAGCAATAAATAAGGCAGTCACTAAATTTATAAACTACTGGGTCAGATGGGTATTTTAAAGTGTATTTGGCCCAGAACCTTTTCTTTCTTTTCATTTAAAATTTCTATTAACATTTTCCTGGGAGTTGTTATTTTTAAAGCAACAGCTTGGAAAATGTTGGTAAATGGAATAAAAATGTTGAAGCAGAAATGTAAGCAGCAACTAGATGTTAGGCTAGCTCTCTGCTAACCAGCAGTGTGACCTTCATTCAGTCACTTAACCTCTTTAGGTCATAAGATCATCCTGTGTTAAATTATAGCTTTGAACTAGATGCCCTTGAATGTGCCTCTCAGTGCTAACATTTTTGATGCCTGACTCTAAGTGCAATCTCATTTGAGACAGGTTCAAGTGTATACTTAGGTTTGAGGGTTGAATGTAGCATCCAGAATAGCTTTGATTCAAGAATAAGCTGAAAAACAGTAAAGTTCTAGTTCATCAAGATATATTAGGGCGGCACTTCAAAGACACAAAGGAAGAATATCATGGCCCAATTATGGGGATGAGAAGGGGGAACAGGGAAGAAGGAGCACAAGGAGCAGCACAGAATCTTCCCTTTTCCAAAAGAAAAGGCAAGTCCAGATCCTTTGGCAGAATTTTCAGTTGCAAGAAGGAGATGGAGTAAAGAGAAGGATATTTATCAGTCAATTATTGCAAACTAGAAATTGAACTTATCTGCATTTTTCTCCTATTTATAATATTCTCCAAGTTGTAGGAAGCTCAGAGGGGAAAAAAAAATAGAATACATAAAAAAGCTGATGTCCCTTGCAAAGTTAAAAAAAAATCACATCACATTTTATGTTAGGCTTTTAAAATGGGAAAAAATAATTACACCTCAAATTGAGAACATTGTTTGACTGTAATATCTCTTTTCAAGTAGATTCTACTAATTCCAGATTTAGAAAATGAAAATGTGTTCATAGAAACCATCAGAGCAAGGCAGATGGAATAAAGTATTTGAAAAATCTTAAAGCTGCACTTGAATTATCACCTTTGGATCTGCATATTTGAAATATATTATTAAAAGCCTTTCTCTAGTACTGTTTTATACCATCTTCTGAAATGTACAGAGGGGGATCATTAACTGTCCTCTACTTTTTTCTGAGGACTGAATAAAAGGAGGACAGATCTTAACAGCAGCAGGAAGGAGCAAAGTTAGGTATTAGGTGAACCGGCAGGTTAATTAAATGATGCAACTCTATAAACCTATACATGCTCTAGATTGCCTTCTATTTCTATAATTTATCCAAATCCTGGTTGGGTTTGCAAAAGGACCCAGAGACTCTTCTTACTCTTCTACTTCTTTCCCAGCCTGGAAACCTATTTAGGTCTTTGCCCAAATGCCAATAATTCTTTGAGGTGCACACAGATCCTGCCTTTCTTTGATAGAAGTGGTTCTTTGCTTCATGTAAAACTCTGTTATGCATTGCTCTTTCTCCTACTAATCAATAACATAAGCTTTGGTACTTTATTATAGGAGCATGTAAATGGTGCTACATAGGCTACCTCCCTGACTTATTAGTTAATGGCTACGTTTGGTTTTTCTTGCCAAAGGTACTGAACATTTTTTCAAATCAATTCAACAAAGAGTGTCTGCTCTTTGTGCTGGGTACTGATGGGATCTTAAAGATAATGAAAGCACTGTCCCAGAACTACAGGAGCTTAGTGTCACACAGGGAGTGGCATACATGCAGCTGATTAGAAGATGGAGAACCCTGGAGCATGGATGGAGAAGGCATTTTCTAGGAGGTAATGAAGGGAAACTTTAGGCAGATTAATCCTACTGTGGAACACAATGTCTGGCACATACTGGTTCTCGGGAAATACATTTGGTTGCATGAATGAATGAAGAGATGAATGTATCATGATAGGAAAAGACATCAGGGATGTGAAGTTTAAAAGGAAGAACAAACATGAACATTAAATAACAAGGACTCCATTTAATTGGCTTTTCCACGAAGGGAAGGTAAAGGAGATAAATTTGGAAACGCAGGTAAGAACAAGACATTTGAGTGCTTAAATGAAACAATCTATGGTTTGTTCTTCAATCTGTAGGTAATGAAAAGAAAGATGGACTTTGAGCAGGGGACTGATATATATGTAAAAGTACTGATATATATATATCTTGAACTTATCTGCTTTCATATCATGATTCTTATAATAAATGCACAATATACGGTAGGTGCTCACTAATTCCTGAATTACTGTTTTGAGTTCTAATTAAAAAGTAGCAAGGTTTTAAATAGAAAATGTGGGAGTCACATTTATTAAAAAAACACTGATCTAGGAGGCGATCTCACAGTCACTGCAGAGAAAGCTATGAAGCCCAGTGAGGTTCAGCAAGAGCTGGATCAGACCTAGGTCTCCCACCTCCAGGTCAAGCACCATCCTTCCGCTGCCTTAGACTCCAAAAGGCGAGCTACCCACGCCCACAGAGGCTTCCAGGCAGAGCCTAATCTCCATCGATCTCATCTGAAAGGGTGGAATGCTTCAAGTTTCAAACTTAGCCACCCTCGAGAGGTACCAGGGTCGATATTTGCCTCCCAGGTATGAAGCGCTCTGTGTCTAAGCTGTATCTTGATGCCGAAGCTTAAGAACAGTTTAGGAGAAACTAAAACTTGAATCTGAAAACTGACCTTCATCAAATTTTAATTTTACATCTTAAAACATTAATAGTTAAGAATCAGAGTTAAGCAGTGTTTATCGAGTGCATAGTGTGTACAAGGCAGTGTGCCAGGTCTGTGGGGTGGACTGGAGTGGAACCTTTGTGTGGATCCTGGTCCTGGCATTTTCTAGGCATTTCTTAGATGAGCTGTTGCCCTTTGTTAGTCACTTTCCTTGTCTATAAAATGAGAATAATAAAACCATTTTTCCAGGTCTCTTTTGTGGTTAGATGCAGTATAGAATTTGGTCTTGGCTAGCCAGTTAAAAATAGCCAAGACAGGTCTCCACTCTCAAAGAATTTGCCTCTAGTTAGGGAGACAGGGCTGGAGCACGCAAAAAGTTAATTAGTAACAAAAGATTAAAATAACAGTTCCAGACAACAATAGGAAAGATGTCACAAGGCTGTAAAAGATTAATTGCCAAATGAATTCTTTACACAGTAAGAATCCAAAGAAAGAGTGGATCATTAAAGATTAGGAAGTCTACCAATTTCATCAACCCCTCCTTCAATGTGGGGGGAAATGTGGGGGAGGGGGGCAAGAGATCCCACACCCAAAGTGAGCAACCCTGGATGCTCAGAGCCCATGTGGGAATCTAGCCTGGTCTCAAGAGCACCTGACCTGGTCTCCCCCTGAGTTGCGTACGCGATCTCATCTCACCTAATAACAAGGCCATGTTCATGCTAATATTCCCTAGGGTACCTAGAACATAAGATAGTCCATTAATAATGCATCACCAGGCCTTTTTTGATTGCAAGTGGCAAAAATACAAGTAACTCAGTCCAGCTTTTTGAAATGTGAATTTATTGGCTCGATGGTTAACAAAAGAGAGGGTGCAATTCCTGGCTCCAGGCACCCCTGGATCCCTGGTGCCAGGTGTCCTCATCAGGACCCTGCCTCTCTCAATCCCTTTGATCTGCTCTCCTCATCTCAGGGATGCGGTAGGGGGCAGGCCCACCCTCAGGAAAGCTCTCTCCACAAAACAGAGCACACCTCACCCGCATCATCCTAAGGACTGCTAACCACAGAGAAAAGAGCACCAGCCATTTCTCTGGACTCAGGACCAGTCCCTTCCACGATGGTGTGGCTGGGTGCATGAGAACATGGAAATGATCAGTCCTTCTGGATCATGGAGAAGGGTGCTCCCCAAAGGGAAAGATTCAGGACTGGCAAAATGGCAGTACATGGCTATTTCATGGTAAATTCTAACTTGTTCATATTTTCCACATCATGAGAGGTAGAAGAAAAGCTACAAAGTCGTGCCTTGATGAGTGTGCATACCAATTCACTGGTGTGTATGAGTGAGCGAGTGCATGTGCAAGTGTGTGTAGCAGGCAGGGAGGGCCGAAGAGGAGCGCCAGCACTGGTGCTCAACTTTTCCCCTCATGCAAGACTCACCTCAGGTCAAAGTCCTTCTGATGGGGAAAAGATACCATAAACTCATGGCCATGTTATTCTATTATTTCTCGAATCTGCTGCCATGTTGGAAAGAAATACTATGCTTGAATTTTCCCAGGACTAAGAGAAGTCTCTGTGGATTTCCATGTGTCCATTAGGTCACAGACCTAGCTCGCTGAGCTGGGGGTGGGGGGTAAGGAGGCAGAGTGGAACAGGTCCCCAGGCTGTAACAACAGAAGCAGGCTACACACCCTGCCACCCTGTGCTGTGCTCAGCCCTTGGGCTTCTGCTTGATTGATTCGCTGGTGCTTGTCCAGGCCAGGCTGTCATTAAATTCCTTGGCCACGGTCCTGTTTTGCTTTTGGCTAGGGCCCTTGTTTTTAAAATGGATGCCTGGTCTATAATGAGCAGCACAACTCAAGGCAGGTTTAAAGACTTTCTGGGTCAGTGGGCCAGAACGAGGTACAGAGGTGAGGCACAGGGAGCAGGGGGCAGATGGCAGCCGTGCCGACTGGTGCAGAAAGGGAAGGGGCCCATAGAGCTGCCGTGGGCCCCCAGACACAGCCCGTGCACAGGTTTTAGTGCCCGAGTGATGGGCTGCTGGGAGGATCTGACACCCAGAGGGGTCTTGCAGGTGTAAGACAACCCTCCTGCTCCCACATGCCTGGCTGGAGATGCAGTAATTAGTGCTATGGCTGGGGGAAGGTGAGCTCTTCAGCTGCACTGACAACCTAGGGCAGGAGGTCCTCCAGACAGGGGAAGGCCCGGCAGGAGGCTTCAAGGGGTGGGCACCTTGAAATGCATTCCAAGGAAGTGAGCTGGAACAGAAGAAGGGAAGGCTTTCAAGGCTGTGTTGCATCACAGACTCCTTCTGAGGGCACGTATTCCTTCTTTCAGACCTCATAGCGCAAAGAGCCAGCTTGCTGGCTGCTTCTAGGACTCCCTGGTGCCCTGTCCTCCTGCTCTGGAAGAACTTTTTGCTTTCTGTGGTCTAAAGCAACGCAGGCAACGCCAGGCAGAGCTTATTTAGTTGCAGGGCTCCCTCTAGGGGCTGCCTTGGGAACTGAAGCACAAAAGCAAGGGCAGGTTGTTCCATCTCCGGGCTTGTCCGGGAAGCACTGTGCTAGGTGCTCGGCATGCCAAGACCAACCAGACATAACGCTGGATTTCAAGGAACTCTCAGCAGTGGAATGAGCTCCAATAAACAATTGGGCACAGTATGATAGGAATAAAATGGAAGCATGTGTGCATACTCTGGAGGAAGAAGCCAAAACTACTTGGGGATCCCAAGGGATGCTTCCTAGGGGATGTAGCACTCAAGGTGGGGTTAAAAGATGGGAAGACTTTTTCTTGACAGAGAAGGACATTCCAGCCAGAGAGAATGGCCTCTGCAACGGCACAGAAGACTGTCTGAAGCTGGTGAGAGGTGGGCTCAGTTGGATGGTAGGGAGTGTGCAGTAGAAATACTCAGACCTGAGTGGGGGTGTAAGAGAATGGCTGGGTCCAGATTCTTCCTTAAGCCTCAGTTTCTCTTCCTAGCAATGAGATTCTTAACTGGGTGATAAGCACAACTGAAATATGCTTCAAAACCTGGGCTGTCCAAATTTCTCAGCTTCCCTTTGAAGCTGAGAGGATTCCTACAGAGGCCCCGCAGCAGGAATCCATAGCCGATCGCCACAGCAAGGACTCAAGTGGGACCCCGCACCAGAGTCTCACAGCAGGATACCACAGCAAGATCCCACAGCAGGATCCTGCAGCAGGAATCCACAGCAGAGCCTCACAGCAGGACACCATAGCAGGGCCCCACAGCAAGACTCCACAGTGGAACCCCATAACAGTATGACCTTGCAGCAGAAACTCTAAGTGGGGTCCCACAGCAGGATCCCACAGCAGGACCCCACAGCAGGATCCTACAGCAAGACCCCACATCAGGACCCCACAGCAGGATCCTACAGCAAGACCCCACATCAGGACCCCACAGCAGGACCCTACAGAAAGGACCCACAGCAAGAACCCACAACAGGAACCCACAGCAGGACCCCAGAGCAGGACCCTAAAGCAAGATCCCACAGTGGGACTTCACTCCAGAGCCTCACGGCAGTATCCCACAGCAAGGATCCATTGTATAAGTTACTGGTCCTTTCACAGTCTACCTGGGAGATTCTTTTTTTTTTTTTTTAAGATTTTATTTATTTATTTGATAGAGATAACAAGTAGGCAGAGAGGCAGGCAGAGAGAGAGAGGAGGAAGCAGGGTCCCTGTAGAACAGAGAGCCCGATGTGGGACTCGATCCCAGGACCCTGAGATCATGACCTGAGCTGAAGGCAGAGGCTTAACCCACTGAGCCACCCAGGCGCCCTACCTGGGAGAGTCTGACAGAAGCTACCATCTGTCACCTCAAGAAGAGGTAAATGTACACCAACCCCACATATAAAATTAAGAAATGGGCTATGAACATCAAATACATTACTGTGTGTCAAAACACTTCATCCCCTCATCCCCTCACTCACTTAGGAGCTCAGCAGACTTTCATTGAGCTTGTACCTCACACCATAGGTCAGTCAGGTACTGAGAGGACAAAGGAACTTTGTACAGAACTTGCAATTTGGTGGGAGTCGTTGGCTGTCATGAATAAGCAGGATGCAGTGTCCAGTGAGACTCCTGTCAGGTGTCTCCAGAGTGTGAGGACAGCCCTGACAGAAAGGGAATGGGGGGGGGGGTGTTTGAGAAAGTTTCCATCAAAGAAAAGTTCATCAGGTAGGCTTAGTCTTTGCAGACAGAAGCACTGACTTCTAACTTTGCCCTCCACCACCAGTGATGACAGAAGGGCCTCTAGCCCCAACACCGTGAGCACAGCCTGGGGGATGCTGCAGGAAGGTCCTAGAGAAGATAGCCACATTGAGTATCTGGACTTCGATCCCCCTTAGTCTGCTCAGGCTGCTAGAACACTGGGTGGCTTACACAAAGCATTTATTTCTCACAGGTCTGGAGGCTGGGATGCTCCCTGACGGAGGTGCCAGCATGGTCTGGTGCTAGTGAGAGTTCTCCTCCCACCTTCTCACTGTGTCCTCCTCTCAATGGGGTTACCTCCCAGAGGCCCCATCTCCAAACGCCATCTCACATTCGCATGTGATGAATTTGGGAAGGACACAAACATCCAGTGGTCCTTTCTGATTCTAAACCTTCTCATTTATGTTTTTAACTAAAACCTGTTGCAAATCGTTCTCACTAAAAGCTAGGTGGGGCCTCCTGCTTACACCCGTCTCTCCATAACGCGTTCTGCACCCACACTCTCTCCCACTCCGTCCATCTCCACTGCACTGTGTGGTCCATGAACAAGTCTTGTTCTGTGCTGAAACTCCAGCTCCTGGCCCCACGTCTGGCACAGAGTAGAAATCCCAAATGAGTAAGTAATGAATAGAAAAATATGTGAAGAAGCAGACCCTGGCAAGGTCTTCAAAGGATAGAAGCAGTGAACACACTCAGGTCCTTCAAACTGATGCGAGTTTTTCTCCACCTTCAAGGCACTCAGTGGCTCTTGCAAGTGAAAAGACGTGAGCACAGGGGGGACCAGGTACTCTGTGGGGATCCAGGGAAGGGAACAGCTCGCTTAAGGAGATCCATGAATATGCAATGCCAGGCCTATCGGTGTCCTCCCAGCCAAACCCTGGTCTCAGGCAGGGTTACAGCTAAAATCTTCCACAGAGGAGAGGAGAGCCTGTTTTAGGGATATCCATTTCCACAAGGATTTATGGGTCCCCTGGTCACATAGATTTCATTTTCCCTCCAGGTCCACACAGCAGCCACACAGGCATTCGCTGGGGCCTTAGACTTGAAGGGTCTCAAGTCCCACCCAGAGCTACTGGCAGAGAACCTGCATTTTGACAAGCCTCCCAGGTGGGCAATCAGTGTGCCTGGGCCATGAGAGTCACTCCCTCTCGGTCCCGTTTGGTTGACTCAGAGTCAGTTCTGCTGTCTGACTATCTGCATGTCTGGCTGGGATGCTATAGCTATGTCTACAGATTGGTCAGTGGCTCTTGGTGTGGGTGGGTGGGAACCCTCTTTACAGCCTGTGATGAGTTTTCCTCTTGTGGCATTCCTCTGCTCACACTCACCCGGACCTGGCTCTAACACCTCTGGTAAGATGTTCGCCTTCATGTCAAATTAATTCTGTAAAACTGTTTCGCTAACGTGGCTGAAGTTCAAAAAGCATTCCCAATGAGAGGCTTCATTAAGAGGGAAGAGCAGAACCAATCTTCCTGTCCTCTAGGAGAACCATCCCAGCATGCCTCCAACATCTTAGAGGAGCAGAGGCAGACTGCCGCAGGCTGGAGAAGGTCAGGATGCAAGAGGTGGAGGGAATCTTAGAGATCTCACCGTTGCTTCCAAACGGAGGGTGGTTAGGGAGCTGATGAGCCCACTCGGTGGGTGACCTGGGCTGGAGACTGAGTGGGAGTGAAGCCTGGCCACTCCCTGGCCTCCAGCAGTTCCTGTGGTATGTGGCCACCCCTGTCTGTGCTCTTTGCAGGGTTTCTGCTTTCTCTTCACCCAAGGATAAGTTTAGAACACCTCAGGTACATTGTATACTTTCTCCCTTCTCATAAAGGGGATTTTAATTTATTTTAAAAGAAATCAGACTGCAGATCACAAGTTGTTTCCACTAAGATCAAGAACAAATTAAAGGTTAGCAATAACGGTGAATACCACGTACATCAGCTGCCCATCAAAAATATGGGCCCTTTCCACAGCCTTCCTGCACCATAGAGGTCTGGCCTTGAACACTTCCCGGAGAAAGGGAAGTTACTCTGGAATAAGATAACCCTGCTATGAGCTCCGAGTCATAGGGTCACTTTTTCCCTCTGTTGAGCTTAGGTGTGGCTCCCTTGACTTACAGGAGCACAAATGTGTCCCAAAAGTGGGGCAATGCCATATCGAATACTCTTGCCAACAACCCCAGTGTTCATTGTGAGACAGGACCAGGAGAGCAGCTGAGGCAGGCATGTATGCAAAAACTGGGGGGAGGCAAAATGGGAACTGAGGGTGGCCGGAAAGAATCCTGGAGTGGGGATGAGCCGGGATGACCAGAGGGAGAACAAGCATGACTTATCTGCGGGGACACAAGGAGACCAACCCACACAGCGCAGAGGCTTTTTCTGGCTCAGGACTTCTCTAAAATCTGTCATTCACAACCTTGTAGTGTGTACTTTGCATCTGTCAGGCAGTGAAAGTATAGCATAGAATAAAGGATGTATCTGTGAATGTGGTGAGGGGTTATCCTCTAATAGGAGAGATTTCCGGTTTCACAGCTTAAATTTGGAGTTACCGCCAGGACTACGAAAATCCACGGGCAGGGAGCGCCCTCTGGTGTTCTACTGGAGTCAATACAAGAAGTGAATTACTGCGCTAAGGAAAGGAGCTTAATGAATTTCAGAGTCTTGGACTGGGGGTGATTTCAGGGGTTGTGTACTTCCTTCACTGCACAGAAAAGGACCAAGAGGCATGGACGGGAGAAGTGGGGGAAGCTAGAGTAGAATAGAGGCGTCTAAACTTCAAAATCCCGTTGCCTTGCATTTTATTGCTTTTCTTTTTCACTCAGGCACAGACCAGTGAATGAATCCTACTTCTTCCATTCTGGTAGGTCATCGTTGGGCCTTGCACAAGGGCCTCCTCATTCCTCACCCCTTCTTTCATTTCCTCTGTTCCTTGTCCTCCACTCCAGTCACAAATGTTGCTCCTGTTTGCACATCTAGTGTAAAAATGTAGGGAGACATTCAGCTGTTGGCAATTAGGTAAGTGATGACGTTTGGTATCTTGTTCCCATGTTTGCCATCCAGCATCACACTGTTGTCCTGTGTGTACTGAGTTCATGGCTTCTGATCGCTGTTCTGTGCTATGTATGTGCACAGCCTCCTGCCTCTTGGCCGCCCAGCTGACGTGCACCACGAATGTCTCCAGCTCCCCTCCACTGCCCCAGCCTGTCAGTGGGCACCCTTGCAGATGCACCCTTAAGGACACACATATCGGGAACTGATCTGTACCCAGAAGTGAAATTGCTGGGTTACAGAATATCATTTATTTAATGTAAGTGCTTCTGCATCTCTCTTCAGAATAACTGGTTCCATAAGGTTTCTGATATTTCCTGTTTCTCTTACAACACTTGCCATCATCCAGCTTTCCAGTCTTCGCCAGACAATTACGTGTGAAGTGATTTCATTCCTTTGCTCATCATTTTAATCTCTATTTATCTGATCACCAATGAGCTAAGATCACTTCTTGTAATGATAGCCATGTGAATTTCATCTTTAAATTGTTCATTTCTTTTGCCTATATTCCATTATAATTCTGTTCTTTTTTTTTTTTTTTAATGATTTGAAGGATTTCTTTGTAGAAAAAAAGTACTAATTCCCTGGGGTTTTTGGCATCTTCTCCTAATGAGTTGACTATTTTTAAAACATTTCCTTCGTTGACCAGAAATCCTTGATTCTGACACACTCAGAGTCATCAGTTTTCCTTGTGTTTTTTGCTTTTGAAGTTATTTATAGAAACTCAAAAAACTCTTCCCCAGTTCTAGTTCACAAAGACATGCTCCAACATTTCCCCCATTGATTATATAATTTCATGTCACATTTCAGTTTTTAAATCAAACAGAATCCAGCTTTGCAAGTGACACTGGGTAGGGAGGGATCTTGCTTATTTCACTCTCAATTTTAGACTGCTGTCTACTTCTCTTCTTTTACGTAAGCTGTCACACCAAGTCCCCAAGGAAACTGTGGACAGATCTGTAAGGCTTTGGGCCCTATTCCACGTGTCAAGGAAGCAATCCCTGAAGATTTCCTCACGATGGGCAGAACTCTGGATCTCTTAGAAAAATCCTTAGACATCCCCAGCCTTCCTGCTATCCAGACAGGGGTGCGTCCTTAAAGGCTCGTGTGGCTGTATGAGAAGCTCAGAAGTTGACTTTATCTGATTTTTCTCAGTGTCACACTGGGGAACCCAGGCTCAGGCAGAGACTGGCTCCTTGTGTCCAGAAACCAATGATTTTGTCTGTTGCAGGGTGCTCGCAAGGAAAAGGCATCAGCCACTGACTGTAGGTAGATCAATAGGGAAGAGCAAAATAAGGCATGTGCGTCGCCCCCCTTTGTCCCATGGCAACTGTCACTATTGGACCACTTAGTATTTTTCCACACTATCTTTTAAATAATGTGTTGCTAATAATCATTCAGAGTTGGCATAAGAATTGACATTTATTTTGTTTGGGTTTCACCTGCTTGAAGGAGGAGACCTCGGTGTATCAAAATGTAAATTTTGATACACGATACAATTCATATATCAAAATGTAAAAGATTATGAAGTGGGAGGCAGGAGATACAGTTTTCATCCAGCTCTGTCACCAACCTGAGCACTGACTTTGAGTCACTTGGTTCTTCGAAGCCTCAGTATTTTCATGATGACGACCATGATGATGATGGTGGGGGGACCTTATGTTCACACATGCTTTCACAGGGTGAGCCAGTGAAGGCAACAGCTTTGAAAGGCCACAGCACAGAGAAGGGCAGAGATCCATTGATTGGTCCCAGAAATGACCCTCTCCTTGAAAACCCGAGTCTTTAAGATGGAAGCAGTTTTGAAACAGGGGACTGGGGCAAATTATTTGGAAAAGTAAATGTAGAATTAGAGAGAAGTAGCCAGTTTGTTCACCAAAGATGTTCATATATTGACTTGAAAAGATATCTACAAATATTAAGTAAATAAAGCCAAAGATATTACAGTATTCAATTCCCCTGTCTATATACAAAAAACAAAAAAAAAAACAAAAAAACAAAAAAAAACAAGAAAGGTGCACAGATTTTATCTACATTTTTAGATGCAAAGAATAAATTATGGGAAGAATACAGAATTTTGGGGTGCCTGGGTGGCTCAGTGGGTTAAAGCCTCTGCCTTCGGCTCAGGTCATGATCCCAGGGTCCTGGGATCGAGCCCCACATCGGACTCTCTGCTCAGCAGGGAGCCTGCTTCCCCCTCTCTCTCTGCCTGCCTCTCTGTCTACTTGTGATCTCTGTCAAATAAATAAATAAATCTTTAAAAAAAAGAATACAGAATTTCTCTTAAATTCTGTAAATTCTCTTAAAGTAGTAATATCAGTATAGATGGGAGAGACAGAGATGATAGATTTTACATTAGATTTTTTTAATGTTTTTCAAGGTATTTCAATGAATCTGCATTAGGTTTATAATTCAAATAACAAAAGAAATTACAGCATGGTTGGCATTTTGGAGGCAGATTCGATTGTTGTCGGCTCCTTGCAGTTCCCACACGGATGTGATTTATACATCTGGGAAGAATCCAGGCCTCGAGAGGGCCCCACAGTCCTGGACCTTATCTCCTGCTTTCTTTTGCTCCCCAAAGTCAAGAGTGCCTCGCCCTTGAGGAAATGGGAGTCTTCTGTTTCCTGGACTTGTTCTAAGGAATCTCCTCCTCCCTGTTAAGTGGTCAGAATCTCCAGAGAAAATGGGCCATGTGTTTTCTTGACCAAGCCTTCTAGGGCCTCAAGTGTGAGAGACAACTTTGCTAACAAAGCAGTCTGTGTGGTAAGTGAGGGCGTCCAGCTTTGGAGCAGAAGAGCCTGCGGCAAACCCAGGCTTTCCACGCAACCTTCACATCCCCACAGGATTCAACAATATCCCCCAGTTTTCTCTGAATCCCCAGCACCTTGGAGAAATGTCATCTAGAGAGGCATAGAAAGAATGAGGGATTCACCTGTTACACAGCCTTGTCCACTCCTGTGTCTCCATGAAGGAGAGACTCTGAGACCCAATGAACATGTCCTCAGGCCCAGTCTTTGGAGGAAGTTGACTTCTCTGTGACCTAATAATAAAAGTCTGATGAGCATATAGCAGACTGCCCAACCAGTCCTGACAGTGTCATAGAAATATTGATCCTACAGTCACCTCTGGTATCTGTCAATGTCTACATTTTGCATCCTCGTGGCTACTTTAAAAGGAAGAGAGAGAGAGAGGGAGGGAGGGAAGGATGCCTGCTGCATCCCTCTGTTCTGTCTGACAAAATGCTTCTGAGGCTGACAGCAAGGAGCAGGGGATCTTGGGAGGCTCCAGTTTCCGCATTTTTCCTTTCTCTCTCGATTCTCTTGTCCCAACGTATTTGCTATAGACCCCATTTGCCTGTGAGTTGAAAATGCCTCTAAGATGATGCGGTGCTGGTGTGTAGGATGGGGCAGGTTCTGAGTGTGATTATTCACTCTGTCCTTTGCTGTGGGTCATTTTGAAAGGGAATGAAAGGCCGCTTCAGATGGCTGTCTTTCCAACTGCAGCAGCCTTTACAGCACGTAGAAGTTTGGGTTGCATGGAGATTGGGTAGTGACGAATGACCATGGATACAGCCAGATTTTCTGTTACTCCTATTTTTCTAAGAGTAAATAAACAAATTAGAACACAAGAGTGTTCTATCAGTCATCCTCTGCAAAGCAGTCTAATCTGGCTGGCTTTCACAGGGATCCTGGGCTCAAGAGTCCCACGAAAGTGTTGGTTATGACTTACTGTCCCCAGCTCTCAACTTCCTGCTCCCGAGAGCATTCACAAAGTGTGTCTAAAGTTAGGTGGCAAAGTTTGCTTTTGTCTCCCTCAAGCTGAGGGCTTCGAATTTCTTCTGCACCTGAAAGAGTGGTAGATCTCACAGCAATATATTATAATGAACTAATACCAGAAATACGGTTAGGTAGAGTTTCTAGAAGTCTGAGCCTCCCTCTAAGCAGAGTAAAGACGGGGTCACCTGTGTACTAGAATCAGAAAGGAATTCAGGGGTCTTGCAGACTAGCTCAAATATGATGCACAAATCCCTCATAAACATCTGGGGCCAGATGTCAAGGAAGCCACATAGATCTGTGACTTGGTGGTCTTAGAAAAATGAAAGATTATCATTTGAAATGAGTTCTAGAAAGATATAGATGTTTCAAGTGGATTTGCATATTGAGAGAAAGAATGTGGATTGACTTATTCTGTAGGGCCCCGAGGGCTCTGTAAAGATTGAACAAGCTATCTCGGCAAATAATGAATGAGATTCCCATTACTGGAGTCATTCATGTAGAGAATAGATGGCATGGGATGGAAGATAGATTAATATTTAAGAATATACATTTTGGAATAAGTCAAGCTGGTTTTGAATTCTGGCTGTGCTAGGTACCGTCTGTGACCTTGGACTGCTATCCTAAGACTGTTTCTTTATTCACAAAGCAGGTATGGTTATTCGTTGCTCTTCTTTTAAGGGATTTTGTGAGGTTTCAATGAAATACCGTATATGAAGCACATAGCATTGTACTGGGGTCAATAAACGGTTACTTTTTATTGTTATTGTTCATAATTGGCTGGCAAAAGCATTGCTGGGGGTTAAGCTGTCAAGACCAGAAGATATTTCCCTTTCCTCCCCATCCTCTGACTTCATGCTCACTAGCTGTTTATTGGGACTTTGCTGTGTGGCCGGCACCAAGCGATGCATGCTGAGTGCATGTGGTTAATGAAGTTGACATACACCTCTCCTCACAGAGCATGCACTCTAGATTCAGCGACGGCTTGTGTGTGCGGCAGGAGGAGTACCAACTTCAGTTCTGGGGGCAGTGATTTGACTAGGGCTGAGAACTCCCCGCACCACATACATCTCCTGTGAGGTCTTGGGTTCCCCTTGTTAGAATCTTGCTAATAAATTCTCTTGGCATTGCTTCTCTTTGGCCCCAGAGGTCTATGGAAACGTACTGTCTCTGACACCTGCTGTGACCCAGATCACATTCTTTCTGTCCACTTTCTATTTTAGTCAATGCTGCAATGAGAAGCTTCCTACAGGTGTACACAAAAGCGCTTCACTTCTCCTGCACCTTGCCTTTCTGCCGCAGGGCTCAGCGGTGCCTCTGGGAACCTCTAGTTGCCCAGACACTAACATGAGTGTGAGAAAGTTCACAAGCCATGGAGCAGCCCAGAACAAATGAGACGGTGGAGGTGGAGGGTATGTTCTTCTTGCTCTGCCCTTCGGGCAGGTAACCCTGAGGTGCACTGACAGGGTTCCCTAGAAGAACTGCAGGACTGACCCTCACCTGAACCTCAGTTTAGGTTTAGAGACTAAGTCAACATCTCTCTTTTGTATTGGCTTTTTCTCCTGAGTTTCGCCCTTCCCCATCACCCACACCTGTCACCTGGGATCACTTCCACAAACAGTCTGTCTTCATGCGAATCTTTGTCTCTGCCTCTGCTCTCCTGCATCAGGGAAGCCTGGATCCCAACACTCAGTTAAGGTCCCTGTCTCTGTAACTGTAACTCACCCTTTGGGGTGCCTGGTTGGCTCAGTCAGAAGGGCATGTGACTCTTGATCTTGAGGTCATGAGTTCGAGCCCCGTGTTGGATGTGGAGATTGCTCAAAGTTAAAAATAAATAAATAAACTCTTTGGCACTTAGAACCCAAATGTGTTTGTTGAGGGAGAGAACGTGTTAGTAACGTGTCCCAGGCCCACTATGGAGACTCGTCTGATTATTCCAGGCACACTACTCTGTCCCCTCTTCAAGCCAGCGTTATACTCAGAGTTCACTCACCCCTTTAGCACTGAACTTAGCACTTAATTCTTCTCCAGTGAATTATGCTTTCCTAGTTGGAAATAATACAGCAGTTCCAAAATATAGTTTATGTTTTATAAACTTATTCCACCTTTGACCACTGTGCAGTTCCTGGAAGTAAGTCGACTAAGGATAAGAATGAATTTTCCTTTGAGTGATATCCCATAGGTAGAATTCACCATGAATTTCTTTTGGTGGGGTTACTCGCATCCTTTTTTTCTACTTCCCTTTCCTAAATGCTTTTGCTCCTCCCTAAAATTCATAGAAGGATTATGCTTACATTGTTTTTCAATTATAGTACATGTTTAGTCTTCCATTTATTTCCTTAAATAAAAAAAATTAATAGCATTTTGAATGATTGTCATAGTAGGTTTTTGGAAATTCAGATATAATTCGCATAACACAAAATTTACCATTGTGAAGTTTACAAGTCAGTGGTTTTTAGCATATTCACAAACTCATATACCCATCACCATTAGTTAATTCTAGAACATTTTAGTCACCACGTAAGAAACACATACCCCCACCAGTAGGTTGCGATCTCCTCACTGTATAACTTTATTTTGCCCATTCCAGAATAAGCATCCTAACTTAGTACACAATGTTCCTTTTTTTTAAATTTAATTATTTATTTGACAGAGAGAGAGAGAGAGAGACAGAGAACAAGCAGGGGCAGCAGCAGAGGGAGAAGGAGAAGCAGACTTTTCTGCTGAGCAAGGAGCCCAATGCAGAGCTTGAACCCAAGACCCTGAGATCACGACCTGAGCCAAAGGCAGATGCTTAACCAACTGAGCCACCCAGGTGCTCCCAGTACACAATGTTCTTTCAGGAATTTGGTGATTGGTGACAGAGGTCTGCACTGTATGCACAATTTTGACTTAAATATTTACTAACTCTGTGACTTTGGATGAGTATTTTATCCTTCCTGAGCCTGTTTCCCACTTATAAAATGAGAGGATTGGGCTCCATAATGAAGATTTACTTTTGGATTTGCAGGATCTTAAGAAGAGATGGTTGTATAGGAGTCTGATGAATGCAAAGTCTCCAGAATTTTTAATGAATGCTAATTGATGCATTTTTCTGGAATTCAGATATTTAGCAAAACTTTGAAAGAGTCTAGCACCCTCTCCACCACTTAACAAATGAGTAGCTAATGGACTAAATAAAGCACATGTTTCAGCTCTAACATCTCGGTACTGTCTATAGTTTACATTTGAGAAAGAGGTGTTCGGGGAGTGACTTGCCCCCATCACACAGCGGGCGCACAGCACAGGGCGGAGTCCTGGGCCGGTGATTTCTAGAAGTCCTGTTATTCCTTTAATAAACTCTGTGTCTCAGAATCAGAAAGGTCTCCAAGTCTCACTTTCTACATCTAAATATATAATGAATATTCCTCATCTACTAGTAATACCAGAGTTGCCCCTCACAGATACAATACGAAGATTTCAAAAAGAGGTTTTCAATGTAGAAAACACTCAACAAATCACATTTTTATTCTTATTCTGCTTGTGAGAAGGGATCATGGCTACCTGTTTTACAAAATATCCCTGTAGCACATGAGCACATGTACACATATTGCAAATATATATATATATATATATATATATACACACACACACATATTGCATATATATATATAATATATATATAATTGTTTTTTTGTTTTGTTTTGTTTTATTTTGTTTTGTTTTCTTGGCTGAGTTGTGGAAATGCCTGGATATCTGAGCTCTGCACTGGTTCCCTTGAAGCACAATAAAACTGGGTTGTCCCAGCCCATCTCGCTGTGCTTGGATGGGGCAGAGCCATCATCTCTGGTAGGATCTGAGAAGCAGTGAATATGATGCCTGTCTTGTGCAGTACTTTGCACACACCAAAGTGAAAGATTTTCTTTTTTTGCAGATGAAACATATCGGGGTATGTTTAAAAACACCCTGTCTCGTCTGGCCCTTTGAGAGTGTGCACTGCAGGGAGAGCCTCTGTTCTGTCTCCTCATTCCTTTTGCAGGGAGCACCCTTATTCACCTGGATGGGCGGAAAGGAGCCTGGTTTGTTGGGCAAGGATGTGCGGTGACTTTCAGGAGATTGGTGGCTGCCCCTGTGCTTGCCGAAACATGGGAGCTCAGGTGTGACCTCACCTGCCCACCTCTTGGTCCTGACAGAGTCCTAGGGACTAACACCCTTCAAACCAGAGCCCATGCCCTCCAAGTAATGCCTGGCACAGCATCAGTTTCATCCTTTCCGCTGCCTGCCCCGACCACCCAGCCAGCGTGAGCCCAGGCAATGGGAGCTAATTATAACATCAGCTTAGACACAACATAATTATAAAGGAAACTGCGACAAACGACATGGATTTATGCATTCCAAAAACCAACTGAACATTACTTTGGGTTGTATCCTCTTTAGGAATTAACCACATGGTGGCTAGTTCTCTCCATAGTTTTTTAACATCTGAGAGTGGAGAGTGAGTGTGTGTAACTATGTCCCTTTGTCCACCTGCAGGAAAACTTGGGGCTGGGCTGCTGGTCACCCATGTCCCCAGGTGACCCGACATCCACTTACACCCAGGAGCTCTGCAGAAATTATGAAATCGTGAGCCCAAATAGAGCAGTAGGAGAGAATTTAGCAACTGGCAGAAGCAGGGCCAAGGGGCTCCAGGAGCTTTAGACAGAACAGGGACAAGCAGCGGAGCACAGAAAATTGACATTGAAAGTTGCCTGTTTGAAAGACACGACAGCCTTTGCTTGCTGCAGAGCTAATTATTATGCAAATTTATGCTAATAAACTCTGCCTTGAATGTTGTTGAGAAGCTGCCTTTTCCCGTTAACATAGCTGTAATGAGAGGTAAATTTGTAATGCAGATGCCCGAGGTAATATATCCTAAATCACTTTATGGTGTAAGGGACTCTCTCTCACCCCACCCGACACAAATGTCAATTTAAATTAGTTTTTGCTTTGCATATTTATTGAAGCTTTATTTATTGTTAATATGTACTAAGGACACCAACTAAACAGCCCCCACTACTTGTTAGAAGTGGAATTAGCAGAAAGCTGGGGACTGGCATTTGTTCATCAGGAGATGGTAGATTTTTTTTTTCTTCCTCCAGCCAGAGCTGCAGTATCAGCTTGGATGGTGCCAAAATTGCTCACGTGCCTCCCTCCTCTGAGCTTGCTATCAAATTAGGTTCTGCAATGAGTGAGCAGATCTATGATGGTAATTATTACCGGGCATTTCTAAGAGCTAATAGTCTTTGCACCTCTACCTTTGTACTTGCAAAACCCCCCGGGGAGGCAGAACTGGCTCCTGCCCAGGAAAGGGAGTGTGGTTGAGGCACCAACATTTGTCCCCTTTAGAAGCTCACACATGTGCGTGCACGTGTGCACACACACATGCACACAAACACCTAAGTACACATGCCCTCACACACTCCTATCTACATGTTAGGGCTCACACTCAGCGTCTTGACCCTGGCTGCACTCTAATTTTTGTAGGTCAGGCACACATTTCTTTATAGTCTTGCACACATACTCTCTTGGTGTCCATATCTGGGTCCAACACACACAAACCACCACACACCGTGCACCCTGGGGTATGGTCCTGGGAGTACCAGTCTGACTCTGTTATGAATAGGAGGGGATGGCATATGTGCTCGGGAAGGTTCCTGCAAGTAATTCCGCTATGAACTTTCTGTGGCTGAGGGAAAAAACAGCACGAAAAACTGAGTAATCTTCCTCTAGTTCTCCTTCTGTCCCTTTTTAAAACATAAAGTGACTACTTACTATGTGTCAGTCATAATGTTAAGCATTTTACTTGTATTTTTCTTTACGGTAGCTTTTTAAACACTTGAACTACGGTTGACACAGAATGTTACATTAGCTTCAGGTAGACAACACAGTGATGTGACAAGCTCATATGTAATGCTATGCTCCCTAGGAGTGTAACTGCCTCTGTCCCTCTACAACACAATTACAGTTCCATTGACTACAGCCCCTGTGCTGTGCTTTCCATCCTTGTGACTTTTTCATTCCATGTGACTTTTAAGTCACATCCTTGTGACTTTTAATTTAGCTATTATCATGCCTGTTTTAGAGAAGGGGAGACTGATGCTTTATGGGTTTAAGTAACCTTCCCAAAGTTCTCCACTGGTTACACATAGTGAATTAAATCTATATATATATGTTACCAGGCTCCAAAGCCCGTGTGCATGCCATTGCACCATTCTACTTCTTAGCTGATATCTCAGTAAATGTATGTTTCATCTCCCTCTATAATTTAAGATGTTGGATTTGATGATCTCAAAAGTTCTTTGATCCCTCTAGCTCCAAATGAGGTTATTCTACAATAATGCAAGTAATTATCTCCTGATTCTGATCAGCTCTCTCTATGGTTCATTGTGACCTAAGCGTAAGCCGGTTACTTGCTTAAAGATTCTCGACAGCTGTTACTTACCTGTTTAGTTACTTGTAGGTTTCTTTTAGGGTATCTTGAACCTCAATTTTTCTAACGTCAGCATGGAAAATAAGCAGATAAAGAATCTGGACTAACCAAACACAGTATGGTATCAACCTGATGTACCCATTTATGTATGCATATATTCAGAGAATGCCGAAGTGTCTATCTGCAAAGAACTGTATCTAGCACTTATGTGCCAAGTACCTAGAATTTTCTTCATTAGCATCACTCCTTTGAATCAAGTTATCCTGGTAGGTCCCTTTGGGAACATGTAAATCCACATGACATGGCGCAACATATCAACTGTTTCTGCTAGGTAATTCATGAGGACATGTTTATCAGACATCAGAACCTAAAGAGGAGACACTGAGAAAACAGAGACATGAATTCTGATGAAGAGATGGACTGGGAATTGGCTTTCTCTGTTACTGTTTTGACATTCAGCGAGACTATTGCTGGTATAAATCTCCCCTCTGTAAATAAAAATCCAACAAACCAGAATTTTTTGGTTCAGATCTATTAAGGAAAAAAAAATCATCTTATGGTAATTTAGGGCAAATTATCCAAGTAGAGTTTAAGAGCTTCTTTCTTTCCCCATACCAATGCCCACCCTGTCCCCATTCTAAGATCTGTTCCCAATAAACCAGAATGTCTTAATTCCACATTAGAGTTTCAGTTTGGCTTAAGGAACTACACTAGGTTATAATGCTGAGTTGAAATCAAAACAGAGATTGTCAGCATCAATCTTTGATACTTTCATATACATAAGTTTAGTAGATCAATTTTGGTTGTGACAATGTGCTAAAAAAAAGGCTTTAAAAGCACATTATTTCATGTCTAGAAAGGAAACACATTTTCTATAGTAAAAGTCTCTAAGAAAGTGAAAATAGTGAACAATATAGAGAAGAGGATAACAATTATCTATAATTCCACCCTCAAAAGTAACCATCATATAAGCCTCTCTATAGACCACTGGACAAAGTTGCTAAGATATTGTACAATTATATCATGAACATCTTCCCAAAGGAGAGCATATTTTGAAAGACAGTATGTATAGACCCTCACTCTGGGAATGCACAGACCTGGGTGAGCCACATAGAAGATTAGGGCTGACCCTGCTGATCCCTGGGATGAGGATAACAGGACAGGAGTATGGAATGGGGCAATGGAAGGCTACAAAAGACACCTCTATCCACCTCAAAATTTTGCCAAGGTACACTTGGGTGTAGAGTTGATTCAAATCCCTCTGCTTCTTTGGGTCTTAGTTTCCTCCTTGGTGAGTAAGAAAGTCAGACAAGCACATCTCTAAAGTTCTCTTCAGTCTAAGGGTTTGTATCACTGGAAAAGGGAATTGAATCTTCAAGGCTTCAGCCAGAGTTGGGCATCAGAGCTCTCAGACTCAAGAGTCCCTTATTCCAACCCCAGGGTTGGAAGAGATCAGCCTCTTCGGCTATCAAAGGGAATACTGAACATTGATTTCCCTGAAATCTGGATTCAGAAGTCTATATGCAGGATCAAACTCTATCCTTTACTGTCTGTAGACCTCTAAACAAATGACAAGGTCTTCACCTCTTCGAGCCTGAGTTCTTAATCTGGTAAATGGCATTAATTATATATACTTTTAAAAAGGGTTGGGAGAATGTGCTACTGTATTTATTTGACAGTGTTCTGCAATTTCTAAAGGAATTTATACCTTAATTGAGCCATGAAGTAGAGAACAAGAACTGTGAGTCCACTAAAAGTACCCTGTCCATCCTGAGGAGACACCTGGAGAGAGGCTGACAGTGGGCCTTTGGGATCCCAGTTCCCTGTCTGCAGAGACTGCAAACAAGTGCAAGACTGCCATGGCCCACAGGGCTCAATGGTGAGGTTCATTGCTAGTGCCCTGTAGACCAAGTTCAGCCACTGTACTGAGAGAAAAAACAATAGCATATCTACATAGGAGAAATGCCATGTAAGCCCTCACTTGTCTTCAGCATGGCCACACGCTCCAGACACCTATTGCCCACTGTGCTGTGGGCAGTGCCATGGAGATGGCCAGCCTCAGGAAGGAAGGCTGGCTGGGTGGCAGCTCCCCCACTGGAGGAGCACAGGCAGCAATGGGGTGCATCCTCTAACACCACTGGCCATATTGCCAGCCCCCCTTTCCATGCCACATCTCCTTTTAACCTTGCTGCTTTGGTGGACACTTGCATCTACTGTTTAGAAATTCCCTTTCCCTGTTTGTCCTGTGTCTTGTGGCTCTACATCAGCTGTCCAACCTGGGGCTCAGCACAGGGGGCCACTTTCTTTCATAACAGTACCCCTGCTCCCCAGTGGGACTTCACACTCACCGTGTCTGGCACGCACACAAGGACTCCTTTTCGGAGAGGCAGACTGGAACTCTTTACTGTGCATCCTGCTGTCCTCCAGGTGGCGCCAACAGCTACACCCATCACTGAGGGTATCTGTCCTCAGCTTCGCCCCCTGGGGACCCCTGGCAATTGCCAACCCCTCCCCTGCTTTATTTTTTTCCTGTGCTTATCACTACTGAACATAGTTGTTTCACATGTGGCTCTTGATGAATGTCTACGAGATGAAGATAGGCTCCAAAGCAGAGGTTTCTGTCTGTTTTGGTCAGTGTTCTATCTTTAACACACAGTAGGCTTCCAATAAATATTTTTTGAGTAAATGACTGAAAGCTTTTTTGTATTTCTTACATTATATTACATTCACTTTCTTACACTGGCATGACTATTCCATGCCAGACGATATAGTTACAGAGGCAAATAAGATTCTGGCCCTGCCCTCATGGGGATCTATAGTTTGTGAAACAATTATTAAACATGTTCCTTGATACAGCCCAATGTCCCATTCATCTGCTCTTAATGAAGAACAAGCTTCGTGCCAGTCCATCCCAGGAAAGAATTTCACAAAGCATACCCACAGCACAGAGGGCATTTCCCCTTTCCTATGGCCAATCTAAAATGGGCAGAGAGGCACCAAGGAAAGATGGCCTCCGAGTGGCCACAGGGGGACTTCTAAGAGACACAGGTTCTAGTGGAATCCAGCTTGTAGCAATGTGCCCCCTTTCGGGTCTCCACACTGCTCCCCTGCCACAAGCAACACCACCGAGGGTTGCACAGCTGCAGCAGAGAGGACTTCTGCCCTTCCAGTATGGCGCCCCCCCCCCCCTCCTCACCGCCCTGGCCCATCATGTGGCTAACAGAACTGATTCCTTGTCTTGTGGGTGAAGGGCAGAACTCCAGCTACAGCTGGGCTTCAGCCAGGAAGCCTGGTAGGGTAGATGTGCAGTGTTAGGGACTGCCCACCAAGTGGAGACAAATCTCCACGAATGAGCTGAGAAAATGCAGTCCGACCAGCCATCATTTCTTCGGCTCCTCAGCCTTCTCATTTCAGGAATCACCTGTTTCTCTGTTCCTTGCGTGCCAGGGCCATACCCTGCCCCTCTCCTTTGCCTTGTCTGACTCTACCTGAGCCCTTCCTGCCCCCTCCTTGCCCTGCCTGACTCTCTACCTGAGCCCTACCTGCCCCTCTCTTTGCCCTGTCTGACTCTCTACCTGAGCCCTACCTGTTGCCTTCTTTGGCCTGTCTGACTCTTTACCTGGGGCCGTATTGTCCCCTCCTTGCCCTGTTTGATTCTCTAGCCAGGCCTTACCTGCCCCATTCTAATGCCATGTCTGACTCTCTACCTGAGCCCTACCTGCTCACCTCCAATGTCCTGACTCTATACACCACTCTACCTCTCCTTTGGATCAAGGCCACTTCTATGTTTGTTTTGCCTCTAGCCCCTTCCCTAAAATAGGCCCAGCTACAAGGGGCTTCAGGAAACAGTTTCGAGAAAAATGATTTTAAAGCAGTATCTTGCCAGCCCCATCTACAACTGACACATTCAAGTGATCAAATCCTGCTCACGGTTAGCAGGTTTGACAAAAACATCCAGGAAATTTTTCTCAATTCAGAAACTGCTTTGAAGATCTGTCTCATATTAATGATCACAAACTGCTCTGTAAATGACCTTTTTTTGAGAACGAGGCTGATGAAAACCTTACAGCATATAAATAGGACCCAAAGTCATCATTCAAATCCTATTAAAATGAGTGCTAACACAGACATGCTTCACAGTCTGAACTGCATGAACATGACTGAAAATCTTACAGGGTCCATGGAATATGGATCCATAAGACATTTTATAAGACTACAGTGTACCTTTCCTCTTTTTTGACACCGTGAGACACTGGCTAGTTTGTTGTGCTTAACAACAACAACAAAAAAGATGGGTAGAAAAGAGTCCTTTGGGAGCACCTGGATTGCTCATTTGGTTAGGCTTCAGCCTTCGGCTCAGGTCATGATCCCAGGGTCCTGGGATCGTGCCCTGCATTGGGCTTCCTGCTCAGCAGGGGAGTCTGTTTCTCTCCATCCCTCTGCCCCTGCTCATGTTCTCTCCCATGCTCACTCTCTTTCTCAAATAAATAAATAAAATCTTAGGGAAGAAAGAAAGGAAGAGAAAGAGAGAGAGAGAGAGAGAAAAGAGACCCCTGGAGATAGCCAGAGCCCAAGAGGAATGACCACTGTGTTCCTTCTCTCTCTCCCTTTGCATGACACTAACAGTTGGCTGTAACTCAGAACCTTTGCCACTTTGATTCACCGTTACATACTGGAGCCACCAGAAAGGTACAGGAAGCATGGACTGGCCCTGCCCACTAGCATAGCTGGTGTCTGGACAGACAGGTCCTGCGGCATGTGCTGAAAGAGTAAGTACAATATTACAGGAAGGTAGGATGATCTCTAAGAACCTGGAGACGCTGGCTGTGGTGGTGGTCTCTAGGCATGTACAAGGATGGGGCAATTGTCTCTACAGACACTGGGGTCCTGCAGGGGCATCTGAGAGCACCACACCAGGGGAGCCCACCAGTACCCTTCCCTGCAGGCTGGCTACCCACAGTGGTGATAGAAACAAGACAGAAGTCCATTTGTAGAGAGACTTGGATCTACCAAAGTAGCACCTAAGGCACAAGAACAATACCTCAGTACAGTTACCAGGGTTGGTGTCAAAGGAGCGGTTGCCAAGACAGACTGAAAATAGGACCGGGACAGGAGATCATGCCTGAAGTAGCAATAAGGGTGATGTGGTGTTTCTTTCCAGGAAACTGTTCAGTCAGTGCTTCTTAGGACATGTGGATTACATAAGAAGGGTCAGAAGACCTCATCTAGTGAGAAGAGGGGTTATGAGACAGGGAACAGACAAGGAATAACATTTTGGGCCCGGAGTTTTGTTGTTGTTTTCGTGTTGTTGTTGTTTTTTAAGATTTTATTTACTTATTTGACAGAGACAGAGATCACAAGTAGGCAGAGAGGCAGGCAGAGAGAGAGAGAGGAGGAAGCAGGTCTCTTGCTGAGCAGAGAGCCCGATGTGGGGCTCAATCCCAGGATCCTGAGATCATGACCTGAGCTGAAGGCAGAGGCTTTAACCCACGGAGCCACCCAGGCGCCCCAGGCCTGGAGTTTTTATGTGAATCTTTGGCATGGAAATCCTACACTGAAAACTAACATGTCACAAGAAAGGAAGATTCTGAGCCCCCACTTTGTTAGATCTATTATTTGCAAATTAAAAATTCCTGAGAAAACTTTCTCAAGCCCACATGCAATATTAGTGGTGCCTCTGTTCAGGGTATAAAGAAAAAACCCTGATAAAAAGAAGACTTCACCAGTACACACGGTGGGGGGGTGGAGGGTGGGGGGGTGGGGGGGGGAGATCCGTGAGATTAAAGGTAATGAGGTTCAGCAGGTCATCATGAACCTCTTTGCACTCAGGTTTCAGCCAGCTTAGAATAACAGAGGGCAGGCAGTGGGGGGTGAGATGTTCAGAAACACGTTGTCTTCCGAGGGTAAGGGCAGGTGTGAGAATCTCATCTGCATCCTGTTGCTGGTGGACACCTGGGGCTTGGGCACCATTGGGATTAGCATGACATAACCTTGGAAATGAAACTGGCCATAGGCCATACTAAAGGACCCTCTTTAAAAGGGGTTTTCACACCTATATGTAAGTTTTTTTTTTTTTTTGGTGAAACTATTGTTATGTACCTTCTTGAAGCTAAATATTAAGACCCCATGCCTTCTTCCATTGGGTTTCCTCTAAAGTTTCGTTGAAATTCTCATTTTTAAATCCTCATCTTCCCTTTTGATTTACTTTTTTTGTGCCATTTATGAATGTACCTAATGTTCTTAGATGGAAAGAATAAAAGAAATGAAATCAAGGGCCCTGCCTAATTATACTTGCGGAAAAGTTATCAGAAGAATAGGTGAGAAGATCCCTTTTGCATGGCACATTAAAATAATTTATGGAGAACCTCTCCCCTCCAGCTAAGGAGGTGGTCAAGATGAGAGGATAAATCTTTAAAAGAATAATGTTTTCAAAATCAGGTTCCTTGTCCTCAGATCCTTTGATGTATGAGTGTAATAGTAGGTAGGACACATAGTGAAATATACATGAGATTGTCTGAGGGAGCAGAGCACAGTGGAGGAAATATTAGTGTTTACATCAAAACTCAATTGGAACACTCATTTCAAGATGATAGTTTGTTATGTTGAACGCAATTTAGCTCCACAAGGATGTTTTCTTGCTGTCTCTAGGACACTTCCCATTCCTGCCCCAACCCTATTCCCACTTCCCTCCTGTCTTCCTTCCCCGTATCTACACATAAGGAAGTGAAGCACATCCACCTTGTGATTTGTTCTTGTGGCTGCCAGACTGAAGAGAGAAGGAAGAGGAGGTGGTAGAACATGTGGACATTGCCAGCAACTCTCTAGACTTGTGGAGACTTAATCAGACCATTTCCAACAAAGAAGAAATTAATACAAAGAGGATGATTTCCTTGTAGAAAATCAACTGAAGAACCCAGCCCCAAACAAGAATCTCTTCCTCCTCTCTTTCCTCAGATTTTACCCGTCTTACACACACTTTCAGGGAATTCAGCCACAGCCAAGGGTAAGTGGTGGCAAGACTGACCTTGTTGGGAGAACCAGCTTGGTAAAAGCAGCTTCTGCCATCCCCAGAGGCCGTGGTCCCCCTGGCTAATGCAAACTGGGTTGCAGGCAGAGACTGGCATGACCATCATCTCTGCATGCAGCCAGCCCCCAGTCAATAAGCGGTTAGCGAGGAACTGCTGTGCACAGCCTTTCCAGACCTCCGTGTGGGGCCCGGAGAGGAGTGCTTTTAAAACGTGGTAGGGCTTTATCAGCATCCTTCACATAAACTCTTGAATAGCGAGGTTTCCTCCCCAGCAGGATGCTTGTTTTTCTCATCGGGCAGCTCCTGTCAGGCTGCATTATAGGATGGCTGCAGGGGTCTTGGCAAAGGGGAACTGGCGAATCTACGGCGTGGTGGCTGTGTCCCCCCTCCGCACCTGGTTCTCACCTAGCATCTCCCTCTTGCCTTCAGTGTGACTTTGCCCTCAGCAGGAAGCAGACAGGTCTGAGCAGAAACCTTCACACAGGTGCCGAGTTGTATTTCAAGAGTGGAGGAGAACTGCCTTTCTGCATGTGGCTGGCTATATATTAACATGTGGTTGCTCTGGTGTGTCAGAATCTTCTGTTTCCAGACTGATGGTGCAGGGCCCAGTGATAATGAGGGAGAGAGATGATTCCCCTCTAGAAGCTTTGTGGTCTCTCTCTTGACCCTGGTAGCAAAAGCCCTTTCTTCTTTCTGAGAAGCTTAGAAGCTGTGAAGCCTGAGTAGGAGAGAAGGAAAAAAAAGAAAGGACAGGACAGAAGAGGAAAGAATATAAATGTAAGAATTAGAAGTCACTTCAAAAAATCCTTTATATATAAAACTATATATATATATATATATTTTTAATTTTAGAATGTGAGAGCCAGAGAGAAGAGTGACATAATAGAGTATCAATAGCTGGTGGCAAATCTAGAATTCAAAATTATGTCCCTTGTCTGTGAATATGACCATAAATCTCATTCATGACACCTGAACATTAAAAGCTCTAAACACAATGGTGGCTGATAAAAGTTTTCCAAAATTCTAATTTTCACCTGGAAATTTTAGCAAAAACAATAGATACTGGCAGCTTTTTCCCCATGAAGTGACTGGCTTCCTTCCTTCACTTTTGAAAAAACGACCGGCAAGTACCCAAGTTTAAATAACCATGGATTGGCTGTCCTTTTTTCAGGTAAATATCACGCGCTATGAAAACAGCAGCTAGTTCAGCTTGCAACTCAAACACAAGTGCATTGCCTTGAGACAACATTGTACTTCAGTGCACAGCAGAAGTGCTTTGTGTGAACTTCCCATTTCATTACATAGAATATTAAAAACATTTGTACTCAAGAGTTGAGATCTAATGAAATTAAATGTTTTACTGTTTAATGAAGGATATTCTTTTTTTTTTTTTTTTTTTTTTTTTTAAGATTTTATTTATTTATTTGACAGACAGAGAGCACAAGCAGGCAGAGAGGCAGGCAGAGAGAGAGGAGGAAGCAGGCTTCCTGCTGAGCAGAGAGCCCGATATGGGGCTCGATCCCAGGACCCTGGGATCATGACCTGAGCCGAAGGCAGAGGCTTTAACCCACTGAGCCACCCAGGTGCCCCTAATGAAGGATATTCTTAAGTGAAACTGGCTTGGGGGTGTTACAGAGTGTGGCGGTGAAAAACACAATGACAGCTAGCACACTTTGCCGCTGATTCCTTGGTGTGTGCTAAAGCTCTGGTCTTGCTTTTGCAAAAAGCAAATTGGTTTTTGCAACATGAGTGCAAAAATCAACACCATAAAAAGGTAAATAATGTCCTAATATTATTACAAAAATAACTGCCCTCACAGACATCCTGAAGGATCTTGGAGACCCTCAAAGATCTGTAGCTAAATACTTTGAGAACCATTAAATTAAAGAATCAGCAGTTCCCTTGAATACCAAGGCCCTGGGCACAGAAACGTTTTAGGTACATTTTGTTCTGTAAGATAAAAAGTATTAGGGTGACAATACAAATTCCAGACAGATCCATAATGTTAATCTGTGATATTACGGCATTGATCTCTGAATGATGTGACACAGAATCAACAGTTTCTACCACTGAGTCATTAGGCTAGATATCCACACAGTAGTCTTGGAGGAAATTTTGGTTTGTTTCAGTGACCAGCAATACAGGTCTTTACAAAATTATCATAGGTCTGAAGCTTACAGCAAAGTTTCCTGGGCACAATCATTTCCTAGTTTAGCCTTGGCCCCACTGGAGGTGACTTAGGTCAGCAAGGCTACAACTGATTTAGAACCTACCTACTATGTGGGTATCTTTAAAAGCAGGACTTCCTTTGTCTCCTGAAGTGCAGTTATTACTTCTGTATATTAAATGTAAAAACATCTCGCTGTTTTACTTTTATCTTTATCTTTAAAATACTTAGATTATACATAGACTCTCAGGGATCACCTGAAACTTAGGTGAAAATCTGCCCTCTCCTGAGAGATGCTGAGAAACACAGAGGAGAAGCACAAAGGAGGGGTAGGGGCAGTGGGTGTTAGCGCTAGACAAGGCCCTTGACCTCTGAGATAGAATCCTTCCAAGATGTTGCCATGGTGGAAGGCTGACTGCTTTTTACTGAAATGAGAAGGCCCCTGAAATGGTACCATATTATAGAAATCGTGGCAGGAGGAGACTCTCAAACTTATTCCCTGGCGTACTGAATTCTCAGTGTAACATGCTCCATTGCCTCTGCTCTTCCCAGGAACACCCATGTTTCAGTATATCAGATAAGCAGGAGGCTCACCAGCACCCCCCCCACACATCATGATCCCCCATGTCCTTGATGTCCTGTGTTCCACCTACTTCCTCTGTCTGGAATGCTCCCCCATTGCCCCCTTTCTTTCTGAGATGCTTCTATTCATTTTTTGAATCTCGTCTCTTGACACCTTTTCCCCGAAGATCCCTCTTCTGATGCCTTCATTCTGACCAGGCAGAATCAAGCCCTTCCTCCACTATGTTTGATAACTTCAGTCATGCTACATTGAAACATTTGTTATGTTGTGGTCAAGTATTTACCTAGCTTTACTAGTCAGGTTAAAATTCTTCAAGAATGCTCAAAATGGAAACAAGCTGAGAGGTAGGTACTGGCCAGGTGCTGGGTGGGTGTCTATGAAGTAAAACAGACTTGGTTCTGGCACTCGAGATGTTCCCAGTCTGGTGAGGAAGACAAATAATAAACCAATAAAGATAAAATATACTTTTATGTGTTATTAAAAAAAATAGACATATAGTCCTAGAGAAGGTAGGTTGTTTTATTAGTCTTGTATATTACAAATCCTTAGAATATTGTCTTATACACCGTTGGAGTTCAACATATTTTTGGCAGTGAGTCCACCCTTCATGGGCACGTGAAGACCAGAGAGGACTCTGTAAGAAACTCCATAGGTCTGTGGAAGAATGTGTAATAGGGACTGTGACAGAAGCTGGGAGCAGAGGATCAGAGCTGTCTTTTTCTTAAGTGCAATAAATCTATCAGGGAGCTGGGGTGGGGAGCAGTCAGGGTCCTAGAGACCCTGCTGTCCAGGCCCCTTGAAGCTGCACCCTGAGAGGCACTACAACCCGTGGGGAGGGGGGCGTGGGTGTGGGGTACAGGTGGGTGGGGTGGGGGAGGGGCTACTCCTCTTGGTGCAACTCTGTTCACACCTTTTCTAATAAACCAGAGCTGGTTTCAAAAAAAAAAAAAAAAAATCAGGAAGCAAATGTGATGGTGAGCTACTGGTGTGGGTTTTGAGCAAGGGACAGTCCAACAGCAGCGAGACTCATGGGTCCTCAACTCCTCTGTCTTCCCACCTGCCATCTCCGGCTGGGGCAAAACTTTGGCCAAAGCCCACCACCAGCTGAGGACAAGGGAACCTGGCTGATGGAGGTCAGTGTCCAAGGGCACAGAACAAGGCAGAAAGGGCAGAGAATGGAAAGGCAGTTCACCCGAAGTCAGAGGAACCAGCACACGTGATCAAGTATTTGCATTAAATATAGCTAGCTTTTGGCCTTGTGCTGTTCTGACTCATACTCCATGCCAACCTGAGGTCTACACTGCCCTTCCTGGTGATGGAGCTAATGTAAGGGATAGTCCCTTAGGCTCTGGAGCCAGCACTTGACATCGGACTCTGGCTACCTGTGCACAGGATACAGAACCCTGCTTGAGTAAAAGTAAAGATAGAGGATAAGACAGTGAGAGATGTAGTAATATCTCTCCCCTGGAGGAGTTGTCAATCTGTTTTATGAAGAAAACAATGCCCATGAACAAGATTTCACACTTACTAAGCCATATATAACAATTAAAAATTAATATAGAATCATCTGAACACTGCATATGCTTGAGGGCTTGACAAGAAGTCAGCGTGATCAGAATCAGGTTGGATTAATCAGGCAACAGTGTCTCAGAGTTTAGGATAAAGTCCCCTCAAAAGGAGTTTAAAGGAATGTTGCCCCGGCCATAAGAACAGACATTTTCTCCAGACCTCTAATTTGAGGGACCTTGAAATTACTAGTTAATTTCATAGTAGATTTATTCTTTAATGTGTCCTGGTTTATTTCCATTTTCACTGAAAGAGACATTCTCTCTACAATTAGAGATTTACTGAATCTTGGGAGAGATTTAGCATTGATCCGGCTTACCTTATTGATTTCCAATTCCCCAGAGACTCTAAACAGTTATTGATTGAGATGTTTATGCAGCTAACCATTCTGTACTCATGTTCCCTGTGCCTGCCTTTATCCTATTAGGGCATGAGGTAGTTTATGAAATTACAATCAATTTTATATCAGATCTTCAGGAATGACTACAGATGACTTTTTAGTAGGTGCCAAATACAGCATGAAAATTATAACTTATTACCTGCTCCCCTCACCTCCCAAATCCCCACCCCCCCACCTCAAACTCCATGATAGCTGGTCTCATTGAGGACTTTGACTGTTAAGTTTTTAAAATTATTATTTCTTTTACAACAAAGGCAGCTCACCCAGGGGGTAAGTCACCACTTGAAAGCATGTTTCTCAACTCCAAGTTTGCAGAGTAGGCTAAAAGGAGGCAGTTGAACTCTCCGCGGTATTATGTGTAGAGAGAAGACTCAGACGTTCCCCTGCTGCTCGCTGATAGATCAGAACGAGCTTTGCCAGTTGCTTTCAAATCCCTGTATGTCTTTCATCTATGCTTATGCGATAGTGAGCCCAACCAAGGAAGGCAGCCAATGAGTAGGTGAAAATAAATAATAAATAATCTGAATAAAATAGAAAACACAGGAAGGAGAGTGAATGGAGGTGGGAAGGAGACTTGTTTGGGTGGCATGGTCAGGCAAGGCCTCTCTGGGGAGGTGGAATTCGAACAAAGAGCTAGAAGATCAGAAGACAGGTGTGCAGACGTGGAAGTGGTGGGTGAGGACACCTGGAGCCTCCCTGTGGCTGCAACACACGGAGGAGGGCAGGCGGGCAGGAGCGGGCAGGAGCGGGCAGGAGCGGGCAGGAGGCAGCCAGAGGAGCCTGCAGGGCCCCCACGAAACAGGGTCTCAGGGACATTTTTGAGATGTTTGGATTTTATCAGCCGCTACCAGAGGTTTAGAGGAGCAGAGGTATGATCTGACCTGTCAGCATTAAGGGTCAAATGTGAAGCATAGGGACCATAGGAGGCTACTGCGTACTCCTGTGCTTGGACTGGGGAAAGAATGGGGCAAATGACACGGAATCCGACTCAGAACAGATTTAGTCAGAGCCTGTACCTGCTGATGGACCGGACACAGCAGAGAGGAAGAGAGAAACCGAAGACGATGTTTGGGTTTTGGCCTGAGAAAGTAGGAACGGTGATGCCATTTCCCAAGATGGAAACCACAAGGGGAGGAGTGGCCTTGGTGGAAGGAGAGCAATGGTGAAGCCAGCAGGTCAGTTTTGTTTCAGGTGTATGTATTTGAAAGCCCTCCTAGCCATTGGAGTGAGGGTGTCGTCCGGACGGCAGGACGGAGAGGAGAGCCTGGCGCTACCCGTGTACATTTCGGAGTCTCCCCGTGGACTCCGTGAGAAGCCCCAGGACTGAGTGTAGAGAGAGGTGACGGGAGAAAGGAAGATGAGTCGGCGAGACATGCAAGAGAGGGTAGGCAGAAAGGTAGAAGAGAAGCCAAGTGAGCAGTTTCCCAGAATCAAGTAAGGGAAATACCACCGGGGAAAGAATGCATCCACTGTGATCATTGCCACTGAAGGGCTGAGCACAATGAGAGAGATTTTAATCGTTGTTTTTGGCAGGAAGGAGTTCACAGGCGACCTTGACAATAGCAATTTCAATAGCATAATGGGAACAAAGCCTGATTGGAGTGGATGCAAATCAGGGGATAGAAAGTGAAAAGTGCAAAACAGAGAACATACGTGATTTTTTTTTTTTTTTTTAAAGAATTTTATTGGGAAGAGGGACAGGGAAATAGGGCAGTTGCCGGAGGGGAGCGTGTGGAGCCAAGGAAAGGATTTCATGTTGAGGATGATGATTATGATAATAACCATTGTCACCACCATCATAATGACGACCGTTTATTGAGTGCTTACTGTGTGCTAGGCTCTGTGCCAGGCATTCTCCACACATGATCTCATTGCCCCTTTCAGCAATCCTAGAAAGAAGGCTCTGATGTTACCACGATAGCCCTGCGAGAACAGAGGAATCAGGGTCCTAAACCTGAGTGTGATACAACTGGGAGCTCCACCCAGATGTGTCTGAATCAGCCTCTTAAAGGCAGCGGATTGATTGGTCCCTTTAAAAGACCAGTGGAATATGAGTGAAATCCCTAACTGCACTTAGTCAAGACCTATTTTGGTTGCAAGGGATAGAATCGCAGCTCAAAATGGCTTAAGGAAAGAAAAAAAAGTGAGAGAAATTTAATTCATGTATCTCAAAAATCCAGAAGTAGATCTGATTTCAGGTGTAACAGGGCTCATGGGCTCAAACAGTGTAATTAGGATTTAGTCTCTCAATCTCTGCCCCACTGGGCTCTGCTTTGTACTCTGCTGCCTTTATTCCCAGGGAAGCTTTCCCCGAGTGCTGGCGTCTAGCTGATCCTGGCTGACTTCCAACAGTTTGGAAAACCCAGGGGTCAGAGTCCCCGTGGGGGTTGGGGAAGATGATTCTTCTGACTTGTGTCTCCTCATTGCTGAAACAATTGCTCGCCCCAGGGACACTATATGATCTCCTGGGCTGGGCTGGGGCCTCAGGCTGGCCTCCAGGGCCACAAGGGCTTAAGTGGATACAGAGGTTGTTCTCTGAAGGAAACACCTAGGTGATACTAACCCAAAAGGGGTTATAAGGCGGGCCAAAAAGGGGCAGGTGCCCACTAACTAAACTATGAATACATTCAGATGTTTTCTCTCTTACAAAGATTTCTGAAATGTAAATTCTGTGAGAGGACAGAGTTGTCTCTAGTCTTACTTATCAAGATAAGTCTCTTAACACCTGAAAGGCACATCATAGGCTCAAGTTTCAATGTTTTTGTTTCGTTTTTAAATAAATGAATAATCTCAAGTGATTCTTCCATAACGGTGCCTCTTTCACTGGATCTATTTATTTAATTCTAGTTGGACAGCTCTTCAGGTATTTGAAACCCATTGTTATTTTTCCTACCTGAAATTTTCCAACTTTCCAGAACCCTTAGTTTATTTGGAAATAGTATATTCAGTTAATATCCTACTCTTGAGAACAGTGTTTTTGATGTTATTTTATTCCAACCACCTGGGTACAAAAACCCAGTTCTTACTGTGATGTCCCCTGAGGGTAAGAACCTACAGTTTTAGCCAGAATTGAAATCCTAGAAAATTCTAATGAAGCTTTGCTTTGTCTCACCCCTGGGGGTTTATTTCCTCCCCACTGAGTCTGTAAGGTGAGGCAGAGCTCTAGGGAAAGACAGGTAGCTGACAAAAAGCTTGTTTGGGTGTATTTGCTTCTGACACTGGAGCGCCTGTGGCAGAACTATCCATCTGGAAAACTCTCAAGTGGGCGGAGAGATGAACACTGCACTATCCTTGCAGGTGATTTGAAATTTTGCATTGTGTGGAGTGTCACTGTGAGTATGCTTAAGGCCCTTTAATTGTAGGAAAGGAAATTCGAATTTTGTGGAATGATGGGGGGGGCAGCTATAATAAAAAATCAGGACTGTTGATCTTGTCCTACATAAACAGCGAATGCATTCTTCTTGAACATTTAGAGAATTTATTTTTTCCCTTAACAAAACCTTACGGGGAGGTATATGGAAGAGAAGCATGGCATAGTATCTTGGACAGGAAGTGGCAATTTATCATGAAGATAAAAGGCATGGGCTCCAGAACTGACTGCCCATCTTCAAACCCTAACTCTCCCTCTTTTTAATTAGCTGACCTCAGGTCAGATGCTAATCTTCTGCATCTCAGATCCCCTATTGGTAAAATATGGATAATAAAAATGTACTACAGCAGAGATGCCAGACATCAGTTAACTATTTAAAGCATTTAAACAGTGCTTGGCACATAGAAATTAATATATATGTGTTTGTTTCTATTGTTATTATTTTGAATGGAAAAAAGACAGGAATGTAAATATGAGTGTGTGTAAAAGAAATAATGAGCTTTGGTCCAAATATTCAGAGGAAATTGAATGTGGGGCGTGTGTGTGTGTGTATGTGTGTGTGTGTGTGTAGGAGGAGGAGAAAAACCTGGTTTTGAGACTGATCTCATCTGGCTGTTGGCAAAACATTTTAACATTCTAGGAATTGAGAGCACCTGTTGGGTGTTTCACAAGTTTAAGAGCAATTGCTCTGAAGTCAGAAATGGAATTAATGTCATGGAAAGAACCAGAGGCTGATGTGAATAATTAAGCCTCCTAATGAGGACATTAATATTTCCTCGATAGATTGATTAGTGTTTCTCTTGCTGGGATTGTTGCGCAAACTTACCTGAGCTGGCCATCTATCTTGATTGCTCAGGACAAACTGCATTGGCAACAAAATAAATAAAAAAATAAATTAAAAAACCGGTGGGCTACCTCATTTCATACTGAAAAGCCCAAGTATGTAGGAAAGGAGCACTACAGCCAGGAACTCATGAGCCTATGGAATGATTCTTAATAGTAAAGATTTCCACACAAGTCATTTCTGGGTTTCATCTTATTATGCTTTATTAATTTTTACATGAAGATGGGCTTAGTTCCTCAGCCCATTCCTCCAGCACCTAATGGGCCAGAAACGTGCACCTCCCAAGTTCACTGATGCCAACTTTGCTTTGAGCGTGAGAACACTCATGATGAGAGTGATGTTACCATTATGGGCAAACTACTGGACAAGCAGGCTAGGACGGTGCTTCACTTGGGATTCAACTCCAGCAGTGGGGCCAGGAGGAGACGCATATGTATATAAATGGGTTTTTCCAAGGAATGGGTTACCCAAATGTGGGCTACATAAGTCCAAAGTTCTTAGGGTAGGGTAGCTAGGAAGGGAAAATCATGAATAGGCTAGAACTTCACTGGCTTGAGCTGAAGTTTGTTGTCCTAGGTAACAATCAGGAAAGAAGGTCTAGGGAGAAGAGAGAAGGATTGCTGATCCAAGTGTTCAGTCTCCCTCATGGGGAGTGAACCTTCCAGTGGTTAAGTTGAGCCCTTATGGGGTATTCTTCCTTTTGATTAATTTAAAGTCACCAAGTGGGGACTTCATTCATATCAGCAAAACCCCTCCACACAGGGTCACCTAGATTACTGTGTGGCAGAACGACTGGGAGAAGATGTATGAGTGCTACAAGATGGCAGCTGCTGGGGTGCCTGGGTGGCTCAGTGGGTTAAAGCCTCTGCCTTCGGCTCAGGTCATGATCCCAGGGTCCTGGGATCGAGCCCCGCATCGGACTCTCTGCTCAGCGGGGAGCCTGCTTCCTCCTCCCTCTCTCTCTTCCTGCCTCTCTGCCTACTTGTGATCTCTGTCTGTCAAATAAATAAATAAAATCTTTAAAAAAAAAAAAAAAGATGGCAGCTGCTTCCCCTCTGATCTCCCTTTCTCCTGAGAGAATCTCCCAGAACCCCAGCTATGGGGAACATATGCAAAAGAGAATTCTGGGGGTTGAAGTTCAGCCCATCCAAGCCAACACATCAAAAAGGCAGCACAAATGGAGAACAAAGGACAAGAGGGAAACCAGCTCCTAAGAGAACTTTGACCTGCACATTGTAGAGGAATCAGATCAGGTTTTGAGGTCACATTTATCCTAGTTTCTATATTATTTTATTGAGGTCACCACCTCACATCTGTGTGTTAGTTCGTAGATTCCAAGCATGTTCTCATCTGCAATCCATTTCCATTCTACTTTGTTTGGCTTTGAGCTTTATCCAACCCCTTCAAATAGGGACTGTGGGGGTCATTCTGCTTCGTTTCACAGGTAGAGCTGCTGAGGGCCAGAGAGGAAGTCATGCAGTCAGTGCGAGGTAGGCCAGAGAAGCCGAGATCTTCTGACTCCAGATCCAGAGCTCAACCCATGGTTGAGACTGACCAGGAGGAGACCCAGGTTTCTTGGTGTCTCAAGCACTATCTCTCCTAACAATCCTTTCCATTACTGCTGAGTCTTTAAAAGAATAAAAGTATAGGAGATGATCTGAGGTGGTTGAGTCCAAATTATGACTCTGGGCTATCCTTGCCTATGGATAAATTCTGCTTTAGGTAACTGATAGTCTCAGAACATTAAAGATCACACAGAATCCTATGTTATACTTCTGGGAAACTCCATATTCAAAGTACAGCCATTAGGTCATAGGCCCATTAGGGCAGCAAGTTTTATCTGTGTCTTCACTTGTATCCACTGAGCTCAGAGTAAAAACTGTCACATAGCAGACTTTCAATAAATATTTTTATACAGAGATTAATGTTAATGAAGCTGTGAATCCTGAATCAATGGGGAATATTTATGTGTTATTGAGTTTTTGTAATGTAAGATCATCTGGACTTTTAATATACTGTGTTAATTAACTGTACTAACTTAACTTGCTACTTCATGGTCAAAATGCACATCTCACATGCTGAGCATCCTGGGGCACAAGTTCTAAACATCTTCAAAGAGCCAGGTCCTAGAGTAATCCAGGAGAAGACAGAGCTCCCTATCTTAATCTTGAAAGACAATGTCCCTCGGGGGCATAACAGCAAGGCTTCCCTTGGTATCAGCTGCATCTCCTAGAATTAAATAATCCTTTTTTCCTGGTGTATCTTGTCGGTAGGAACCAACCAGGAACACATAAGAAAAATGATAGTTTTTTTCCCCAAATAAGTATATGCCACAAACAAAGGGAAATTTTAGTTCTTCTGAAGGCAGCACAAAGTCACAAGATTAATTAACCTGCAATAAACAGAGAACTGCTTTTATCCAGCAAGCATTTTCTGTCTGTTTAGAGTGTGTAGTTTCTCACTCCAGATGGTATGTGTTCACTGCTTTCTTTAACGGGATTTCAGCAATCTCTCCTAAGCGCCAGATAGTCCTTGTGATGGCCAGTGGGGTGCAGGAGTTGATGGGAGCTGCTCTGTCATCACCCTGCTTGCCTTTGAATGTTAATTTCTTTTTAAAGATTTATTCATTTATTTGAGAGAGAGAGAGCAAGCGAGCATGCCTGAGCAGGGGAAGGGGCAAAAGGAGAGAATCTTACGGAGATTCCCCACTAAGTCTGGAGCCCAAAGCGGGGCTCAGTCTCTGGACCCTGAGATCATGACTTGAGTCGAAATCAAAAGCTGGCCGCTTAACCAGCTGAGCCACCCAGCTGCCCCTGAATGTTAATTTAGTTCACTTGTCTGATTAAATGGGGATAATAAGAGTATTTGCTTCACAGAACTGTGAGGATTAAAATGAGTTAATCATGGAAAGCACCTAGGACAATGGCTGGCCTGGCATATGTTCTCAGTAATATCAGGACTGTTACTATCGTAGTTAGCATCCTTATGGAATTAGCAGGACATAATATTCGGGAAGGAGGTGAGGCTGAACCTCTTTAGGAAGCCTGGGATCTCAAGCCTCACACGAGAGTGTGGAGAAAGGGGACGGCGGCCCCATGGCCTTGTTCCAGCAAGGGTGTTTGGGCTCCCAAACAAGGACAGATGGGGCAGGAAACGCCCCACCATCTCCTGGCTGTGGTGTGCGGACACCAGGGAAATTGAGCACATCCAGTTCTCAGAGGAAGCCCGGCTAATATCTCCCAGGGGATTCTTCACATTCAGAATTCAGACAAATTGCTGCTTTTTAATTAACAGAGCCCCAACAACTCTGTTATCTGTCTTCTCATGAATCTATTTTCTCTCTAATCCCTTCTCGCTTTCCCACCCTGTCTGCTGCTGAGCTGTAATCTTTCAAGGCACTCCCCGAGGAGTGGATGCAGGAAGGAAGGAGCAGAACAAGGGTGGCAAAGTTTAGCCGAGTGATGGATGGCTTGTGATCAACGGCCAGCCGTCACCCGACTATCTGTTTACCATTGCTGGAGACCCATGACGGAGACCCCCAAGTGAAGCACGTGGGGGGCAGTGTGGTCTACAAGCTGGGTGTTATTAAAGATCTGGAAGAATTCCCTTGACAGGACCAAGTGGAAGAAGCATTCAGGGATGTCTCCCAAATACCCCATTAATTTAAGTTTAATAGGACAGTTATTGAATAATAAATAACATCCAAATCAAGGGAACATATTTATCAAGGACTTATGCCCAGATAATGTGATTGTGGCTACACCAGTTGAGAACCCATAATATTAATAGCTGCATCTCTGTGAAAAGATCTCCCAGTGATTGTGAGAATAAACTCAGAGGAACATTCAGGGCTGTGCCTCGTCCTGTCAACCCTCCAGAGTTCCCTCAAGAAGTGGCACGATTGGCTCAAGCTGAGGGAGCCCCTTTTGCTGAGAAGATGGACCTATATCTTCATACTGGGGCCAAGTGAAGATGTGATCAGGTTCTGTTTTCCCTGAACATCCGCCGTGAGGCCTGTGTTATGGAAACGTAAGATATGATCACCTTGTCTCAATCACCATTTCAGAGCTGTCCTACAACTCTGTTTGAGGCATTCTCAGTTTCTAGAAAACAGCTTTTTTCCAGCTCCATTCCCAGCGGGGCACTTCAAAATGACTTTTGAAAAAAGAAAAAATTCTAAAGTTAAAAATATCCCCTTCCACTTTCTTGCTCCTAACTTATTAGAACAATGCCTAAGGCAGCAGGAGTGTTATTGGCTGTTCTATTTGTGATGGGTCTGGAAGAGTTGATATGTTTATGAATATTTACATCTCCAAAAGGAGACTGCTGTTAAGTAGGGTTTTTTTTTTTTTTTAATTCTATGAATCTTCTCTCATGTCATTAAATGCTATAAGCCACAGATAGGCAGAGGAAGAATCCAAAGGAAAATAAAGACTGGGCCATTATGTGCACTCCAAAGCCTGCACTGCACAGACACCCACATACCAGTGGATAAGAGGGAGGAGGACGTGGGCGAGGTGGGTTGTGCAGTTGTGTTATGATCCCTCAGCTTTTTTTCATATGATGAGTCTGATGCATTCCGATGTTAGAGAAAAATTCCTGGCATTGGGGGCTATTCACAGAGGATGCGAGGAAGAAGGCCATGGCTCATTCATGCAAGGGCAGAGTGTAAGAGGCAGGAAGACAGTCCTCTGCGTGGTGCACGGACAAGGCATGGGGATATGTTCTTTAATCAACTAGCTGCATGGAAACTTGATGATCAGTCACTTTCGGGCTATCCAGTATTAACTGCTGCTGTCACTTGTCTCCACATACACACTGCCTCCTTCTAAGGAACCTAGGCATTCACATTTTTGGAAGACTTTGAAAGGTGTTCACCTGGTACAAAATATGTTTCGATGCTCTCCTCTTAGTGATCGCAGAAAATCTAAATAAATCACTTGACAAAACAAAGCAAACTGAGAATACAAGGGCATGCTGTCCCACAGTTGTCTTCAGGCCCGCCCTCAGGCTGGTGTCTCCATAGTGTGACAGCTATAAAAGCCTGGGCTTTTAGTAGAAGGACTGGAGGAGAGCAGAGAACAGACTATCTTCCCTTTGCGTAACCTTCTTTCTGGCCAACACCTTGATGCCTTGTATGTTAGAGGAGTAACTCCCACTTACTGTCAGAGATTTGGCTCTCCTCCTTCTTGGCTACAGGGGCCGTCCGAAGCAGGTGACTATTGAGCCATTACTGTGCCCTAATTTGCAAGTCACTTTGCAAAGATGCCTTCCCCTTGGCAGGCTGTCTAACCATTATGAAGCTGTCTACCAGTAGGCAGTCTTGTGCACATCTTCCAGCTAATTTAGAAAAGCTCAGAGTAAATGTCTCTAACACTCTAGAATAGATGTCTCTAACCTGCAGACATCACTGGATGTACCTCGTTCAGTGAATGTGATGCCCGGTTATGGGTGACATTTGTGACTGGGGGAGGAGGAAGGAATGACAGAGTCTGACTCACAGGGCACACACAGCTCTCTAGCAGAGAGGCTTTGCTGTGCCTTGGCCAACCATGGGACCCTGACTCCTAATCTTCCACCATGGATATTAGAGAGACTAAATTCCCCATTTTTCCTTTCATAATGGCCACGCTGTTTCACTGAGCAGCTGCCATTCCATTTCAGGGATCTGGTTCAGCCATTGTATTTTAGGAAAGAAAAAGATGAAGCCATCTGTGACTGTCCCTCTGAGATGGGTGGGTCCTTTGTCCATTCAAAAAACACTTGTAAGTGTCTGGTGGAATGCAAGACCACAGAAATATGAACCCCCCTACAAAACTACTTTTCTGACATGGTGAGGACCAACCATCAACTATGGAAGACAAACTGAATATGTAGGAAACCAATCAGAATCCAACCTGGAAGCAGGTACAAAATAACAGAGTGCAGAATTGATGACGACATTTCTCGAGGGATCCCAGTCTCACAGGCAAGTGAGGGAGGACATGTGATTTTATCTACTCCCACATTCTCAGTTTGTTTCCCATGCTAGACAGTCCCAAAACTTGACCTCAGCCAGTGGTGTGCTGGAGTGGGCTCATGAGACCCAACTGTGGGGATCCTTCCCAGCACTGTACCCAGTGAAATCACACTGGTAGCTTGAAATTGGCCATGGCGAGAGGGCATACATTAAGGAAGTACACCAACACTAAGAATCAGGACTTCTGTTCTTCTTTCAGGGAACTGGTTGCTACATTTACCAGCACTCCCCTGCCCCAGCCTGCTTCTCTAGAGTATATATCGAAATGCTTAAAAGACATGTCCACTAGCTGCTCCGTGGGTACTATTAGCACAACATATTTAGTCCTTATTTATTTGTTTTCTTTCTCTTCTCCTTTTATTCTCTGCCTACTAGTTCATCTAGAAACCTAGGAGTCCTCCAGGCTCTTCCTTCTCCCATACTTCCTACATCCTATCAGTCAAAAGGCCTATTGATCTCATAATGCATTTCTTCTTCTTCCTCTTCTCTCCCTTCACTGCCCTTACCCTAGTTCAAAACACCACCATTTATTTCCAGATTGACATTATCAGTCTCAATAAAAGGTCTTCCTGCCTCCCAGCTAACCTACCTTTAATCAGTGTGACAATCTGCAGCTAGTGTAATGTTTTACAAAGCACACATGGAAGCCTGCCATTCCTTGCTTACTGGTCCTCCCCCTGTGATTCCTCAAATGTTTTTTAGAAGTCAATATTTTTTTACAAACTCCATTATACCTTATAAAAGACTGCATGATCTGGCCATTGTTTATCTCATTTCTTACTCTCTTCCTACACATATTCTTGGCCTCTACATGTATCTCTTACCCATTTTCTCCAGTGCCCATCTCAAGCAGGAGGATGCATACGAATGTACACCCATACATCTACATCCACCCCCACTTATATACAAGCATGTGTACACATGAGTACACACACACCCTCTTCACCTGGCTTGCTTCTACCAATCTTTGGCTTCAGCTTAGACTGGCTTCTTTGTGAAAGCCTTTCCAGGTCCTCTCCATGTGACAGCAGAAATCTTGGACTTCTCCAGCATAGCGTGTAACACCCTACTATAAATACCTAGTTATACATCTGTATTTCCCCCAGGAAAGCACGCTTGGTGAGAACAGCCATGTCTATCCCCCACAAGCACAGTGCCCAGCCTCTGCAAGGTGACCGAGGAGTGTTTATTTATTAATTCAGTGCAGGCATCCATGAATGAAGATATCAAAGATGAATTTGCTCTTAGATATACTCCTTTTATTGAAAATGTTTACTGGCTCACAGTTATTGAGATCTATCTGCTATGAACTATTTGTCTGGATTTCTCCCATTATTTTTCTGGCTCTTTTTTTCTCTGTTCTTTTGTAATTCATCATACAAACGACCTCACGCAATCACTCTCGATTGGGAGCATCAGTGAATGGACAAGAATGCATCAGAAAAAAATGCTCTGCATGGACAAAGACTGATTCTGTTTGTCAGAATGCGTATTGTCAAATCCCACACACACCAACGGTGTGGACGGGAGCACAGACACTCCTAAAGCAATATCATCGTGAAGCCGGAAATCTATTTTCCTGGGTGTGCACAGCTGTCTCCTAGCACTTTGGGGAGCAGCAGGGGGTTCATGAAGAAGGCAGAAAGGGAAGGCTGGTTAATTTAGGAGCTGAGGAGCAGAGCAGCTCAGTGAGGTGGAGGCCCTTGGTCACCCTGGCTTCCTTAAGGAAGGAGGTAATGAGAAGAATGTCTCCTTAAGGATGCTTGGTGGGGGTTCATATGTGTTCTCTCACGATCAATTCCAGGAGAAATTTAGGCAGGTTTTGAGTCAAAATAGGATTTCTCTAACAGCCAGAACAGAAAGCTGCACCTGAACCCACATTCCCAGCTGGGCTCTCTCCGACTCTTGCATCCGCCCTGGTAATGAGAAGAGAGTTGATGAGGTTGGATATAAAGGAGAATCCATCTGGGGTTTGCTTGAGCCATCTCGGACACGCAGGGGCCTGAACTCGTGTGTGCCGGGCACGTCGGGAGTGATGGCTGAGAGAATGTGGAATCTTCTCCACAGAGAAGGGGCAGGGCTCCTGCAAGTGTTTTGCAGCAAGCTTTTTCTGTGTGGAATGGTGCTTGAGAGGCACTTTCTTTCTCTCTGAATCTCATCCCTTAATTTTCTCCCTTGATAATTAAATTACAGTAACAGGTTGACACCAAAAATAGAGGGGGCGGCTTGAATGTCTTCAAAATTAAATTCATCCTGTGACAGAAATATGATTTGGCTCTACTGAGGTTTTCTGCTTCAGCGGGTAGCTAAGGGTTCCAGTCTTCACCTCAGCAGTTAAAGGTGCCCTCTGGTACGTCTGGAAACTAGCCAAGGTCTCACCATTTGGCCCTTCTGAAGAATGTAACAGCAGAGCTAACCTTGGGCAAAATACAAAAGGAACAGGGCAGCAGTTACGAGAAAGGGACAACTCACTAATGGTGTTCTTTGAGCCTCAAGAAGACAAGGTGGGGACAACACTTGGGACTAGAAACCCTCAAAGCAGACCATGAGGGCAGTTGTGTGGTGGACCACAGCAGTGGATTTTTCTGTGAGTGAAACACTGGCACTTGTATTTACTTATTGAGTAATTTCTAGAAGCTCTACGTCCCCATGTGTATAGTGGTGAATATGGTACATCCACTTAGCAGAACTGTTGAAAGGTTGAGTATCCGTCTGTCAAAAGGCTTATAAAGTGTCCGGTGCTCAACACACGAGGGCTGCATATTTATTTACTTTTTCTCTACTTTGCACACACAAGGCCAATTGTTATCCAATAGGATCCCAGGGCCCTTTCTAATTAATACTGGAAAAGGCTGCTTTGCGTGGAAGGCGAGCAGTGAAGGCGTGAGACGGATGGCTGAATTGGCGCAGCCCTTGGCATTCCCAGAGCATTGCCGCCCTGCCGTGCACCGGGAGCCTGCCTTCATTAAACAGGAGTGGGGGCCTCTCTGCCTTCCCTTGTCACATGTGAATATGGGCCTAATGGTGGTGATTAGTCAGTGTCCAGTGAGGGAACGGGTGGGCTCCCACTGCCCCCCACTTCTGCACAGCATGCTGAATGATACATTCGATGAGGGGATGGAAGGGTCATTAGCCAACAGGACTGGATATTGATCCAAGGAGTGAGATCCTGGGATTTGGAAGCAAGTCACAGCTCCTTCTTGTGGAAAATAAGCAATTATGTCTCCTTGGAGTGTCCTGAGCACCCAGAGGGCCAGGAAGACCACTGCCCTTTGGAGTTGGAGGGACCCAAAGAAACCCCATTCCCAAACCCAAACCAGCCTGATTGTATAGGGTAACATCACAGAAGACTTGAATACGAGGATGTTTTGTCTTTTTTAATGCATTATTCCTTCTTTTTCCACTCTTCATTCAAAGACAGTGGTTGTATTCCCAGGAGACGCTCTCCCACTGTGCTGTTAGAAAAGCGTGTAGATCCAGCAGTACATTTCCTCTGAAGCAAGGTAAAATGTCATCCTAGAGTTAAGAGCAGAAGGTATATGTGACCCACTGGCTGGCAGAGGGCAGGCTACAATACTTTGAGAGACAGGACATGATGTCCTTCTCCTTTCCTAGAAGTTGTTCCTCATCTGCTTTCTGACAATTGGTTTAAAGGCCATTGCGCAGAATGGAACTACCAACGGTGAGAGAGTTGGTTGCAGCCCTTGGAAACAGAAATAACTGCGGAGGAAAGAGGAGTGGACATAGGAAGAGGTAGTTCTGAACCATAAGCCTTCACCTCTGTTTGAAAGTTAATTCAGTCAATAATAGTAACATAACGCCATCGCCTAAGGTTTACTGATATATCGAACACTTAACCATGGGCCAAAACCCTATTCCCAGTGCTCTGTGTGTGTTACCCAATGTTATCCCCACAACTACCCTAAGAAATGGTCGCTACTCTTATTTCTCCTCACACAGATTTATAAAACAAAACACACACACACACACACACACACACACACACACGAATAAGTAAATGAAATGTAGAAAGTCTCAGAAATTTCCTAAGGTCACCAGCAAAAAACTGCTTGGGGTTTAAGTAAGAAGCTGGGATTTGAACTTGAACTATCCCCGTAGTTAATCCTTTCATCTGGCTCTTTTCTGGATAACTTGCAGTATTTCGCAGCCTTTTGTAACCAAAGCCCCCACAAAGCTTTCTGATTCCTTCCCCGCTGATCTCTACCAGGTAAGAAGATATTGTGCCTGGTTGTACGTTCTGCTCTTTGTATTATGAAATCTACAGGTATTGTGTTTAGACTGCACAAATCACTCCCCAGAGTGCTTAATATGCTCCTCCCCTCTCTTTACTTCTCCCTTTCTCCTTTCCCTATCCTGGTGGCATTCATTCATGTATTAATATGAGAGCATCTATTGAGTTTCTGTAGTGCCTAGAGGAAGAGACAGTTACATAGTGATGCACTGGCTGACTCCCTGCCCCCCAAGCAAGCAAGGGGCCCCCTTTCACTCAGCAGGTCTTGCAGGCAAGAGCAGGACCGCATGGCCCCCTACCACTTCTAGAAGTGAACACCACTCCAAAGCCAGCTCCTCCGAGAAGACTTTCCCAGACCCACATGCCTCCTCCTCCCACACACACATAGGAACTAAAATAAAACATTCCTATAGGAAAGTGGTGGAAAATCAAGTTGGAAAGACAGGTGGGGCCAGATGGGAAAGGACCTTAACTGATAGAGAAAAGAGCTTGGCCTTAAAACTGTAGGAGAATGGAAGTGGTGGAGGGCATGCGAGGAGGAGAGCAGCATTTAGGGAGGTAGAATGAGCGTGTGGCTTATGGGCAGGTGGAGGAATGTCAGGAATGAGTTTAGGAAGAACCAGACCAGATCAGGAGCATGCGGTGTGAGGAGGGGGCCATGTGAGGCATCCTTAGACAGGAGGATATTTTTATTCAAGGGGGTCAGATAACACCCTTAAGAAAAAGCAGTGAAACTCAACATCTTTCTAGCCATCATTCAAGATTAAGGAGTTGATTTGAGGATGCCAATAAGTTTGAACATGTTTCATTTAGCCATTTGAGGGGGTTAGAAAAGGGAAGCTCTTCCCTCCCAGATCCTCCTATGACAGACAAGCCTTCATTTTAGTCTGTTACACCTGCTCTCTGATTGGCAATTCAAGCTTGCTGGTCCAGATTGCCAAGATAGACAATGTGGCTTACAGTTTGGGCCCCAAGTGTTTCGGCTCCTGTGCCTGATGTGCTTTCTATAGATCCCAAACCAGGTGCTCTGAGCCCTTCTGTGTCCTGAGAGCCAGCTGTCCACCTGCCTCAGGCTCCTCAGTCACCCTGTCCGGGGCAGTATCATCCCACTTTTAAAGTTCTGGGTGAGAGGACAGTGAGTTCAGAATCCACCTAACCACAAAGGCCTCTGGTAAAGGCTGGGGGTCTCTAGAAGGCGTAAAGAGGAGGAACTGAGGGAAATGTAGTGAACATAAAACTACTCTCTGACTCCCTCGGCCCCTCCCAAGATCTATTGAAGATGCCTTGAACACAGTGCTTCCAAGGGGCAAGAGGATGGCACCTGCTGGCCAGCCCAGGTGTTGCTGCTGCCTCTACACTTGCCTGCTCAGGGACAGAGATACCAGCACTAAACTGTGGGAAGAATAATGTCGATTCTCCTTTCCCTCCCTGGCATCTCTGCTTCTGATACCGGGCCTGTGGAATTCACTATGAAGGCACCGCAAAGGCCTTGGAGTTCTGAAATCTCTAAACACACGGATGAGAAAACAAGTCCCAGCCAGCAGGGGAAGAGGGGATGGGAGCATTTGCCACTTTCCTGCTAACTGCTTTGAAAAGAAAAAGACAGGTGTGGGTCCTGCTGATTCCTGAAACTGTCACAGATGAGAAGCAGCATGAAGTGGTAGGACAGCTTTGTAGATTTCAGTCTGGCACCCTTGCCAAGATCACAGAGACTTGGGGGAGGAGCTGTTTCAACAGAAACCAACAGCAGGTTTTTGGGGTCTTTTTGTTTTTGTTTTTTGGCAAGTTAGAGGCAACATGAATCAAAAGGATAAGAGGGGAACAAACCCTGACTATTACAACTCGTTGTTTTTGTGTTTGTTTTTGTTTTTAATGTGGCCTAGAATTCACTTCTTCAAACAGTGGAAGGTTGTAGGATCTTCTCCCAGCTCGGCCATTTGCTAGCTGTGTGACCTAGAGATTCAGGCTTAACCTCTCTGGGCTATAGTTGCTTCTTCCTAATGAAAGTAACGATCCCTCCCACGCAGGGATTTTTGAGAAAGTTAAACTAGATCTCACTTTGGCCAAGTGCCTGGCAACAAAAATAGCTCAATTTTGTTGCTGTGACTTAGAAAAAAAAAATATTTAAAAAATTACAAATCCTTTCACATGGGCAAAATTGTTTATATTGCCAACCATGGACTACTGGTAATAACCCAAGTTGGTTAAACAACAACTTAAAGTAGGGAAGTCATTTTTCCCCCCACATTTTATAGCCAAAGAAACCAAAGCCCAAGGAAGGGTGAGGGAAGGCTAGCAGATAAGTGTCTCTCCTGAGCCGCAAACAACCTCTGAGGGGACTGTCAGGGCATGAGAGAGGACTCAGGCTGTAAGCTGGGTATGTATGGAGACCCAGCAGGTGCTCAGGTTTCCTACTATCCACTGGGAGCTCTTCCCAGTCTCTCTGCTCCTTAGCCACTACCCAGGCAAGTATCTAGTGTGAGACGAGAGTCAGCCACTGTCCCTATTTGCAGGGACATGGCCCCATAGTTAAAGGGTCTCTAAAATCCTTCTGCTTCTGCTAAATCATGAAATTTAATATGGAGGAAGATTTCACATCCTCCCTTCACAGTTTGCATTGATTAGGTGCTCACATGGACCAGCCACCACAGCCCAAGTGGGGCCTTTCCTCAAGGATTTGCCCTCAAGCAGCTAGAATGGCCATAGTAGATACTCAGGCTCACCCGTACTGATCAAAGGTTATCTTAATTTACACAAATTCCAACCATTTCAAAGTGTTGGCCCTTTTTCTGCCCACTGAGAATTCTAAGCTTCATGTCACAGAAGAGAGAGGTTGCTTTTCTTTGAAGGTCAGTACTAATTACAAGGTGACCGTGACCTTGGCACACAAAAGGGTGATGAGTCTAGGCAGCTGGGTTCTCTTTTTCTTCAGCAGGATCTGAGATTTATACCCAGCAGCTGTGGGTGCCTAAAATTGACATTTGAGCTATGTATAAATTTCACTAGCTCTCTAAAAAGGTGGCAAAATGAGCCCATATATAGGAGTTTGCACTTTCCACTCCAGCCTAGTTCCAAATTAGAGTCCAACTAGGTTAGAAGAGAGTCCAAAATTTAGAAGTGACATTGGAGGTCATTCAGACCTACCTCCTATCCAATGTAAGAATCCTCCTTGCAAGCCCTTGCTTGTTCTTGCCGCTTCAATTTGAATACCTCCAATAACAGAGAGCTCAGTACTTGATGAGGTAATGAAATTCAATCTTGAGCACTCTTTTTGTTTGTTTGTGTTTTTTTTTTTTGTTTGTTTAAATTGAATCTCATCTTGCTCTTGGTTTCCTTTAACTCTTACCTGTTGGGTTTCTTTCTGGGATGAATAGAGTCTATCCTCTTGGTAATGTCCTGAGTTGTTTTCAAGTTAGCTTTGTTGACCCAAATAAATTTTGACTTTCTATTTTTGTTCTTTACCATTTATTTAGCTGTACCTTATAATTTGCAGCCATTCACTATCTACCCTCAGTGTTCTCTGCATTGGGGTTTATGAGGGCTCTGGGTGAACCTCGTATGAATGCTTTCCAATGGAGCCAGGCAGAGTGATCAGGATTGAAACCGTTTGGCATCTACGCTGACTGGGGAGAAATCTCACATGTGAAAAGGAAAACCAAAGTTGTGGTCATGAAGATCACTGATAGTATGAGCCCCACCGATGAAATGAGCGTAGAAATGTGAGGGAGAAAGTGTAGCAAAGGGACAGAAAGAGGCAGAGAAGGAGACAAAGGATGGTTCAAAGATCTAGGTTTGTTCTCATGCTGACAAACAAGGCTCCCTCTCACTCCCCAACTCAGTGGAGGCTAAAGCTGCTTGTTCTTTATCCTAATACATATTTTGATATTATCCCAAATCAAGTTCACCAAATTAGTTAGATCATTTTCCCAAGAAATCAAGATCTTTTTGAATCCTGGTTCTGTCTCCCTGGGTGTTCACTATTGTTCTCAGCTTCCTATGTCCATAGGAGACATTAGAATGCATTCCACATCTTTCCTCAGGTCAATGTTTAAATTAAATATCCAGTAAGACAGGGCCATGTGCAGGACCCTGAAACACATCCCTGTGTTTAGTATGTATTAGACATGCTAAAATATACCTATTGTAATATCTGGTGAGTGAATATGGGTTAAGGGAAAGATAACAATGTAAAAGAAATATCAGACTATCTAATTACAGCATGTGGCCTTGTAAACAAATGCAAACAATAAAATTTAACATGTCTCTTACTAGACCATGGAGGATATTTTATTGATCTTTGTAATCTCGGCAGCTAAGCAGTGCCTGGCACATAATATGAATTTACTCCAGGTTTATTTATTTTTTTTAAATGACCACATAGCATGTGCTTTCCCATCATTCTAGGAAAGAATGGGAATTAGGGAGGTCCTCGATTTATTTCTTTCATTTTAGGCAGGGACCATGCAAAGCAACAATAATTCATCATCCTCCAACTGCCCCTGGTGATCTGCCTCTTCTCTATTACTCTCACCTTATCTGTGGATTTTGAGTTTTTAGTTTATCAAGGTCCCAACGACCTTGAGAAAATCTGTATTTCATCATAGATGTATAAGTCTGCTCAGGCAGCTATAACAAAATACCACCGACTGGGTGGCTTAAACAATGGAAATTTATTTCTCACAGTTCTGGAAGTGGAAGTCCAAGACCAAGATGTCAGCAGGGTTGGTTTCTCCTGAGGCTTCATGTCTTGATTTGCAAATGTCCATCTTCTCACTATGTCCTCATATGGTCTTTCTTCTGTGTGCACCCCCAGTATCTCTCTGTGTGCCAATCATCCAAGGCCTGGGATTTGCTGGAGAAGTCCATGATCATGCACCTGCCCTATTATTTTTGTAGTTGAAGGAGTAGCAAGTGTCTTTAGGAAGAGGAAGCTTTACTGCCACAACCTCCGGTAACGTGAGAAAGAGGGTACGAGGTCATCTTGAGCACTCCTCACCTGCAGAGCTGACTGAGCCATGATAAAGGTAATCTATGAGCAAGAGTGAATGTCAGTACTGCCCTCTCTCCATGTAAATCAGAGAAGGCATAAAGCTTATGGAGAGCAACCCTCCCGGTGCGCCCCTACTTCCCATCTGGGGTATTTTCCATCTGGTGTTGAAGGTCACATCTGGCAGTGGTGGGGGTGGGGAACATGCAGGGGAGGAAGGAAGGGATGATAGTTCTTTCAAAGGGCTCCCCCTTCATCATGCCCGTGTTGAGAACCTGCCTTTGCTGGTATCTGTGGGAACTGGTGCTGTCAGAGTGTGGGTGACAAGTGCGAGATGAAATAGGGTCCGGGGTCCAGTGGAAAGTTTTTCCAAGTTAACATTCAGGCTATATGTGTGCCTCTTACAGGCTCAATTTCTAGAGCTTAGTAACAGCTATTTTAAAACTAACTTTATTAAGTACTTACTATATCTCAGTCACACTTCTTAGTGCTCTTTACATCTCATTTAGTCCTCACAGTGCTCAATACAGCAGCATTCTTCATGGGGGAATATTGAGACATGTAAGGTTAAATTCCTTGGGGTCACACAGTTAGAAGGAGATAAAGCTGGCATTCAACCGCAGGCAATCTGACTCCAGATCCTATACTCTTAAAATGCTCCCTTCTTATGAAAAAAACCCTTCATTTAAAAAAAAAAACAACTTTATTATTAAAAAAAAAAGTTTATTAAGCACTAGATATGTGACAAACACTGGTCTAAGGTCATACAACTAGTAATTGGCTTTCCAGAGTCACATACATGCTTCTCTCTCTCTGTGTCTTACTCTCACTGTCTTACACACAGATGTAGCTCCTCTTCTAGTTGGAAGTAAGGTACAGGGGTACCTGCTTGGGAATCTACCCCTCCAAAGAGAACCCAGACTGAGAATGAGTGATAGAGACATGCTAGGCTTTTTAGACCAAAGCAGACCTACCTCCTGGAAGAACATCCTTTCCACCCCCTTTCTCAAAATAGCACTGTTGCAATCATATATTGGCAAGCATGCTCTTTCACACTTATTGGATGGGAACTGTGCCCAAATTAATTGCTATACTTATTTCAATCACAACTAAGTCATTTTTTTTTTCCTTTGCATCAAGAAGGCAATAAAGATGACAGTTTAAGACTGCTGTTTTTGGAGACAAGCAGATTAAGCCATTCTGCATCTAGCTTGTATTAGAGAAATGGTCGTATGCAAATTTGATAAAATTAATTGTTTTCTAAAGGGCTGTTCTTACAGTGGGAACAGATACCTACCTCAGGCTTGCTGTGAGATTGATGGCCATGACTACGAAGCTAGTAAGTTTCAGAGATAGGATTCAAATCCAGGTTTGTTTGATTCCATATCCATCATCATTAGCTGGACATGTTTTTAAACTTTCTTTAGACTCAGCCTTCCCTTTTATAAAATGGGCATACTTACTCTCACCTCACTGATTTGTAATAATGAAATGATATATATACAAAAAAATGCAGCACTGGGCACAACGGGTTCCATGTGGTGGCTGTTGAAGAGAGATCGGCAGAAGCTACAAGAAAAGCTTCATTTCCTGCAAGTTATAAATAAGAAGATATTTATATATGATTCTCTTACATCTACTCTTGTTTTTGTATTTCAGAATATATGCATGCACATCTACTTTTTGATTTTTGAATGCATGGATGTGAATGATCTGTATAATTTTTAGAGTGTCTTAAGATTCCAAGTAGCCACAGGATCTAGGCCAGTAGAGAAGACATAATGAATGCATAGTCCTGAGTAGGCATGCATTTGTTCTAGAATGTGACCCAGCTCAGGTACAGAAGGACAGGTGCACTGGTTCTGCTATGGGGATGGAGTTGTCAGCTTTGGAACAACCAAAGTACTTTGTCTTGTCAGCTTTCTGGTAATTCATCAAAGAGAATAAATGGACAGAGTACCTTGTGTGAATCTAATCTCCCCTAACCTACCAGACTCCATCCCCAAGAAGGCAGGAGATGGAACCCGGACTGAAGCAGGGGGACAGAAAAGATGAAAGAGACCTTTCTGTGGTAATATCTCTGCATTCTTTTTTTTTTTTTTTATAACTCCAGTTTTAGTCCTTGAACAAATGGACATAAATAATTCCAACCATTAGCAGCTAAAAATGGACAACCATTTCTGGATCAGGAGAGAGGCAGACTAATTATATTAATGTAGAGTAATTATATATATTTATGTTCAGTATCCTCACTGCAGTTCTGAGATAAAATTCTTTTCAGGAGGAAATTGGTGAAGTCAGAGAAGCAGTAGGGTTCTAGGCGGGTGTTTCAGTAATTCCAGCTGTTTGAAAGTAGGAGAAATGTCTGCATTTGAGCCTTTGACTTATACCAAATGTTGGTCAGAGTAGTGCACTGGTCGCTAAGGAGCCTGCACCAGGTGATAACTGTATGATCCCAGGTGCTGTGAGAGTCCAAGGGGAGCCTCTTTTAATTCTCATATTGCATTAGCTTCTTGGTTTAAAAAGATAGACAAATTAAAAAAAAAAGATAGGCAAGTTTTACAGATACTTTGTGCATGGGACGGGGAATTGTTGTTGGAAAAAGAAGATGCTTATGTAGAATTTTTGGCCATTTATAGCTGCAAGTTCTGGACTGGCTGCCCCATATTTTCATATGGACTTGAGGATTCAGCCACCAAATGATGTCCCCAAGCTTTTACAGCCAAGGCCAAAAGGACTATATGACAATTTCTATTCTTTTCTGAATCCTATTTTGATTTGCAAGGGGGATGTGTATGCTGAACTGGGTTCCACTTCACCTTCTGCACAATGACCGAGTCCACCAGTGAAGGTAGGGTCCTCGGATGGATGGCCTGATCTGGAACTCACCATCCTGTGCAGGTGCAACAGGCAGGCTGGGACACTGCAGGTTAGCGGAAGTGAGGGAGTTGTCTCATCAGTCAGACTTGGGTCATATGCTCAACTTGGGGTCTTATCATTTGGGCCACAGAGACAAGGGGTATGACTAACTGGGTCTTGGTCATACGGCCTCTGTTCTGTCTAGAAGAGGAGTAGTCCCACCAGAGCCCAAATGAGCAGGAAAGGATAAGAGGAAATATTCATTTTCAAAGCAGATAGGAAGAAGGGATGTGGGGCAAATAAAACCAGTAGATACCTGCTTTTACCATCTTTCACTGTGTGATCTTGGGCAGAGAATGTAATCTCCTTTAGCTCAAGATAAATGATGTTCATAATTTCTCCCTCATAAGGTTGAAGATTAAATGAGTTAACAGACATAAAAAACAAAGTACTGTGTTTGGCATAAAGTAGGCACTCGATAAATGTTAATTCTTTTGGTCCTAAATAGATACCTACATTTTAATACTTTTTAAGAGATCCTGAAGTGCTAATTTGAAAGCTTAGTTCTAATGTTTCTGGCTGGGCTGTGATTCAGGGAGGAAACAAACGGGAGAAAATAGCTTTTTTTCTGACATACTGCCCTAAGTAAGTCCAGATCATCCCAGAATATCCCTGTACCCCTCAGCAACCATCACTGAAGCAGAAGGTATGGCTATGCCTTACCATACTTGCCCTTTGGGAGCTTCTCATCCATCCTTCCATATCCATCCATCTATCCATCTGTCCATTCCTTCAAGAGGTATATTTGAACACTTATTAAATGCCAGATACTGTGTTAAGTAATGACTACATCGTCCTGCTTTAAACAAATCCCCTGACTTATGGAGATGACTTTGAGGTCACTTTTCAGAATTGATGTCAAACTATCCTTGAGATGGCAGGGAGCAGGGGGAGCAGACAAAGGACCTTCCCTAATAGAAGCTAGTGAAAATTTCAATGTAGTTACTTTGAAAAAAAAAAAAAAAAAGAAAAAACCAAACTTTCAGCACAGTGCAAAGGTTAATGGAATGTTTTTGGATACCTCTGCTTAGTAGAGAGAAATTTATTATGGAAAAAAGAGGCAGGAGTTCAAACTTTCCTGAATAGCTTTTTAAGAGGCCTGGACTATCGAAATCATCTCCCAAATAACCCTTTTAAATCTAAAAAGAACAGCCTTGCTAATTAAATGTTTAATGAATATTATAGCTAGCATATCAATTTTAGGTAAAATTTATGAAGCAGCAGGCTGAATTTTATATGCTGCATTACTTTATGGCTGTTGGGAATATTAATACTATTTTGCACTTTAGTGTTGTGGTCTCAACATGGGTTCTTTTCTCAGAGCTTCGTGATGGTTCTGTCAAGTAGACAGGGTATGTGCCCTGTCCTTACATTACAAATTAGGAAATGAAGCTCAGAGACCAGGAAGAGATGTGAAGCATACATTTTTACACATTTCGTGGACCTTTGGATATAACTACTCTCACCTCACGTTCCAAGGGTTTTATTGCCTTTATTTTTTTTTTAAGATTTTATTTATTTTTTTGACAGACAGAGCACAAGCAGGGGGAACGGCAGGCAGAGGCAGAAGCAGGCTCTCCACTGAGCAGGGAGCCCAGTGTGGGACTCAATCCCATGACCCTGGGATCATGACCTGAGCTAAGGCAGACACTTAACTGACTGAGCCACCCAGGCACCTGTCAAGGATTTTATTTGCCTTTAGAGCATATTATTAGTTCTGTCTAAGGTCTTTTTAGCCTTGAGACCTTAGTGAGAGCATGAACTGGTATTGCATTTGTTATTGTAATCAGGAAGTTCATCCACCCTGGAGGACTTTTGAAGACATCAATCTCTACATCTGCTCTTGTGCTAAGGGGATGTCGTAGCACATGTCAGGAACAGATCTCTGGAGCCAGTCTGCCAGGGCCAAATCCCGGTGTCTCATTTCATTTCAAGATTATGGGGAACCTGACTGAGTTATTTCACCTCTCTGTGCTCCATCTACTTCCTCTGTAATATAAAGATAATAGCATTTCCTATTTAGATTACTATGGACATTAAATGAGCATTATCAGCTACATGGGGAGCTAGGGATTCATGGTGCTCATTCAGGAATCTCTCTGTCTCTCACACACAAGCAAATAACTCACACTTGCACACATGTTACAAATAGGCTATAAGTGTGTGCACCTCACAAGAAGTTATGAGAAGATTCTTGTCAGAATGAATGAAAGATGGGATTTGGACAGGATAATTATCTGAGGAAGTTTCAACTGAGAAGATGAAACAAGAACTGGCTTTTGACAACTACCTTGAGGAGAGAGCGGTATGGAAATGCACCCTTTCCAAACATGTCCTTCGCTGCCGGTCAGTGGGCATGAAGTTCCACCATTAGTAAATTATTCCTTGGGTCTTAGACATGTTTGTTTGTTTTCTCTAAAGGACACTGGAAGTACAATGCTTCTAAGAAATCAGGATCTCCAGGAGTATAATAATCAATGGTGCCTAAATTTGAGGAGACACAAGTAGAAAAAAAATTACCGGCTGAAGAGAGATCTGGGAGATTTTACAGATCACACATAAATTCTTCAAACTTCACTTTTGTTCCTGAAGGAGGGGCTAAGTTCTCAAGTAGCTAGAAAGTAGCTTTTTCTTTTTCCTGTTTCTTCTTTTTTAAAATTCATTCACTATATGAAGGATTTGTAAAAGCACACAGATACACACCCCCACACACAACATGTGTCACACACAAACCACATGCAAATACACACACACACAGCCCAAACACTGCACAACACACAACACATACATAGCACACAAGCCCTGCATACATATCCCAACACCATCCCACACAACACATACCATGTACCACACATTCACACACTCCCCACACTCTTCACACACACACACCACACATACACACCAAACAAATCCATATACTCCATCCACCACACCACACACACTCACATGCTCACAGAAAGTAGCCCAGAATCTATACATCTTAATCCCCATTCTGTCATTTCTTGCTGTGTAACAATGCAAAGACTTTGAGGAATTAGGATAACTACATCTTCCCTGCCTCCCTCACAGGACTGATGTGAAGACTGGGATGCCACATGGAAAAATGCTTTGTAGCCACGCCGAGCTCTGCAGAGTCATTCAGAGCAGTTCCTCATTGAATGAGGGGAGCAGGCCTTCTCGGCTGGCCACCGTCAGGGACCACTGGGACTGCTATCCCCTCTCAGTTCATGCCCGGGGGCTGAATATGTGCTGGTGAACTGATTCATTGGTGGCATGGCCCAGGTACACCACAGACTGCCCAGGCGCTCTTGGGTAACACTGCCTTGGCTACCTGGAGAAATCCCTGTTGTAGAGAAATGTCTTTGCTCTGAAGGTATCAGCTGTGAGCTAAGACAATTGTCAATTCTTCATTTTGCTTTGACCAGTAAGTCTTCAACAAGTGCTTTCTTTTAACCTGTATTGAACCTAAGTCATATAATAAAAGAGAACTTTGACTCAGCACTTTCTTAGCACTTATGAAGGATTTCATAACAACCCTATGGGATGCGTAACATTACTAGTCTCTCTTACGTGAAATACAGGGGATGAAACGGGCAGGGCAACCAACCACGTTCATTTATCTGAGACTGCAGGAAATGCAGGAACACAGCACTCTCAGTGTTAAAACTGTGAAAGTCCCCAGCAAACTGGGACAACTGGCCACCATAAAACTGAGGCACAGAGAGGCTATGTCACTCTCCTGGTGTCACACAGCTAGGAAGTAGTAGAGCTGGGATTTGATACCACCCAAGCATTCCAACTATAGATCCTTCAATTTTAAGTTACCATTTGCACTCTGTGACCTGGCACAGTTTTTGCAATTTGCCACCATGGGGAAATTTTTAAGGTTAATGATAAGAAAATTATAATTAAAATGTATCAAGGTTAATGACATATCTCATAAATCATTGTGTACACTATGTCCAAACTACATATTAAGTAAGAATAGGAAAAATCAATGTATTAGAAATTTAATATCTTTTAATGCAAAACACAAATAAACATATACCAGAATAATATGCAGTCTTAAAAAGAAAAAAAGAAGATTAAGCTATTTAAAATTAATTACTACTAAAAACATAGGAATCCAGAAAACAGATAAAGCAGTGAGACACAGGTCATAAAGAGAAAATACTGTGAAAATGTGGGACCTTAACTGGAAGGTTTTACCCACACCAGATTTAGATATTTGGAAAGGAGAAATTTCTAGGAAGAAAAACAAGGGGAAAACCATGCAGGTAAGAAAAAACCTGTGTCCAGATACCCAGGATGAGATTGAGAGCTAGTAGGGAGTGGCAATGAGAAAAGAGAGTACAAACAGAGTTCTCCAAAGAAGAAGCAGGACAACTATCCTCATTCATCATTCGGATGACCACAGACCATGGTATCACACCAAGTCTTTCTCCAAAAAACTGATAAAACATTTCACCACTTGAATAAGCCAAGCTCCAAATCCATTTTGACTTTTTTTTTTACATGTATTATTTGAATATGGAGAGGGGTTCTACAATCCATTTCTATAATATAGTTCAAAACTTCATAGATTATATAAGTTTTCACCATTATAAAGGCTACTAAAACAAACAAACAAACAAACAAAAAATTCAAGTAAGCAGTATTTCCTGGGAGTTATTAGGTACAGCAGAAAACTGTAACACATTTGCCCAAACTACTTGAGCTGCAATGGGGACAATAATATAGTAAAAAATGAAATTAAATAGCACAAAATACCCAAATAACCCACTCTTTTCCATTTTCAAGCTTTGCTTTCAACTGAAGGATCCAGTGCTCCTGAGAAACCCTGCTGACTGACTTAGCAAATAGTTCATTAAGGCCCATTAATTCTTAAATACAGTTATCCTAGCTCCATTTGAACCACAAATTTTGGGAGTACCTTTGCCCAGGAATGGTTTCAAGCTAGTAGACAGCAAGCTGTATAATCAAGAACTTTATCAGAGCCGTAATCAGCCACAGAAATGCCACCATTGAGAACAGTCCCAGTACTTGGAAGTGTAATTCACAAGTGGGAAGAGACTGCATATATTCGCTCAAAGAACAATAATTTACATTTCTGTGAACTATAGAATGAGTCACTCCATATTTATATATTTATGCTACTGCCGGGTTGTTTATTGCAGCCTAATATTCTAATTACTTCCAAATCAATCCCATTCTTCTCTCTATGGAGGGAAATGAGCTATAGGCTCATCTACGCATATTCTGCATAAAGACCTCAGCACATTGGTCTGCAAGTGTGTCTTAAAGCAGAGGTTGAGGATTGCTTACTTCAGAATCATCAGGGTTATGTGATAAAATGTAAATTCATAGGACCTGAACAAGGCATAGGTTCAGGCATCCAAATATCTAAAATCTGTTCTCCACTCGACCCTTATCCACTCTAGTCGGAAGAATCACTGGTATATATGGTACGTGAAAGCAGGCTCCTTTTCTCAACAGTCGCCAGTGGCAGTGATAGAACTGAGTCCTGGAAGGGGATTTTGCACTCCAGATCTTTAACAAAATGGCCTTGCTAACCCAGCTTCAGATATTGGAGGACTGGCAAAAATGCATGGCGTAAGAGTTCCCCTCCCCCCAACCTTTTATTGATGAAATGTCTTCACCACTACCAGAACTGTCCAGGGAAAGTATGTGATTTGCTTGACATGTTTTGCAAGTTGCAATTAAATATTCACAGAGCAGAAAGTCATATGTAGCTCTTTGTTGTACATGAATTACGTGCAAAGGGTATATTATAGTAGGCGAATAACATTTCTTAAGCAGTACATCTTATTGACTGTGAAATGCAACCCACTCTGCCCTGTGAGTGTCTGCTCCTCTTCTCTCTGTGTGTGCTCTACCTACACTTCTTCCATATTCACAGCTCTCCAGAAGGCTCACATTCTGATGAGTTAAGGCTAGTGGATATGTACATTGTTTTACCTGGTAAGAACACTTCTCTCCCAAAGCACCCTCCCAACTGCTGTCAAAACCCCTCAACACCCTTGCTCCTATAGCCTTCTCTTACTTTCTCCTCCTTGCTACCTATCTGCCTGAATTATCTGGCAAATCTTTGCATCCCTCCTACCTTCTGTCCCCTATAAAATAGCATGGGATGCCTCCAGGTTATATATGTAGGTTTCTGTAACACCTACTGATGTGAACTGGCATTTGTCTTTGGTTCCTCATGGGTCATAATGATCCCTAGGGATGGAGATGTTTGCTAACTTCCTCTGTCATACCTAAGGATACCCAATTCAACATTTCGCACAGTTAGCTCTGGGCCTCTGTGCAGAGTGGGTCCTCAGTCAATGCTGCCAACTGACTGACTCAGTGATGGTTACTTTTTCTTCACCTTATGATTCTTAGAATGGCAAGGCTTCCTGACCCTACAGAACTAAACTTGATTTCCCCAAACATTCATTTTCTAAAACCGGGAGAACCAAGCTAATATGAACGCATCACTAGGAGTTAGCCTTAAAGCTCGGATCAAGGAAACTCATGCAGGCTTTTTCTTTTCTTTTCTTTTTTCCCCCTCACAGCCTATTCTTCAAAACTCTCAGTAAATACATTTAATAATCAGTTGGTAGATTAGCATACAAAACTAGTCTTAACTAAATTCAAATTCAATCTTTATTTGAGGTAGTGATAGCTAATATTGACTGTTGCATAGAATTATGAGAAACCCCTGAATAGTCAGCTCCAGTGGAGCCTAGATCTATTTTTTAAAACCAGTTATTGATTTCTGCAAATAGGCTTTCCTTGAGGCTCCAGCAGATCATGGTCTTTAGGTGAAGTGTGGTGAGGTGATGGATAGCAAGGGCGAGTACATTTTCCCTTTGTTCATCTACATTCTTATTAATAATAATATCTTTCATTTATAACTCCTTTCATCCCCGAGCATCGAGAAGTGCCTTGCAGACGTAATAATGCTGTATGGAGAAATCCATCACCTGGCCTGGGGGTGAGACAAAGCAGTTGTCTAGCTGCACAGCTCAGCTGAACCACAGCTGGGGACACCAGGAGGAAGTGAACATCCAGTCACAGTTACAGGTGCCTAGATCAGAGTGGGGCTAAGCCCTTTGGCTTAACAACCACCAGTGTAGTGAAGGGCTCTGCACCTGCTAATGGCACTGAATTCCCAACCATTGTCCCCAGGTCAGGGTGGAAACTGAGCAGGTTATCTCAAAAAGATAGCCCATTTAAGAAGCAATGTCCCATTTCCCCTCCTCCCCCAAAGGAAGGACAAAATTAACTAGACAAGTCTGATGGGATGTAACATGTGTACAAATGTGCACCTGCCCTTCATCCACAGGCAGGTTGAGCAGTAATACTGTCTTATGTATTGCTGTGATGATTCCATCTTGTAAGCATTTCCTCTTCAGAGCTCTTGTTTCTGTCTCTCTTAACCACAAGAAGGCAAATATGGGAGAATGGCTGTCTGGGCATAATGGGTAAACCTCAAAGAGGAGGCTTAGGTTATATTAGTTCACTTTTTCATTTATTGATCATGGAACCTTGGGCAGGTCGCTTAAGCTCTGTGCCTCAGTTTCCTCATCTGTAAGAAGAGAGTAACAATAGCACCTATCTCTTAGGGCTCTTTGAAGGTTGAATGAGATAGTCTACATGCAGTGCTTATCATAGTACCTGCCCCACGGTAAGCACTAAATGTCAGTTAGTATGAGCATTATTATTACACAGATAAAGTCAAAACCCCACTCAAAATTTTGAGATTCATCTCTAAACCCCTTATGATTAATTGTTATCTAGATATTTTCCTCTAACTTGGTAGATAGCACATTATAAATATTAAAAATATGTCAGTTGGTTAAAAATCAAAATAAGAAAACAGAGGAAAGCCATGTGTAAGCAAGAATAAGTTCATCCATTAAGTTTCCCTTCAGAGGAGTTTGCCATCAGGATTTATAGGTGATTTCTTTCAAGTGTTTGTTGTACAAAGTCATTTTTTCTGATCATTTGGACATGTCTTGAAATCTACCTTCTCCAAGAAAACTTGCCATCTCAAACAGCAAGGAAATTGCCCACCCCTTTCAGCCCCTATCAGGAGATCACATGATGAGCTTCCCAGGTCCTGCTACTAATTAGCAACCCAGATTCTTCCCACCCCCAAGCAATCCACTGACTAAATCCTGCGTAGGATGCCGGTACCTTTCTTAGTTTAATGGTTTTGCTTCACTGTGGTTTGACCTATCTGTGTGCATTCAGATCATTGCTCGTGCTTAGAAAGCAGACTCTTAAGAGAGTAAGCATTTGGTCTGCTCCATTCTCCAGCATAGGGCCCAGCACACTGTCATGTCATGGGCAAGTGGATGCTTAAACGTCCCCTGATGCCAATGATTCAGGTGGAGCTATTTTGCTGTGTGCATTGGATACAGATTATTTTTGACCAGCTCAGTAGCTGCTGTGTGAGCAAGACACTGGCTTAATTACCTTTCCTAATGGCTGATAAGGATCAAAGGATGGGTGAGCGGGAATGCTGAGTGGCACCAGCTGCCATTTCCCATTTCCTTTCTGTCCCAAGCCTTGTCCATGAAAGGGAAGATTAGAAATGACATCCACTTATCGCCACTTTTTCTCCAATGACATGTGGCTCATACCTTTAAGTGAGTGAGAGTCTCTCCCTCCTGCATGTGGCAAAAGGACAAAGCTCTGTACTCCCAGCTCACTTGATTATCCTCTCTCCAGCTGAGATGCAGAAACCTAATTGTTGTTGAGTAAATCTTATCTACAACTGAGCTGACCATATGGGACAACTGAGTTCTCAGCTCGGGAACCAGGATGCTTTACAGAAATACTGGGCTGGGCAACAGATCTTCTTCATTAGGGACAGGTGCAGAGGGCTCTCTTTTGGAGTCACCATTTGCCTTCTGAGGCTGTTAATAAAGACAGTCTTGTTCCTCTCTAGAGTTAAAATTATTTCTAAGAAGATGTTCTGGCCTAAAAATTCGGGAAAAAATATTTCTATATCAGAAGTCAATGACCTCTATACTCTATTGTGTTCATTCATTTATACAGATGTATCCTCTTACTGCACTGTAAGCCCCATGAGGACCATGTATTCTCAATTCCTAATGACTCATCCATGACAGGAGCTTGATAAATGTTTATGGAATGACTAGAGGAATAAAATAAGGAGTGAGTTCTACATTAGATATAGGAATGAATACATCAGTGAATGATCAAGGATATACATGCATTCTTGCTAAATGTCCTGTGATGCTGGTTAGAACAATCTACAGAAGGGACCCAATATGCCAAGTTGGGAGGAGGGGGTTGGGGATAAGGATTAAAATCTATTCCTTGCATAGGTCACTAATACAAAGTTTTCCACAAAACAGAAAAAAAAAATTCTTTTTTTTTAAGTGATTTATTTATTTATTTGACAGAGAGAGATCACAAGCAGGCAGAGAGGCAGGCAGAGAGAGAGAAGGAAGCAGGCTCCCTGCCAAGCAGAGAACCCAATGTGGGACTCGATCCCAGGACCCTGAGATCATGACCTGAGCCGAAGGCAGAGGTTTAACCCACTGAGCCACCCAGGCACCACTCCTACCCCCCAAAATTCTTATTTGGATATGTGGCATTGGTGTGCAAGGACCCAAATCTTAAAATATATTGTTTCTCCATACCATTAAGTAATTTTTGGACCCTGAAGTTGTTTGTTCTCATTCCCGTAGCTCAGAAAAATTACCCTCTAATATCCCTAGGTGCCAGCCAAGAGCTTTAGGAGTGGGTTTATTTTTACCCATCTGGAACATCTACCTTTGCCCACTCCTCTACCCCTGAGTTCCCAGAAAAGGAAAGGAGGCAAAAGAATTCCAGCTGCTTGCCCTGCACTGCAGGCAGGTTTGGGCAGATAAAACCACTACTTAGGGCCACCAATCCCCTCTCCTTCTCAAGACACTTCCACTAGGGCAGTCCTCTTGACATGGCCACTACAAAATTGGAACAAGTTGAGTCAGAGGCAGCCGCAGGGTTTGAAGCAGTTCTTAGTGTACAGCCATGTGGAGTGTTTGTGGGGGAAGGATGGGGAGACAGATGCAGCTGAGATTCAAAACGGAGGTGAACTGGTAATCCATTTCTAACCCTGGGAGGCCACACCTCAGGCCTGGCTCATTGAGATGGGCAGACCGTTTTTCGAAACTGTCTTTCTATGTATATTTATGTAGAACACCCAGCATCCCTGCAAGGAGCTGTTGCTTGTTATTTTGACTGATTACAGCAGAGTGGCTTTGTTGCAATGGCAGCAACCACGCATTAGCTCTGGCGAGCCAGACAGAAACCATCAGCTCATTCCGACCACATCCACCCCTGGAGGTGAATATTCAACAGGAATTGATCTCCTTAATGAGAACACAGCCCATGCTGCTTTGATTAGCAGCAGTGGAATTTTAAATAGTTAATTATGACAGAGAGTTCAGCATGTGCACATGTGTGCATGGGGGAGCATGAGTGTGTGTAAGAAAGTTGACACGCAGATGGTAAGTGGGCACTCAGCCAGTGCCTGGGCCTGGAGTCTTACAGCACATCCAGGCCAGAGAACAGCACCAACCACTGGTGGTTGGAACAAGAGTGGCCCTGCCATCAGAGAAATCCCTTAAGGGAAATGCTTGATGATGTGCCCTTCACTGTGCCCATAAAAAATGCTTTCCAGTACATTCTGTCTAGCGCCTGTGCAATGCCTCTTTCCTCTGAGATGACCATGGGACCCATGGGATGATGAAGATGAATGCTATGGATTAGGAGGACAGATCTGTCCATTCCAAACAAAGTAGCTCCCTTTTTCTAAAACTTGGCGGAAATACCTCCTTCCCCAAACCCAATGAAGATAATTAAGAATAGGCTGAAATGGACAAGAAGACATGATAATTGATTGTGGCCTTTCTGCCTGGCAGCTGCACTTAATTAACCTTTAGATTCAAATATCAAGTGGTGTCTGCATGGAGAGACTTGGGGAAGGAGCCGTCTGACCACACTTCCCTCTACTCGCTGAGGGGCTGGTTCAGAGATTACCTTGGGGATGGGCCAAACCTCCACCATCCATTTCCATTCCCACCCAAACATCATTCAGACACCCTGAGTTTCTTCTCCGATCATCCAGGACGTGACAATACCTAACATGTGCTGGTGCTATTGCAGCCCGGTCTGTAGCTTTGAGTGATGATGCAGGCAAGTGGGAGTCTGTGACTTGGGATCTTCTTAGCCAGACCTTTCAAGAGGCAACCAAAGACACCACCCATAGTCCAGATGCCTATGACAGAAGCATGACAGTCCTGTTCTGGTCGTTTTCATCTCACCAGCCTGTGGAGGTCATGATCACTCATGGTAACATCCATCCCCTTTGAGAACAAAGCACAGTAAACGTGAGAACTGCAGGTGAACACAGGGAATTTGGGACTCCAATCATACTCAGTCAACAAACCGAAAAGGCAGGAGTGGTCAGTTTCTCAGCAGCGTCAGTGTGGCTCATGGGAGCTGGACACGGCTTTGATTTTGTCGGTCCTCGTTTAAAGACTGACCCTGGTGCAGCCACATCAGCTGCACTGTCTTTGAGACATGTTGCTGGAGGACGACACAAAGTGTGCGTCAGGACATACAGGGCCAGGGGGATGCACTGTGTCCCCAGACTTCTTTGCCCTCCAGGATCAGGTAGAGGCTGGTTCCCAGCCCACGCACAGTTGGAGCTCTTTACTTTACTGTCTCAAGGGCTGGTGTGAAACCAGCAGCAGCACAATGGACTGTCTGACCTCTAAATACAGCTCAGAGCACAATTCATGTCTCTTTTCCTCCGTTCTCACTTGCAATCTGGTTTCAAAAGAGGGTCAGACTCTCCTGACCTGCAAAAGGGCATATCTGAATTGACATACATTTTGGAGGGTGATGATAGTGTTTCTGGCTATGCCTTACCTCTCTTGGCTGGCCACATTTAAAAGAAAAAAGAGGGAAGAGAAAAGAAAGAAAGTAAAAAAAAAAAAACAAAAAAAAACCCAAAACAAACAAACAAACATAAGAAAGAAAAGGCAAGAAAAGAAAGAAAGAAAAGAGGAAAGAAGAGAAGAAACTATAAATTCAGATTTTTTCCTTCTTATTTCCTGCACCTAGTTTTGGTTTTAAAAGTTTCTTTGTTCAAGGGCGCCTGGGTGGCTCAGTGTTTTAAGCTTCTGCCTTCAGCTTGGGTCATGATCTCAGGGTCCTGGGGATCGAGTTCCACATCGGGCTCTCTGCTCAGCGGGGAGCCTGCTTCCCCCCCCACCCCGCCGCCCCCTGCCTGCCTCTCTGACTGCTTGTGATCTCTGTCAAACAAATAAATAAAATCTTAAAAAAATAAAAAGGTTCTCTGTTCAGTCCACATCTTAATGGTGGACCTGTTCCTCCCCTTCAGCATATTTGCAAAAGTAAAAGCAAAACAAAAACAAAAACAAAAACCCTAAAAACAGAAAACAAAAAACAAAAACCCTAGCTACCAGACTTTTAAATAAGAGAGTAATTACTTTTAACAAAAAGACAGTCATAGCAGTCATACTGTATGACACAACAAAGAGCATCCCAGCTCTTCAGCAGACAGCGAACTCCCTGCCAGGCACTGCCCTCCTGTCATGGCTACCATTGTCAAGTGTCTGGTGCATTCTTCTCATGGTCTTTGGACCCATGTTTAGTTTCTATAAAACCAAAACAGTCATTCAGAATAAATTCTGCTCTGTTACTCATTGATTGCTCTAAGAATGCGTGTGTTATTATTCCTCCATCTGCTAGCAAGGGGTGAAACACTGGTAGAGTCAGCTTTCTGCCAGACTTCATACTTCAGCCAAAGAAAAGTTGGCTATTGACTGCCCAATGGAACATTCACTGGTATCATAAACAAGCATGAAAGAATATATATATATATATATATATATATATATATATATATATATAATCTAAGGAAGATAGGGACCCAGATAGGTGGCTCTCTAATATTAAATTACCTAAGAATTACCTAAGGATCACCTTAAAATGCATATTGCAAGGTCCCACTCTTGGAGATTCTGATTTATCAGATCTGAAGTGAAGCCTAGACCTCTGCATTTTAACAACGACCTTGAAGTGATTTTTTTGTATGTGGTTCCCAGGTCTCACTTGGACAAACATTAGTGAAAGTTAACAATGTGTCCTCACTCTTTATCCTTCTGAAGACAATTCTCCAAGACCTCTTTGGACCAAAGACATAGACCTGGTTATAAAGGGACAAGGTGGACTGTGCTTCCTAGCATGTCTCAATGCTGTAATTATATGTGAAGATGCTTATGTGCATATGTGTGGGGCAAGTGGGATGTGCTGAAAAAAAGTTTTAGAGACTTCCTTTTTTCTTTCTTTACTCTTTTCTTTTTTTTTTTTTTTTTTTTTTTTTTTAAAGATTTTATTTATTTGACAGAGAGAGATCACAGTAGACAGAGAGGCAGAGAGAGAGGGAGAGAGGGAAGCAGGCTCCCTGCTGAGCAGAGAGCCCGATGCGGGACTCGATCCCAGGACCCTGAGATCATGACCTGAGCCGAAGGCAGCGGCTTAACCCACTGAGCCACCCAGGCGCCCCTTTACTCTTTTCTTTTTATTCTCTGTTGTAGATATTGGATGTGACAGGGAAAATTTCTAAAATGGCTTCCTAAAGATGTTTCACCCTAATTCCAGGTACTTGTGAATATGATGAGATATCTATCACTCCAGTGGTTCTGTTGTATGTGCAGTTGACCTTAAGATGGGAAGAATATTCTGGATATTCCATATGGGCCCAATATTTTCATAGGAATCCTTAAAAGCAGAGAACCTTCGCCAGCTGGTAACAGAAGGAGGCATCAGAGAGATCTGAATCACCAAAGGGGGAGCTGACAGGCCTTAACTGGTTTTGAAGATGGTGGGTGCCACATGCCAAGGAACGAAGGTGATCTTTTGGATCTAGGTACTAGCAAGGAATCCAGGACTTTAATCCCATAACTTCAAAGAACTAAATGCAGCCAACAGCCTAAGAGCTTAGAAGCAGATTCTTTCCCTGAACCTCCACATGAGCCCAGGCTGACCAACACCTTGTGAGTCCCTGAGCAGAGAACCTGGCCAAGGCTACCTGGACCTCTGACCCACACAACTGTAAGATAACAAACCATTTTAAGCCACTAAATTTTTGGTAACATGTTACATGCAATGGAAAACTACTGCCCTCAGAGAATACCAGATGAATAAAATACAACCCTGTACTTCAGGATCTCATAATACAAGTGAGGCTAACAATACTCAACCAATTAAAATGTGATGTACAAAGTCTTTATAAAAGAGATGAACACAGACAACTATGGAAACCAGAGCAGGACCGTTCTTGCTTGGTGTGCCAGGAGTCAAGGGAAGTCAGCAAAGTTTTCACAGAGTAGGTGGCATGTGGGTTGGTCTTGGAGGATGCTCAGGTTTTTGTTAGGTAGAGAAGTGAGAGGACATAGGCTGAGGAAACAGCGGGACCAATGGCAGAATGGTCTGAAAGTACTTGTCAGGATGGGGAAGGAAGTTCAGAGTCAAGTGGCCATAGATGGCCATAGATGGTGCTAGAATTTAGGCAGTGATCAGGGGGAGGATTTTGCATTTGTGATGGGGAGCCCTGGAAGGTGGTGAGCTTGTAAGAGTGGTCAGATTTTCCTTTCTACTTGGAACTCAGACACACAGAATGGGACTAATTACGATTACAGTTTCGTACCACATTCTCACATGTGATCTACCTGGCTTTTTTTTTTTTCCCTCATTCTTTCTTTCTTCCTCCTTCCCTCCATCTCTCCTTCCTTCCTTCTTTTCCCCTTCCAAATATAATGCATACTTTGAGCACTCCACCAAACACAGAAGCCAGAACATTGACAACTTCGGTCTATGGTGTGTATCCTTCCGTATCCTCCTAGCTCCTATCTATTGATTGATTTATCAGTAATTTTATCAATCCATCTTCCAACCTACCTATCTGGTTTTCTCATATCTATGCACATTTCTTAACTGTATATGGTTTAGGTATTTTCTTTTTAATTTATAAGAGGGCACCCTGCTGTTCGCAATCTTTTGTATTTGTAATTGTGTTACTAAAGTTTCATTCCATATGTTGCCTGGAGCTATACTTCATTCATTTTGATTGCTGTACATTATTCCATTGAGTGCATACACTGAAATGAATTGATCTATTCTTCCATTCGTCTAGCTCTGGGAATTTGGGAGGTTTATGCAAGAGTTCACTTAACAGAAAATATGTCACTAGAACTAGGGCAGTTGTGGGTTGGAGAAGAGAGGGAGCGCTAAAAACTTGGAGATAAATCGGCCATGATCAATGTTCAAAATGGCTAGCATAGGAAAAAGTTTTGTTCACCTTCCATTAAAATCCTTTTAATCCTATTTCTTCTTCCCATTTGTCCCATTGGACTTCATGTGCCCACAAAAAAAGGAAGCCTCGTTTGGCTGAGCCCCATGGTCCAAGAGAACAGAGCAAAGTGTGTATTTCAAAGTGTCAGTGTCTTCTGTGCATCATGGTAGAAAAGCAATGGATCTTTTCCTGTATGAAGATACAGATGTGGGCAGCAGTTCTCTGGATCCTGCTGGTAGACGGATGGTAGCATTTGAATGAACTATGAGGCCTTTAGAGCTGCCCCACTCTTCTTCATGGGAAAAGTCCTGTGGTAGATAATCATCCTGAGATGGAGAAGCAGTGGGAAGAGAAAATCTTACAGCCTACTGGGCAAGAATTGGAATAGGATATGGTGCTGGTTTTTTTCTGACATTTGTCCTGGACCAAATCACCACTTGCTGTAAGTATGAGTATCCCCTTGTGGTTCCAATAGGACACAGGATTCTTCACCCACTGCCCGAAACAATACTGAAGCCATGACTATACAGTGTTAAGTGGATTTAGGAGGAGGTAGCTTAAGGGGCTTTTTTTTTTTTTTACCATTTCCCTTTTAAAGTATGTTACAAAGTAGGGTGGTGGAAGAGAGATTTTTAATTTTTATTAGAAATTATCCTTACATTTAATATCTTCTGTCAAATGGACCATTATGCTTACAATGAGTAATTATCTTTATCATCCTAAAATACTTCATCTTCAAAAGAAAATGTTTAAATAAACCTTTGTTAGAATAGTTCAATATAATAGGCTATACTGAATTTTACTGTAATGAAATTTGGCCTTCTTACGGGGCTGGTATAAATTTGATGTGTACATCATTTAAACCCATTTTTCCTAATTCATTGCCTTATTTTAAACATTTTATTTTTGAGATATTTTACACTAACCAAAAAGTGATTTAGGCCATGAATAAAGGGAAAGTCCTTGTATTTTTTATATCCAAAAGAGGTTTTATCTTGTGATAATTAACTGCCATTTTCTTTGTACAGCAGGGCCCACATGGTGTGGGGGAGTGGAGAGGGGCTTCACAGAGAAAAATGGTTCTAGAATGAGTCCTGCTAAATAGCTATGTGACCAAGAGCCAGGTACCTGACGTCTCTGTACCCATTTCCTTGTTTGTAGAACGAGGGGGTGGGTTAGATAACAGGGGTACTAATGCCTGGGGGAGATGCCAGCCCAACTGACTTGCAGATAAACATCAAGCCAACAGGAAGTGAGCCATCTGGGAGTCATGGTCCGAATGCTAAAATATTCAGGAAGCCTTGAGAAAGTCCAACTGCAAACCTATTTTTGTTCAGAGTTAGATGATCTCAATTCTACCTTTGTTTTTAATCTAACCAATTTAAACTATGAGTTTATGCGCAGCATACACTGTTATTAAAGAAAACGCTTCTTTGATGAACGTTAAGTTCTTTTACAGTTTATTTGAATTAACTGAAAGATTCACAATTCCCCTCTTTGTTCTCCAAGCACTTAGAACCTGAATTTTATGGGGCTCCAGAAGTCAAGCAGGAGGTTGAGTTTGTAGCTGAGGAACTCTGATAACCAAAAGGGATTATTTCTTTTTTCTGGACCAGTGTTTCTCAACCTGGACACTACTGACATTTTGATCTGATTATTCTTTGTTGTGAAGGACCAGTCTATGTATTGTGGAACATTTAACAGTGCCATCCCCACTCTACCTCCCAGATGCCACTAAAAGAACACCAGCACTCCCAGTAGTGATAACCAAAAATGCCTCCGGACATTGTACAATGCCTATAAGGGATAAAATTACCCCCAGTAGAGAACCATTTGTTTAGACCAGGAATCAGCAGACTATACAGCCCATGGTCCAAATCCGGCCATCTATTGTTTTTGTAGATTAAGCTATATTGGAACACAGTCATACCCATGTGTTTACGCATTATCTACAGCTGTTTTTATGCTACATCAGTAGAGTTGAGTAGTTGTAATAGAGACCATATAACCCACAGAACCTAAATATTTACAATCTAGATCTTTATTGAAAAGCTTGTCAGCCTTTGCTCTAGAACAATACAAAGAGTTAGGCAGGTGCTTTCCCTCCCAGGCAAGAATAAATTACAGCCCCTTAGAGGAGAATGAGTGATGCGGAGGATGTAGGTAAATGAAAGAGCAAGAAGATCCAAATAGTGTCATAGTGTCAGCACTCACAATGATGCCAAGAACACATCAATCCTGTGTTATACTTAGTCTACTTTTCTAGTAGCTTTCAGGGCACGCTACTTTGACTTTTTAACAACCTTGTACGATATGCAAAAGAAGTGATGCTAGCCTCATTTTGCTGATGAGCACATTGGGCTAAGAGTGACTAAATGACTTGCACATTCTGTCAGAACTTAGACTATAGGAGGGTCTGGGTGGTTCAGTGGGTTAAGCCTCTTCCTTCAGCTCAGGTCATGATCTCAGTGTCCTGGGATCAAGCCCTGCATTGGGCTCTCTGCTCATCAGGGAGCCTGCTTCTCCCCTCTCTGCCTGCCTCTCTGCCTGCTTGTGATCTCTCTCTCTCTGTCAAATAAATAAATAAAATATTTTTAAAAAATGAACTTAGACTATAAACCAATGCTTCTGACTGTTCCAAGTCTTTCCATTTTATTTCAGAATCCTTGATATTGAAGAGACTTTAAAGATCATCTATTCCAGATTCCTATCAAATACAAGGTCCCCTATTATAACAATATGTCCGGAAGGAAAGAGAAATCACTGTTCATTCAATTTTTAAACAACTTTAATTTTAAGAAGGTTTGCCATTGAATTAATCCTAGTCATAACTTTTGGAGTTTAAGGCATGTCTCCTTCAGGCAGAATCAGAGTCTCAGGAACCCCAAAGACCATGGGCACCAATTACCTATGCCCTATGTGAATTGACACCACAGGGTCCCCACTGGGTATTAGTCTCAAAACCCTTAGTCTTTAGTAATAAGAGAGCTCACTTTTCCCACAATGGCCAACACCAAGGTTGCACAACTGCAACTTTAAGAATTCATCATCCTTCTATTAAGCTGAAATAAGTTTCCCTGTATCTGCTACCTTCAAGCATCGTTCTGCCACTTAAAATTGACAAGAGTCTGAACCTATGTGCTAGAAGCACATTTTACAGCTCTTATTACTTTAACAATAGGATCTCCACTAAATGTTCTTGTGCCCATACTTACCCCGCCAGATTCTTGTTTCCTTAAACAACATGATCTCAAGGACTCTAGGCACGTTTGGTTGTTCTATTCTGAACACATCTTGCAGCAATTCACCTACATCCCTCTAAATCTGGAGATACGGCACTGCCAATCGTGTTTCCTAAGTTCACGTTAACTTTTTTTTAAGTCGATTCATGATATGAACTCATTATGAACTTACCCTTAACTGAATTCTCTGTGGATTGTCACAAATGCTGCCGCTTAGCTACATGTTTCTCATCTTCTATTTTACAGTTGTTTTGGGATCTGATGGCATGGCTTTCTGTTTCCCTCTTTTTAATGTCAACTTGGTAAACTCAGCTCATAATTCCAGCCTCTTGAGATATTTCTGGATTCTGTTTCTGTCTTCCAATTTATTTACTATTCCACTTGGCTTCATGACATCCATAAATTTTGACAGTATGGTTTTTGTATCTTTATTCAAGACATTGATTAAAAAAAAAACCCACTGAATAGGATAAGGCTAGAGACAGAGTCATCACTAGAAACCTCCTTCCAGATCGCCAGAAAATCATTAATCAGAAACTTTTGGTCACAGTTATTAAATTAATCACAGATTCACTCCATTAAACTATGATCTAGTCCATATTTCTTTATTGTGCTACAAGACTATTTTAGTAACTCTTTAAATACTTGAAAACTCTTCTTACTTCCAAGCTTACTTCCAAGCTGTCCCCTCTTGCATTTTGAATTTGTTTCTTTGTTTCCTCATTTGTTCATCATTCATTTGTCTATTTATTCACACATCTCATTCAATTATGAAATAGTGACAAATGCTTTCTGTATGTCAGACACTGTGCCAGAAGCTAGAACTACAACGATAAGATACACTGGCAGGCCTTGTGTCGACTATCATAACTAGAGGAAGATGAATCATGATGAATGCAGTGATAGACGTATGGCTACATGGTCCCTTTGTTGCACAGAGAAGGGAGCTGCTGACTCCCCAGGGGTGGAGGAGTGGGTTTCAGTGATGAGGGAGTTTTCAAACTGTCTCTTGAAGTCTGGAAAGGACTACTCCAGGTGCAAAGGACAGTGGAGACTAAAATGCAAAGGCGCTGAAATGGGAACATGGTTCTGTGATGCTCTTTGGTTTTAACTGCAGATTATGAAAAGGCACCAGTGAGAACTAGTCCTCAAATAAGTGAACTTCCAGATCTTTCGTCATTTTGGGCATCATCCACTGAATGCCCTCTGACGTTGGCATCTAGCACTGAACCTAGCACTTCAGACTGTCTACCCGTGGCAGAACACAGTGGAACAATACCTCTCTTGGTCTGGATACTATTCAGCAGTATCCAGTCACCTGGATTTTTTGCACTTTGATGGTTAAGCCAGAGTCACCAATCTCGTATCAGCATAGTTGATTTTAGGAACTTACCCTTAATGTGCTCCTAGTAATATAAACTTGTTATATTTGGACAGGCTGCGAGCATCTTCTTTATTCTAGATTCTGTTGTTTCTCACATTAGCCAGCTCTTCTCAATGTGTACATTTTTGACAAGCAAGTCTTTTATGTATGTTTACTTACAAAATTTGAAATTTCATGAGATCAGAGATTTTATCTATGTATGGTAGACACCACGTGCCTTTTTCTTGAAAGGATAAAGAGTAAATAAATGCTAATCTAAGTTATTGTTCTATGTTAAATAGGACAGCATCAAAGAATGCTTTTAATCCCACTGGAAATTTCTGTACATGCTGCTTCTAGTTTAGCAATCAAAACTTTTGATACGTATGTCCAAATCGTGATCATTTCACATCAGAACATAATCCATACTAATGCCTTTAGCAATGTGGAAAATTTACCTAGTCTTCTTGCTGTGACTCCTTAATCAGGCATGTTTATGAAGAGATCACTCATATTACCAGATATCTTAGGGTGAGTTCTGTGGAAGAAGATTCTCAACTGGGGAATTTTGTGCAGGAAGTTTACTTTAGTATGCTCAGAACAGTCTGTGTAAGATGGGAAGGAATCAGGATTGGCCAAAAGGAAGGATGGATTTCGTGGTAGTTGTACCAGAGGCCTCAGTCAATCCTGTAGGAGACTCTGGGTTGAGATTAAATCCCTTTAGAGTTGTCCCAAATGAAGAGGGAAGGGTGTCAGGTCTTTGTATTCCCACACAACTCAAGCTCCAGAAGTGGGATACCGCTTTAAAATGAGGTGACCTCAGATGAGACAGCTTGACCTCAGATGAAGCAAAATGACCTTGGATGAAGTGAGGTGACCTCTGATAAGGGCAGTTCCCAGAGCAAGGGTCAACTGGCAGAAAACTTCCACAATGAATACTTCTAGCATCTGGGGAAATGAATGCATTTATTTCAAGAATTTGGATAACATATCATGGAATTCACGATACCAGAAAAAAAAAGTTCCAGGAAAGGAATATTCTCAGCACGATCTTGGATCTCTTCAGGAATCTTGCTCAGATTTTGATGGGAATCTTTGTTTTTAACCACCTAATTTTGATTTCTATTTTGATTAGTTACCAGTCTGCAGGCATGTATAGTGATCAACTGTAAACTCCTTATGGCACACTCAATCTCTTACCACAACTCACAAATGGCTAATCTATGATCTGACCTTAATTCTATAGCCAATGGCATGGCCCAGGGATTCCTTGGTCACTGATGGTATTTTAAAGCCATCTTTGTACCCAAATACTTGGAAAACTAAAGAGCTTTAGTAGTTGGTGAGTTCCTTGGAGAACCAGAGAACATACCACAGGATCCCACTGTCATGGTAACTCTATTGATAAAGCACCCCGGACACACTGGAGTATATGTATACATGTGTCTGTCCTCATAGAATTCTTTGCATTTTAAGAGGATAAACATAAAGTCGCACTAGCTCCCAAGTACAGGACAACATATGCAAGAAAAATATAAACAATTTTTTTCCCAGCATCCTTTGTTCTTGGATAGAACTGTCATCCTTGTTGCAATGAAAAGAAGCAGAAACAAGATCCAGCCCCAAGAAGACCTGCTACGTGTGCTATACCATTTGCAATTTTTCTGCCTAGACTTTGCTCCAGTCTGCCTGGCTTGGGTGTGTTTCTATTAGACATTGAATTTTTTTTTCTAGCCTAATTTCTTTGTCTCTCCATGTGCCTATTATTTCAGTAAAAAGATTAAATGAGAGTAAAAACACAAAATGAAAACAAGCATGTGTATCTGTTTCCACACGTACTTCCGAAGTTCTAAGCTTCGGCTCTGAGGGCTCAAACCCCTTTAAATGCTCAGTTTCCCACTCTGCCTTCCAAAGGAACAGAGAATCTGTCTACTGGACAGGTTCATTAACAAATTAATAGAATAATCAGCAGGGCTTTGTGTGCATTTTGGAGATAAAAAACTGGTAACAGCATTCTTTGACTCTTTAATGGGCTGATAAGCACCAAGTATCTGCTCTGTGGCTGAGCTAATCACACAGATAACAGAGGTTAAATCAATCCAGAGTTCTGCTGAGGTCATTTATACAGGGAGCTGTGCTCTTGCGCCAGCCTGCAGAAACTCAGGCATTTTTGAATATGGTAACAGGGAACTGCTAAAAGCAAGAAAAGGGGCAGGGCAGGCAAAACGAAACTCTAAAATGAGCCGCGCTAGGTGCTAGCTGTGTGGAGCAAAGTACCCAACACCACGATTTGTGGGGCTGCACCTGCAGAGGCACCCACTAAGTTTGGGGGCAAAAATGCTTTTGGCATATGTCTACTCCTGAACTAGTTTGACATCTGATCTGAAAGTCAGAAAAAAGGACTTCTCTTGCCCTGCCTTCCCCCCTCCTGTTTTAAATTAAGTGACTATGATTGCTTTTGAGAGTGAAGGATTAATAGCTCAGGTACTTTGCAGACAATTATTAGGCAGGTCTCCAGCTCAGACTGCAAGCACTACTCCATCTCAGCCCCTTGACAGACATATGCATGTGCCTGGTGTCCTCTACCTCTGTCCAAGGATGTTTTGCAGCATTCTGCAAGACATGGTTGTCTTGACCCTAATTTGTGCCCAGCCACCTCCAGGTCACTGTTCATAGCTGGGTGGAAGGAAGGACCCAGGAGCTCCTGTAGGGCTGATGTTGTCAGGCCAATGCATAGATGCTTACACCTCACAATGCAAAAGGTGTAGCAACAATTTTAATAGAAAAAATGGAAACAGCAGACACATGGGACTACAAAGGGGCATTAGCCACCTTCTGGATAGTGTGTGTTTCATATAGCTCTGGCCAGCAAGGGATGGCAGTCGGCGAGCCACTTTCAATACTTTCCTGTACCAAACTTGTGCAAAATCTGAGTTCATTAATTCAAAGCAGGTTAACCTGTGACAATAAAAGTTATGATGATTAATCAAGATAAGACTTTCTTATTCATTTAAAAGTAAAGAATTAACTTGTTCAAGGCCTTAATATTGACTTAAAGTAGAGAGAAAGAACTAGGTCTCATTGTTCTGCTGTGCACTCTCCATTCCCAACATCGCTTTAGGTCGCTTTAGGATAACCAAGTGACTAATCTTACTGCACCCATGAAGTCCACATTCCAGACAGAAAGAAGGAAGAAGTACAGGAAAAGGTGTGCCCTAACTTTAAGAACTTGTCCTGGAAGCTCCACACGTCCCATTTGCCCAAATTTAGTTATAGGGCCACAGCTAACCCAATGGATACCTAGAAATTCCAAGATTCTGTGGTTAAGGGAAAAGATAGATATGGGTGCTGAGTAACAATGAACAGTCTCTATTCCCCAGGGCCAAGGGAAAACCCATCTCCTGAAATGAGGGAGTTTATAAAATAATAGACATTGGAAAGTAAAAAGGTTAAAAAAAAAAAAAAAAAGATGGGATTCACTGAAGAGATTCATTGGGGAAATCTGTATCAGATGTGCTTAATATATGGAGAAGTATCTCTCTATGCCTAAAAGTTTCTTCTTGGTTCACTGAGCCACCAGAAACGGATGGTGTGAAGGTTTGGGAGATACATCTGTAGTCCTTGAGAAAAGAGTCTCACACACACATGCAAAGAGACAGGTAGGTATCCCTGTGTGTGCACGTAAAATATTCTAAAAAGTGTATCTTGCATCTGGAAATGCAGAGGAGATCAGCCATACTGGTCTTACTCAGTGTGATCTGCCGCACGTCCCTATAGAAGGGAATACTCAAGTACTATGGAGGTAGTGGGGGTGGAAAATTGTCACGCAGACAGAAACCACATTTGCCGGATGTACCTACGTCACATTTGACACCTCAGTATTTCCAAGCAATCTGGAAGCAAGACTGTAGTCATTCCTTTCTTCTTTCATTTATTCATCCCACAGTGAATCTTTTAGAATTTCCTCTTCCCCAGGAACTGTGGCTGGCAATAGGGACATGATGGAAAACAGGGCCCAGAGATATTGGTTGGAGAGGTGGGCAAGCATCAGAGCATGCGGTGATTTAATCTAAGTTTGGATCTCATTCTAGCTTAATGGGAGGCCATTAAGGACTTTAAGCAAGGGAACGGCATAAGTGAGAGAGGGCTCTTACTGCTGAGGGAATGGTTTGAGACACAGGAAGGATGGAAGGAGGTTACAGGGGAGAAGCACACGCAGCAGTCTAGATGGGAAATGAGGGCAGTGTTAGACTAGCTCAGGGCAGTGGAGGTAACCAGAAGGGACAGCCACTGGAGGGAGTCCACAGAAGTTAGTGAGGGGATAAAGAAACAGAAGCATCAAAACCCATTGATTGCTATCTGGGAGACAGTATTTGATCCAGCTTCCCTCAATGCAAGGGAGGGGTAGAGCTAGGAGGAATGGAGAGGAAGGAAAGAGTCTGAGTCCCTATCCACCCAAGGGTCTGGTATAGATGAATCCATAGAAGGCTAATGTCAGCTAACATCAAGGGGACCCTGAAGCGAAGCAGGAGCACAGATCTCCTTACCTGCTGATGGGTAGAGCAGAGCTGAGCCCTTCCTCTGATATGGGCTATGCCTGTGTCGGCTTTCAATGGCAAGTATTAGGAGAAGTACAAAGTGAAGGCAGCATGACAAGGTCAGGCCTCAGTAGCCTGCGGAGGGCATTTACAGACTGGCCCCTGCCTCCCTTCTGCCAACCACCCCCCAGCACTCCTTTCTCTACCTTGCGGTGCTGGGCTGGCTGTCAATTGCAGATGATAGACAGGATTCCAACTGCCTCTAAGGAGAGCATGGAGCCATTAATAAAACATCAACACCACAGGAATCCAAAGGAGCCGAAAAATAAAAAATAAAAAAAAATAGTAAGTCAGAGCTACAGCAAAATCACACTTTCTTTTCTCCCTAGAGTCTCTAAGGAGACAGTTATGTCCCAAGGGGTGTTGACGATGGGAAATGATTTTCAGGCGAGGTGGATGGGGGACGCCTCAGATTAGATAGCAGAGGCAGAGTAAGACCCACTCTCTGGGATGCCTGCTCCTGCTGTGGGAAGGCGTGGGTGCCTGACTTCCTTCCAAACTGGAAGACAGCTGTCAATGTCCCTGCGCTTTTGCCTCTTCAGCTCCTCTTTTCCAGCTGGCTTTTCTGCCCAACTCCAGTGGGCTGAGAGCTGTGTGCTAGCTTCAGTGGAAGGTGAAGAGATTTGGCATGATCTGCTCCACGTGGGGTGGGATGACTGAGACCCTCCACCTGTGACTCCACGATACCCACCCAGAGTGTGGGGAAAGTCTGACACCTGTCAAAGGTGAGGAGTGGGAGCACAAGACATATGCAAAGATCTGCTTTGTTCATTTATCCATCTCTTGGAGAAGTTTCGTACTGTTCGTTTCGATATTCAAGAGTTAGAGACCTTAATTCATTACAAGAAGCAATAGCACGCGGGGCACCTGGGTGGCTCAGTGGGTTAAGCCTCTGCCTTCGGCTCAGGTCATGACCTCAGGGTCCTGGGATAGAGCCCCGCATCGGGCTTTCTGCTCAGCAGTGAGTCTGCTTTTCCCTCTCTCTCTGTCTGCCTCTCTGCCTACTTGTGATCTCTGTCTCTGTCAAATAAATAAATAAAATCTTAAAAAAAAAAAAGAAGAAGAAACAATAGTATGCAATGTTTTCTAAGTATGCTCCTGTAAAATAATGGAATTCTGTAGTAGGTTGGAAAATGGCTCTCCAAAGATGTTTATATTCTCATCTGGAAGCCTGTGAATGTCAGTTTATATGACAAAAAGAGATTTTCACAGATGTGGGTAAGTTAAGGATCTTGAGATAGGGAGATTATCCTGGATTATGTGGGGGGTCCTAACCACAATCACATACATCCTTATAGGAGAAAGGCAGAGAGAGATTTTATGACACAGAGGAGAAAGTGATGTGAGAGCAAAGTGAGATTTGAACGTGCTGACCTTGAAGGTTGGAATGCTGTGGCACCAGGTCAAGGAATGTCAGTAGCCAGCAGAATCTGAAAAAAAAGCAGCCAAAGGATTCTTCCCTATGGTCCCAGGAAGGAGTGTGGGCTCACTTGATATGGGTCTCGTGATGCTGATTTCAGATTTCTGGCTGTGAGACAACACATTTCTGTTGTTTTAAGTCACTAACTGTGTCATAATTTGTTACAGAAACCACAAGGAACTAATTCAAGTACCAATTGTGACATTTTCTCAATTCAAAGAAAAAATGAATTAATGGATAACATTTTCTTTGTTTTCCACTGCAGTTCCTTCTCAAATTTTTGGCATATGCTAGCAATCACAGACAAACGAAGAAGTTGTACTCAATATTTTATGGTATAACCAAAAAAGCACAAGCTTACAGGTATCATTTTCTCCCACTGATGAGAGGAAGCTAATACCCACAAGTCATGAGGTTGTTTCAGTTCAAATAAGATCAGTGTTTACAAGTAGTCTTGGAACTCTCCAGCATCATGCAAAGTTTGAGTAGAATATTTTTTCAGATTGACTAATTCTAGAATAACTTACAATTATCCAATTTCTCTCTCTCCCTCTTTCTCTCTCTCTGTCTCTCTAGACACACATACACGTGCTTGCAAAAATAATCCTATAATGAGATGAACAATGGCATTATAAGTCTGTCTTATACTGAATAACATGTTAGGAGTTTACTGAGAACTTTTATATGTACCATCTTATCTAGCCTCACAGCACCCATATAGGCACAAAGAACCGGCATTGTCATTCTCATTTATAGGTGAAGAAACCAAAGACTCCCCATTTCTGCCCAGAGAGAATGCATTGAGACTTACTCAGGGTAACATGATACAAGTGGCGAGCCAAGGTTTAAAGTCAGATCTTTATGAATGCATGAATGAAGAACTGAAAAGGCCTTCTTGTCTGCTTAATTCAGTGACAACTAAGTAGGTACTTTACATTCATAGAGACCTGGAATGGAATCCTAGCCCTGCCCTCAGTAGCTCTATAACTTTGGTTAGTTATTTAACCTCTGTGACATCTTCTTCATCTATCAAACTGAGATAATAGTGCATATTTTATCAGGCTGAGTGAATTTTCAATAGAATAAGTTAAGGGGAATTCCCTGGATCCATTCCTGATCTTAAGAACTGTCCTTCCAAAATTATAGGGGTTTTTTGGGGGGGGGTTGTTTGTTTGTTTGTTTGTTTGGTTGGTTGGTTTTTTGAACTTCTGTCCAGACCTCAAGAGTTCAATCCCAGTCTTAGTGTCTGACCTATTTATTTCATCCCTTTCAAACCATTTGTGCTCAACTTTTCTTTCTTTCTGTCCACCAAAGGTAAAGTTACAATCCTAGCCATTTGTTACTTAAAAGATAAAATTTGGTAATTATAACTAAAAAGACTTACTACACTAATTATACCATTTGAAGGAAGAGTGTTAGGAGCATCCTTTTCAAATGGTGAGGGTCTGTTTGAGCACATTCTTCTTGTGCTAACAGCATAGGAGTCCCATCCTGCAGTTCAGCTGAGACTGGGTCCATATGCAAGTGCTCTGAGGCTGAGACAACATAAAGACCTCTCGGCAGGGATCCCAGGACCCTCAGTGGTCCCTACTTTGGCAATGTTTGATTGAAGAACACTTGGAAGGCCTATACTCAAGATGGCCCCACCAACTTATTTCTCCTTCATCTCACTAAATCTGTGACACAATGTCTCTTCCACTCCCAAAGCAAGCAGCAGCATTGCAGTCAGCTCTTGGCTGGTGTTAACTAGATGGAAAGGTTCAGTGTGGACAGCTGCCTTAGTGTCCCACTTAGTGTTCCACTAAGACTAAAGTTTCATTGACGCAATACAGTCTAGGTGAAAAACACATCCCCCTTTACCTTCTGTTGAGAAGTCCCTCTGCCAACTCAGCCTGAAAACCAGGAACTACCTTTCTGGCTGTAAGGTTTCATTCTTAGGAAGGAAGGGATCATGTTGTCTCAGGCCCATTTGTGTGTCTGTGTGTGTGAATGCAGGTATGGGTGTGCTGAATATTGATATTAGGACTTCTGGTCTACTGAATGTCATCATTGTTGTTATAATTATTAAGACTACTTTCTTTGTTGTTGTTGTTGTTATCTTCTTTTTATTTTTTTTTTTTTGTTATTTTGTTGTTGTTGGTGTTGTTTTGTTATCTTCTTTTTAAAGACCCCTGCGTAACCATTCCATCTACTTTCTCCTAGAACTTTTGTTTTGTTTTGTTTTGTTTTTATTGCAGGCCATGGGCTTAAACTTTATATGATATGGAATTATTGGTTTTATGTATCCTTTATGACTTTCCTCCATTCTGGAGTTTTGCGTGTTTCTTGGAGGATTTTGCTAATGTGAGGAATGATAAAACCAGCTGCATTTATAGACTGTGGACATTCCCCAGTGGAAAACCTTGAGAGCTAACACTGTTAAACATGGGTTACTGACTATTAAGTATTTGGCGTGGTCAAGGGTATTTCATAACAAATTTATACCGTCAAGTTTGGATTCTAAAGTTCTAACACACTGTTCTCTTGTGTCAACTCTAATTTTTATTTATTTGCCTTAGTGAAGTATCTGTATAGGAAAGATGGCTCCCCAAGACTGGTGGGCTGAGTCAAGGTAGACTTCCTGAAACAGGTTGCTTTTGAAGTGTTCTGTGGTAGGAGGTTAGGATACTTTGGCAGAAGAAGGAAGGGGCTCAGACTTTCTGCCTTGAGATAGATCCCTATCTCCTTTGCCAGTGTGTTGCCAAGGGAACCACCCTAAAACTCCCTTTTTGCTGTCTGGTAGCTTTTTCTTTTGGGGGAGACTCAAGCTGTTCAAAGCCAGGTTGGCAGCCTCCTTGGCACCTGAGTTCCTGACATTTCTGACACCCGCCTCTGGCTGCACCCTATGGGCATGCTCATGGCAGCATGCAGAGCTACAAGAAAAACCTAAATTTAAATGTTAAAAAGCTTTTGTTCATTACCGGTGGCATTTCCCCCCCACCCTCCATTTGTCACTTGGAGCAGAGCTGTGACTCTTTTAATATCAAACAAATAATAAGCTCCCTCTAAAGTGATTTTTCTGACAAGGAGCTCAATATATTAAACTTTATCTATATTTTAATAGCCAATTTCACACCAAACTGCCTTCTTAATAATGTATTTACCACCTGGGGATATTATTCCAACCCATCTGGAAAGAATTGGAAATTAACTGTCCCTAAACTGAGTCTGTATGTGCTTTACACTTGCTGTAGAAAACAGCAGTGTCATTTCTAGGGGTGGGGGCACTGGGACAAGAGGGAATCTCCCCACCTGGGGAGGGTGCAATCTGGAAGAGAAATGATAGTAGGTTTGCAGGCACAAATTCCTTCTCCAGAGGCAAATCTCATTGTCATGATGAGATGAGAAGAGCCAGAGCCAGAAAGGGCAGGGCTTCTGGGAGCAAGGGACTATCCCAACTGCATATTAAAGAAATATGGACTTCTTTTATTACCAACTGGCAACTGGTAGACTTGGGACAAGTTTCTTATTGCCTGACCTTTAGTTTCCTCATCTGTAGAAGGTGAGGGGGTAGGGGTTCACTGGATGACTGCAAACAGCTTTTGTGTATATAACACTTGTATGCACATTAAAGGTTTGTGATATCTCCAGAAAATGCTTTCTCCACTCCTAACCATGATGTGAATTGTTTTGAGACTATTGTTTTACCCTCTTGATCATTAATACCTATGGAAATTGACAGAGATTAGGAGGACCAGTAGACACTAATGTGAATAATGAGCTTTAGAAGTATACAGAAAAGCTTCTCATTGGGGGGTTGTGACAGGTCTATGGTAGGCATAGTAACAAGTAAACATAGGCTCCCTCCCAGTGATAAGATATAGAAAATGATCAACCTGTGTCTAATAAACCCATTGGGTGGGTGCTGTAAAATCACTCAGATAAATTCAACAAGCCCTACCTAAACTCACATTCTATTTGTGAAGACATAAACAGATTGTTGCATAATTATGTGATATGTTTTATAAGAAATAGAATGTGACTGGCCACAGATGTGGCATGCTTCTTGGAGAACTCAGGGAGGATCACCAAGAAGAATAGCTATTTTACCTGATTCTTGAAGGATGGACAAGTGGCCACTGGACATTCAGATCAGGGAGTGGACATATGCCCAAACTTGAATGCATGGGTTCTGACAGGAAAGCAGGAAGAAGGGGCTTTCTGGGGATCATGCAATTTATTGGTCCCAATTTGAACAGGACATGAGCTTCTGGTGTGGGCTAAAACTAGTACTAGCTAGATATCAAAGGACCATGGAGAGGAGTTGGGTTTTGTGAATCTAGAGACAAAATTTGTGTGCAGGATCACCCTGGAAAAAGATTCAGTTCCAAGATGTGGTGAGTTTAGGTCAAGATTTCAAGAATGGGAGAAAAGGGTAACCTTGGAAATTTTGGGAAAGCAAATGGGCTCCTTGAAACAAATACAATGAGAAGTGAAATGAATCCGACAGTGGCTCCCATGGGCCTGCCCTAGCCAGGAAGGTCTTCTGTTGAGATGTTATGCGGGAGTAAAGATGAGAGTCCCCTCTCTCCCTTCTACCGACATCCATATGCCCTACTTGGCTCTCTGCTTTCTGAGGAGCCAGAGAGTCTGGATTAGTGCCATGAGCATCCCAGTCCAGCCCAGGCTATGAGAGCCGAGGCAAATGAAAAGAAGAACATTCCCAGGAAAAACAATGGCAGGACAGCAGCTTGTTGGTGTTCCTGGAGGCAAATGAATTTGATTCACTCAGACCAAACAAAAAGGTTTACACGGGAAGGGAAAACCTGATGGGGTATTCGGTGGCTTGGGCTGATAGCAAAGCCACAGAAAGACCAGAAGGCTGCCCTATCTAATCTTCTGTGTCTGTCCCCTTCCCCGGGGTTTGGGGGGCACTCATGTGCCCATGTGTGTAAGGGTGAGGAGACAGAGGTGATAGCTATCTTCCAGGTCCTAGCGCCTCAGAGTCCCCAGTTAATCAGCAAACCAGAAGTCTAACTGTGACAGACAGGTCAAGGAGGAGTGGGGTAACAGTCTCCTTTAATCCTGTGATGGGAGGATGTATACTGCTGACAGTTACCTGGGGACCCAGAGATACCAGATTCCCTAACTTAATCAGACAGATAACAGAGCAGCCGTGGCTGAGGCCTCACCAGGAAATGTGCAACAATAGGAGATGGCCCCTCAGGGCCCGTGCTGCTACAGAGATAATAAACTATATAAAAATCTGTCACCTGGCGATAAGTGATGAATTAGAATCAATTATATGTTTAAAATAATAGACATCACTGACTTCCCTACTGGAAGGGCCATGGTTTTGTCTGGCATCAGAGGTGGTCACAGAAGGATGACTCTCCATGATGTCATCTGTACGAGGTGGGCAAAAAGGACTACCTAGACAGACTTTTTCTGGCTACATTGTCTGCTTTGTGGTAAAAGGAAAGAAAAATACACAGAAAATTTTAAGCCAAGTTTCCATCTTTCCTCCCTCCCACTGGTATATTTGCCTTTGCGTCCCCTGTGTTAGGACTGAACCGCGTGATGAGCAATTGGAGAAAGGATGTGTCGAGGAAGGCACCTGCTCTGTGCCTTTAAATTTTTCCAGGTGTACAACATGCTTAATAGCCTAATCTATGATGAAGATAGACATTTGTTAAAAATACGCTAAAGTGTGTAGAGCATCCTATGCATACTCTTCATGCCAAATGAATACACAGCAGTATAAAGTAGATTTGGGGTGCTGGTTGAAGGAATCTAATTCTACTCCTCAAAGTCTTCTCCACTCTCCTCCCCTACTCCCTTCCCTTAACCAGATGAGCACAGCCAACGTTTGAAAAAGAAACAGGAAAGAAAGTATACAAATCAGGAGCTTTTAAGCTTCTTCAGTGTTTTGGATTCCAGTTCCAACTTTCCAAATTTTCTTTTATTATATTCTTTTTTTTTTTTTTAAGATTTTGTTTATTTATTTAACAGACAGAGATCACAAGTAGGCAGAGAAGCAGGCAGAGAGAGAGGACAAAGCAGGCTCTCCAGGGAGCAGAGAGCCCAATGCGGGGCTCTATCCCAGGACCCTGGGATCATGACCTGAGCCAAAGGCAGAGGCTTAACCCACTGAGCCACCCAGGTGCCCCTTATTATATTCTTACTATTATTGTTGTTTTTATTACTACTCCTGCTGCTATTTAGAAAGCCTTAGTCCCTTTGTTTTGTCTTTGTAAGTGGTGGCAGTCACAGCTCACAGAGGTTATCATACAATCCACTAGTAATAACCTCCACCTCCCCTTCCCTCTCCCCCTCCTGTCTGCCTAGCAAACTTCTATTCATTCTTCACATACCCAGCTCACCCCTAGTAACCTTGGCAAGCTTCTCTCTGGCCACCACATCTCTCCATAACATTGAATACCTTCTCCTGTATACTGCCTTAGTCACAATGTACACACTGGGCTATGATTCACTTACCACAGTGCACTAGTAAACAGAAAAGTGACGATTACTTAGGGGATGGTGTTTCAAAGTCAGCTGTTGACTAACTACAAAAGTTGTCTTTTTATTTTATTTATTTATTAAAGATTTTATTTATTTAACAGACAGCGATCACAAGTAGGCAGAGAGACAGGCAGAGAGAGGTGGGGAAGCAGGCTCCCCACTGCGTAGAGAGCCCCATGCGGTGTGGATGCCAGGACTCTGGGTTCATGACCTGAGCCGAAGGCAGAGGCTTTAACCAACTGAGCCACCCAGGTGCCCCAAAAGTTGTCTTTTTAAAATTTTAAATTTCTCAGCTGACCATGGGTATTATAATGATAGCATTCAAATACTAGGGTTTTGTGCATGTTAAATGAAACAAGGCATGTAAAATGCCTGCATCTATTAAATGCTCAATAAATAGTGGTTGTTGATGTTATTATAATCCTTTCTTATAACGTCTGCATTAGTTCGATTGCGTGGCTGTATTATTTACAATAATATGAGTACATTGAAGCCTGGGACTATGTTCCATTCAATTGGGATGACTCAAGCACCCAGTGCAGAAGTTGAAGTCAGGTTTCCCGAGGTCCCATTTGGCGATCGGAGATTGCAGATGCGAGTACATAACTTGAAAATCTCTACCCTGGCTTTTTAACAGATTTGGGACTACTCAGGACTCTCCTCTATTCTGCCACTGCCAAGGCCGCCAACTCCGCCAACACCGGGCAGCCCGCCTCACCCCCGCACTTTCCTACCTACCCCTGCCCCCTCCCTCACCCGGACACTGCCGCCACCCCACCAGACCCGGCTACCGGCCGGCCTACCCCGCTCCCTCCCGCCTCCCACCTCAGTCCCACTCTGGTATGTCTGTCACTCACTCACTCACTCTCTAACTCTCTCTATTTCCCTTTCCCTTTCCCTTCTCCTCCTCCTGCCCTCCTCCCTCCTCCCTCCTCCCTCCTCCCTCCTCCCCCCTCCCCCCTCCCCCCTGCCTCCTGCCTCCTGCCTCCTGCCTCCTGCCTCCTGCCTCACCCCCGCACTTTCCTACCTACCCCTGCCCCCTCCCTCACCCGGACACTGCCGCTGCCCCACCAGACCCGGCTACCGGCCGGCCTACCCCGCTCCCTCCTGCCTCCCACCTCAGTCCCACTCTGGTATGTCTGTCACTCACTCACTCACTCTCTCACTCTCTCTATTTCCCTTTCCCTTCTCCTCCTCCTGCCCTCCTCCCTCCTCCCTCCTCCCTCCTCCCTCCTCCCTCCTCCCTCCTCCCTCCTCCCTCCTCCCTCCTCCCTCCTCCTCCTCCCTCCTGCCTCCTGCCTCCTGCCTCCTGCCTCCTCCCTTCCCGCCCCCTGTCCAGGGCGGTGTTCCTGATGCCCCTTTCTTCTCCGCTAGCACCTCCCTCTTCTCTCCTGTGCTCCTCCTCCTTGTACTTAGGCTGACCTGATAGATTTAGTCTTTTGAGTGGTTCTGTATCAAAAGTTTAATTAGAAAATCGCGCCTGGGCTTTTTAATAGCCTGTGTTCTGGCCGTAAAGCCCTGGACGTGGTCCCGAGCGCGCGCGCCGGGCGCCGGCTAATGGCAGGAGCGCGCCAGCCACCGCAGCGCGCTGGGACTCCCGCCCTGAATCTTATTTACATTCGGACTAACAATAGCTCTGGAGCCGGGCTATAAATAATTTCTGGGGAAGAGTTGTCTAATTAAACGTGCAGCAGTAAGGAAAGTGCTTTAACCACAAGGCTGGTGTCCTAATGAACGTAATCACTGGATGGGGACAGCTTAGGAATCACATCTAGACATCTCCCAGTGGAGGCAGAGAGATGGAGGGAAAAATACTCAGGGAGAATTTCCAATCAATATTTAATTGTGCAGTGTGTTAAACTCGTTAGAAGGCCTCTTTTTTTTCCTTCGCTTTTCCCATACCCAGAGGTAAAAAGGGATTTCAAAATACAGCTTTGTGGGGGTGGGCTCAGCCTTAGACTCCAGTGGGAAAATTGTGTGCTGTCAATACTGAATAAAAATTATCTTAACACATAAGATGTATGAATTAATAAGTCGTGGCATATAATCTTGATGGAAGCTGAATTCAAAGATAAAATGGGTGTAAGGTCAGATTCTAGAGACGTTTTACCTGACCTACCGTATTTCTTAACTCTAGTCTGCTAGAGGGCAGGGGCTCTGTGCGGTGTGTTCTGCCCTTTGTAAGTATGGAGTTGGTCCCCACAGTGAATGAAGACTATGGAAGGCAGCTTTCTGACGTGCCTTCATGGAGGGCAGCGCGCCCCTGCCGATTTCTAAGCGGCTGCCAGCGGACCAAGAAGTAAGCCCAAGGCAGCCATGCTTATTTCTGCTCCATTAGAAACGGACAGTATATCACCAGCCAGATGGAAAAGGACAAAATCAGGATGCAGGGTCATTATCTCTCCACATCACTAATACCAAACTCCTAAGGACGGAAAGGGTACCGCGAAAGGAAGGACAGCACACCATAGACTGATTATGTGTAGGCAACATAAGAAATACACAGGTACAGATTCACATAGATACCTAGTAAACATATGTATGTATATCCACAATCAAATAGAGACCCAAAAAACCTACATATTACCATAATGCCATATAAGAGAAGCTGGTGAAACCAAATCAGGACGGCGTAGGAACAATGTAAGGAGGATGATGGGAGATTGAAGCTGGCCGGGGTGTGGATCTACAGAGGACCTCCCACTGAACTGTGGTAACAACCTATTAGCTAGTATTCATATTCCTGCCATCCCTCCCATACACCATACACCCTACCCTACCCAGAGAAGAAAAACAAGTGTGCCACCTGTGATTAATCTAATTCACCACTGGATGTCAACGTTGCCCTAGCCAATTAGAGAACAAATAGAAATCCCAATATCCTCTGTCTCGAGAAAGGAGAGTCTGAGCTTTAGGCAACAATGATGGGTTGATGTTATGAGTGTACTGGGAAGGAGGAGGATTGGATACCCATCCTCTGATAAAGTCCAAAAGGGAAAATTATCCAATTTTAAATTAGTCATTTTTCCTTTTCTTCACAACCTTCACATTTTCCCCAGCACTTCCGATTTCCCTTCCCCAACTTTTTACTCCCCACAACTAGCACTTCCTAATATGTCATATGATCTTCTCATTTATTTCGCTTATTGCCTGCCTCCCATAAGGACATAAATCCCATGAAGACAAGGGAGCTTTTTTCTCTTTGTTCTGGGCTCTTTTTTTCTCTTTGTTCTGGGCTCTGTCTCTGATGCTTACCATGCTGCTTGGCATGAAGATAAATATTCATTTTGAATAAATAATATGTAAAGGAATTAATGAAATTGACCTATAAATACAAATGCAACAGAGAACTTATTCCAATACTGATAGAAGCTCCCCTTCCTTCTCTGGAAGAGACTTAGATGGCTAGAGAAAGGACAGGCGTCTAAACTCAAGAACATCAGGCTGGGAAGAGACTTCAAGGCAAGACTTCTGGGCTTCATGTAAATTAATGACAAATTCTGCTTCTGTCTTGTTTTGTTCACTTGGGAAGATAGCACATGCTCTCTGAGCCTTAGCTTCCTTGTCAATACAGTGGGATAATCATGATAATATTTGCCCCACTTACCATTTAAGGGTTTTATGAGATCCAATGGCATAGTGTTAGTACAAAATGTTTTCCTTTGGCTAATATATGCCAGATTGTCCCCAAACTCCCACACGCATGTTGTAAACATTGAAGCCCATACACATGGTATTGACAATATAAATATTATAATCCATTTCCAAAGATGAATATGGAATTTACAAACCTTTCTGAAATAAATCACTTGACCCAAAGATCTTAACTCTCAAACTAGACCATAATGAAAACAGGCATCAGGAATCAATCTTGATTGGACACTGAACAGTCTGTCCACCCCAAGAGATGAAGGGAGTGTAAAAAGATCCTTTCCTTCAGTGGCAGGAGCCTCAGGTTTGCTGCTGCTTCTGAATCTCCTATTTTAGGCATATATAGAAGGTCTGGGCTGCCGTGGCAGCCGAGCTAGCTTCTTTCTAAATCCATATGTTTAATTTTTAATAAATAAATTAAATTAAGCAAAAATAGGCCTACAGCATAGAGCCCTTTCAAATTATTTACTATGCTGTCACTTTGGGCTCATTGATGCTTGTTAATATTTCAAATTTAATGATAAGCACCATTTATAAGCTAAATAAGATATTATTAGCACAATAATGGTAGAAACGTACAAGGACACCGCTAAGCTAAGGTGAAAAATGCATTATTGAATGAAATTTAATTAGTAGATTTGTTCTATTAGTGGCTTGTATATTGCATTTATGAAAATGAATACAAATATGATCCAGGCAATCTTTCCACTGAGAAAATGTCACTGGTAATCTAACTTCACTCCTACTCTTTAAAGCAGATGCAGGATGAAAATTGATGTCCTAGTCTCTTGCCAGTCAAAAGATTTTTAGTTTGCCGTTCTAATAATAGCCAAGTAGTGGAGAGACGCCTTATGCAGAACTCTGGCAGGTGTGGAGAAGAGTATGTGGTGAGAATTAATTGGATTTTTTTTTCTTATGGCAATCCTTGGGGCAGTGGGTCTCAGAATGGAACCACTGTGGGGTGCTGCTTATCTGGTTAAGCCTGACTTGTATATATTCTGTGTTCCCAGTCCCCTGTCAGGCAACATGGTTTTGGTAGAAATGGCAGGACTTGGAATCCTATACCATGGGTTCAATACTTACACCATTTATAAGCTTTGTGCAACTTCGTTTTTTTAAAGCAAAGAAAACACATTAGCTGCCTCACTCTTCCTGCCAGTAATTCCGTGGGGTTAGCTAATATTACAGTCTCTACTATATAGATAAGGAAGTGGAGCTTTAGAGTGTGGATCGACTTGCTCTAGGTCACGCAGCTAACAGTCTAAGTCCTCTGAGGTTTCCATTTTATTCTTCTTGCAAGGGACATAATGGCATTGCTTACCTCCTGGGGGATATTGTAAATACCAAATGAGATAAAGGATGTAATGCAGACACATGTATTCTACAAATGTTCATCTGAACTCCATGTTTCCACCTGGCTCCTTCCTTTCCAGATGGCATCATGGAGAGGACATGGCAGGCCAGTGACCAGAGTTCTCACTCCTAGGTGGCCAATGAGAAGTCTCTCCAGACCTGAGCTCTTGCCTAGGACAATAGGAGAACAACCCTTCTTGTTGAGGCTGTTGTAAGAATCGATTGGCTAGGATACAGGAGTGCTGCTATCATTGCAGGTGACATTCTTTGGATTCTGTACCCAGATGACAGACAGAATGCTGGGAGCAGAGATGCCCCAGACTAATGCATTTCTTTACAGTGAGTTTGGGCTTAAAGGTAAATGCAGGTACTCTCCTCCACCTTACCATCCACCCTGTGCCTGAAATTCTGTCCCTCTGGACAACATCTTTCTGGAATCGCTGAATCTATGACACTATAGCTGGGATGGAGATCCATCTGATCTTACTTTTCCTCTTCATCAGCTCTTGTATTACCATGCAGGGATGCCATGCCCTTTGCCCTGTATTTCAAGATTAGCTAATCTCTGCCATTCTAATCCATACGTAACCTTTCATACTGCCACTCTGCCTACCTTTGTTTTCTCGTAACAAGTTTGGTTAATCAGGAAAAACATCTAAGGGTGATAAAATAAATGTTTTTGTTAGGGGCTTACCTAAATTAATATAGAATGGACTTTTCTTTAAAAACCAACCATTGTAAGGGTTGAAGTTTTTCCTTTTCTAAGTGAACCTCAGACAGACAGACTTGGGTTATTTATAACCATTGGTTCAGGATACACTTTGTTCAGTAATTTAAGCATGGTGCACTTTAGTTTTTAATTTTTAAAAGTTATAATAAATAACACAGATTCACATTGTGGTTTTCTCCAAAAACCACAAAAGCTAAGTCCTTGGCATCAATCTATGTTTCAACCAAATGGTCCCTCCACCGACCTCTCCTCTTGCCTCCTTCCTACCCCAAGGAAACGGTCATCCAGAATCATGTGTTCATCTCATGCTTTCATTGTTATACAATTTCATGACATATATATGATTCTCTAAAATTATTTTTTTTTATTTTGTTGTTTTTCATCTTCATTAAAAGGGCATGCAATTCTGAGATGCGTAATGTCGGGGATTTTCACTTATATTTCTAAGATCATCTGTATTTTTGTGTTTTGCTGTAGTTCATTTGCATTGACTGCTGTATATTATTCTAATTTGTAAATATACCTCAATCGATTTGTCCACTTTTATGCTGACAGGAATTTAGGTTGAATTCACAATTTTTTTCCTACTATGAACAAGTTTGCTCTCTACATACATACCGAGGAGTGAAATTTCTACCTCACAGAGTTTGAGAACATTTAAATATGAAAGGTATTGCCAAAATGTGTACCAAAATGTCTATTTATACTCTTATATGATCCAGAGGAACCACATCATCTCCACTACTTAGTGGTATCAGACATTTTAATTTTTACAGATTGATTCAAATTGCATAAAATGCTATATAATTATAGTCTTAACTTAGAATCTGTAGGACATCTCTTCATATGTGCTTCCTCCTCTCTGCTGTACCTGTTCATTTTATTTGTCATTTTTCTATTGAGTTGCTGTACTCTTCTCATTGACTTATTGCTAGGAGTTCTTTAAATATTCTTGACATTGATTTTTGTCAGTTTTATGAACAGCTCCGTTTTCAATCCAATTGAGATAATCAGTTCAGAGAATAAAGGAAGTATGGATTTGTTTTATTTTTTGATCAAATAAACCCACTCCTCTTGACCTCACCTCATCACCTTAATCTTCTATCCCGTGACACTAGCATATGAATGGGATTGTGTCAGAACTAGCAAGATGACTATATTCATTAGTGCATTCCAAGAGGAAGAATTGGTAAAAACCTAACGTGAAACTTCGTTTTATTTATTTTAAAGGAAAGGTAGAGCAATTCTCCCGATTACTGTCCAGGTTTAATTAATAGGGCTTCTCAATGCCTGTACTGTCTTCTCAGAAAGCAGAGTATTTTTCTCCAAAATGATCAAAGAATTACAAATGAGTAGTTCTTACTTTCTGTACTTCCCTTGGCAGAGATGAGACAGACATTGGAAAAGGCATATAGGGATTCATTATTCATGCAGATGAGTCTCACAATTCAATAGAGCTAATTAGGAAAATGATGGAGTAAATTAGCACTTTATGCAAGTATATTAATATTAATAAAACTGCCATTTTACCCCGAGGTTAAAACAGATAAGGAAGATACCATAGACCTGACCAGTAGGTGGACTCTAAATATGGTTGTTCGCTGGAACACTGACCACTCTTGTCTGTCCTGGAGAATCTTGTTCCAGAAATGTGCTGTTATCAAATTTTTCCTAGCAAAAAGAGAGAGAAAAATATTTCGAAGGCATAGGTGAGCTCTCTTTGCTTTATTATTTGCCCTATTTGAAAGAAAATTCCCCACATCCTGTCTTGTTGGCAGTAACTAGCAGCACCTTATTGTTCATATGGCATTTTCAGAACCATTGTCTTAATTAAGCTTTCAGCAAATGTATAAGGTAAATAGTATTTTCCCATTCTTAGTTTAATGGTTTGTCCACACGTCTTCAGATCATTCTTTTTCTTTCAACCGACTCCATGATCACTGCCTTAACTTCAGCAACCATCCCGATCTCTACTCTTGCTCCCTAGAATTGGTTCTCCAAACCATGGCTAAGGAATCACTTGACATCACAACTCTGATTGTGTTCCCTCCTCCCTAGCTATAATGTTTGAGTAGTTCAACCTTGCTTTCAGAATTGATCCAGACTTTCTAGCACATGAGCTCTTGCCTGGTTGGGGAAAGTTCAGGCCAGCCCCACTGTCACCTTCCATTTTGTCAAAATCTGGCCACTTGCTATTCCAAACGCATATGCAAGAATCTGTGGGTTTTGTTTATATTTTCACCTTTACCTCCAAAGCTGTCTTCCCTTAGCCTTTGTCACCAGGCTCCTCAAGGTGTCAGTGTAGAAGTCTCTTTTCCCAAATGCCTTCCTTTGTCCCTCCCCCCTACAAAAACTGTTATCAAAGAACTCCCCAATTTTCTCCTCATAGTCTTCTCATGTAATAAAGCTAGCACATCTCATTTATTAAAGCTTATATTTACTAATCCTACATAGGGCAGTAAATTCTTAGAGATAAGGGGTCAGTTCTTATCCACCATGATGTACGCCCTGAAGGAAGATTTAGAAACCTCTTTAGAAATCCTGTGCTCTTTTTAATAGTCACATTGTCTCCTTGGATCATTTAGGTTCATTACTTTTAGGTTGCCGGTTTGGATAACCTGTAAGATTTTTCATTAGATGGAGCTTAAGAGGTTCAAATTTTACAAGACTTGTTACTGGAATTCTTTTTACATTTTTAGTAAATTTACTTAATTTGCCTCCTGAGGATCATGATATCTGTAGAGAATTTCCAGTTTTAGATTAGGGGGACTTTTCTTTTTCCAGATCACAATTAACTCTCCATTACCCATTCTTGTTTTGGTATTCCAAACCCTAAACTAAGATTCAATTTCCCATTTCATAGGAGAAAATCTTTCTGAAGATACAAAAACCCAGAACCTTTACAAGCTCAATTCCTATATGGTTTCCTAATTCAAGTATTTATTTGTTTGAACAATCCTTGATTTCATTCAAAAACTTTTATCAAGTAGCCCTCCTATGATCCAGGCAAAATGCCAGGTATTTCTTTCAATTTTGGGAGTTGGCTTTGGTAATAGGCATGTGATGTTCTAAATCCCTGATCTCAGACATCCAGTTCTGAATAGTTTGATGTCCACATCTGCTGGAAATGTGCTTCTTATCTCCTCTTATGACTCTTACTGAGGGTGTGATAGTCAGTGGCATACTTAACCTTAACTATCCTAAGTTTCCTCATCTGTAAAATGATTATTATGCTTTCATTCATATAAAGAGTGTTTATCTGGTAACTCCTGAAGTAGGGGGTATTTTTTTTTTTTTTAATAGGAAGATATCCTAGGAAGATATTTCCTAGGATCTGAGGGAATCAAGGTACAATGATAGAGGAGTAAATTAGTGATTAGTCTGCAAAGAGATAAATGTTAGGTTAGAATTTGCAAGGAATGCTATGGGAAAACAGAGGCTGGGAGCCAACCCAAGAAGGCATCTACCAAACATTGTTGTTGGGTGGCATTTCTCTGTTTTCCTCCAAAACTGTGGTCTGTGAACATCTTTGCTGCCCTGCTTGGAAAGGGTCACTTGGCAATGCTTAACAGAGATTTTGACAGGGAGAGATGCCTGGATGACTCTTTCTTGGAAAAGAAACTTTTGAAGATGGGAGGGAGTGGGTGCCATTCTGCCTGTGGTGATTGAAGACTGAGCATACCACCAGCAGCTGTTCAGAGACAAGAAAGGCAGCTTCATTCAAAAAGCCATCATAATTTGACAAGGAGTGCTCCAATCAGTAGCCTTCCTAATGCGTGTAATTGTTCTGCAATAAGCCACAGCCCATTACCCAGACTGGGAACAGGAATATCAACTTTGTGATTTACAAGGGGCCCAGGGGCCAAAGAGAACTCTGGCAAGCATCCACCCTAGGGGGGGGTGGGTCAGCTGAGCTATCTTGATGCTGGGATTACGGAGAAATGGTTTATTAAAGTTGACCATTGGATTGAAGCTGATTCCTTAAAAAGTGAAAATATTTGAGTTTAATAAGGTGATCAAGGTCTGGATTTTTACTTTCTGCCTGCAAATATCAGGAACGATTTAAAATGGGACATGGTTTTAGTAATTGTTGGGTATCCAAAATCGCTTATATTTTGGAGGAGGAACTGAGTCCAGAGTGGTGAAGTGACTAGTCCAAAGAAACTAGCTTTCTTGCCTCCAGGTTGAGGGTAAAATTCCACCTTCCCCTCCTGCCCTTAAACCTGTTTAGCTACAAGACATGTTGTTCCTTAAGCCCAAGACCTTTTCTCTCTTCCTTTTTTTTACCTTCTCCATTTCTTATCCAACAAATTCCTATTATAAAGGAATTATAAAGATCACTGGATATATAAGAAATCTTATTTTATTCTCAAGAAGATGCTACCTAATATTATAGATGAGACAAACACCCAATAACTGCAATATGAGTCGAGAAAGGTAGAGAGGAGGTAGAGAAAGGTAGACGTCGTTCAAAGGAGACAGTAATCACATGTATTTGGGAGACAAGAGACAACTTGATACATAGATGATATTAAGAATGAGCCTTTAGGGACGCCTGGGTGGCTCAGTGGGTTAAGCCTCTGCCTTCAGCTCAGGTCATAGTCTCAGGGTCCTGGGATCGAGCCCTGCGTCGGGCTCTCTGCTTGGCGGGGAGCCTGCTTCCTCCTCTCTCTCTGCCTACCTGTGATCTCTCTCTCTATGTCAAATAAATAAATAAAATCTTAAAAAAAAAAAAAAAAGAAGGAGCCTTTACATCTTAACGGAGAGAAGGAAGGAAGGAGAGGAGGAGACGGCATGGTGGGAATAACAGCAGCAGAGGTAGAGGAAGCCAGGGCTTGCTCAAGGAACAGTAACTGCATTTGCCTGGGGTATGTGGTAGAGCAGAGGTGGGTAGTTTAAAAGTGGATATTAGAGCAACCAAATCGAGGCTAAGTCTCGGCAGATCCACATACAGTGGAAAGAGCCCTGGGCTTAGGGTCAAATGGCTTGTGTTTTGGTCTCACCTCCACCAATGCCCTTATATGTGACCGTACACAAATAAATCTCTGAACTTTGATTTACCCCCCCCCCTTATAAAGGTGTGAAGATTAAAAAATGTGAAATGCCTAACACAGTACCTATCCTCTGATATGTGCTAAATTTAAAACAAACAAACAAACAAACAAATAAAAAACAATAAAAACATGTTCCTTTTTGTCATCATGACTTAGGTTTGGAAACTGAGGATTGTAATTGAACCCTGACTTAACTATCATAGTTTTCTGTCTGTTCTTATTTGATGGTGTCACTTACTGTTACCTTCCACCCTCTTTCTAGAATTACCTAAGTTTAAGTTCACTTCACAAACCAAGACTGTAACAATCATTGTGTTTTCTTTTCTTTTTTTGGGGGGGGGGTTATTTATTTGACACAGAGAGAGAGATCACAAGTAGGCAGAGAGGCAGGCAGAGAGAGGGGGGGAAGCAGGCTCCCCCCTGAGCAGAGAGCCTGATGTGGAGCTCAATCCTGGGACCCTGGGATCATGACCTGAGCCAAAGGCAGAGGCTTAACCCACTGAGCCACCCAGGCACCCCAATCATTGTGTTTTTATCCCTTAAAAAAACAAAACGAAACAAAACAAAAACATCTCTTCTCTAATTATTCTGACCTGTAATGTCAGATTAATTTTCCTTAAATACTTTTCCAGTCAACAGTCAATTGTTGACTGTTTATGAATGTGCAGGGGTTCCTGTTAGTGCCCTATTGTAAACAAATTCACATTCCTCCTTCAGGTAACCAGGGCCTTGGCCACCAACCCACCATACCTCTTCCAGCTCGCTCAAAAGCTCCTCTATATTTATGTCAGGCCATTTTAAGGTCTGTCCTCAGATATAGTGAACACATATGAATCTATTATGTCTACAGCTTTCCACATTCATCTGGTGGAAAGTCCTAGGCAGGACTTAGCCACTCAGTGGTCATCTTTGCATAAAGGCCCATCTCTGCCATCTTTGGCATTTCATAACCACAATGTGGCCTATCTGCATCACGGCATTACATTGTTAGGTAGAGCAAACTATCCCTCAATCAATCCACTACATTGTTATCTGTCTTATGGCTGCTGTGGTCCTGAACATGCTTTAAAGAGTAATACCTTTCACATTCTCTGTTTATCCTTCCCTGTGTCTCGCACCATGTCAGGCAGGAAATAATGCCTAATATAAGCTTGTGAGATAAATAAAGTCACCATAGGCCTCAAATTGACAGCAGACTTTTCTTTCTTGCCCACAGGGGCATAGCAAATTAAAGGGAAACCCTTGGGCCTGTTTTCCCAGTTTCAGACAGAGTTTGAAGATGTGTCATTTTCTAAATTATCTCTCGCCTATGAACTGAGCAGAGATGGCCCAGACACCACTGAGAGAGACTAAAGATGGAAATGTACATGCTTGTTTTTAGAGTCAATTTTCTGACTATATTATGCACTTAAAAATTAAATTTGCTAAAGGCATTTCAAGTGCCTTCCTTGCTAACACTTCATTATAAGGTACTTATCAGTAATAAATCCACAGGGCCTATGTTTTTTTCTTTTTTAAAAAAATAAGAAATACTTAGAACAAATAAAAACATCTTTCTTTGTTCCCACTCCTAGAACTAATTTTGTTCTAGGGGAAATAAGTAATTTCTAGTTGAATGGATTAAAAATGTCAGCCTATTATTAATATAGTATTTTTAATAATAACACAAAATGCCAAACTTTTCTTTAATTCCTCTTGCGGGAATTTAATATAAACTGGTAATTAAGAAAGTAAGGGGAGTTTCTTGCTCACATCGTGTGTCAGTTTTTGATTATTCACGTAAGTTCCCTGGCTTTCTTTTTCTACTTCCAGATCATAGCTAGAGGTTGGTAAGACCTCAAGAAACAGCCTGTCTGCTCATAGACCTGTCCTCTACTCAGCATCCATCTTGGGTTCTGTCATCCCTTTACAGAGTTCATGAAGGAAAAAGCTAGATTTGCCATCCATATGTCTTTATCTCCCATTCTCCTTTCAAGCCTTATACTGTGTCTTCTTCTCAGCTGAAAGTGATTTCCTAACAGCTGCCAGCATCTTCCCAAAGTCCAGACTCAAGTTTCACTATTTAGCTTTTATCTTACTTAGCCTCTTAATGACATTTGACAAAATGGCTAAATCTTGTGTTTTAAAATACTCTACTCTTTCATTATGAATGACCAGTTTTCTTCATAAATTTATAATTCTCCTGTCTCCTTCTCCATCAGCTTTCCTTCCTTCCCCCTTCTCTTAAATATTGGTTTCTCCCTCTCTAAGCTTTTCCTGATTAAATACATTGACTCTCTTGGCCTCAGATGTTACTTACATTCTGATGTCTATCGCGTCTGCATGTCCAGCCACCATGTTTTTCTTGAGTGTTTGCAATATTCAGCAAGCTCTTTTTCCAGTGGAGGAGACAAAAAATGCACTAACTCATAAATACAGGAAGGAAAATACAATACTGAGTGACAATATGCACCAGAACATTGAGCCTGGGAAGGGGTGGGAGAATGTAAGACAGGGGTCTCACAGCCAGGGAAGATGTCACTTGGGAGCTGACATCACTGGCCATGTGGATGTTTGGAGGAAGAGCTTCTTCTGAAGGTGGAGCTGCAACCTCACATGCCTGGCCTGGAAATATGGCTAAACTTGTGTGGTGTGAAAGGAGGGGAGGTCAGAAGGAATGAGGAGCCAGATTATCCAAGGCCCTGCACTGCCATGAGATGGGGTCAGTGGAGGATTTGGGCTAGAGGAATGCTGGGATCTGACTTGTTTTAAACAGACTATTTCTACTGATGTTCTGAGAATCCCTTGTATGGTAGATACTGCAGAAGCAGGAGACCACCAAGAAGCTATTGTATGATCTAGTTGAGAGAGGAAGAGGATTTAGAGCAGGATGAGATCAGTGGAGGTGGTCAGAAGGGATGGATTCTGAATGTATGTTGAAGATAGTTTTGGAAGTGTTTGTTGGTAGATTGGGTGTGAAATATGAAAGGTAGATTGGGGTCAAGGAAGAGTCCAAAGTTTTGATCCTGAACACCTGAAAAGATCAAGTAACATTTGTTGAGATGTGAAGCTTGGAGATGCAAGTTTGAGAGGGGCAAAAATAAGGAGTTTGGATTTGGACACTTCAAATTTGAGATGTCTGCTTGAAACTCAAGTGGAGAGGGTAAGTAAGGAGAGGGTAAGAATTCTGGAATTTGGAGAAAGATGTGTGTGTATATATATACACATATACATACATATCATATATATAGATGATATATATATATATATCTCCAATGAAATATATATATCATGTGAGTCATGAGCATAGATACCACTGATCTCTAAAGCCATAGGACTAGATGAGGTCTCTAGGGGAGAGCCTGTAGATAGAGAAGAGATTGAAGGATTGGTGCCTTCTCTCATCCTGAATATTGCCTTAGTTAAAAAGCTTTGACAATTTGATCCCAGAAATATCTTTTATTAATACCCTCTTCAGAGCCACAATCTATGCACCTCCAGGGGGCAGCCAGCACATTATAAGCTATTTAACGGGAGCATCTCTGGAACACATTTATAATATAAAGACTACATTTTTGGCACCAGTGTTGTCTTTTTAGTTTAAACTCTTATCATTTTAAGACCTCTTAGTGGCAAAGGGCTCCTGATTGGTCTCCATGCTATCAAGCTCTTCTTTCCACTCGGACGACAGAATAACTATTTTAACCAAAATATGATCACACCACTGATTTCTTAAAATCCTTTGTGTCTTCTTGCTTATCTGAGGCTAAAGATGTTCTTTTAAAGGCTTTCTGAGCTTGGTGCAAATGACATCCCTACTTATATTTCCTACCCGACCACTCATTGTTTATCAACTACTGGCATTTCTGTGTACCACCTGTGTTCAGAATGTGATGTTCTTATCCACCAGACAGGAGTGCTAGTGTCCTGCCTGTAACCGGGATTTATGCTTCTCCCAATCTGACAATGTCATTTCTCCATCCCTTTTCTTTCCTCTGAGTCTCTCCAAGTCCAAAAAACATTTTTAGTTCAGCTCAGCTCCTGTATCTTCCACCAGGAATTCCATGTGTACTCTGAACCATTTCAGTTCTTAATCAATCATGTATCACTGCATGATGTCCTCCAATGATTTCCTGTGTGCATATCTTATCTCTCCAATGAGATTATAAGCTCCTTTAGGACAAGAAACTCTACTATATTTCTTTCTATTCACTATAGCACCAAGCAGCAGAGAGGCATTTTAATAAACACAGTTTTGAATTGAATTAAATATATTGAACCTGCTTCCTATTTTAGCAAGTTCGTAGATCAAGCAGGTCACCGAAGACTCCTATACATTCTCTATGTAATTCTGTCTACCAGCTGTTGTTGGACACAGCAGCTCCTACTGCTCCTAAATATCTCTTCCTTATATTTACAATCCTTGGACTCAATGACACAGATTATGCCAAAGTGTATTTATAAGAATATGAAAAACAATGGCTACATAAGTCTGAATTTGTGGCTTCATGTGTAGTCAGTGTGATACATGGTTTCTTGTGATTTGGGTAATGCAGTATAAATAGATAGCTATCTATGAGCTAAATCTAGGAGGAAGCTGGCCCAGTTCCACATTCTGGGTATTTTGGGGTGTTATTTAGTTATTATTGACACAGTTGAGAATTCAGCTCAGAGATCCAACAGAGAAAGAGAGATAGATCTTTCTTAGGAGCCTAGGGCAAGGGGAACAAAGCAGCTGTAAATAGTTTAGCAATCAGTGCTTCACGTTTGAGTAAGTGTTTCCAACAAGCAAAAAAAAAAAAACAAAGCCCTTTATAAACAAAAATAACTAATATCCATTGAGCCTGACAATTAACAAAACACTTCCACATTTATTATTTTATTAGACATACCAACTACCTAGATGATGAGAGAGGATAATCCTCATTTCTCTAAATGAGAGAATTAAAGCCCTTAGTTACTGAGAGAGGGGTCCAGTGTCACCCATGTAGGGAGTAGAAGAGCAAGTATATGGGACAAGGGTCTTCAGGGTCAATACTCTATGTTTTCTGCAGCATAGTACATTGCTCCCAAAACAAGGGAGATCTCAAAAAGTTTAGATGGCTTCATTTAAAGATTCTGTCTCTTCTCTCCTTATTCTCTTTCAAAATAAGAAATTCTATGGAAACACCATGACTCATTCATATATTTGGTAGGAATGTGAGAGCAATGTGTTTTTTTATTTTTGTTTTATTTATTTTTTTTTTTTTAGCTTTAAAAGGTAATTTAATAAATAAATGTGAAACAAACTGAAAAGAGTAGCTGAACCAGGTCTTATGTTTCTAATAGAATCATAAATGCCAGAAAGTGCTGGGAATGATTTATTATCCTGTTATTATAAGTGACTGGGAAGCTTTCAATGGAGTCCTTGCTAATTTCTAGCAGCTGCATTAAATCAGAAACTCTATTAGCTATTATAAAATCATCATCCCATTTTTCTACAAATCAACTTGAACACCTGATGGGAATTTGGAGCTGTTTGTTCCTATATGTGCTAACCTCATCCTTAGCCTCCAAAAAGGAAAGAAAAAAAAAAAAAAACCGCAAGTCAAAGTAGCATAATATTGGTCACATCAAGTGTTAGGGATTAATAAATAACTGCCTACGTTTTATAAGAGATGTTTCTGATAAAAGAAATAGTTTCCTTTAGAAATACCACCTCATTAAGAAGAAGGATCTGAGATACCATCACTTGTGTTCTGAATTTGAGCCCCTCCCTCAGTTTCACTCTACCCAAATCCAGCACCAGTCCACCCATATCCTTATACTTAAATCCAGCCTTACACCCGAATCCAGCAGCTGTCCACCCTTTGTATGAACAGGACAAATAACCAACTCTACACAAACTGAATTGGAAGTTGTTGGCACTATTACACTTAATTCTGATTTTTACAATGGAATATACCTCCAAGGACTCATTCTTCTATGAACAGAGAAGAAACGCCTTCTCTTGGGCAAGTAACAAGGGTTAGAAGCAGATATCACTACATCCTTGAATACAACTTAGGATTTATGGTTCAAGAATTAGCTGGCCACGTAATGGTTAAGTGCAATCTGATGGAGGCAACCAGGAGAGGACACTACCTAGACACTACCTAGAAGATATGCTTGCTATGTTAGGGGAGATCCTGGAGTAGAAGCAGCAGAGGGAGAGGAAGAAAGGCAGCTGCTGATAACATCACATGTCTAACTAGGAGAACAAAGTAGAATTTTCAGAGAAATAAATTTTACAGGGCTTGGTAATAGATTGGATATGGAAAATGTGGTTTCTTCCTAAGAAAACCTGAGTGGACATCCAGGCTGAATGAGTTGATTAAATCAAGGGAATCTTAAAAGTTATATTTTTATGATGAGTTTGTGTGTTTATATAATTACTATAAATGTTTCCACATGATTGTCTTTATAGTTTCTATGTTCTGTGCCTGAGATTATTTCCTCCAAAACTTTACATGGTTCATTCCCTCACTTTGAGTGTTTGATCACATATCACTTCATGAGGGGGAATTTCTAAGATTTTTATTTTAGTTTTTTTTTTTTTTAATTTATTTGAGAGAGCGAGCGAGCAGAGAGCACAAGCAGGGAGGGGGGAGGAGAGAAGGAGCAGACTGGGTGGGAGAAGAAGACTCCCTGCTGAGCAGGGTCCCCTGAGATCATGACCTGAGCTGAAGGCAGATGAGCCACCAACTGAGCCACCCAGGTGCCCCAAGAGGGAACTTCTATGACATCACTTTTCTCATTTGTTATTTTATTAGCCTGCTGTAATTTTCTTCAGAGCAGTTATTGTTTCCTATTATTATATTTTATTTTTATATGTTATTTATTTATTGTTTATTATTCCACTGCAGGCCACATTAAGTTTGATTTGGCAAAAACATTGTGTATTTTGTTCATTTCTGTATTACCAGTGCCTAGAACAGTACCTGGCTCGTGGTAGGTGCTCAGTAACTGTTGAGAGAATGAACAAATAAGTCCCAGAAGTGATGTCAGAATGGCAATTGTATATCTATATACCCCTATCTATATAGACAGATAGACAGAAAGATAGATATAGATAAGTAATAGGGCTCTAAGCTTATAAGAAAAATTGGTGAGTTATCCTCATATGAGTAATAGCTGAAGCTATAAGCTCTGGAGATATTATAGAATAAAAAGATAAGAAGACCTTGAAGCATTCCAAGAGTTGAAAGCCAGGTGGAGGATGATGAACTTGCAATGAAAACAAAGATGAAACAAGGAAAAGTGGCATCTGTAGGAGGAGAAAATTTTGAAAAATGCAGAGAAATCAAGACAATGAAGACTTAAGAATATCCGGTGGAAATAGTATTATTGAGGTGACCAGTGACCACAAGAAGAACTGCGTTGGTGGAGTGATTGTAAGGGCTGCATTGGTGTGTGTGTGAGAGTGTGATTAGGAGATGGGAAATGGGAAAGAACATCCTTGAAAAACTCTTTGAGATACTTGTCTGAAATGAGGAGCGTAGTAGAGAAATAGCTGCAAGAAGATGGTCTAAGTAATTTTTTTCTTACTTTTTTAAAATTTTTCAAATATTTAAAAGCCAATGGGAGGGATGGACTTGGCATGGTAGGCTGAATATACAACAGATACAGGGAGTATCCCTTAGAGTTATTTTCCTGAGAAATCAAGAAAGATGAAATCCAAAGCATGAGTAAAGTGATTAGTGAATACATGAGGAGAGACAGCATCTCTGTAGTAACGAGAGGGAAGGAGAATACAAATGCAGTTTTATGTGCTTGGTAAGGGAAGGTTAGGGCATTCCCATTCAGTGGTTTCTCTGCTTCTCTAAAGTAGAAGGTGATCATCTGTTGATTGCAACAGCAATATGAGTGGGAATTCAAATGATGGAGATGAATGGAGAAGGGAAAAAAATTGTGGAAATTAGCAGTCTGATTTTACCAATGAAGAGTAGAAAAATTGTAGGATAGGTGTAAGGAGTCACTTGACTGTGGCGAACATGAGCTAATAAAGAAATCATTCTGCCCTGTTGTGTCTTTAACCAACCCCAGAAAGTTGAGTTCATCCAGGGTCATAATTTGGTAAAAAGTTTGTGACAGAAAGAGTAATGAGCAAGTGAGTTTAGGGTGTTGACCTAGGGACCATGTTATCCAAGCTGTTGAGGAGGTAGGTACAGATAATGGAGGTCTTAGAATTCAACAGAAAATAGAGGAGTCAATGGCCAGGAAGTCCCAAAGTAGTCAAAGATGCATCATGATGGGAATGGTTAGACAAGTCCCCGATAGGAGAGGGAATTGACTCATAAGCATGGAATATTTGAATTAGCAATTTTGGGAAAGGTGGGTGATTATATTTTCTGACAAAGCCCATTTGCTCAGAACCAGGCTGGCATCATGGCTCCAGGTGGTAGGCAGCTCTAAAGAGTGAATAGTGTTATTTCTCATGAACAAAATTATGTGTCAAATGTAACCAACCTCTGATCTGTGATATGAGTACTTGGTGTCTCCAGCAGAGAGAGCAGAGGGCTGCAGTTTCCCATGAAGATTGCAGAACTCATTGAGAACAAGGAAGAGCCTGTTCCCCATTCTGTTTCTATTCAACAGCAAACAGAGCCACTTGTCAGGCTGATGCTCCTTGTCCATTGCCACTGCAGCAATAGTTTGAAAGAGGGTAGAGGGAGATGGAAGAAAAAGACATTAAAAGGAAAATGTCACCATTTCCAAATGCCATATTATTTGACAGTTTCTCTTTATGTTGCAACAGCTGCTTAACATGACAAACGATAGCTTTAATAAAAATGCACACAAGGAGATGCAGCACCAGAAAATGAATAATGGAGCTTTCTATCCTGACATGTTGTGGAGCATATTCACTCAGCAATGAATAGGACCTTGGGAACTATGTGTTGCCTGTTGCTTTCAGACAACTCCTGGTAGGTGGTTGGCCCTGTGTCAGTCAGTTTCACTTGCAGAAAGCAGAATACAATGCAACCGGTTTTAGCAGAGAGGTTTTTGGTGTGTGGAATTAGACGATTTGCTCAGTCATTGGGGAGGTTGACAAAATAGGTTGAACTTTCAGAAAACCACACCAACAGATCCTATTTTACAACCAAGAAGCTGCCAGTACTCCCAATCCAAAGCCATCAAAATCCTGAAACCACTACTGTCAGGAAATTACTATCTCTAGGAAGCTGTCTTGAGCAGGAAGCCATGCCTGCCTGTATGAACCAACACCAATATGGATGACCATTTCCCTATCTCTGGGTACCTGAGACAACAGATGCTTGAACACCTGCTAATGTTGCCTAGAAAAAGCAAATGTAGTCTCTCCCAAGAGGAATAACAGCAGCAACAGTAGTGACAGAATGATGACTCTTACACAGGTAATTGAAGTACAATAAGTTATACATGAGATGTGGGGGTTAAGTAGGGGTTGGCAGGGTTTGGTGGTTTTAGGATCCTACAAATCCAGATTTGATATTGATAAATCAAGTACTGTATGGTTTAAAGGAAGAGGAACAGAGAGTAAGTAAGAGGGTGGGAAAGTAAAATTGCAAGGAAAAGCAGACTGTCCTCAGCCCCAGGACTGTAGTGGACAGGGACTCCTGGGAGTTTTGATAACCATGTGCCTTCATAGTTCCCTTAGCATCTTGTCACCTCTGTGCAATTACACAAGGGGAGGAAGCCCTTAGCCACTGAAAGTTCTACAAACATGCCATTCCAAATCACTGTTCAGAGTTAGATGTAGCAAGTGAAGAAAAACTATCATAGCAACATACATCAACAATGCAGAAGAATCAGGAATGGGGAGGGATTGAACATATGGGCCTAGTTGGAATCATAGGAAGAAAGGTCATGTTTTCAGGGGACTTGAGGACTTGCTCATGATAAAGCCATGAAGGTCTGCCATTGTTTATTTTAGCACATTGGAGACATTAAGCAATAGTTAGTGGAAAGGAATAAAATGGGGGAAAATGACATAACAAAGTATATGTCAGCCATTGGGGCATTTACCTAAATATTTACATATCACCCACTGTGTGCAAGTAATTATAATGCTCAAAATAATATTTTGTCTGTGTTCTTGAGGAAATTAAGACATTCATTGATCTTGACATGGCCATTACATGGAAGAATATAAAGGATACAATTTTTCAGCCTGTAATTTTTCTCAACATCTAGAAGATAAGATTTCTTTATTATAGCTGGTCTTTATGTGTAAAGGGTTAAAAGCCCTATAGAACTCTACTGCAAGGAATATAAAGGGGGGGAAAAAAAGACCGACTTACTATATCCAAGGAGGTTATAGTTTATTTGAAAAGTTAGAACACACCAGGAAGAAAGTGGCACACATTTTACTTGGCAAAGACTTAGTAAAAAGGGGGCATAAAGTAGTAAAATTTTTAACTGCCAAAGGGAAGGTCTATAGAGTAAATGTTATAGCAGATAAGAGAAGTCAAAGATAATTTCAGTTTGGAGTGCTGAAAAAGTTTTCTTAATGGGGGTAAAATTTAAGCAGAATTTTTTTAAGTTTTTTTTTTTTTTTTTTTTTTTTAAATATTTGAGAGAGAGAGAGGACACAAGCTGGGGGAGAGTCAGAGGAAGACAGAGAAGCAGGTTCCCTGCTGGGCAGGGAGCCCAATATGAGACTGGATCCCAGAATCCTGGGATCATGACCTGAGCCCAAGGCAGACACTTAACCAACTGAGCCACCCAGGTGCCCCTAAGCTGAATTTTGAAGGAAGGAAGAACTTGCTACAGGAAGAGTAAAATTATCCTGAGTAGGGTAAATAAGACAAGGAAAAATATGTATGGGAGACAGTGTGTGATGTGTGACTAAAATGAGAGTTTATAGGATACTCATGGAAGAATGACTGCATTAAAAACAAAACTACTAATAGCTGGGGAAAATATGAATCTTATTACAAAGACCCATGAATGACAAGAGCAATAATTTGGAATATGTGCTGTAGGCACTGGGAATATTGACTTTCCAAAAGAGATCCACTCGATATTGTCCAGAATCAATTGTATGTGATTCTGAAATTTTTGGACCATGATGACAGTTTGATTTCCTTTTGAATTGAATCAAGAATAGGGTTAAAAAAAATATTTCTCCCCTTTGTATTTTTCCTATAAAGAAAGATATGTTTATCTTAAAACACACCTTTCCCAAAAGAGTGTTTTTGTTTTAATGAAAACATCTACAAATATAAATAAAATATTTTGTATGTGTCTATATAAATATAAGTCTTAAGGATTTCTTTAAAAGATTTATTTATTTTAGAGAGAGAGAGAGTAGAGGGGAAGGGTGGGGCAGAGGAAGGGGGAGAGTCTCAAGCAAACTCCTAGCTGAGTATGGAGCCCAATGCCCAGCTTGATCTCATGACCCTGAGGTCACAACCTGAGCTGAAACCAAGAGTCAGAGGTTTAACTGACTGTGCCACTGGATGCCCCAGTCTTGAGGAATTTTTAAAGCTAAGATAAATTTAAGAGGGAAAAAAATGTGCTTTGAAAGGGATGTGTGAAAAGAAGTTGCCTTGGTGCACCTGACCTCTTTATGATGGAAGTTGAAAAGGCAAAAAAATAATTGGAGACCATAAAGAAATGACCTACTTACTAAGCACATACATAAGCAAATGAAACAAGTCCCAGAAAGGGTGTGGGGGCAATCAGAATCTAAGGTTGACACAATATATGCTCTAAACTATCTACTTTTCAGTAAAATATCATAAGACATGAAAAGAATCAGAGTGTGGCACATACAAAGAAAAAATTCAGGCAACAAACACTGCCTGTAAGGGCACAAATGTCAGATTTAACAAATTTTAAAGCAGCCATTATAAACATTTTCAAAGAACTGAAGGAAACCATGTTAAAGGAAGTAAATGAAGGTATTATAACAATCTCTCACCAAATAGAAAATATAAATAAAGATATAAAAATTATTAAAAAAAAGAATCAAATGCCAAGTCTGTAATTAAAAACTAAAATAACTGAAATTAAAAATTCATTAAAGGTGCTCAACAGTAAGTTTTAATTAGCAAAAAAAATAATCAAATTTGAATATAGATTGATAGAAATCACACATTCTGAAAAACACAAGAAAAATAATTTTTAAAAATGAACAGAGAAAGAAATTTAAGAAATATGGCATACCATTAAGCATATAAACATATGTGAAGTAGGGAATATGGGATAAAGAAATATGGGATACCATTAAACACATCAACATATGTGAAGTAGGAGTCCCAGAAGGAGAGGAGAGAGAGAGAGAGAAAGAAACAGAAAAAATACTGGAAAAAACTGGGTGAAAATTTTAAGAACTTGATGAAAAATCCACATATCCATATATCCAATAAGCTCAACAAACTTGATGTATAAAAGAGAGATCCACACCCATAAACATCAGTAAAAATGTTGAAAGTCAAAGAGAAAAATCTTGAAAGCAGAAAGAGAAAAATGACTCACCACAGAGGAGGCAACCGCCATAAGATTAACAGATGACTTTTCATGAAAAACAGTGAAGGCCAGAAGGCCATAGCCTGACATATAAAAAATGTTTTTTTAAAGTTTTTTTTTTTTTAAGATATAAGAATCTTATATCCAGCGAAGTTAACATTTAAAGATGAAGGTGAAATAAAGACATCTCTATATCAACAAAAATTCAGAGGATTTGTTGCTTGCAGATTTCCTTATAAGAAATACTAGAAGGGGTGCCTGGGTGGCTCAGTGGTTTAAAGCCTTTGCCTTTGGCTCAGGTCATGATCCCAGGGTCCTGGGATCGAGCCCCACATCAGGCTCTCTGCTCAGTAGGGAGCCTGCTTCCTCCTCCCTCTCTTTCTCTGCCTGCCTCTCTGCCTACTTGTGATCTCTGCCTGCCAAATAAATAAATAAAATCTTAAAAGAAAAAAAAAATAAATGCTAGAGGATGTTCTTAGACTAAAAGCAAATGACTCGAGACAGTAAGCAAATCCAGATACACACACAAACACAAATATCACTGATAAAGTTAATTATATAATCATAAAAGGGTATAGAAGCTTATTCCTTCTTTCTTCTATTAAATATTAAAATTATATAAAACAGCATATATATAATTATATTTTTGTGCCGATAACATATGGAAATATAATATATTTGCCAACAACAGTGTAAGAGGTGGATGGAAGATGGAAGCAAAACTGTATTAGATAAGGATATGCCGCCAGACAGTAACTCAAATCCATAAGACCAAAAAAAAAAAAAAAACCAAACCCAAAACCAGAAATAGTAAACAAAATGGTTAACATGACAAACTCTATAAATACATAAATGTTCTCCCTTCTTCTCTAAGTTCCCACAAAAGTCATAAAATTAATTAAGATAATTTATAACAATGTATTGTTGGGTTGAAATATATACAGGTGTAATATGTTTAAGAACAATAGCACGAACAGTAGAAAGAGGGAATAAAGCTATACAGGAATAATGTTTCTATATCTACCAGAATTAAGTTAATACAAATCTGAAATAGATTCTGATAAGTTAAGGTATAAATGGTAAGCCCTAGGGCACTCACCAATAAAATACTTCCAAAAATAAAGTGTAAATTGTTAAAATAATTAAAATGTTATAGTAGAAAATACTCAGAGCAAAAGGAAGCAGTAAAGGAGAGATAGAACAAAAAAGACTTGAGACATATAGAAAACATAAATCTGGGGTGCCCGGGTGGCTCAGTGGGTTAAAGCCTCTGCCTTCGGCTGGGGTCATGATCCCAGGGTCCTGGGATCAAGCCCCGCATCGGGCTCTCCGCCCCGCATCGGGCTCTCCGCCCCGCATCGGGCTCTCTGCTCCGTGGAGAGCCTGCTTTCTCCTCTCTCTCTGCCTGCCTCTCTGCCTACTTGTGATCTCTGTCTGTCAAATAAATAAATAAAATATTAAAAAAAAAAAAAAGACTCTCTCTCTCTCTCCCCCCCTTTGCTCCACCTCCTGCTCATACTCTCTCTCCATCTCTAAAATTAATAAATAAAATCTTAAAAAAAAAGAAAGAAAACATAAATCTAATTATATTAATAATAACATTAAATGTGAATATATTAAACAATCAATCAAAAGGCAAGATTGTTAGACTGGATAACAAGATCCAACTATGTTTTATCAAAGTGAAACACATGTTAGATATAAATATGTTAAAAGTAAAAAGATGGAAAAGATATACCATGTAAATGGTAAGAAAAAAGATGTGGTTAACATTGGGGAGGGTATGTGCTATGGTGAGTGCTGTGAAGTGTGTAAACCTGGCGATTCAAGGACCTGTACCCCTGGGGCTAATAATACATAATATGTTAATTTAAAAAATTAATTTAAAAAAATGTAGTTAACTATTCCAGACAATAGACTTTGAAATAGAAAAATTGACTACAGACCAAGACATATTTTATAATGATAAAAGGGTCAATCTATCGGGAAGATGTAAAAATTATAAACATATATGCACCTAACAACAGAGCCACAAAATATGTGAAGCAAAAGCTGACATATATGGAGAAATAAATGATTCAACAATAACTGTTGACTGTTGACTTCAATAAGCCACTCTCAGTGATAGATATGAAACTAGGAAAAAGATCAACAAAGAAAGAAGATATGAACAACATGATAAATTAACTAGAACCAACAGACAACTTTGGAATACTCCACTCAACCACAACGGAGTAAAGATTATTCTCAAATATACATGGAACATTCTCTGGAACAGATCATATGTTCTGACACAAAACAAGCCTCCAAGAACCTTAAAGGGTTGAAATCATACGAAGTGTAATATCTGGCCACAATGAAATGAAAAGAGAAATCAATAACTGAAATTAATTTGAGAAATTCACAAAAATGTGGCAAAGTACATACTCTTAAATAACCAGTGGATCAAAGAAGAAATCACAAGGGAAATTAGAAAATACATTAAGAGGAATGAAAATAAAGATACAACACAGAAAAACATATGCGTTGCGGCTAACACATTGCTTTGAGATAAATTTATAAAAGCTATATTTTTTTTAAAAAGGAGAAATGTCAAACAATATTTTAACTTTTCACCTTAAGACAATGGAAAAGAATAGTAAACTAAACCTTAAGCAAGCAGAAAAAGGAAACAATAAAGATTACAGATGAGACAGAGAAATAAAGAATAAAAAATAATAGAGAAAACTAAAGGTTGCTGGGGGCTAGGGGGTTAGGGATAGGGTGGCTGGGTTGTGGACATTGGGGAGCATATGTGCTATGGTGATTGCTGTGAAATGTGTAAGCCTGACGATTCACAGACTTGTACCCTTGGGCAAAAAATGAATTATATGTTAATAAAAAAGAAGAGAAAAACCAATGAAACTAAAAGTTTGTTCTTCAAAAATATCAGCAAAATTGACAAACCTTTAACTGAATCAGACAAAGAAAAAAATAGAAAAGACTCAATTGCTAAAAGCAGAAATAAGAAAAGGGCCATTACTAATAACCTCATCAAAATAAGAATTGTAAGGGGTATCACTATATAAATTAGATAGCTTAGGTCAATAAATTAGATAAGTTAGGTGAGATAGAGAAATGCCTATAAGAAACAAACTATTAACACTGACTCAAGAGGAAATAAAAAATGTAAGGGGACGGTAAAGAGATTGAATTAGTAATTCAAAAACTTCCCACAAAGGAAAATCTAGGACTAGATGATTTCACTGGTGAATTCTACCAAACAGTTAAAGAAGAATTCATAAAACTTCTTTATAAACTCTCTCCAAAAATAAAAGAGGGAGAACACTTCCTAACTCATCCCATTAGGCCAGTATTATTCTGATTCCAAAAGTGACAAAGACATCATAAGAAATACAACCATAGACCAATATTTGCTGTGAATATACTGAAAAAATCTTTTTAAAATACTAGCAACTTGAATCAAAGCAATATATAAAATGGATGAAACACTATGACCAAGTGGGATTTATACCAGGAATGCAATGTTGGTTTAACATTCCAAAATCAATTAATGTAATGTACCATATTGATAGAATAAAAGACAAAAGATACAGAATATTATAATAGAGCCACAAAAATCATTCAACGAAATCCAGTATCTTCATCATAAAAACACAAGATGAATTATAAATAAAAGGAAATTTCCTCAACGTATTAAGAAAATCCAGAGCTAACATCATACTTAATGCATAAAGTCTCAATGCTTTCTCCCTAAGGTCAGGAACAAGATAAGGATGTATGCTTTTACCACTTTGTTCAACATTGTACTGGAGGTTCTAACCAGGGAAATTGGTCACTGAAAATAAATAAAAGGTATACATAATGCAAAGAAAGTAGTAGGACTATCTATTTGCAAATAACACTATCTTATATAAAGAAAATCCTAAGGAATTCTCTAAAAAGCTAAAGGAACTAATAAAAAAGTTTAGCAAAGTTGCATGATGCAAGAACAATACAAAAATAATCATTAGGGGCATCTGGGTGGCTCAGTGGGTTAAGCTGCTGCCTTCAGCTCAGGTCATGATCCCAGGGTCCTGGGATCGAGCCCCGCATCGGGCTCCTTGCTCGGTGGGGAGCCTGCTTCCTCCTCTCTCTCTGCCTGCCTATCTGCCTGCTTGTGCTCTCTGTCTCTCTGTCAAATAAATAAATAAAATCTTAAAAAAAAATAATCATTAGTATTTCTATACACTACCAATGAACAATCCAAAAATTAAATTAAGAAAACAACTTGGGAGTAAATTTTATGAATGAAGTATAAAGTTTTTTACTCTCAAAATGACAAAATTTTGTTAGAAGAAATTAAAGAAAGGCTATATAAATGGAAAGACAGCCCATGTTCACCGTTTGGAAGATTTAATATTGTTAATATGGCAATACCACCCAGATTGATCCACAGACTCGATGTGCATAAAAACTCACATAAAAATCCACATAAAAATCTCAGCGGGCTTCTTTGCAGAAGCTGTTCTTAAAATTTATATGGAAATTTAAGGGATACAGAATAGCCAAAACAATCTTTAAGAATAACAAAGTTAGAGGACTCACACTTCCCATTTTCAAGCTTACTACAAAGGTACAGTAATAAAGATAATGTGGTACTGGCATAAAGAGAGACATAATTAGGGATGCCTGGGTTGTTCACTCAGTTAAGTGCCTGCCTTTGGCTGAGGTCATGATCCTGGGTTCCTGGGATCAAGTCCCACATCAGAGCCTTCTTCTCCCTCTGCCTCTGCCTCTCTCCCTCTCTCCATCTCTCATGAATAAATAAATAAAATCTTAAAAAAGAGAGAGAGACATAATTATCAATGGGATAGAATTAAGTATTCAGAAATAAAACCCTCACCTTTACCTTAACCTAATTTTGATAAGGATAAAAAAATATTCTTTGCCACAAAAGTGGTGCTGGGAAAACTGGATATCTACATGCAAGATAATAAACTTGGTCCCTTACTTACATCACACAGAAAAATAATTTCAAAATGGGTCAGAGACCTAAATGTAAGAGCTTAAACAATGAAATTCTTACAAGAAAATATAGAGGTAAATCTTTGTGATCTTCATTTAGGCAAGTCCTTTTTAGATATTACACCTAAATGGTATGGCCTTTCCTTAGGGGACAATGAAATTTCTGAAATTTATTGTGGTCATAGTTGCACAACTCTTTGAATATACTAATAACCATTGAGTTGTAGGATATGTGAATTATATCTCAATAAAGCAGTGTGTGTGTGTGTGTGTGTCTAGAGAGAGAGTGAAGGAATATGGTAGCAATATGAAACAATGAGTGCAGAGTGTGTTGGGAGAAACAGTTTCAGGGAAGTGAAGAAGGGATAAGAGAAGGGAAGGTACCCAGGAAAGAATGTGTTATTAAGCCACATACCAGAATGTATAACTGAATATAATCCCTCAGAAGTACTCTAGGAGACTGTGTGGAATATGGGCTTCTGAATTATTCCCATCAAAGGTTAGGAACTGGTTTATTTACAGAGTTATATCTGTCAATTATTTTTTAAGAGATTTTATTTATTTATTTGAGAGAGAGAGAGAGAGATCACAAGTAGGCAGAGAAGCAGGAAGAGAGAAGGGGGGGTGGGATGCAGGCTCCCTGCTGAGCAGAGAGCCTGATGCGGGCTCGATCTCAGGAGCCTGAGATCATGACCTGTGCCGAAGGCAGAGGCTTAACCCACTGAGCCACCCAGGCCCCCCATATCTGCACCCAATTATTGATTGAGGACTGCCCTAGGCACTTCTGACCTGTTGCATGCACTGTGAGAATGGCTTTCTGTGGCTCCACAGGGGCCCTCATGCACACAGATGCTGATACCAGAAGTAGGAAATCATCTGATTACACTGAAATGGTGGGGACCAACATATATGGGTGGAGTATTAATAGTTTCTGCTACAGGTGAGATGAAAGTTAATGACATAAAATCATTAACACATGGATTTCTTTTACCTTTGTTTGGACCATGTATTAAGAACATAAAGCTTTGTGGTGTGAATGTTTCATAAAACTGATAAAGTCCTGGTGATCTCCATAAAGCTATTTAGAAATTTCTTCTTCTACTGATCTTTTGATATAATTAGCAACTTTATTTAAATGAAAATGTAAACATATATGAAACATAAACCCTCAACCCTGTCATGTGAATAGCTCTCATTTTTATTCCCTGTAGTGATTCCTCCAAACATGTATTTCCCTTCTCAAACCCCAACCTTTTCTCACACTATTCAAAAATGTTCTTGATTCTAATAATTTCAAGACAGTAGAAACCACCACATGCAAATTATTTCCATTTCCATCTGTCTATTTAATATTTCACTTAACATCATGGTTGACTTTTTGGGTTATTTTTAGAGAGTGCCACTTAGAGGGGATGATAGAAAAGGAAGCAGTAAAGACTGAGCTACAGTGTAGAACCAACAGCTTCAGCCTACCCTACTATGAGTTCTGAAGCTAAGATGGCCTGGCAGAATGTTGGGCCAAGATAGCTTGGCCTTTAACTCTACCTCAATCAGTCATTTGTTGAGGGCCTCTCTAGGAAGTCATGACTTCGTGCAGGGGAGTTTTCTGCAGGAGAAGAAATCCCTGAAAGTGCTGCTGATACTCCTCATAGCAGAGCAACACTACCAAATCTTTCTTTAAAGGAGGATCTGCATAGCACCTGTCTACATTCTTCGGAGATCACTCTTATGCCACTTAGACCCATTTTCTCATATTTGTTGAGAGGGCAGCATCTCCAGGATTCCATCAGACTTTCTTCCTGAAGGAAACTTAGAAGATCAATGTTAATGAGATGAACTACAGCCCTCACATCTCCAGCTGGTTTTGAGATCACAGCTGATACTCGTCATCTTTTCCCTCCATTCTTCATTCTAGATACCCTCCCTCTTCAGCTAGTGCCTCTGCTGACTCTCCATGGCTCATCTGGTGGTATGACCCAGACACTCATCACTGTGAGCTTTTTTAGCCCTGGACTGCTGTACTTATCCATTCATTATCACAACTGGGCAAGGGAGTGCCAAGAGGCATCCAAGCGAATCACCTGGATTTCATATATATTTCCCCCTTCTCTTCTTCACTGAGCTACAACCTGACTATCAGGTGAGATGGGGAAGCTGAGCTGCCCTCTATGGGATTGCAGGGTTACTGTCTCCTTGTAAGAAGGCATTCCCTTAATTTTACCCAACTTGTTCCTTCTAATTTCCTTCCCTCCTTCTCTCATTCCACCTAGAATCTTGCCTCATTTATTGTTTTTTTTTTTTTTTTTCTCCTTTTTGTGATGCTTTTGCTGCTGGTTCCTTCTTCTTCATCTATAAACACACTCAAATTCTAAAACAAATTAAAAGCCAAGCACACAGCAGGGATGACAGTGACAAACTTCTCTCAATACTCCCCCACTTTCACATTGCTTGTCTATTTCTTTTTCTCTTTATTACAAACCTTTTGAAAGTATAATCTATGTGTTCTTCCATATTCCATTTACACATGGGTTTTTAAATCCATTTGAATCTGGCCTCTACAGCATTGTTATCTCCTCCTTCCAAGGTCAAAAATCTGGTCTGCTAGTTGCCAAGGGTAGAGGCTAATGTGTGTCCTTCATACTGAAGTCTGCATCACAGGACAGAATTGGCCATGCATTTTTGCCTTTTTCTTCTACTTAGTTTCTTTGACACTTCCTTAGTTCTCAGGCTAAAATTCTGAGACTACTTTCTCCGCCTTCTTCATAGGTTCACTTTCTTTGCCTCTCTTCACAGATGCCACTGCTCTTCAAGGTTTTATCTTCTGCCTTCCCTGTCCCTGCATTTATTAGCCAATTGTATCATTCATTAGCAACCAGTTCTATTCCTTGATATCCCCAGACTACCTCTACATCTTCACTTTGTTCCTGTTGAAACAGTTTCAATTCCATGTGCCATAAACAATCCACTAAATTTTTTCAAATCATCTCATGCCATTAGGATATCTACTCTCTTGTTTGTCAGTGGCATCAATAGCCTTGAATATTGAAAGAATGGGTGAGTCACACTGACTTCTCTCCTTTTCTCACCCTTGTTGGCTATAGATTCATTTGTCTTGGCAACCTGTGTCTTGACTCATGTCTTTCCTTTAATTCCCACAGTTTTGACCAGGGCCTATGGTATATTCATCGAGTTTACGTGGTTGGATCTGACTGGGTTTCAGTCAGGCCTACTTGGCCTTCAGCAATGGCTTGGGACTCATTTTCTTCAGGCAGAGCTCAGGGTCAGCTCAGGTTTTGTGCTCGGTCTGGCAGAAGTTTTCTTTTCTTTTCTTTCTTTCTTTTTTGTTTTGTTTTGTTTTGTTTTTCTCTTCATGATGATGGTGAGCAGAACTTAAAGATTCTACATTTCTACCAAGGGGAGAAAGGAGGTTTGAGACAAACTGAAAAGCTGTCAGGGAAAGTGAGATGAATTTTCAGTAGGTATGCACTCTGGGAAATGAATTTTTCAGAGGTGACAATTGTTTTTCCTTTGAGCACATGGAGTTAAAGAGTACTGGCAGTGGTAGAATGGGATAGAAACGCACGACATCTGTAATCCAAACTGAGGACTTATTATGGCCAAATCATTCCTTTTCATCTATACTATATAGAACACACACACACACACGCACATGTATATATATATATGCACACACCCACACCCTATATATAGGTATGCGTGCGTGTCTGTATGTGTATATATATATATATATATATATACTATCAATGAAAATTATATATATATTTGAAATACTTTGCTGCTTCTTTTGACAAAAGATTTTAGTCAAGTGTTTAAAACATTGCTGTTAATATGACAGTATAATAATAGCAGTTACAAAAATAAAAAAAAAGATCAGCCCTGAGTAAAATAATAATGTGTAGTAAGATGCAAAACCCATGCATATGAAATAATTTCAGAACCTTTTTGAAAATCTATGAACCAATCTGGTGCAGTGAGAGCAAAGGACTACTGTAGAATGCAGGCATAAGCAGAAGTGATTCCCGGAATAAAAACTCCTTCTGGTGTCCAGAAAGCCTGGTGATCATGCAGTTCCCTGTTCACAGACTTCACCTCTGTGTTCTGCTATCTCTGGCCCATTACACTTATTAAGGTCAAACACTGTCAGATAAACATAGAACCGTCTGCTAGGTAGGGTGCCTGCAGCTGTGCTATCCTTAAGACTGAACGTCTACCAGGAGCAGGGGTGTTGTACTGGGCACCAACACACTGTGTTTCATTGAATACTCATCACAACTCTGTGAGGGGAACTTACACACAAGTAAAGTAAGCTCTTTTGCTTGGAGGAACTAATAATGATTGTGGTGGTGATAAAGTCTTTGGCTGTCCCAAACTGGGTTCTCTGAGATGGTTTTAGTGCACAGAGTTTTTGTTAGGAAATTCCCTTTGGATCAACACCTGTGGGGGGTGGGGCAGGAGCAGGATGAGCAGAGGTCATGATGTGACAGTCCTCTCCTATCTGGGTGGTTTATTGTTGGGTGGAAATAATCAGGGCTTTTTCCTGTGCATTGATCAGTCATTGGAGGGGGGCTACCTGGGAAAGGCATGCACTTGGGGAGGGGTTTCCTTGCAGAAGAGGAAATCCCTGAGGGTTATCTTCTGATAGCACTGCCAACAGCTGGGCCAGTAAGTGTTTCCTTGAAGAACACGACCAGCTCATCTCTATGTCCACCACAATTTGGGAATTAAAATGTACGAAGTGCTTAAGAAGGATTAATGAGCTTAATCCTAATAACAACCTAGTAAGGTAGGACTACTACTCTTTTTTTTTTTTTTCAGGTGAGGAAAATGAGGCTTAGGAGGATAAGCAAATTGCCCCGGGTGGCACAGCTGAAAAGTGGTAGCATCCAGATTTGAAGTTTGGTAATCTAAGCTTATTTTCTGGCAGTGAATCTCTCACACAGTGAGAGCTACAGAAAAGTACAGGGAACAATTAATAGTCTGAAAAAAAAAAAAAAAAGAAAGAACCCTATCTAATTAGACAGGTAGGAATCACATCCTTGATAAGCAAGAATGCAAAATATGGCATGTTGCAATGTAAATAGAGCAGGGACTGGAAGTCAAATGACTTTGAGTTTGAATCCACCACTTTCTGTGTGGTTTTGAGCAAGTCACACAAACTTACTGAGCCCCATCTCTCTCCTTTTCAAAACAGGCACAAGAATAACTTCCTCTCTGGCCTTCAAAAAGGGTCACAGCATCTGCATGGCAGATTGTGATGTTCTGTGAGGGCACGTGTTGAGCCGTGCCACTCGCATGACATGCTCGTGGCGTTCAGAGGAGCCCAGTGAGGACGGGAAGACCATGGAAGAAGGAGTGTTAGGCTGGGCTTTGAGAGTAGTGCTGGAGAAGGAAGGAGGAGGAGAAATAGAGACAGGAGGGATGGGCGATACGTTTTAGGGGCTGGACGGAACAATGACTTTGTTCACAAAGGTCTTAGACATTCCCCATGCCAGCTCATGAAATCACCTCACAGCCAGTGAGGTAGGTGTTCTTGCTATCCTCCATTTGCAGATGAGAAGACTTGGGCTTGAGAGGTTATGAGATACGCCCTCCCTTGGTGGTGGAACCAGGATTTGAACTCAAATCTGGAGGATTCCAAAGTCCCTGCTCTTACTCTCCTGTCCTGCTAACATGTGATCCATGTCTGTCCATAGAATGTCTGTTAGGAAAAGCAACACTGGTGAAGGGAAGGCAAATCCAGCTTTCAGCTGGCAAGTCTCTCTTCTCAAGAAGTATTTCCATGTGCGCTTGAAGTCACCACTATTTTGACAGGGTCTGTGCAGAAGGGAGCCTTTCCTTTTAGCTGTGTTTCCTCCTTCTTTAGTTTCATCTGCCATTTGGTTCCCCACCCTGGACAGTACCTTTCCTCTCATAGTGACGTGCATGTCTTGTCCTCTGGGATCAGCACAGACGAGCTTATATGCCAGCCTCTGGAGACCTCCCTCCCACACACAACTGCTGTTTGCAGAGTGGGCACAGACTTGATTTTGCAGTGTACCTTCACTGAGCTAAACCCAAATCCAATGCACAAAAACCAAAAGTCAATTCCAAGGGTGTAAATCCAGAGATGGAGGGTCCAGGGGTAGACGGGCATCCAGACGCAGCAGATGGCCTTGAAATCTCTGGGGTCTAACTGTAATGTGTAGTTAGGACAGAGACAATATTCAAGTGTAAAGTGGTACTAATAATGATAAAACCACAACTACCATGAAACAACTAGTCATAATAATATTATAACTATAATAGGAAGAAGCACTAATAATTACTGACAACCCAGGCTTTGGCAACCTTGCTGCCTCCCATTTCCCTTCTGTTAGGTCAAAATAGTAGAACAAATGGAAATAGGAAGAACATTCTAACAGCACATGCTGCCTGTCAATACTGTAAGACCGGTTGTGGTGCAGTGATCCGTGTGTCCATGGAAATGTCCAAATGAAACCTGGTGACCACCTGTCAGGTATCACACACAGGAGCTTTTAGCATTAACTACAGGGTAGCAAAGATGATGTCTAAGGCCCTTCCCTAACCCAGAATTCTATGATACAGTGACTTCCTAAGTATCGATTTCCCAGCCTGAAGCTGCCCTGTCATGCCTTTGAGGACCTAAATGTGGGGTAGATAATGTCATGCCAATACTCCACGTCTTGATGTTCAGGGGTAGTACCAAGTGTCTGGGTTGGAGGTCCACATTTATGGATTTCCATGTGCTCTTTCAAGCAGCGTTGTCACTGTAACAGGTAACACAGTCTATGTGTTTATTTCTCACCCACCTGGGGAAGGCACACTGGTGCGGATGCTCTTGAGGTCAAAGGTCAAAGGTCAAAGCTTTTTTGCGGAAAAGCTAAGTTGATGGAGAGCTCTTGTACACATGGTACAAGACAAGGTAAAGACTGAAAAATTGAATATAGTCAAGTGCCTGTCTATGAACAGACCCAAATGATGCTTCCGTCAATCTTTGTTGGGGCCTTCCCTGGACAGTAGTTTTAGCTAAACCAGGAGTTTTTAAGATGGATTTGCACATTGAAGGAGCATCTCTAAAGAAACAAATGACCCTGTCTTTAATCTGGTGCCCCCTCTATGTCAAACGTAAAAATCACAGCCAGGGTTTTCCTTTGGACCACAATTTTCCATTCTCTCACACTATGGTCTAGACTTCCAATCTTTTCCTCAAGCTCTGAGTGGAAATCACTGATTAGGCAAACTGCTGATCTGTGAGGAAATTTAGTCTGTTTACCATGTGGGAGCTTGCTAATTGCAAAGAAACGTGAGTTCCCAGGCACACTCTCCTTTGTCTGTGAGATGCTGTCTTTGCCACGACAGGGGAGCGTGTACAGGCGGGAAGAGCCCAGGCTGGATTGGGTATGATAATCGGGCTAGTTTCTGTGCTTTGCTTTCCTCTTGTTCAGTTTTCTTCCTGAGATGATTCATCAAGAAGCCTCCTTGGCCCTCTATTGTGCTGTGCTATACACATCCAGTTAAAAGCCAATGCCACTATGAAAATGGATCTCCCGCAGAAGAGTGGCACACTCATTCATGTAGCAACCCTTTATTGAGCACCTACTTTTTGTTAAGCATTGGGCTTGGTGCTGAGCATAGAAAAATACATGATTCTCAATAAATTAGCAAAAAGAAAGTGTCCTATACTCAACTAGGTCAAATATAGTGTAAGATTACAGTAAAGAATGGGAAAATTTTGAGGAGGCAGGAGTTACTCACGTTTAGGAAAGTGGGAAAGTGCCCAGGCAAGATAATACTGGAGCTGAGTCTCTTTTTTTTTTTTTTTTTCCTAAGATCTTATTTATTTATTCAAGACAGAAAGAGAAACAGAGCATGCATAAGTGGGGGATGGAGAGGGGCAGAGTGAGAGGGAGAAGCTGATTCCTCACTGAGCAGAGATCCCAGTGCAGGGTTTGATCCCAGGACCCAGGGATCAGGACCTGATCAAATGACCCGATCAGGACCCTGTCAAAGGCAGATGCTCAACTGACTGAGCCACACAGGGGCCCCTGGAGGTGAATCTTAAAGATGCGTTTTGGAATTTAATCTGCAGAGGAGGGCATCTCGGATAGGAGAGGCACCATGGGCTAACGCAGAGAACGATGCAAACATGAACATTATTCTGGAAGGGACAGTGGTCTGATGATGGCCATGCATCTATAGGCTGTTGCATCTGAAAGGGGATTTCCAAATGATCTAATTCAATGGCTTATTTTGCAGTTGAGGAAACCTCAGGCAGGAGAGCTGAACTGACTTCTCCAAAGTCTGAAACTGATCTGCTCAGTCCCTTCATACCAGCTCTCTCTGTGTATTAGTGTCTACCATTCTTTGGACATATTTATACAATGGATGGAGTTACTTACATCTCATTTCTTGGTGCTTTGCACTGGCTTTTGTCCCCTTGCCAAGTCTACAAATAGCATTCTCTTGGTTCTTCCACCTTAAATATATTCATCAATTGACAAATCAATCAGTCTATCAAAAATGTATATAGGAACTACCTTGCCTGGCCCTCTATACACTATTTGTTTATTTCTTCTGCTCTTTGAAACTACCCATTGCTTTGTGTTGCTTATCCTTAAAATACACTTATTCTTGATTGAATATGAAGATGTGAATCTATCTTTCAACGTTTCAATGTACTGAGAAGCATAGGTATTTCAGAGCTGAAAAGACACTGGGATATAGCTTGGTGCACTGTTTATGTGTGTTCCAGTTTATATATACCCAAGGAAACTATTTTTAAGACCCCCTGCCCAGCACCATTAGTCTGAGTTAATTAAGATGAGAATGAGGAGAATTCATTTCTGACAAACCCTTGCCAGCTGCAGAAGAAAGTCGCCTGTGCCCTATTCTGGAATCCGGGAGCTTGGCCGCCAGCAGCAGGGCTGCACAGGAGGTTTATGTCATTCCCCTGCTGCTTTTCCCCTAGACCCTCTGTGTCCTTGGCCTCACTCTCACCCAGCCTGACCACACAGTTCCAAGGTTGTCCAGCTGCAGACCTGGTCTCTCTTCTCTGCAGACCTGCAGTGACATGGGTTGATTGCATACACAAAGATGTCAAAGCAAATAACGACGTCTGGGAGCTGTCGAAAAAACAGTCTGCGGGATAAAATGCACACATTGTCGAAAGGGTGGGGGAGGTTAGAAAGCAGGATATCTTGACAGAGAGAGAAAAGTGTTGGAATTAATTCATAAACGTGTTGGATGGAAATTAGCAGATGAAGATTTGCAAGGGGAGTAGAGACAGAGGAAGAGAGAAAAGGGAAGAGAGACAGATGGAGAGGGGGAGGGAAATGGTGGAAAATAGAGCAGAAGACACAGCTTTATTTCACGGTCTAGCTTTACCCTCAGCTGAAACAGCCTGTGCTTTTACAGGGATCCTGTATTGCCTTTTGTCTCGTGTTCCTCCCTTAACCTCCGCCATCCGCCATCAGCGACCCCTGCTCCTGGCCTCAGTCCAACCTCCCACTTCCCCCACAGTTGTGCTTTTTGCACGCGTGGGATTCCCAGTTCTTGATAAGGGGACACTTGCGAGGCTAAAAGCACCAGACTTCCAACTCGGGCATGGTCGGTTGGGAGGAAGGGACTGGGTCTTTAGAGGGAGCTCTTACCGCCTGACAATTGGGTCTGATACAAATAACCCTCTCTGAGCCTCAGTTTTTCTACCTGTCAAATTAGGATTGTTGGCTAGCTAATGAGATTGTGAGTCATTTATCTTAGAATCTGGTATGCTATATGCATTCAGTATGTATTATTATTATTACTACCATTAACAGCAGCAGTAGGAGTAGTAGGTTCTTAAATTCTCTCTGATGTTTTATACCTAGTAGTACAATCTTTCTGATACAAGTCAAGCGGTCCAAGCTGTGTATTTAAACTCAGTTTTAGAGCCAAAATGGACACATGTTTCCCTACTTCCATCCCTTAATTGATGGTTGGAGTTTTGCCACATTAACAGTAAATCTGTTGGATGATGTTCCATTCTGGAACATAATACAGGCAATCACCCAATTTCATTTTGAAGGAACAACTGAGATCACTACATGCAAGATGAGACTTCATTTCTCATCATGCAAGATGGGTTTCTGTCTCCCTCTCTATTACAAGAGTTCGCCTTGAAGTATCTTCTCCTAATTTCCCCTCTCCCTCTCCAGATTCAAGGTAGCCCTTCTCAGTCTGCGCCTGCATGGAGTCTGCGTGTATGCAGTTTCTGAGTTTTTCCCAAAGTAGATCTAGATACGCTGAAGCCATGTGCACACTTAGACCTCTTCCAAAGTTATTTTTCACCTGTCTGTGCTCCAATTTCTTTCTCTGTGGCTTCTGGGTCCTTGTTTCTGTACCACCCGAATTTAGGGCCTCTTCTCAAACTTACAGAAGGAAACAACAAATTGCATTTTCCATAAAATTGGTTCACACCAACACACTTACTCTTCCAGTGTTTTGCGATTGGAATTCCTTAACCTCTAATTGAGCTTTGTCTTTTGAGAAAGAAGTTAGGCATTCGCTTCCCCAGGGTACAACTCTCTGGGGAGGGATAAGGGGACTTTTCCTCCTCTTCCTTTTTATGTTATCCCTGATGGAATACTTGTTTTAATTCTTTCAGAAGGCTTGCTTCAAAGGGAAATTGAGATGTGTAATAGTTAATTGTAAATGCCAACTTGGTTAGGCCACAGTACCCAGATAGAGTTAAACATTATTCTAGGAAAGAAACTGACCTCCCTTGAGAAACAGGGAATTCCACTAGGAGCCAGCCTTCTGATTTGAACTGTAGCATTAACTCTTCCCTGGGGCTCAAGCCTGCTGGCCTACCCCACACACTTTGGACTTGCTAGCTTCTATAATCATATAAGTTAATTCCTTAAGACAGACAGACACACATACACACAGGCACACACACAGAGAGAAAGAGGGAGAGAGAGGGAGAGGTAACATACATGTAAAATTCTACTGAGTCCATTTCTCTGGAGAACTCTGACTCCTACAACTCTCTTGGATCCATGTTCTCTCTGCCAGTCGTTCCCTTTTCTTTCCTTGTCTTCTGCTTTTGCTTTGCCGCTTCCTTTCCCTTTCTTTTTTCCAAAACTTCTTGATGCCTGGAGGAGGGAATGTCAAACGTTGATTCTGTGTTATCCCTTACTAGGCACTGGACTACATTTCTCACTATCACAGGCGTTTTAGGGACTCTTGACCTGGAGAGGTTAACCTCCCTCCCTCCTCTCTCCTTCTATCCCTCCCTCCTTCCCTCCTTTTTTCTTTCTTTCTTTCTTTCTTCCTTTCTTTCGTTCTTTCTTTCTTTCACATCTCAGGTTTTGTGACACTGAATCTATCCAGCAAGGTGACCTGGAGCGAGAGCAGCTGGGAGGAGATGAGAGAGAACTTTTGGGATTACAGTCAGAGGAAAATTTTGGTGCCAAGTTAAGAGGTGGGTGGGGGAGAATTCCTGGTGACAAATTCCAGTTCTCCATATGGTGGTGGTGATGATGCTCATTGCCCAGCAGAATTTTAGAGATTGTCCAGGTCAATGCAACTCAGACTCTGTTGCTCAAAACCCACAATACAAATACATTTTAAAATGTCACCATACTACAAGTGCACCCGCCAGAGCCTGAGAACTACTACAAATAAATGAACAAAGTCTGGACTTTGTGATGTCATGATACTTTATGAGATGCTTACTCTTTATGCCAAGTGACCATATATCACAATGATTATGTAAATCACAAGATATGCTTCTGATTAATATGATTATGTTTTATTAATTAGGATATTAATATCTGAAGCCCATCTACATAGCTTGTTAGCCATGTGGTACAGCCACCATTTTTCCTCCCATGAAGAGCTTTTTACAATATAAATGATACTGTGGTCCAGCATCAGCTGTTTATGGGCACAGGGCATATAATTCTAACTCTTTTTCTTTACCTCGAGTTAAATTGTTACTAGTAAAATCATATCCAAAGTCTAAATGAGGACAAATATAATCAATTATGTAATATTTGATGTGTGATTCTCGAATAGCTGTAATATTTGTAAGATTGCAGGCTAAGGGTTGGAGATACAGGACTATTTTTTATTATTTATTGAATAAATACTTACTGAAAATCTACTATATCCCAGGAACTGTTATGGATGCTGTTAATGGAGCAGGGAACCATGAAGGAGACAGGAAAAGATTTAGCATTTTCTTTTCTTTCTTTTAATATTTTGTCTATTTGACAGAGAGACAGAGAGAGAGCACAGGCAGAGGGAGTGGGAGAGGGAGAATCAGGCTCCCTGTCAAGCAGGGAACTCAATGTGGGGTTTGATCCCAGGACCCTGACCCAGGGCCAGGACCCTGGCCTAAGCCAGACATTTAACAGACTTAGATGCCCAGGCAGCCCAAGATTTAGCATTTTCTACTTTGAGTTTCTAGAAAAGACTAGTCTTTCTTCTCTATCCATCCATTTCTTAATCTAATAATAATGCCTTCCTAATAGAGGTGTTAAAATAATTATATTAAATTGTGAGGTGTGTATTCTGGTGTCCAACATATAATAGGATGATGATGATGATGATGATGATGATGATGGAAGCCATTGTTAGCTTTTAAATGTTAGTTGATTGATCTGTCCCTGAGTGGGTCCAGAAGTGGAACTTCTAACCTGAAACAATTCATCCTTACACTTCTACTAATCATTAACCATGTACAAAATGTTATTAGCATAGGGCTATGGCAGCTTCAGGGAACTCTGCATCTTCAGACACTATATACCAATATTCAAGTCTCTCATGCCAAAGGGAAATCAAACAGAACACAACACTAACCACCCCTATACCCACATCTCTGTCCAGTAAGAGCTGCACTTTTTCTTTTCTCATTTGCTTGCAGGTGCACTTGAAAGCCTGGTCACATCTGCTTTCTCCACTTCTTGTATTCCATCCTATTAGATCTCAGCACCAAACTTCACAGCCCTGGTGGAGAAACTGCTTCTACCGGTGTCTCCACCATCTTCCATTGTGCAAGACCAAAAGCCTAATTGTCCATCCTTCACCAATCTGAATTCTCTAGTATTTGACACTCTTAACCACTCCCTTCTTCCTGATGAGTCTCCTCCTTGATGTCTATGAAACAATTGATTCTTGATTTTTCTTCTGTTTTTCTAGTAGCTTGGCAGGTTCCTTCACGGGTTCTTCCACCCATTCCTTAAATGTTTGTGTTGCCCAGAATTCACATTAATGCTTCATTCCTTCTCGCTCTACTGCTCTTGTTGACTGACTTCATTAGTACCCAGGGCTTCAGCTCCCACTTTTATGGAGATGATTCCAAAATCTATAACTGTAAGCATTGTCTCTTTTTCAGGCTCAAAACCTAAGTATCCCAATGCCAGCAGAAATCTTTACTTGGATGTTTCACCAGCATTTTCCATTCAGTAGTTACATTGATCACCCTCCCCTCAGTGCCATCTCTCCTTGCTATTTCTCTCATTGGTAATATCATCTGCTCAGCTGTCAACATCAGAACCCAAGTGGCAGCTTAAGTCCTAAAAGTTAAGACTTTAGGATGGAATTTAGGTCTCACTTCCTTTGAACAGCTTTCCAACACTCCAAATCTAGTTTAGATGGTCCAAGTCTGAGACAGTGAGGCATCCTTGCATACTGTTAATTTAAATCTTATATTGTATTAATATATATGACTTATTTGCCTTACTAGAATATAAACTCCTTGAGGGTAGGTAATGTGTCATATTGTTTGTATCCACAGGGTCAGCAAAGTGCTGAGATGTTCAATTAATATTGGCCAAAGAACCCCCAAAAGCCACAGCACAACACTGAATGACTGAATGAAGTTGTTAACAAAATAAGCAATATAAAACAAATTGCCCAATGAGATAAGATTGTGCATGACCAGTATATAATATAAAACACAAGTTCTAGTTCTTCTTTAAGACCTGGAGAGATCAGATTCATTTTAGCAGGAAGGGGATGGAGTCCATGTAGAATAACATCCTGCTTACTGAGCACTTACTATGTGCCAAGCCCTCTGCTAGTATTTCATATAAAACTTGTTCAGTTCTTCAAAGATAGAAAACAGTGTTAATGTTGCCCAACTAACCATTGAGGAAACTTGGCCTCAGAGGAGCCTGACCCATTGCTCAAGGTCTTCAGCTCTTAGGTGGTGAGTCCAGATTTAGAGCCATACAAATTGACAGGTATTCTCTCCTTCATCCCTGAGTGGAGTGATCCATTCTCCACCTGTCACAGTGGAAGAAAGAATAAGACCAGGGAGAACTAAGACTATAATTACTCCTATTAAACATTTAAAAAGCACATTTTATGGCTTGTAGTTCTCAATAAAATGTTTGTTTGCTATTTGATTTCTACAACTATACAAGGTGTGACTATTGAGTAATGAGGCTCATTTAATTGTACATCTTGTGGAAATTGGTCCCTTCACAGAAGTCTCCATCCCTTCTAGAAGGAGGTACTTTAATGTGGTCGATGCCTATGATGTCCCACCCTTGACAAGTTTGGGCGCCAGGGAAGAAATGAGAGTATGGTGAAGAGAGTCCCTGGTGGGGATGAGGTTGGACTCTCTGCCGTCTGCCTCTCTGACTTTCCACGGACTATGGATAGTGGACATCAGTTCTCTCTCAGCCAATATTTGCTGATGTTTACTCTGTGCCAGGCTCTAGTCCATAGTAGAGGAATCTGGGATGAGCAAGACAAACATCCTGCTCTCAGGGACCTTGTAATTCTAATGGGAGAAATTTTGATTGTTATATGTGTGTGCACACATCACACACACACACACACACACACACACACACACACACACACACATTTTGAAAAGAGAGTAAAATAGGGGGAATGATACCTTAGCTGGATTCCACAGCTATCAGTAGATCACACTCTAAGTCTTTAGGAACCTCATTTATATATTTTTAAAATACAAAGCTTTGTGTGCCTTATAAAGTTTTTCTGTTGGCTTTGCTCGTTTAAGCTTTTGCTGTTTTTGTGCATCCCTTCAGCTGCTTTTGTTGTTTTACTTGCTTTGGTTTGGTTTGGTCAGTTTCAGTCATTTTGGCGTGGAGAAGAGGGCTTGAATGCTCACTGACAGCTGCCATTGTGTCAGGCGCTATAATGGGAGCTTTCACGTGTATCATCTGTCTTAATTCACACAACAAGCCTTTGAAGAAGCTCTTATTAACCCTGTTTACAGATGAAGAGATACAAACTCAGTGAAGATAAGGAATATGCCCAAGATCACAGAGCTCATAAGTGGCAGAGCTGGGATATGAAGCATGCATTTTAATTCATGACCACCGTCGGTTCTTTTCACTAGCTCAAGCAAAGGAGTCCTGTGTTAGAAAGGATGTGAAGTGGTCTGTGAGGAAAGGACAGATTAAGATTCAAGTGACCTGAATCCTGTCCTCAAGTTAGCCAGTGATTAGGAAAACCTTTTGACATCTATTTGCCTCATTTGCTGGGGTGCAAAGAGACAGTGGGAAGTGAAGTTCCTCGTGCCTACCTAGGCACATGGTCGTACCTATCTAGGCACATGGTCTGCTAGTCACATGGGCGGCTATCATAGGAGAACTGCCTTAGGTTTTACACAGCACACTACTTGTGTCTCATTCATAGTATTGTGTTCTGGCATCTGTTCTATTTCTTGGAACGTCACTGAGCCTAGAAACTGAAGACCTAGTCATTTCTTACTTCTCTGATCACTAGCAAATATTTCTAGTTTATTACACTACCTTGTCCGGAGGGCCCCGAGAGAGCCAACCTTCTTTCAGTCTAAGCTACAAAGCCTCCTCAATCGTTCCACCCTACTGGGTCCTTACTGATTTAGGTAGGTTTCTGTAATATAAATATGCATCATGCATGGGCTTCTTACTTTATGTTTGTTCTTCATGCACACACAGAGCAGCTGGGTACAATCTTTTCCCAGATAAACACAAGCTGTAAGTTTTCTTTATTTATGAATAACACACAGTTTGAAATTGCTTTTACAACCTGATACAAATTTCATTAGGTAAATTCAGATATTTCTGTTGGATCCAGAATTCCCTAATGGCCATGCCTGCCAAGCAGCTCCTCCATGGTGAAATGAAATCTTATTAATAACCACTTTTGATCCTTAGGTGATCTTTAGGTGACTTCTAATTCTAAAATGGGCTATTTTTTAAAAATATCAGAGGAACAGCTATCCCGTATTACACACACACAAAACCTTCAGACAACTTGGGAATTTGCCTGCATTGTGCCATATAGCTTATCTGTCCTTGGCACCACTTCAGGAAAGAAACCTGTGGCTTTGGGGGAATTAGTTACTTCTGATAGGTACTAAGAACTAACATTCATTGAGTGCTTACTGAGTGCCAGGTAGGATGCTGACTACTTTACATGTGGTGTTTCATTTAACACTCAAAATACTGTGCGTACTTATTACTATGAGTGCCTCTATCTACAGATGGAGAAACTGAGGATGAGCAAAGTTAAGGAAATTGTGAAAAGTCACATGGAAGTGCTTAGGGGGAGGATTCAGATGGACCCCATTGTCCCTGTTCTAACCTTACTATGCTCTAGAAGAGGGGATTTCAGTTGACCTAGATTATGGCTTCTAAGTTATGGGAGACGCATTGTTAAACCTGGATCACTGGACACTTCTTAAGGGTAAGTAAGCATTTTCCCAAAAATGTACTGATAACTTCATGGTCTCATTCTCAATCAATCCTAGAATCTACTCTCAAAAGCTGAGATGTGGCTAAGCAGAGGAAATCTACTAAGAGACAAATTAAATCAGTGAAATCACTTTAGGTTCTGAAGCTTAAGAAAAGGGGGACTGCTTCTAATGTATGAACAAAAGTGGGGGGAGGGGCTGGATGCAGGATGAGAGTTCCATGGAATAGCATGCTCCTCACCATGAAAGAATTTTACCACTTTTTTTTTTTTTTTTTTTTTTTTGTCTTTAACTGTAAGCTTGGAAGCAGGTTTTTGATAAGATGCTAGTATTGTCCTCAGTCCTGTACGGTAAGCTTCAGACTCCTTTCTCCCACTGCCAACCTAGCATCTCCATCTGGCTGTCTCATGGAGCTTTTTATTCACTGTTTCAACCTATGCCTCTCAAAATCTATTCCTTTTGAAGACATCACCGTCCCAGGAAATTGTACCACCTGGTTACCAGCCAGAACTTAGGAGTCATCCTCAGTCCCTTGATATTCCTCAATTCCAACATCCAAACTCTCAGAAAGTCCTAAACACTGTGCATCTAAGATACACACCTTATGTTTCTATTTTTCTCCATCATCATTACTACTGCCATAGTTTCTTTCCTGTTCCACTCTTGAAAATCTCCCTGCTTCCATTCTGTCCCCTTGCAAACCATTCTGTACCTGACAACCACAATCCATACCTCTTGGTCAGTTCACATCACCTCCCTGCTTTAAGTTTTTCTAAGTTACTGCCCTGCACTGGATCCATGTCTGCCTTCTCTGTTATAAATCATCCTGAGTATCAAGATGTCTGTAGATCTGAATCAAAGCTCTAGTTTGGATATGGGGCATTTATAATCTCTCACTCATGTCTTTCTACATGTCACAAGTTGCTATCACGGGAAAGTGGGAGTTATGTTATATAATCATAATTTATGATTATGAAATACTTCCAATGTGGAGTATAACACATCACCTCATTAACTGGCATCCTGTATTAATCATGTTTTAAAAAATTTCTGTATTTTATGATGCTTTGACATCTAGGAACCTTGCTAATTCTGGAGAGACAGCCCCACCCAGGGTTAGCTAATTCCTGGAGCTAGCAAGCGACTTGTCTTCAGCGTACCTTTTGCAGGTAAACCAATCAAGCAAGGGCCCACATCCCCAACCACCTTCTTTATCCAACTGCCACACAGCAAGCTATTTCCTCTGCCCTAACTCGCCCCAGGAACACTAGAGACCAGTAGCCCAGGGTCTGCCACAATTACTCGAATAATCTGAGTCTAAGCTTGCTCAAGCTTACCTACCCATCTTCACCCATTCCTTCTTGTAGGTGCTGCAACCAAGACCCTGGGCCTTTGGTTTCTCCTGGCTTCCTCTGATTCTTGACACTGACCGCACCCCGCCCCCCCACCCCCCACCTCCACCGGGTGGGTGTTTCCTCACGTGGCTCTGCAGGACATAGCATGTCCTCTCCTCTTGGGAATGATAAGTAATAAACTTTTCTTTCAAGGAAGCTGTCTCTGTGTCTGTAAACACACCAGACCTCAAAACAAAATCTTGGGGACATCTCAAGACACCTTCCCAAACCCCATGAGATAGGTATTGTTAGGTACAACTCACATAGCTGAAGGGTTGAGGAGTCAGTATCCAAAGAGACCATCTAACTTCAGAATCAACACGCCTAGTCAGTACTCTTACTTTGTCCTCAGATATTTGTCTTCATATATGTGGATATATACTCAAGAGGGGTTTAACTGGGAGTCCCCCCATCATGGTACTCAACCAAACATTCCTTAGAAAACCCCCAATATAAACCACTTTAGTCCTTGTTTATTGTGAATCTCACCCCCTGTTCTCTTTCCCATTCTAAATCGGTTTGGCTTTCTATTCTATAAATGAAATACTGGTCCCTAGCAATGAATGAATTACACGTGAATGGAATCTCCCCCATGAAACTATAAACTGGTAAAGATTAGCATAAAGATTTGACCTCTGCAGTTATTTCTCTGATTCACTAACCCTTCAGTTCAGTCATTTATTCACCCTCAAGTATTGAACTAGTTTACTGGAAGACCCTTCTCTAGGACTAGGACTAGGACTAGGACTAGACCCTGTTCTCTAGGACTCCAGATACTTGTAGCTGGGGGGATCCAGCCCAGAAAAAAATTGGATACTTATCCCTTCTACAAAAGAAAGATTTTCTTACATAATATTAAGAGTATACAATGTCTTGCTTCAACCTACCTCTGATTCTCTTCTTTTCTCATCCCCTCTGTTCTTTCCCCAGCTGGACCTCTTCCCCAGTAATTTGTCCCATTTCAAGAAATCCTTCACAGACTGAGTTAGCATTTAGCAACTGCTCCATTTGCATCTCCTGAGGAGCACTAGGACCAAAGCAACAGATATATGAGGAGGGAATGTCACCCGAGCCCACTACAACCAAGTGACAAGAGCTGTGTCACTCCTACAGCAGACTGACCCAACCCCATGCCACCATCCCCCAATGTTCAAGAAACAAACTCTGTAGCTGAAGAAAATCATAAGCACAGCCTCACATTCTCAGCTTCAGTCAGGCTAAAGCACTAAAAAAAGCATTTCCAGTCTGGTGATAATGGATAAGAGCATCTCAGAGTTTAGAGGATTAGGTACAATGTGTATACAAAAGACCCAGGTACACTCAAATCTTAAGGAAAGACGTGTGTCATTAAAACTGGCAGGTGGTTCCAAAAAGGTGGTTTGGCTGCTCTCAGAGGGCTGAGTCTCTCTTCCAGGCATCTTTTCTCCTTCCACCCTTGTAGCCCAAGAGCTCAGGATGAATGTTCTGCCCAACGCCTGTCTTTATTAATATCTCTTTTCTGGAAAGGAGCTGATATGTGTTTTTCACTATGTTAAAAGAGATAAAGCATACATAGCATGACTAGTGACCAGTATTCTTTATTCCTGAGGTGTGATGCTTTCATTAAAAACTTTAGACCTAAAAATGTATGTGGGCTCCCATTTTACAAGGGAAGAAGGGGCAGTATACATAAGTGCTCAGTCCCCCATAATGGAGAGCAGGTAGGATGCCTTTGTATCCTTAAACAGCTAAAGTAATGAATAAGAATTTCAAGCTTATTTTGAATTAAATTCCATTGTTCAGAGCCCTGCCTAATTTAACAAAAGGATCTGAGAAAGAATACAGAAAAGAAAATGTACATAGCAACCATTAAATTATGATATAGGGGGAAAGCTATGCTTCTTAGAAGCTATGAGGTGGCTTCTGCTAGAAAGAATAGGAGAAAAACCATAGGACAGGCCCAAGGAAATCCTGAGCTCTCTAGTTAATAACTGAAAGAAATTAATCTAAGCCCCCAAAGAAACTGATAGGCTGTCTTTTAAGGATGCCCTATTCCCCAATGTCCTATCCTTCCAATACCATTGTGGGGCCAATTAATGTTGTGATCATAAAGCTATCGATGGAGTTTCTGAAAATCAACCCCAACACTCTTTAGGCTCTCTGTGTGTTTTTCCATCTCTTGCTTTTTTTACAGTAAGATACTGGAGCATGGAGTAGGTTGGGGACTATTCTGTATGTTGTGCAGTAAGAAGAAATTCAGATTTGCCAGTTTGGTAGAGAGAGCGCGAGCAGGTCTAGAGCCATGAGTAGCTCCGAGGTGGGTCATCTGAGCAGAAAGCATACTTCATCTTTTTACAAAAGCTCCGGGGAACCCTGCCATAAGACTGTAGCTTAGCCGGGTGCCAAAGGGCGGCAGAGTGGTGACCCTGCACACACCGGTTTAGCTACCTCGGGGGAAATGATGTTCAGGGTCTGGCAACTTCTGTTTGGGCAAGGGGAGGAAAGGCGCGAGCGTCACTTTTCCATTTGCTGCTCACCCCCCACTCCATCCCTAACTCCCTCTTCCCCTACTCTCCTCCCTCCTCCACCCGCCTCTTGCAGGGGGAGCGACCAGGAGGGGCGCGGCATCCTCTCGGCTGGCTCGGGTGTCTGGGGGAGAGTGGAGCCAGCTGCGGCGCCCGCCTCACCCCGGCTCAGCGGCACAGCCCGTGTGGGCGCGGCGCGGCGAGGCAGGGGTTAAGGTGGGCGCCCGCTCTCCGCGCCCGCCCGCCGGGATGAGCGCGCAGTCCGCCCGCTCTCTCGCAGCCAGCCCCGGAGAAAGTGGCGGTCAGTGATGGAGCTGCTGCCATGACAACCCCGGCGGTCGGGGCCCGCGCGCGTCGGGGCCGCTCCCGGGAGGAAGGCGGCGCGGAGGCCGGGGGCGGCCGCTGAGCGTGGCGTCCGCGCGTCCCCGCGTCCCGTGCCGCGTCCCCGGAGGAGGCGGGGGCGCCGTCCGCCAGCTCCCCGTGCGCCCGCAGCCTGCGCCGGGCGGCGTTCCGCGGGCTGGCGACGCGGGCCGGGCTGGCCACCAGTCGCCGCCCGGGCTGCGGCGGAGGACGCCCACGGCACCAACGGATCCTCGGGCCGCGACGGCCACGTCCCCGCGCTGGAACTTTTTGCCGCCTTTGGGTTCCAGATTCGAGACTCGGGCTGGTCTATAAATACATCTGTACATGTGTGTGAGCTAATAAAACATTTTCTCCTCTCCTTGAAGCAGCAGCCTTTTAGGACATCTCCTTTATGTCAGAGACACTTGCCTTGCTTCTTTGGGTTATAAACTTTTGATGCCAGACTCTGCAGAACGTGCCCAACTGAATCTTAAAGTAGCATCTTGAAGAGAGAGGCAGAGAAAGAGCAATCTGTGACCTTCATCCCTGCACCTTCCTTCTTCCTCTCCCTTCCCGGCTGCTTCCCCCCTCCCCAGGGGAGCGTCAAGAAAGCTCTTTTTGGATGCAGGAGGGGGCATCTGGTTCTGCTAGGCTGGAAAGCTGAGGCAGGATTTGAGGAAGAATCATTAGACTCCGGAGAGCCTGGACTCCTTTCTCCTCCTTCCCCCTCTCTGCTTCTGGCTTGCTCCGTCCCTTTCCGTCTCCCCCACACCACAACCCGAGACCCGCTGGTGTGCGGGGCGGGGGACGAGGACCGCGCCGCAGCCGGAGTTCTGGGAAGTTGTGGCTGTCGAGGATGGGGGTCTGTGGGTACCTGTTCCTGTCCTGGAAGTGCCTCGTGGTCGTGTCTCTCAGGCTGCTGTTCCTTGTACCCACAGGAGTGCCCGTGCGCAGCGGAGATGCCACCTTCCCCAAAGCTATGGACAACGTGACGGTCCGGCAGGGGGAGAGCGCCACCCTCAGGTAGGGAGCTATACTTCAGCGGGGTACTGAGCCCCTCGGATGTGAGGACGTGGGTTAAGGGCCAGCAAGAAAGCAGAAGAGAGAGAGAGCAGAACGCTTGGGTGGGGGAGTGGGGCAAGCGAAGGGCCTTTCTGCAGGCCCGAGAGTTGCCCACTTGCGGACTGTGGCTACTAACACCCATTTTCCTGGAGAGGTTTGTCATTTGCTCTGGCTTTTCTGGTCCAGGATCTGATGTAGGACCCTGAGGTCCATGCTTGGGACTCCATGCATCCATGAAGCCATGGCATGGCTAGATTCACTTTTGCCCTGGCATCAAGATGAGAACAGAGCGCCCTGTAATTGCAGTACTGGGGGGTTAGCCTAAGATCACTGAGTGCTTTGGTGGTTCTCTCACAGGCCAGAAGGTATGTGATTAGGCAAGATGGTCTTCCGGATGGGGTGGCTTGCTCCTACCAGAGACATACCTAAAATGTCAGGCTCTGGAATTGCCAGTGCTGGGCCATGGCCGTTTATGAGTCTGCTCAAGATTCAGCCATCCATGTCAACCGTGTGTGGTGCTCCTGGGACCCCTATTATAAATTATGAGGGCAGTTTTATCTTTGCAGGCTCAGGCCAAAGAGAGGAAACATGTAGCTTTTATGCAACGACATCACTCCTGTGCGAAAAGCACAATAGAAAGCTTTTTGTTTTACCTTAATGAGTTACAGAGAATCACTCACGTGCTCCAGACAGAGGGGTGGAGATTCTTGGAATATGAACCTTTGGGGACTGGGCCGGCTGCAGCAGAGACTTTAATAAAAATGCAGCCACCACTTTCCACCAGCTCAGCAGATATCATCTTTTATCCCTTTAATGAGGCAGTTCTGGTCCTAGGAGACAGATTCAGGGACATCCCAGCTTAACTCTGGCTCACAGTATACACAGACTGAATGCGTTTGCCCTGTCTATGACTTTGATGGTTATGTTGAAAATAAAACATGCTGTCCCAGATTCTGCAGCCAAAAGGCCTGACTTCTCCAAGGAACAGCTGAGGATGGGGCTTCCTTCCTGTTCCTTTGGCTGCCCTGGTAGAGCTCTCTCTGTATCTGGACAAGCTGCACCCCCAGGAAGGAAAGAAAGGCCTCTTGGGACACTGGTTATTCTTTCCCAAGCTCCAGGCTAAGGTTGGATTCTTGCCACTTTGGGAGATTCTTAGCTGCATCTTCCTTTGAGGAAGAGGACAGGTTTCACAGATCTGTCTGCTGGTGCTCGGGGGCCCCAGATGAAGAGAGATAAAGGGGTGCTAGGAACAGTCTCCCCTCCCTGACTGCAGGAGGGAAAACCCTTCTAGCCCTGTGGGCCCTCCTCAGCCTGTCCCCGACTAGAGTGCATTATGGCTATTTCCTTGCCTCAGGAAGTTTCTGGAGCCTACTCCCTGAGAACTGACTTGTGGGATGCTCACTGGCAGCAGAGCTGTGAGCTCAAAGATAGGAGTGGTACCCAGGCTGCGACACAGGTTCACCCAAGAAATGTTGGTAAATGTTAGCAGGCGTGAGGGGCTGTTGATGCTGCCACACAGCTGTCTTTATCTTCTAATCTATTACTGGGGGCAAAGAGGCCCAGCACCAAATAAAGCCTCCTTGCTAAACCTTCCAAATCTTTTGTCCCATTCCTGACCCTGAAAGTTAAAGCAGAAACTTAGAAACTCCAGCTTTCTGCTTTCCGGGATGCCGTAAGATGATTCCACCAGCAGAGGGCCAACTTGGCTCTGCCTTTTTTTTATTAGCTGCTGGCCTGGTTTCATGATCTTCAATTCAAATGTTCAGCAGCTGGGCTTGGTAATGGGAATGGGAATAAAAACGAGAAAAGCTGAATAGTTGCTTTTTGTGCTTTGTGGAGGGGGGAAAAAAAAACCAAAAAACCTTACACGTGCGAGTATAACTGTTATCTTTTACCTGATTGCATGCTTTTATTTTTTAAAAAGTAAACATGGCTTGTGTTGATTTTGTCTCTCCTCCATATAATTTACTCTGAAATAGAGAGATTCAGCACATTGTCCACATTTTAATCTCTTTATATTCTCTTCCTTTTTTCCTCTTGTGTTCTTCTCTCATTACTTTAGTCTTCGTTCTTATCAGGTGATTCCATTTTACATGCTTTTGCCTATAATTCATTCTCTTCCCCCTCCTTTTTTTTGCCTTTGTCATTTAATTTTTATTAATTTCTGATTTTTTTAAGGTTTTGATTTCACTCCTGTCACAATATTTCTTAAAACAACATCACAATCTCCTGCAGCTTTCTGAGGGTCCCGATCTCTCTCTAGTTTTGCATGTACCTTTGTTTTATTGGCTAACAGCTGTTTGCCCATGTCAATGAAAAACTTATTTGTCATTGCTCTGAGGGAGAGTCCTGGCTTCCAGTCTCGGGAAATCCTTAGCCTTAACCCCAGATAAATGTATCATGTTTTATGCTGTGTTGTGTTTTGCTTTTGAAAGACCGTGATTCTCAGTATGGTCACACTTCTGTCTCCTTAAAGATGTTCCCTTGGGAATCCAGTGTTCGGAAATTTAGTGTTCTGAATGCAACAAATGTGCAGGATGTCTTGAAAACAATGAATGCTTCCCAGGCCCATGAGCCACAGAAAGTCTTTCCGAATGTGGTTACCTTGGATCAAAATCTCTCACATCTGTTTCTAAATCTTGACTGAAGTCACAAAGGAGGCCAGAGACCTAGTAATAAAGCAGAGGAGCAGAGGAAGCCGGGCCCTCATTTGAATTTTCCAAGGAGAAATTGCACGGCTTAGAGAAGGATGATGTCTTTCCTTGGAGATATCAGTTTTGTTTTGATAGGTCTTTGATTGCATTGAGGGACGTTAGGAAGTGATGTGCCTAAGATGACACTGAAGTTTCAAACGTGGATAAAACTCATTTTATATAAGTGAGGCAATATTATCTTCCTCATAACTACTTCACAGGGCTACTTGAAAAGTAAAAATAATTATTTGAATATTGAGTAATTTTGCCTTCTTGGAAGAGAGATGATATGGGAAATGAAGGTGGTGTTCACTATGGCTGAATTATAGCTTCTATGAATCTGATTTGAATTCATTATTACAAATGGGCCCTCTTGGCCAGAATCATTTCATTACAATTATCTGCTGTTGGGTTAAAAATGTTCTGTGCCTTTCCATTAGATTAGATATGACAAGTATCTAGAAGTTCTATGTCTGAATCAGGAAAGGAGCCCAGGATGCTCATTGTAGTCAGTTGGGTCTTATTAAGCCATTTCTGTTGCACGGATGCTAGCCAGGTGTGCTTCCTCCTGGGCCTCAATCTCCTCTAAATTTGCTTTAGGTTCTTAGTGGAACCACGTCCTCTGTATACATGAATGTTGTGAAGAGCTGCTATAGCATGGAGGTAGGGGTTGTTGCTGTAAGGGAATGGTCTGCTAAGCGGGAAGAGTTCCCACTGACATACTGATTTTATGTATTTATTTATGTATAATATATGGCAGAATAATCAGTTTTGCTCATCCAGGCTTGCTGATCTGGGATTATGTTTAATAACTCTTTTTCTGAAATGTCCCTGCATTTTCATTTGGAGTTCTGCGCTATTCCAGTTGGAACCAAGTATTTGAGGGTTAACGACTGCCAAGGAATAATCTGAGCCATGGGATTTTCCCCAGCAACTGGGTCAGTCAAGCTCCCAAGGACAACGTTTTTCTCTATTTTGCACTCACCCTCAGAAGCTTCTCTGTTTGTGAAAATTTGAAAATTCAGAACAGGCACTAGGTTATTAGAAACACTTTTGCCTATTGCAGTTTTTAAGCTGCCTATGCTGAATAAGGTCATGGGGAAGGGCAGAATCTTCACTCTTGGTCTGGGGAGAGGAAGACATAAAAGGACACGGAAGCAAGTATGTGCCTGTAAGGGACCCCTCGTGCCGCGATGCTGACCCAGGCTGCACATTGGAGTTGCCAGGATGCTTTTAAAAACTTGTACTGCCAGCCTCCCAGACCAATGAAATCAAATTCTCTGGAGTTAGGCATCGGGGTGGGCTTGTGAGACAAAAAGAAAATCTCCTCCAGTATTTCTATTTTGGAACCGGAGCCAAGAACCACTTCTCTAAAGTCCTGTCCTGCCCCCAGAGCATCCGAGCAAGCAGGTCTCCAATGACCCTAACTTCCCTTAAGTGTCTCCTGCATGTGTGCATGTACCTGACCACCCATGGGCTGCCTTGTGCTCTAGAAAGGGCACTGGGTTCAAGGGCCTGGATTTGATTCTTATCCTACCACTCAGTAACTACATGATTTTGTGCACTTCGGTCCAACTGTATACACCTAGAATCAATATCTGCTCTGTCTAGGATATCAGCTAAAGTATATGGCTGATATACTTCATATATCAGCCATATGATGAATATGAAATATACTGATGAAGTATATGGCCTTATTCTAACTACAAAGCGACGTGTACATGCAAGTTGTCACTGGTGCTGTGTGGGATTCCTTAATAACAACCCATAATACTCTCAGTCTTTTCCAGGTTTATGTGCTCCTCCTTTCCCCTCTCTCCCCCTCCCCCCATACATACCTTTAAAATGTGCTAATTTCTTCCCACTTCCCCTCAGTATCCTGTTTTCTCCTTGAGGCCCAGAATTACCCTCATTGAGTTCCAGTAACACTTGCTAAGTTATCTCTGTCCCAGCAGATACACACCACAGACCTAGCATTTAGGTGTGGGTCTGGTTAGATGGGGAGCTCCTGGAGATTAGGAGCCCTGTCTTAGGTACAGATATCGTGATGGACATAAAGGATTAAAAAATAAGTATCGGTTGAATGCTTTAATCCTTTTTAACAAGACTCAGTTTCTTATCATGTATTATTACCTCTATAGCAACAAAGTGCTGATATCTAAAAAATTCCATTCTCTTCCGAACGTGACGCTGGGACACTCAGACACAGCAGTTGGTTAGAGATCTTGGAGGTCTGAGGGACATTTGGATTCTACTTAAATCCCTTGCCAGAAGGGACAGTTGAATCCACCAGTGGGTCACAATCTGATCTGAAACTCTGCAAAAGGCGCGACTATCCCTGAGGGCAAGATACTGAGCAAGGGAGAAGGATTGAGAGGAACGTTCTTCGCACCCAACAGAGTAGTATATTTAGACATGAGGCTGTCTCTGTGGAGATCCGCCCTGAGTAGACACAGAGGTACAGGGAACAAGGAGGCAGGAGAGGGGAGATGGGGGTGGGGGGTGGGGGGTAGTTGATATGTCAGCACCAGGATGAGGCTGCAGGATCCAGCAGGCTGATGGAGCAGGACTGCCTGGACACTAGCACTTTCTGACATCACTGATTATTTGGAATACATCTGCCTTCCCCAATACATACACCAGGTACCGCACGCCAAGGAAGGGGAAGGAAATTTTAAAGCATTCATGACATATGCCCTGTGGGTTTCTGAATTGCTCTGGAAAATTCAGCCCCTCTTGTCATAAGCCTTTTGGTTGTTTTTTTTTTTTTTTTTTTTTTGGCCTTTAAGTAGGGTTTAAGTTGGGTTCAGTGTAGCCCTGTTGTTCTTTCTTTCCAGCTTCTGAAAAGGGACCGTCCCTGGGCCAGCTTCTCACGCTTACTATGTGGCTGGCTCTCAGGGCACCAGGGAGGACAGCAGCAGTGGTCCGTGTGTGTTACAGATCTGTTGGGGTCCAGCAGTGGGATGCTGCAAGAGGAGGAGCCAAATAGGTCTTATTTGACCTTCCCAAGGGAGGACTTTGAAAATTACTTAATAGCAGGAAGCAGTCTACACAGTCATGGGATAAGAGGGAATTATGGACCAAGACATCTTCAGGGCTGGCAGAAATTTGCATTGTCTATTAACTTAGGAACCAAGTGTTAACCTTTCTTGATTTTTTTTTTTTTTAATCCAGGCAAGACGGCAGCAGATCATTTCAGATTCCTTTGTTTGTTTATTATTTTCCCTGCAGGAAGATGCTATTGCTGATGCTGGGTCTAGCTGAACTGGAGAGAAAGCTGGCATGGGGTGGGCGTTGGGGGAGAGCCTGCATTATCAGTCCTTTCCCACCTCCCAGTAAATGACACCTTCCTGCAGCTCCTTGTACCCTGGTGTATCTTTTTTAAGATGTGAAAATTGAAGTTGTAATGTCTCTGCAACTCAGCAGTTACCCTGCCTCGATCTGTGTGTCATTTCCTTGGTAGAGGAGGTTAGAGATGGGACATGTTTGAGCCTTATGTCACTCTCCCTGCAGGATCACACCACAGACCCTTTCATAAAATTGGTAAGGCGGGGGAGATTTTAAAACAAACACACTCAATTATCCATGATTAAGTGTGTGTCAGAGGCCAAGCCAATTATTGTTTCATGTGATTTTCAGAATATTATTATCCCTAAATAACAGCCTCGGAGATTGAGTTTTAGAACAGTTAAGTCACTTACCTTTGGTTATGTGGTTATCAGATGTCTGGATTTGCTCCAGGAAGACTGTTTTCTTCTTCTCAGTTTTATAGGACCCTCTCCTCCCAACCCCCCCCCCACCCCCCCGCCTGGGCACAGAGAACAGAGAGAGCTTCCAAAGACAGCAGAAAAAGCAAAAGCCCCCTTTCTGTGCCCCAGACCTACACCTGATGAAAGGTCAGGAAATCTGCACTGCAGTTGAGGGCTGTAGCTGAACTGATCTCCATTAGTGGTCCTCTTTGCTTTCTGCTGCTTACCTGCCCCCACCTGCATGTGAGTAAATGTGGTTCTGTCGTCTGGGGCTGATCGTGATGCACGCTGCCAACAGTGCCCAGGGTGACAGCCGCCAGCAGGATCCAGGGTCCTGTTCAGCCCATCACAGGTGCTCTTCACTTTGAACCTGTCCTACGCTTTGTACCTTTCCACCAGCCCCCATGCTACATGACCTCCCAGAGCATGCCAGAATCTCCTTGAACCCAGCAAACTAAGACCAGGTGGGCAGCGGATTCTTGATAAGAGCTCACCGATGCCAGAGCACTTCTTTGAGAACTGTAAGGAAATGAGAGATCTGAATGGAAGTACAGAATAAAGGGAAGTTATTTTTTTAAACCTTAAAATGTATATCATTCCATAATCCTGACGTCCTTATATTTGTATTTTAGTTTAAACCATTCGGCTGTGAAAACAGAACCACAAGCTTTGTAACTCACCTTGCCTCTGATTCATACCCTGGAGGAAATCATGTGACCCCTTTTGGCCTCCTCTTCCCTGGAGACCGCACATTTTGCTTAAATCAAAGAGACGCTGAAGGACTTGACCTGGCTTCCCATAAAAGTGCTGATCAATAAAATGCTTAAAAATTAGTTTTGAATATTAAACATGTTCAGTGGGTCTGCAAATTTATGGCATTTCGATTAACCAAGTTTCCACTGCATAATAGGAACAAAGAATGTTCTAAGTGGTTGTTAAGTTTTCTGGCTAGCCCACAGAAGATAATTTAACTCATAATTATCCAAAATGCGACACACTAGCAATGAAGAATAATCGGGAGCCCCGTTGTTGTAGAAGAAGTGATTACACAAAAGCGAGAGAAAAATGAATATGATAATTTTCTATTTATCATGAATGCCTGTGCTGAAGAGAAGTAGGCATAGCAAGAGGAAGATAATATGGAAACATTCTCTCAAAGATATTTCTGAATACTTTCAAAAGTTTTGGAGTTTGTCTTGTTTCTGTTGTGCCAAATTCAATTTTAAGACATATAGCTTTCATTTTATTGGATTCAAGTACATGTATACATTTGCCACTTCTCTGATGATTGGATTTTTTTTTAGATGAAGAAGGGAAGATAGATAAAGGAAATGAAAGACAAAATGGAGAGAAGAGAACAGAGATTTTCCCAAGGTGTCAGCTAAGAGTTGAAGGAAAACACAGAGCTAAAGAGGAGGGGAAAGTGTGGGACTACCTGGTAGTCAAAGTTTGAGAAAAGAAGGAAGAAAGCGTTCAACAAGAATTACCGTGTCCCACAATTTCCAGTGTGTGAATGTCTCCTTCCCCTGTGTCCAGGTCATAGGACCAGACACACAGGGGTCCAGCGCCCATGCTAAATCAAGACAAAGAGCTGTGTAGTGCTCAGATTCTCACTTGCTGCTAAGACTCAGCTCTTTCTGAACCTTGCTTCCCACCTGTCACTTAGCTGTCAATCCCATTCTCGTCACTGACTTTTTAGTCCATGTCTCATTACTCTCTGTGGGGCCCACCCTAGGCTCTGGGTGATTGAGTCCCAAGAGTCCCACCTTGCCTTGCCAGGACCTCTTCTCTAAGAGACCAGGTCCACCCTTGACTCCACTCCTGGAAACCTAGGGTTTCACGAACTTTCCCATGCTGACTGTTTGCCTGCCACCCAAATGTCCGTTTTGGAGATCCCTTCAGTGCAGGTAGCATGTGAGGTCTAGGCCAAGCCACACACTTGCTCCTGTGCACTTAAACCATTTATCCTCAGATATATAGATTGCTGTATCAGATTTTTGTCTACTTTGACTGGAATGGGTTGTGATTGATGCCATCCCAACACAGGGTCTCCCGGTCACTGTTTGGAGCTTCCCATGATGGAGAAAAGGCAGAGCCACCATCAGTGACACAGGGAATTCAGTCAGTCCAGTGTTTTGTTGGAGTGGTCGTGCTCACATTGAGATACCTGGTATAAGACACTGTGTAAGGAAGAGCAGGGAACAATGGTATTCATCTTTGTTCTTTGCTGTGTTTTCTAGGCCAGCTCTGAAAATTTTCCTCTTCCCATCTTGTTTCCCATGTCCATGTCTTCTGTTAAATACATTAATATCTACCCTTGGTCTCTGTATCCCCAGTGTCCAGGACAATACCTAACATGTAGTAGTTGCTCCATGTTCATTGAAAAGACGAATATTGCCCTTTGTTTCTATCCTTCTTGTCTCTCTTTCCACCCTCACACACACAGGCACACATGCGTGCGCGCACACACATGCGCGCATTTCTACTTTTTCTAATGAAGATGTGCTCACCCGTTTTGAGGTAATTGGGAAGTCACTGAAATTACGACCAGAGATTCTGACATTTGAATCCTAGTGGAGATAATGATCTCTCCCTAGATAGTTGGTATTTAACTTGTCCTGTCTCCTCCTGCTTGTTATAATTGCTGTATTCACGAATTTCACAATATTCTTAAAGCCACTGGCAGGAAATTCTGATCAGTTGCAGGGGAGGTGAGCCTCCCTCCTCCCTTTTTATCAAGGTTACAAAAGAAATGATGTCACATTCTGGAAGTATATCAGCAAACTTTAAGGGATGGAAATGCCAATGTGAGTAATCTCCTAAAATTGCAGGAAGCACTTTTGAATGAAGGGATTTATGAACCCATTTCCTTGGCCATTTGAAGTGCAGCTGTTTCTGTGATAAATTCTCCCTGTGACATCCATGAATATGTCTCAGCAGCCCATATCCTGCCATACCTGTGGGACAGGACCAGTTTACAGGATGTTCTTGATTATATACTCCGTTTACAATTGGCTCATCAGTGGACATTTAGTGAAATATAAGGTAAAGCATAACTCCTATCAAGAGATTAGGAAACACAGACTTTAAAGTCAAAAAATCTCATTTCTAATCCCAGCTCTGATACGTGTTGGCTCTATATGGTTGGAATAAGATCCTAAAAAGGATTTTATAGCCACTTCTTTCGGTTTTGGGGGAGGAATACGTAGCATCAAGTTAATAAGAACTTAAAGACTGACATATAGTAAGTTCACAATAAACAGTAGCATTGTATTAAAAAAAATAAGTTGCTGAATTAACAACTTAAAAAAGAAGCTTTTATAAACCACTATATGCCAAGCACTACACTAGGCAGTGTGAATATTATAAAGTTGAATTAATCCTTGACTTTCCTTTTTAAACACTTATATCCAGTGAATGTGTTAGAGGATGAAGGGCCCACAGATCAGGAAGTGGGGGAGGAAAAGACAAGGAGAAGAAGGGAGAAGGGGAAGAGAATTTACTTAAAATGCATCATCTGAAAATGTCCATCAAACAAACTTGGACGTTTGTATTCACTCACATAACCACCATCCCAAATGGTACAGGACATTTGTATCGCCTTCAATGCCCTCTTTTTTTATTATGGTAAAATGTATGTAACATGAAATCTACCTTTTTGACTTTTTTTTTTCTTTTTTGAGAGAGAGAGACAGAGTGCGTGTGTGTGCATGACAGCGGGGTGATGGGGAGGGGGCAGAGAGAGAGAAGGAGAAAAAGAATCTTAAGCAGGCTCCATCCCTAGCACGGAGCCCAATGTGGGGCTCGATCTTACTACCCTGAGATCATGACTTGATGAAGCCAAGATCAAGATTCAGTCATTTGACAGGTGCCCACTAACTATTTTTAAGTATACAGTTCTGTGACACCAAATACGTTCACGTTATGTGCAACAATTACCACCATCCATCTCCAGAACTTTCCCACCTTTCCAAACTGAAGCTCTGTATCCATTAAACAGGAACTCTCCATCCCCCACTTCCTGTAGCCTCTGGAAACCACAATTCCGCTTTCTGTCTCTATGAATTTGACTGCCCTAGGGACCTCATGTAAGTGGTATCTATGCAGTATTTGTCATTTTGTAAGTGGCCTGTTTCACTTAGCATAATGTCTTAAAAATTCATCAGTGTTGTAGCATGTGTCAGGATTTCTTTTCTTCTTAACACTGAATAATATTCTATTGCATGTGTATATCACATTTTGCTTATCCATTTATTTGCTGCTGGACGCTTGGGTTGCTTCCACCTCTTGGCTATTGTGAATAATTCTGCTATGGACATGCATGTCTAAATACCTATTCGAGTCCTTGTTTTCAATTCTTTTGGTATATACCCAGGAGTAGAATTGCATATACCCAGAAGTGGATGATATGGTAATTCTGCTGAGTTTTTGAGGAACCACTGTACCATTTTCCATAATGACCTCACCATTTTACATTACTTCCAGCAGTGCATAAATATTCCAATTTATCTACATCCTAGCCAATATTTATTTGCTATTTTTTTAAAATAACAATTTTAATGGATAAATGAAGTGCTATTTTGTGGTGGTTTTGATTTGCATTTTCCTATGGATTAGTGATGTTGACTGATTTGCTTATTGGCCATTTATATATCTTCTTTGAAGAGACTTCTATTCAACTTGATTGCCCATTTTTAAGCAGGTTGTTCATTTTTTTGTTGTTGAGATGTAGGAATTCTTTATTCTGGATATTAATTCTTTACTGTATATGTAATTTTCACATGTTCTCTCCCATCTGTGGATTTCCTTTTTACTTTATCAATAGTGTCTTTTGATACACAGATGTTTTTAATTTTGAGGTAGTGCCGTTTTCCTTTGTTTCTTATACTTTTGGTGTCATAACCAAGAAATCACTGCCAAATACAATGTCATGAAGCTTTTCCTGCATGTTTTCTTTCAAGAGTTTCATAGATTTAGGTCTTACATTTAGGTTTTTAGTCCATTTCGAGTTAATTTTTGTATATGGTATGAGCTAAGGATACAAATTAATTTCTTTTGCATATGGATATGCAATTTTCTCACCATCATTTCTTAAAAAGACTATTTTTCCCCATTGAGTGGTCCTCACAGTTTTGTTGAAAATCATTTGAAAATTATGCAAGGTTTTATTTCTGAGCTGTCCATTCTATTTCATTATGCCAGTACACAAAACACACTGTTTTGATTATTGTAGCTTTGTGGTAAGTTTTGAAATCAGGAAATGTGAGACCTCAACTTTGCTCTTTTTCAAGATTGCTGTTGCTATTTGGGATCCCCTGAGATTCCATATGTACTATAGGATGAATTTTTCTATTTCTGCTGAACAAAACAAAACAAAACACCACCACACTGGAGTATTAATAGGGATTACATTGAATCTGTAGATAGCTTAAAGTAGTATTGATGTCTTAAAATATTATACTTATTTTTATGTTTATGGCCAATCAATAAATGCAGGATATCTTTCCATCAATTTTTGTCTTGTTTAATTTCTTTCAGAAATATTTTGAAATTTTTGGTGTACATGTCTTCCAACTCCTTGGTGAAATTTTTCCTAAGTATTTTATTTTTTTATATTATTATAACTGGAATTATTATTTAATTTTCATTTTGTATGGTTCATTATTAGTACATAGAAACAAAACTAATTTTTATGTGGTGATTTTGTATCTTGTGATTTTTACTGAATTCATTTATTAGTTCTAACAGATTTTATGGAATCTTTAGGAATTCCTGCATATAAGATTATGTCATCTACAAGGATAATTTTACTTCTTCCTTCCCAATTTGGATGGCTTTTAGATATTTTTCTTGCCTAATTGACTTGGCTAGAACTTCTAGTATTGTGCTGTAAAGAAGCAGGTATCCTTGCCTTGTTTCTGGTATTAGAGGAAAAGATTCAGTTTTTCATCATTTAGTATGATGTTAGCTGTGGGTATTTCATTTATGGGCTTTATTATGTTTATGCAGTTTGCTCCATTCTTAGTTTGTTGATTTTTTACCATGAAAGACTGTTGAATTTTGTCAGATACTTTTTCCTGCATCAATGAAGTGATCTTTCCTTCCACTTAATTCTGCTAATATGGTGTATTATATTGGTTTTCATAGGTTGAACCATTCTTGCATTCCAGGAAAAAATTCCACTTGGTTATGGTATACAGTCTTTCAGTATACTGCGGAATTCAGTTTGCTAGTATATTGTTGGGCATTTTTGCATCAATGATAATAAGAAATATTGGTCTGTAGCTTTCTTGTCTTATAGTGTATTTGTTAGACTTTGGTATTAGGATAATGTTGGCCTCATAGAATGAGTTTGGAATTGTTTCCTCTTCTTAAATTTTTGGAAAAGTTTGCGGATGACTGTTATTAATTCTTTAAATGCTTGGTAGAATTCAGGTGAATCCGTCTGGTATTGGGCTTTCGGGGAGATTTTTGATTACTGATTCAATCTCCTCATAATTATCTGTTAAGATTTTCTGTTCCTTCAGAATTCCATTATAGTATATTGTGTGTTTCTAAGAATGCTTATTGTGTTTAGATTATTTAATATGTTGATGTAATGTTATTTATAGTGCTCTCTTACAATAATCCTTTTATATCTGTAAAATTGGTCTACTATTCCTTACTTCATTTTTTATTTTGATTATTTGAGTATTTTTTTTTTCTTAGTCAATCTAGATAAATGCTTGTTTATTTTCTTTTTTCTTTTTAAAGATTTTATTTATTTGAGAGAGAGAGAGAACACACAAGCAGGGGGGAGGGTCAGAGGGAAAGGGAGAGAGAGCATCTCAAGTGGATTCCATGCTGAGTATGGAGCCTGATGCAGGACTTGATCCCACAACACTGAGATCATGACCTGAGACAGAATCAAGAGTCAGATGCTTAGCTGACTGAGCAAGCCAGGTGTCCCAATTTTGTTAATCTTTTCAAATAACTAACTTTTTAAAGTAATCTCTATGCTCAACATAAAGGTCGAGCTCACAATCCCACAATCAAATCACATGCTCTACCAACTGAGTCAGTCAGGCACCTCTCTCAAACAACTAACTTTTGGTTTTGTTGATTCTACATGTTGTTTTTCTATTCTCTATTTCACTGATCTCTAATATCCATTATTTCCTTTGTTCTGTTAATTTTGAGTTTAGTTTGGACAGAGGTCCAGGCCATTTCTTCTCCCAAGCTGCACTGCATTACTAATGGGTAGAACAAGGGCAACTAAAAACACCATGAAATTTCTTATCAAAATAATGGATTTTTTTAATTGGTCACTTGCTTTGTTGCTGTAGATCTTCGATTGATTTTCAGAGCTCCTAAACAGTCATTATATTCAGTTTCCAGTTTGTTTATTCAATGTTTCTTTGGGAAAATAGGGGCTTGAGGCTTCCTAGTCTGCCCTCTTGCTGACGTCTCCTTCCATGCCCTTTTGAAATCAATCCTCCAGCCCTGGGCAGACATCTATTTCCAGACACCATACATTAATTTTGTCTGTTTTAGAATTTCTTATAAATTAGATGATACTACATTATACAGTACTCTTTTATATCTGACTTCTTTTTCTCAGTATAATGTATCTGATATTCATACATGTTATTGCTTATAGTTCATTCCCCTTTGATTGTTCTGTAGTTTTCCACTGTATGGATACACCACAATTTTTTCCCTGTTTCCTTGTCGATATGGTCTCTGGTTCTTAAGAATTAAGGTACAATGAATATTTGAATATAAGTCTTTATGAGGAAATATATTTTTATTTTTCTTAAGAAATACCTATGGATAGAATTATTGAGTCATATGATCAACATAGGTTTAATGACTGAGGAAACAGCTAGTCAATTTTCCAAAGTTAATATCCCAATTTATATTCTCACCAGTAATGTGTGGGGGCTCCAGCTGTTCCACAGTATCAACATTTGGCATTATAGGTTTTTGAAATTTTTATTTTCACCCATTTTAGTGTGTGTATGGAATAGTATACCATTGTAAAATTTTAATTTGCATTTCAGAGGGATTAATGACATTCAGTATCTTTCTGAGTGTTTTCATATTGGTCATTCAAGTTGACCAAGGATGGTGATGTGTTTGTCCATCCATTCATTTAACAAGTATTTATTGAACACTCCATGCCATGTACTCTTTTCTAGGGTGGGGTTACAATGATTAACAAAAGAGTATATTCTCCCATTATAGAGCTTACATTCTAAGGAAGTTAGACACATGATAAATACATTAAAATAGAATATAATGTTAATAATAATGTATGACCTGAAGAATAATAAAATAAAGTAAACTAATTGAAATAGGTAGCTCTATTTCGGGTCAGGAGCTACTTGTTTGATGTAACATTTGAGGAGAAAACTGATCAAGGTGCAGAAGTGAGCCAGGCCAATGTCTGGGGGTAGGGTTCCAGAGAAAAGGAATAGCAAAGATAGAGGATCCATGGCAAGCATGTGCTCAACATGTTCTAAGAGTAGTAAGGAAGTTCTGGAGCAGAGTAAGTAAGAGACTGAGTAGTAAAGAACAATAGAGAGTCATTGACTGAGACTTAAAGTTTCTGGTAGAACACAGAAGTTGGGCACCATGACTTCCATCTTCACAAGAAAAGGAAAAGTGAACAAACTGAAAATCAATAGCTCTTCACTTAGGTTCATCAGAGAATTGAGGCCACAGAATAAACCACTACCCTTAAAACTAGAGACAGGTAAATGCAGAGAATCATAGCTTATTCTGAACTGAATGCACTGCTTTAGTCAGATTCTCCTAGGAACATTGAGTGTGGACTACCTTGAAGAAATTCCAGGTGGCTCAGTCTTGTGGAAGGGCCCTCACATTTCTGTGAGTTTTTCTTCCGGAGGCCATAGCAGTTCTGAGGGTGAAAATGGAAGAAATGGTAGAAGGAGATAACCATTTTGAAGTATATGCAGAACCTTTACCTTCTATTGTCTTTAACAGAAGCCTGCCCTCAAGGAAACTAGTTTATCAGAACCTAACTACATTGGGATTTGCTGTAGCCTAAACTCCTGGGGGCAGGGAATACCCAAACCCAGGGTCCTGTAGCTTAAAGACAAAGAACAGTTGAAAAGAAGGTGCAAGCATTAGAACCAGACTCAGATATGGCAGGAATGTTGGAATTATCAGACCAGAAACTTAAAATAACTATGATTAATATGGTAAGGACTCTATTGGAAAAAAATGGAAAACATGCAAGAACAGATGGGTAATGTAAGCTAAGAAATGGAAATTCTGAGAGAGAATAAAAAAGAAATGTGATAAAAATTGTTACAGAAATGAAAAATGCCTTTGAAGGGCTCATTAGTAGATGGAACATGGCTGAAGAAAGAATCAGTAAGCTTGAAGATAATGTCATTAGAAACTGTCTAAACTGAAAAGGCAAAGAGAAAAAAGACTGGGGGGAAACCCACACAAAACAGAATATTCAAGAACTGTGGGAAAAATTACAAAACATGTCACATACATGTAATGTGAATATCAGAAGGAAAGGAAAGGTACAGAAGAAGTATTTGAAACAATAATGACTGAGAATTTTTCAAGATTAATGTCGGGCATCAAACCACAGATCCAGGAACCTTAGAAGACACCAGGAAGGATAAATACAAAAAAACAAAACAAACAAAAAACCAAAACAAAACTCCACAAAAACAAAAACAAAAAGCGACACCTAGACATATTGTATTCAACCTGAGGAAATCCAAAGGCAAACAAATGATTCTTGAAAGAAGAAGCCAGGCTGGGGGTGTGGCAGGGAGAGACATTACTTATAGTAGAGTGAGGATGAGTTACATCAGACTTTTCTTCAGAAACCATGCAAGCAAGAAGAGAGCAGACTGAACTATTAACTCCATGTACCTGTATTTCTAGGTATAGTGGACTCTTCGGCAATCAAATTATTTTTTCATTATCTGCCCCCCGCCTCTCTCTCTCTCTCTCTCTCTCTCTCTCTCTCACGCACACACACACACACACACACACATTTCTTTTTTCTTCAATTGTATGTTAGTACCTTGAGGACAGGAATAGGATTTCAATTTAGTTGTCTCAAATACCTCCTACAATCCTCTGCAAACAGAACACGTTAATAATGTCTGCTAGACAAGAGGCAAGTAGATTGCATCTATCTCTCTTTGTGTAAGTAGGAGTAATCAGATATTTATATTTCTGTGACCATACCAAAAGGGCAACGTAATAACATAAGCAACTTTTATTGACGTAATGATTTGCAATTTGCCCTTTCACTTCCTGAAAAGTTCGTTTCCAACCTCTTTTACATATAACAGGTCTTACTCATCTTTTAGGCACCTAAATGGTATTTCCTATGTCAGTCTTCCCTGATTTTTCTCAGTACCCTTATCTCAGTGGTTTTCCAAGCCTGGCTAGGCATCATAGTGACCCAAAAAGTTTTATTTTAGAACACATTAGTCCTGTGCCCAACTTTAGACATACAGAATTAAAAATGCTGAGACATATATTGAAGAATATGAATCTCATGCAACCAAAGCTAGTTCTGTGCACTGTTCTTTGGAAGTATTGCGTCTGACCTTAGTGTTCCCAGCAGAGCATGCAGGGGGGAATAAACTAGCCGTCTTCTCACTCTCCCATTACATCTATATCTGTAATGGTAACATAATATGTCAAGTTTTCCAATAACATTCATCTGTGTCTTCTATTTCCATCAAGGCAGGTGAAATTTCTCATTCATCTCTGTATCTATGGTTCTGGGTACAGCAGAATTTTTTGCCATAGTCTTGTTGGTAAAACTTATAAAAACCCACTCCAGGGGCACCTTGGTGGCTCGGTGGGTTAAAGCCTCTGCCTTTGGCTCAGGTCATGATCCCAGGGTCCTGGGATCGAGCCCCACATCGGGCTCTCTGCTTAGCGGGGAGCCTGCTTCCCCCACCCCCACCCCCGCCTGCCTCTCTGCCTGCTTGTGATTTCTGTCTGTCAAATAAATAAATAAACAAATCTTTGAAGAAAAAAAAAAAAAGGAAAGGAAAAACCCACTCCAATTATTTAAACAAAGGAGTACACTGTGTTGTAAGGACCATGGAAGCCAAAAGAGACGTTGGCTTCTGAAAAAAGGGCCACTCTGTCATCTGCCTCTTTCCATGTGGTCACTTGGTCTTGTAGTGTTGCTTTTCCCACATATCTGTTTTCTTTATCCCTTAAACTATCAGTTTTCTCGGTTTCCACAGGGTGTAAGATGGTCATCCTACATCTTCTCAGTTCATGGGTTCTCATTTTAAGCTAGTCTCTACTGATTGTCTAGAATCTCTCTTTCCCAGTGTCACATTTCCAGGAGATAAAATTGACTGCCTCAGCTTGGGTTGAGTACGCACCCCTAGTCCAATCATGGGAGGGCCAGAGAGAGGAAAAAATTATGTTCCAGATTGGATATTGTTATCTCCAGGTAATAAATAAAACATAACAGTAAAATTGCTGTAAATAGTGGCAATATTTATAATCTCACTCAGTAAGGATGCTGGAGGGAGGAAGTTCCAGGGTTGAGCACTGAGGTCATTGTCTTTTATGACCACAGTAGGGCTGCAGCAGCTCCAGGCATCACAGTCTTATCCAGGAAAGTCTATAGTCGTTAAGGGCTTGTGGGCGTTTCTTTTCAACACATTTTCCAGAAGCTACCACTCAGCAGATTTCCCTGTGGTGTCATTCGCAGGACTGTGTTATATGTCTAGGCTCTGGTTAGAAAAGAGGGCTTGGGACATAGGCATTTTAGATTTTCAGCCTCTGCGGTGGGAGGCTGGTCCCATCAGCAAGTTGGTGGGCAGTTGCTGTTGGGTTGGCAAATAGCAATGTACTCAGGCCCTGTGATATACACGTGGCTTACTGATGTGGATGTGGGGACAGTAGGGGAGGGAGTGGTCAGAATTCTCAGAGAATGATAGGCTGTGGCCTGGGCATGTGCTTTGTGCAGAATTTAATACATGTGAGTTGAGGGAACAGACCGAAAAAATACTTGCCTCATTTGATCCCTGTGGTGGTAGTCCAACCTGATCAAAAAGAAAACACTGAAGGTAGCTCACTTTATATGGTCCCCCATGACGTCTGGATCAATACACATTTAAGAAAACAAAAGGCAAAAGGAACATGAGAAACAGGAATATTCACGGCCCAGGAAAGGAAGTTGTAAACAGCTCCCCCCACCCCCCCACCCCCCGCCACGATAATCAGGAGGGGAAACAGCCATGGTAGAAGGAGGTGGTGTGGGGAGTAAAGGATTGGAGAGACAACTAAGTTGGGGAATAGGAAGCCACAGGGAAAACAGTGCACAGTGGGAAGCTTCTGGAACCGAAGGGGTCAGAGTAGTATACTTCTTAAATCACACTGGGCAAACCAGGAGAGGAGCTGGAGGACAGGAGGGAGAAGGTGCAGGGAGGAGATAGCTGAGATTAATGAGGATGGGCGATGCCAGCCTCCTGCTGGCCAGGGCCGGTGACATGACAGCACAGGCTGGGGCTGGCTCCCCTCTCTTTTGAGGTCAGTTATTTATTTATTTTGTAACGGAACCTAACAAATTCTAAAACCAGATAAATCCAATTACCCGTGTTTTGCCTTCAGGGAGTGGGAAAGATTAATGGTGGTATTTTGGCAGTAGCATAAAAAGAAATAGGTGGTAATAACAAGGAGGCTCATAAAAGGAGCTCGTATCCCAGGAAGGCCCAGAAAGCTGGCTGTAGCTGGGGCTGGGGCACTGACTGCCTGTCTATACTTAGGAAGCTCTCTGCACCCTCGGCTTCTTCAGGCTTTGGGAAAGGGCCCAGGGAAACCATCCATCTCCTTCTCCACCAGTGCCAGAATCCAAGAGCGCTGAGCAAAGGGATAGCATCCTTTCTTAGGTTATGCTCTTTTTTTTTTTTTCTTTTTGTGCACTTTTTCTAGATCTCCTGCAAACAACAACTTTGGTAGTTTATGTTACAGAATTAACAAACTCTTTTCCCCGGAGTCTTTTCCGTTGGTGTCCTTCTGACTCCCCGGGGGAGTGATTTGACAATTGTTACTCTCTTCAGTTTACAGATAAGGAGTCTGGGTGATAAGGTTGTACTTCTAGAACCTAATTCTTCTGTTACTGTTTTTGGTTTTGTGCTGTTTCTTAAGCTGCTATTAGGGTAACCATATTTGGAAATTGACTTAGAAACGATAATCCCTCTGGTACAGCTTGCTACAAACCTCCTTGGAGCCTGGCTGCCATTGATGAATTGGTTCAGTGAAACCTGCATAAGGGGAGAGGGTGGTCTAGGGATATTCTAGTCTGATTTTGTACTTGCAGTTTTGTCTGAAGTGGCATTACATAAGACTGCCGAAGTTGTCCCAGAATAGCTTTTGGCTTATGAAATGCTTCTTCCAAAATGCCTTGTTTGATATTCACACATTCGGCTTTTTAAAAAAAAATGTAATTATTTTTATTGAGATATAATTCACATATCATAAAATTCACCCTTTAAAAGCACACAATTCAGTAGTTTTTAGTATATTCCCAAGGTTGTGCTACCATTACCACTTTCTAATTCCAGAACGTTTTTGTCGCACAAGAAAGAGACCTCAGACCCAGTGCCAGTCACACCTGCTCCCCCTTCTGCCTAGGCCCCTGGCAGCCACCAATCCCCTTGCTGTCATGGATTCCTACAATACACAAGCTCTGCTTTTTACTTCTCCTTTATCCATTCTTTCATTCTTTCAAATGTTTTTTGAACTTCTATACAGTCCAAGCCTTTGGTTAGGCACTGTGGGTGGACGTGAACAAGCGTGGTCTTTAGTTTTCAAAAGCTTATGTGTTTGAGGTGGGAAAGGTAGGTGTAAGTAGTTCGGCATGATATGGTAAGTCATCATGTCCCCCAAAAAGGTACACATGCGTTTGCTCTTCAGTTCTCTCCCAGCAGTGACTTCGCCCAGAACCAACCTTTCTACTAGAGAGAGATGGACCTTGAGGAGGCTTATTTCCCTGGGACTAAGCACATTCTAGCCTGCCTCTGACATTGCTGCCTAAGACATAGGCTCTTCTTAGCACCCTAGTTCTTCCTTCTTAGACCTCTGGTGCCCAAACTGTAGCCAGTACCAGGATCACCTGGACAGTTTGTTAAAATAGATTTCTGGATCTCAACCCCAAGTTCCTGATTTAGTACATCTAGGGAAAACTCTGAGAATTTGCTTTTCTTACAAATTTCCTGGTGTTGTTGATGCTACTTGTCCAAAGACCACATTTTGAGAACCACTGTCTTAGAATATGCCCATTTTCTTGTTGGTCCCTGTCCTGGTCGCCTGCTAAGTCAATTAGTCCCTCCAGTACTGAGGCTTTTCTTTTTGCTTCTGGACTCGTATCACAGACCCTATACTTGCAATTAAGTCTTGGCTCAAGGCTTAAGGCCCAAATTACTACCTACTTGCTTACATTCCCAAACACTGTCTATTTCTGGGTTTTATGGTCTGCTCTGATGGCAGCTAATATATTGAGTCTGGCTGCTTTTTATATATACCAAGTTCTGTCTATTGTCTGTTTTATCAAAATCTATACACAGTTGGCTCCTATGCCTAATCCAGTCTGAATTTCCTCCCTGCAGTTAATTGGCAACAAGACCCAAAGATAAGACCCTGGTCAATTCAAGTTGTCATCATCAAATTTCCTATTCCCAACTCCCCGATTTCATAAGATGGATAAATGACAAAGATGACATTTTTTTTTCACCTCTGGCACTTTATGTTGGCAAATCCAAATTGAGAAGGAGGATGTGCAATAGACATCCTGTTATCTTTGTGGTTTAAATTTTCTCCTATGAATCCACTTGTAAGATTGGTAGTGACTGCAGAATCATAAAAAAGAATTTCTTGGTTCTTGGGAATTTAAGAAAGGCCAAAAACTTCAGTTAAACATATTAGAAAACAGGATTGCATTATTGGAGTTAACTGACTTGAAAAAATAAATCAAAGATCCCTGACTTTGATATACTTATTTTTATTTTTATAAATGAATGTTTCTCAGACACCAAGGTGTACACACTGTGTGATTCCAATTTTATGAAGTTCAAGAACAGGCAAAACAAATCAATGATGGTGGAAATCAGTATAGTTATTTCAAGTGGGGGTGAGAAGAATTTTGAGACTTAATGCCTAAAAACTGGCATGAGAAAAATTTGGAGCGTGGTGGGAATGCTCTATATTTTGATCTGGGAATGGTCTATAGTACCCAAGTATGTTACAAAATCATTGAGCTGTCTCTTAAGATCAGTGCCCTCTATGCACATTACTTTTTAAACATTATATCTCAATAAGGAGAATACTAAAAAAATAAAATAAAAACAATGCAAAACAGTTTAAAAATGAATGTTAAAAGTAGCATTAGAGGAAAGGCAAAAGAAAATTTGATTCATTTAATTAAATTGCTAAATTAAAGATTAGGTTGAGCTTTTACCTTCTTGTGAGATTGTTTTGAAGACCGGTGGTATAGAACCACCCTCATAACATAGGAAAACATCAAAACAACAACACAAATGCCCGCTCCACAGAGGGATGGAGTTGGAGCTGGAGGAATGTCTCTCGAAAGTCATGGAGAACCAGAGATTCAAAGCTTCTTTGACACGTGAAGAACCATTGGATCTAAACTCTCATTTATTTCATTTCAGGGTCAAGGTAGGGGAGCTTTGAGCCCTCCGAGTAGGCCATGAAGCCCATTACCCATTGCCACCACCACCACAAAAACCCTTGTCTGACACGACAGTGTGTAGCCATTGTTCCTCTGCATTAGTAAGAAAAGTGGACTGATCCTCAGGCAGAGTCCGCGGAAGGTTCTGGCTAACCTAGCCCCAGGTACCCTCCGAAAATTCACAGCTTCTAGATCGGTATCTCTGAGGTCCTCAGAATGCTGTTCTGTGGGGTTTTCTTCCCCAGATTCCCAGGCAGCAGCTCCGTCCACACGCCGCACTGCGTGGGTGGCTAAGCCCCTGCTCCCGGCTGTCCTCCAGGAGGCAGAAAGACTTCTTTAGATCATAGATAAGAAGGCGTAAGTCTGGCTCAACAGGGGAACATGCTGACTACCTATAGTTAACCAAGAACATATATGCCTGATGCTCAGAGTTAAACTTTAATCGATAGATATTAATTAACAGGGAGAACAATAACTGTCTTATTAAATCAGCGGTGATAAAAAGAGGCCATTGCTGTTACTGAATGCTAATTGTCAGTTGATGACTCTACACAGTTTCTGAGGGTGAGCAGGCACGTTCAAGGTATAATACAGTGTTTCCAGTACACGCCGTGATGTTAAATCCTCGTTATGGTGTCTTAATAATCAATTGGACTTTAGCGTACGATATTTGTCTAATTAACTCCACATCGACAGTCAGGAGCCAGCCTTTCTGGCCACAGATGATGGATTTGTTATGGTTGCTTGGACTTGATTATTGGGGGAGCGGGTACATTCTCTATGCACTGGGGGGGCTTTTCTCCAGAGTCTATAGTCAGTAAAACAACCTCAGGGTCTAATGTGAGGCTTATATCACATTTTACAATAAACTATGAGTGTGAAGAATGCTATTAATTATTTTAAGATTTTTAAAATTTATTTATTTGACAGAGATCACAAGTAGGCAGAGAGGCAGGTGGAGGGGGGTGGGGAAGCAGGCTCCCAGCTGAACAGAGAGTCTGATGTGGGGCTCGATCCCAGGACCCTAAGATCATGACCTGAGCCAAAGGCAGAGGCTTTAACCCACTGAGCCACCCAGGTACCCCAAGAATGCTATTTCTTAATTACAGTTTAGTGCCCCACTTATTGAAAGGGCGTAGTCTCTTGTCTGCCTTACTAGCCACCATACCCTGCCCACCCCAATGACCTCCTTGCAACACATGCATGAAAGCAGGGCAGGTGGAGGGGAGCCCCCTCTTTATTTCCTGCCCGCCAAATGGCCCCCACATTCATGGACAGTCTTCTTCGACATTCTCCTTGCCCCAGCCCTCATGTGGCATGTTTCCCCTTCTCTCCTAGCAATTCGTCCCTCCTCATCCCTTCCCATTCCTTCAGCTCCTGAAAGCCCAAGTATACACATTTTTTCAACCTCATGGGGCATCTTTTTTTCTGCTTTCTTTCCGTATCTATCGTCTTGGATATTTAGATTTTATGTTCAAGTTCAGGAACCGTGAATTTTATTTACGTTTCTCAGTCTTAACAATTATACATAGGAACAGTCTGGAACTGTCTAGAGTGCTGGTGTATGAATGGTAGAGTAACTGCATGACTCTGATTTTCATGTTTCATGGTGCTGAGATTTTGCTAGGCTGTGGGAACCCAAAATCATAGCAACACGGGGCCCTGGCTGGGGGGATGTCAGCAGAAGCCTCTGAGAAAGGACTATATTTCCTGGTAGTGATGACATTGTAAAGGTGATTTTTTAATTACCTATTTATAATGTCCTTTTTCAAAAGAGTTTAAGCAGTCTTGTAAGGATACAAATATGTCATCTGTTAGTATAAATTAAAAGTTGGTAAGACTATTCCTCATAATACAATAAAAACTACATGGCAGATGGATCGAAGAGCTGAGTATTAATATAAATATAAAAATTCTGACAGCATCAGGGAAAATAACGAATTTTATACATGCATGTACACATAATCTTGGGAGTGGGGAAACATTTTGTAATTAAGATGGGAAACTCAAAAGCAATGAAGGAAAAATTGATATATTGATAGATTGGCCTCATTAGATACAAAAGATCTAAATAAAAAGTGGTAACACAAGCAGTTAAGCGGCAAGTAGTAGGCTGGAGAAAATGATTAGCGATATTTATAACATTAGTATCTGGATTATATAAAGAACAGCTACAAATCACCCACAAAAAGATAAATAACCCATTAGAAAATAGACAATGGATCAGCAATTTACTGAAATAGAATAGTGCATAAGCGTGTGAGAAGATGCTGAACCTCAAGAGTAATCAGGGAAATACAAATTAAAAGAGAAAACACAAATTACCTCTCAAAAACTAATTTACAAAATACCAGTTTGTGTCAGTAAGGACTCAAAGATTAGGGAATTCTTAGGGGCCTGGGTGGCTCAGCCTATTAGGCATCTGCCTTCAGCTCAGGTCATGATCCCAGGGTTCTGGGATCGAGTCCCACATCGGGCTTCCTGCTCAGCGGGGAACCTGGTTCTCCCTTTTCCTCTGCTGCTCCCTCTGCTTGTGCTCACTCTCTCTCTGTCTGTCGAATGAGTAAATAAAATCCTTAAAAATAGATTCTTCAAAGATTGCGTAATTCTTGGACACTATTGGTGAGAATGTAAATTTGTTCAGCTTTGGAAAAGGCCATTGGTGGTATCTATGAAAATTAGAAATTTAAATAGCAATTGACTTTCAGATTTAGAAGAATCTTTGAGAGGTACTCTGGTGATCCAACCCCAGCCAGAATGGTGGCTGGGCAAAAATTTGGAAACAAAAAGGGAGTACTTGGCTTGGTGTGAAGCTTTGCCAACCTTTCTATCATGTGCCTTGCAGCTGTTAGAATGAAGTAAGGCAGCTCATGTGGAGGTCAGAAATTTACACATCTCCCTGGGAGGTCAAAAAGCACATTGTATAACGACACCTATAGCATGTTTACAAAACAGATATATGTGTATGCACGTCCGCATATGTAACGTTTGAAAACAGGTAGGTCCAGGACCTCTGACAAGGTGAACAAGGATGAGATGGTAAGGGGAAGGCAGAGTCCCTGTTTTTGTATACTTCTTTGTTATAGGAATTTCGTAGTTATATTGAATTGATGTCATTTAAAAAAATGTTTTTAAACATTTTTTTTTGAAAGAAAGGAAGGAAAGAAAGAAAAGGAAAATGGGGAATAAAGAGGAGATAAGAAAATAAGAGCATAGCTGATGCACAGGACCATGAGGTCATCAAAGCCCAGAGGGCAGTGCAAGCAGTTACATCATCATTCACAATGCCTGTCTCCGGAAGGTAAAGTAGTTGCTGGGAAGAAGCAGAACTGTCTCTCAAACCAAGACCATAGCAAAGTTTTTCTGAGAGTCACATAGACCTTGTGATGTGTAATAATATATAGTTTTCTATCTCCCACCTGCCTTTTTTTTTTTATTAAAGCTTTTCTTTATTTATTTGAGAGAGGGAGTGAGAGAGCATGAGAGAGGAGAAGGTCAGAGGGTGAAGCAGACTCCCCACAGAGATGGGAGCCCGACGCAGGACTTGAACCCAGGACTCCGGATCATGACTGAGCCGAAGGTAATCGCTCAGCCAACTGAGCCACCCAAGGGACCCTATCGTCCACATGCTTAACCAGCTCCTCAGGGGACTGATTTCCTGCTTCCAAGAAGATCTCTGTCCCTTCTGCCCCTTTTGTTCAGGATTCAGTGGCTGCTCTGGGCTCACATTGGAATCAGCTAAACCATAGGCGGCTGGATGTCCCATTCTTACAAGAAGCTTGAGTGAGGTAAAACCTGGCAGGCAGCCTCCACGTGACTGAGAGGCAGTAGGGAGACTGCCTGCTGGAACAGCAGCTCACCCCTCTGTGGGAATCCTTTGGTTTCTCAGTCTACGCTCAGACTCAAAGATTAAGGGCAGAGGGATAAATATATTGAGGCCACACTAGTAACTAAGTTGAATTTTAGTTCGTTCTTCCATACACCGAAGCAAGAAATTGGATAGCATTTAGTAAATTTAAACCATTACATAAGCATTATATTGGAATAGGAAACTTATGGTCACAATGGATTGACCACATTACATAGTAAGATAAACAGCCACACTATTTATTTAAAAAATAATGAAGATGTGCAATCAGATGTGCACACATAGCCACACTGAGTTGTCACCAGGTCAGAATGGATAAAACAATGTTTACTTAAAGTTGGGAGGTCCCCAGCACTGTGGAGGTATTGAGGACCCCCAGCGCAGAACTGGGGCAGGGATCTAGGGTACCAACGCATTGCCAAGGGGCGTCCCTCCCCTCCTTGTAAGGGAGAAAATTGGGAGATTGCCTTGTGAGAGCAGTGAGATGGATTATATGGCCTGTGGCTCTTTGAGACAATCAAGTTGTCCTTCACACTCCAAGTGGATGTAATTAACTGCACTGATAGGATGTTATGCCAATAGCAACGCAGAAAATAGCGGAAAATGAGTCAAAAGGATGCCTAGTGAAATGAAGAAGGGGGGAGCAAGTTAGCCAAGTGTGAGAGATGACTCACCCTCTCTCGTGTGGTTTAGAGAATGCCATGAGTCTCATGACTTTCTCAAGCAGATGTGGATTTTAACTCCCAAAAAAGAACAAAAGAAGGAAGGAAAGAAGGAAGGGAGGGAGGGAGGGCAGGGAAGATAAGGAGAGGAAGGAGGGAAGGAAGGAAGAGAGGGGGAAAGGGAGACTATATGCTCTTTGGTCTTCTGAGTTGTGGATTATTTCAAGAGGGACTATTTTGAAAGCTAGGAATTTTGGGATTCTAGTCCCGGGACCATATGCAATCAGCTGAGCCTTCTCGAACAGCCCGATTCACGGCATTGAGCTTGAAAGTCCTCCTTGTAAACCGTGGAGGGGCAGTCCAATAACCTTAGCCCATCTTTCAGCTATAATGGTCTCTGGTTCTTTACAATAGCAATTCACAGAGAAAGACAGAAAAGGGGAATGTGAAGTGAATCAAATTACTTTCAATGACATAACATTAGTCATTTTATTTCCTGATGAACTATAATCAGAAGTGATATTTGTAAGCAAAGTGTACCACTGTTTACTATCGGATCATAATTTTAAGTAATTAAATACTAGTTAATTGGTTTCCTGAATAATAAATTTATTTTCCAGTAATTGTCCTCCATTAATGGATGCACTCTTAGAAGTGATTTTACTATAATAAGTCATTAAGATTTCCTGAATAATTTCTCTCCAAATCATTGATTTTAACTTACTTTTGCTAACACAAGTACATAAAATCTCATAATGTTGCCATGTATCAATTTCAATCAATGTAGCTATGACAATTTGTAACTTGTTTTAGTTTTAAATATTAATAAAAGAAGGAATAGGAGAAAAAGATTACTGTAATAGGTAAAATATTTTCTAAGTTGCTGATAACATTTTCCATATTGTGTCTTCAGACAACTCTAACTGTATCAAAACCTCTTTAAAGGATTATTTTAAAGATCAGTTAAGATTATTAATATGAAAACATCAAATGGTTCCTGACATATATTTAGGATATGGTAAAAAGATGTCTACCAATTTGTTCATTTGCTTCCAGAAAGCCCTAGGAAGATGTAGCAATGCATTTTATCCCATGGGGAGTCTCTGAAAGGTTTTGAGAGGTCATGGTGTTTTAATAGATCATTCTGGCAACAGTAGATGGATGATGAAATATTGTGGGCTAAGAGAAGAGTCAAAAATAAAAGCAAGCAAACAATTCCAGTTAGGATGTTATTCAAAATAGTTGACACAAGAGATAAAGGCCTAAACTTGAGAAACTTGTGGATGTGCGTAAGTAAAGAGCATTGTTTTGCAAGCTACTGTGGGGGTTGACTCACCAAATGTGGGTACCATTTTGGATCTGCTGGTAAAGAAAGAATCCCATTGTCTGTCTTTTAACCACTAATCGGCAACTGGTTCTGATACCTACCTAAGCATCCAAAATACAGTTCAACAGAACTTCTTCCCTCAATTGTTCTCTGCACCTCCTTCACTATTCCCAGAAATTGATTCCTTATACTTGAGCTTTAAGGATGATATATACAATGGAAGTTATTAAAATAAGTAAAGTGGGATGGAGGGAGTGAGGGAGGGGGCAGAGACAAATAAACATGCTGGACAAGATTATAATGAAGAAATACTGGCTTTGCTGAATTTGGATGATCCAAACATAATAGTTTAAAAATGATAGAATAAAGTAATATTTTTTAAAGGCAGTACCTGAAAATACTAATCCAGCCTCATCATTCTTTGAGATATTTTAAAATAAATTTTAATTTTTTTTCATTTTAAAATAAGTATATTGATTACTGGTTTCCAGAGATTTAACTTGTTTTGCATAAGTGCTTTATGAAAATGTACTTTTTATAAGAATAATAATTATGATGCTGATGATGGTGTAATGATTACAAATTGTGGTTTTCTGATCTCATAACTAAGAGAGAAGTTCATCATATCCTGTTTACTTATGTATATCGGTCTAAATATAACAATTCATTATTATTCAAAGCTATCTTACTCACTAAGTTCACAACTTACTGCATTATATAAATATTTTCCTTATGATATTTCACCGTTGTAATTTCTAGCTTTATGAAAGACAAGGTCAGGATTTTAATAATGTACCTGAGAGCCCTATAGTTTCACTCATTTTTGTCTTTCCTTTTTTAATTGGAGTTTTGGGGGCCTCTGTTTCTTCTATATGTGAAAGGGAGTCGATGTTTTTCCATAACTTTATATGGGCTGGGAAAGATTCAAAGTTCTAACAGTCCTCTGAGCTTAATACACAGTATCTAGTTGATGTATCTCATTCATTCTATTTTTTCAGGCTGATTAAGGTCTACCTCCTCCTTTACTCTATTCTGAAAAAGGCCAAAGAATAACTCACCAAATATCTTTATCTCTGTTTACCTTAACAAGTATAGAAATACTGAAAGTGCTTTATGTTTATTTAAATAAATAGAAATCTTCAGCTTTATTGTGTTTACACCCTAAATGGAGAAAGGGGAGACTTTCTACAATTAGCCATATTTTTGCCCTTTGGATGTCCTTGTGGTTGAAGAGGCCTTGGAATGTGAAGACAGAGGTAAATGTCCCATAGACAGAGGTAAATGTCCCATAACATAACATGTTACATTATGTTTACATTCCATAGTTTGTCTGTAATGCTGAGAATTGGGGTACATTGTATAGTTGGAGAGTCACTTAACCTGGTCTTTGCTTTTAGGGGAGACCCGCTGTTATCTGGTCTTGACTTTATTTTGCTTATTGTGTCAATCCACTTACTCTAATTCTCTTAGGAGAATTACCAAAATGATCAGGAAAGCTCTCTTTGGGATGTCTGGATGAATCTGTGAGAAGTCAGGATATTTTGCCAATTGTGTTTTGATAGGAAACTATACATTCCAATTTCCTTCTGTTCAGTCCCTTCCTATACTATAGAATCGTTATTTGCAGAGTTATCTGGCTTCACAGAATTTGTGCCTCATCTTCTGGTTATTTGGCAGCCAAGAGACTGGGACACGTGTTTGTTGCTTAAATGGTTGGTTTCCAGCTGTTAGGTAGTCAAAATTCCCTTGTAATTTTTCTCGGAGGTTGATCCTGCTCATTATCAATGGAGGTAGTTAGGAATGAGAGTAGAAGCAATTACATTGTTTACATGTGGACTTCTGTAAGAACTGGCAGAAGTATTAGGGAGAAATGTAGCCTTTCTGGAGTCATAGATGTGGGTTTTTACTGCAGCTCTAATATCCAGATCTTTAATCTTGGATAGTTGCTTAATATTTTTGGTTTCAATCTCCTCATCTCTAAAATTGGTGGTTTGTGCTAGATGATCCCATCATTCTTACATTTACATTTATATTATGTTTACATTCCAGCATCTTTCCATTTTTTCCAATTTAGCCTGGTTTTTCGTCCATTTACTATTGTTATCTAGTTACTGGCATGAGGCTGTGATATTCCTGAAGGTGTATGTAGATATTGAATCTTTCAGGCTCCTAGACCCAATTCCAGTGTGCATGTGTGTGTAGGCTTCCCCACACCAACAAGGGATTCTGACACCTGCCTACCCAGAGATAACATCAGATTCCACAGGTAAAGAGCTCAGTCCCTCAAGACTGTCTTCTACTTCAGAAGCCAATCACAAGGTCAGATTGTTACTTATACTTCTGACCAACTGGGTATAAATCAGGGGTTCCCACAGTCCCCTCCTTGAGTTCAATTGATTTGCTAGAACAGCTCACAGAACCCAAGAAACCCATTTACTCACTAGATTACTGATTTATTACAAAGGATATTGAGGGATGCAAATCAACAGCAAGGTAAGGAGAAACATAGGGTGACATCCTGAACAAAGAAGCATGTAATCTTGTGGAATTTGTGACCTGGCATGGGGGCACATGGAGGGAAGCATTCTGGTTCCCTCAACCTGGAAGCTCGAGGAACCCCATCCATTTTGGTTTTTATGGAGACTTCATTAGATAGGCATGATTGTTGGCTCTTGGTGACTGATTTAATCTCCAGCCCTCTCTCCTCTCCGGAAGTCAGGGATTGGGATTGCAAGTTTCAACTCTACTTACTGTTGAGCTTTCTATTGAGAGAGAGAGTCGGTACTGAACATAAAAATCACTCCCCCATGTGAAATCTTGGTAGAGGAGGCCCTCCTCCTCTGAGGACTGCCTCCAGTCTTTTTACTGCAGTTAAAGCAACCGCAGGACAAAGGTAAGTCCTTTGTCCAACACCCGTCCTTAAGTGGAGTCTTAAAAGTCACATAATTAACATATTGTTCTCTTTACTGAAGGAATTCCAAGGGCTTTGGGAGCTGTGAGCCAGGAGCCATGGATGAAGCCAAATATATATTTCTTATTATGAATCACAATATCACACTGGATGATGGAATATATAAAGAAAACAGAAATGACCTGTAAATGTAAAGATTTTGATTCTCCATGAAGTTTCATCAGAGTGAAAATGAGCTTATCTTCTTTGTGTACGCATATCTTTATTTTCAAAGCTCTCATAATAATAGTATCTAATACTTCATAAGAGTACTTGTAAAAGGAAACCATGGGATGAAGAGAGAATGTCTCTTGCATAGTAGACATTCATCCCCTATACACATGCTTGAGGAGTAGCGATGGAAGAATTTTGATAAAAAGGAAGAAAGTGACACTATTCCCACCACACCAGGGGTGTGTTCACCCACTCTTTGCACACTCCCAATGTGGAGATTTTAGAATTTCCAAGTTTTATTCTGTAATATCCCCGCATTCAACTCTGCCTCTGGCCGTATGAAATTCTGAGACTCTCGGCCGTGTAATTAACTTCACATTTGAAAAGTCACTGCTGTGCAGAGCTCCAGGTCCTTGCCATTGCTTCAGGCTGCTCAGGGGCCAGGCCTGCCCACATGGGGGTATAATGGCCAAGGACTCTGTGCCAAGGGCCCCCTTGCCCCCTGTACCACTGCCAGGCCCAGTGCCTGCAGACTGCACTCCGGAATGTGGCTAAGGCTAACCCTGGTCCTGTGGTTGCTTTAATTGCAATAAAAAAAGAGTTTATTGAAGGCAGTTCTTGGAGGAGGGGGGCCTCCTCTATCAGGATTTCACAAGCGGGAGTGATTTCTATTTTCAGGACCAACTCTCTCGATGGAAATCTCTTTCTCCCTGGCTCACTCCCTGTCTGCTGAATAAAAATTCTCCACACAGTGATGGTTAAAAACATCAATTAACTCTAAAACAATTATTATTTTTTGAAATGCCATTTTATAAATGTAATAACACGACACAATAATCCAGGGTTATTTAACAGAGCATTTACCCTGAAAACAGTCATTACTCTTTAAATGCAGTAGACTCTAGAAGCCTCTTAACATTAAATGGCAAGTGAGGCAGAAGCAATATTGTCAGAAATGCCACATCCGCTGCATATATTAGCAAGAGCAGGCTGGCGATCATCCTGCCCACTGGCTGCCATTTTCTTGGCATTTCTTGGACCCCAAAGCTTTCTTGTTGCAAGTGACAATGGTCAACACAGATGTGACAGGCTGACAGTTGAAAGAAATGCCCTGTGAAGCATTTCCCCTCGAGTGCTCACCCCTTCACTCTTCCACGAGGGACTGAAATCTGACTTGGTGGTCAGTAGGGAGGCGCTTCTTGCAAATTCTATGGATCAGACCACAGATGGCAACAATGGAAGGACTGGGGATCTTGTCACTTAATGTAGTGTGGATTGTAGTTGTGTGGCCATCTCCAAGGAACCTTTGACACAGGATACCAAAGCTTTCCTGGTTTGGCACATTTCTTTCACGAGAAATGCGTCCTCCTGGATTTTTACCTAAACCTGAACTTCATTTCTATTTTTGGATCTAAAGAACACATTAAAGTGTTTTGACCTACATGAAATTTCTATGACATTCAACAGTCGAGGTCTTACGGTTGCTTGTGGAATCATTAACACACCGTTAGACTGGCTATTTCTTTTTGCACGCATAGGTGTATGAGTTGTAGAGAAAAGTACCCCTCTGTGTAACCTTCCTGCAGGTGACTGTTCCCACTGTGTAGCCGGGAGGGACCCAGAAGGATTGCAGCCACCAGCGTTGCCTGCCTGTACCTCTGTGTGGCTGGCAGTTGTCCTGCACTGGCATTTCTGTCTCTGAGGAGTCTTCGTCGTTTTAGAGAAGAGCGATTGAGCAGTAACACCAGAATGATGTTCTAACTGGTGCTGGAAGGGCTTGGGAAGCCTGTGATCATGTGGCAGAACTCCTCAAGCTGGCTCCCATGGTGGGCTCTGGGGTAGCAAGCCTTTTACATTCTGAGGCTCAGCAGTCTTGGTTGTGACCCCCGAAACACATCTAGAGAGTCCAAGCAGATTCTAAGAACTCTTCTATCTTCATTTATTAATATGAATGTACAAAATTTGATGCAGTGTTATTGCGCATACAAATCAGTTAAGGCTTTCAATCCAAGATGTATCTTGTCTCTGTGTTTACATGAAAGAAACTGAAGTGGCTGGTGAGAGTTGATAGGAGTGTAGTCAAACAAGGGATGGTGAGCACACTAGACTGTCTGGATCCATTAGGCTAGGTAACACAAGCACAGCACCTCTTATTGAGGGCTCTAGAAGGCTAACGGGAAATCCTGGGAAAGGATGTATCTAGACTTTAAGAGGTCATATGTACTGCTTTTTAAAAAAAGAAAATTAAATAATGAATACCCAGAGAAGTTGAGTGATTTTCCCAAGATTAAAAAACTAATTGTGGGGGCGCCTGAGTGGCTCAGTCAGTTAAGCATTTGTCTTTGGCTCAGATTGTGATCCCAGAGTCCTGGGATTGAGCCTTGCACTGGGCTCCCTCCTGAGCAAGGAGTTCAGGTTGTGATCCCAGAGTCCTGGGATTGAGCCCTGCACTGGGCTTCCTCCTGAGCAAGGAGTCTGCTTCTTCCTCTGCCTGCTGCTCCCCGTGCTTGTGTGCTCTCTCTCTCTCAAACTCTTGTTCTATCTCAAATAAATAAATAAAATATTTTCAAGATAAAATAACTAATGGTGGCAGGGAATCTGAATGTGGGGCTTCTGGCTTTAAGCTGTGTGTGTATATGTGTGTGTGTGTAACCTTATTTTTCTTGGGAGAGGGTTAATTTCTTTCTTTCATTTTTGTTTTTAATAATATCATGACCCTTTTGTCAATCTCCTGGATACTAAGCTGGTTACACTTGATAGACAGGATTCCATCCTCTTTCTAAAAGTCTTCTTGCTTTTACTACCATGGTGGGTTTTGTTTGTTTGTTTGTTTTGTTTTGTTTGTTTGTTTTGTTTTGTTTTTGTTTTTTGTTTTTTGTTTTTTTTGTCTCCCAGAGGTGCACACCACTGTTGATGATGGTAACTGTCAATTTCTTTTTGGGAAATAGCTAATCCTGAAAGCAGACCCCTGACCACAAAAGATTTCAAGTGCAAACATAAAGTTCCCCATGAAATAGTTTCTGGAATTATATGTTTTTCAAACTCATTTACTCAGACTTTTATTTTTTACTGATTCATTAAATATCTCTTAGCTATCTACCAGGGTTCAGAAGATGTGTGAGGTATGGGACTACTAAAGCCCACTAGAAAAAGGCCTTTGCTTGCAAGGATGCCACCATTTAACGGGTGAGGCAGTCACGAAAACTACTAGTTAGTCTGCTGTATGCTTCTGGTGGATGAGCAAGTGGTTTATTCTACCAGAGCTGGGCGAAGTCAAGGGAAGAGGTCATGGTGGGGGAATCATATACATGGAGTCTCGTTTACAAGAAGTTGCATTTCTTGATGGAGACAAAGAATAAAGTAGAAGGAAAAGCATTGCAGGAAAAGGGAACAGCACAAGGAAATGTATACAACCAGAGCAGTGTGTGGAGTGACCAGGGAGTGAGAAATATTAGAAAGAGTAATGGGAAATGAGACGGAGGGACTCTCTTGCAAAAGGAAATGTGTCCCTGTTGGGAGTTAGTGACATGAGTAGTTAATAAAAATGGATGGACATCCATAAGATATATTAGAGAGGGGGGACGAGATAAGCAGGAAGATCTGGCTAGTGGGAAATGATGGGCTTGTTCTGGGTGGACCTCAGTGACTAGGATAGGAAATGATCATCAGTTTTAGGAAGCAGACATATTTGAATCATCACATAGACAACTGTTGTTGTTCTTTAGCTTAAATGAATGTGAATATCTTTTATCATTCTGTATTCTCTGTTTTGCTTAAGTGCCCACTATTCTCTATTGCTTACACCTTAACCAGCCTCATCCTGGATCCTGTAGCATTTAGGTTTAAACCAAAGAGATTTTAGTGGGGGTGCAGAGGAGAGCAATCTTTCCCAGCCAAAAGAAGTATTTATAAAAGAGGCAGTATGCTCCTTTCTGGAAATATCTAGTTCCATTTTTAGCCTTCCCCTGAGTTTCCCCAGCCCTATAACAAGGGCACTGCCTTTTTTCCTTTCCTGTAGATTCACTGACCTTTTCGATGGCATTGGGAGAACACTGCTTGCACCTCAAGGGTATGGATTAACTAGCTGCTTCCTGTGAAGCAATTTTGAATGGCAAATGAGCCTAATGGAGTAATATTCTTTCCCCTGTTATTGTGTGCCACCAAACAAAGAATTAACATTGCCCCAAAGACTTGACTCCACCAGCACAGAGACCCCCCAGAAAGATAAAGCTTTGGTAGGAAACACTTCTGGGGCTGTACTTGGGGGAACGAGGGCCCCTTAGGGCTGACTGTTCACAGAGCCCTGAAGATAAAACAAAATAGTTTTATTTAAAGATTTATTTAAGATGTTTTAAAAATTGAGTAGAACATACATTTTTAATACTGATTGATATTATTGTAAAGCATTCTAATGAGAATATGCCCCACGGGCTCTTGCCGACTGCACAGACAGAATATTCCTTTTCATTCCTAGCATGAGTCATATTTTAGCCATACACTAATACATTGATGAAAGGTGCCCCTGTTCTGGTAGGGGCAGAGGGAAAGAGAATGGAGAAAGGCAGCAGGGAGAAGAAAGAAGGAGAGAGTCGTGGTGTATAAAAGTCACGTTTCAGGCTGCATTTCAAGAAACCTTTCCAAAATACACAGGCTTCAAGCTCACATTCTGAAACATTCCTTGCAGTTTAGAAAAATGTGTGCATTTGAGAAGTTGTTGAAGGCTGTGAATGCTAAGAAATGCACCATTAATCAAATTATGGTTCCCATTTATTGAACATTGACTAGGTAACAGGCAGTGACTTCCTGCTTTTACATACATCAGTTCATTTAATTCTCAAAACAGCCATGATTTTACTCCCATTATACAGATGTAAAAGATAAGGCTTAGAAGCATTTGATAGTTTATATCTGTATAATGGGAATAAAAGCTTTTATTTTAAGAAAGTGCTACAACTAGGATTTATAAAATGTCGTTTTGACCCAAGGGCCCACTTTTTTTTTTTTTCTTTTTAAACATGAAGTTATCTTGATTCTATTGACATCTTTCTAAAATGAAACCAGTCTCATAGTTTTGCATCATTTGCACCATGATCTTCAGCCTTCCATCTTTGGGAATTATTGACGTAGCATGGTGGCTATACTTTGGGCTCTGGAGTTGGAACAGTTTTCCAGCCCCAGCTCTGCCCCCATCTCTGTGGGATATTGGATGAATTATATGTCTCTGAGTCTTGGGAATTATAAACTGGGTGTGGCTTTGCTACCACTTCCACAGCCGTGCTGTTAAAACTACGGGAGAGGGTCCATCTAGGACTTAAGCAAAGCAAAGCACCATAGTTGGGTAAATGCACTCCCCAGAAGAAGCTAAAGTTTTAAAAAGAAAGGGAACCCAGCTTTCAAAAGCATGTTCACTGTTTTACTAAATGCACCTGGAGCTTCCTTGAGTGCCCAAAGATTTTTGCTTTATGTGGAACATTTTGGCAAACTCTGTCTAAATCGTTAAGTCCATGGAAAATCCCAAATTCAAACAAATTCACCACCTCTGAAGGGGTTTCATTAGGCAAATTTCCCACATGCAGCTCTAATTATCACCACTCACATTGCCCCGGGGGAGCAGCCTTCTAAGTAGGTCAGGACCCGAGGAGTCTGCCTGGCCAGCTGTGTGCTGGCAGCAGTCTCCCGGGTATCTCCCAACCCCAGAGCGGGGTCCTCTGCAGGCATCTGCAGAATGTTTTGCTTTTGAATTTATAGAAGCATTAGTCTGGAATCCAAACAAAACACCTAGTTTTAATAGCTCAGTCAGTAGGTGGTTCACCAACAATTTCAAAAACTAGACGCAATAGTAAGTTCCTGGAGGAGCAGCAGTTGTTATTTGGAAATAATTCTCCAAATTGCATTTATTTCACAGCAGTCTGAGGTCACAAATTCAAGAGCAATGAGGACTCTATTCAATTAGACACCTCGATCAGAAGAGATCTGTCAAGATGACATTCCATCTACAGAATCAGCTGGGATGGAGAAACAATTCAGCTGCTGCTCCTGTTACTTAGGTTTTGTATTATTATTTTACGATTTGTTGGGAGTAAGGAAGCTGGCCTTGGATGAATGCTGGGCGGTTCAAGGCATTTGTCACTCGGTCTGATAGAAATGCATTCTCCTGTTTTCAGTGTTGTGCTGTATTAATGGTCAAGCGGGTGAAGAGTGTTTCCTGGACGGCCAGGTAAATAGCTGCTAGCTCCAAACGGGGAGCCCACGATTTTTTCCAGCTGTGTGTCAGGCCATCTCCTCTTTCCTCCCTCCCCACACTGTAGCAGAGGACCCATCTTGCTTGCTAGTCCCAGGCAAAACTTCCGAGACTCACAAGGAATAATGGCCCCGACCCAGTCACCTAGGAGTATATATCACATTAAAGTGTTATAAGATAATATGTGTCCTGAAGCCACATAGCCAATTTCTAATTTCAGGTAGAGCATACCATCTATCAAAGAAAGTCTTGGAGCTGCAATTAAAGAACACTTCCATCAACCACTACTATGGTAACTATGCACACACACACACACCTTTTTCCCCTGCAGTGACAGAAGGCAGAATAGCAGTGAGTGGAGGGCTTTACTGTTGTAGTATTCCATTATTTTAATCTCAGCTGGGAAAGCAGTGATGGACTAACCTCAAAGCCCCAGTTTATCCCCTTACCTGCTCTCTTTTTTTTTTTTTTTTTCTCAACAGAAATCATGGCTCATTTTGAAAGAATGTCTATGGTGCCAGGCACTGTGTCTGATGCCAGAAATTTCTAAAATGTTTAGGGGTGAAAGATACATTAAAGCTCGTCCACGTGTACTCTGTCATGTCGGAGCTCATCGGTCAGAGATAGCCGCGGCTCACAGAGGGTCGGTTCTTGACAACAGCACTCTGGTCCTTAGGGCAGGGTCTGCCTGTGCCCCAGGCTGTTTCTCAGCTCTTCCTCTTTCCACCATTGCCACTGCCTTTTAGAAGCCACGTATCATTTGACTGGATAGGGTTCTCAAGGTACTGGATAAATGGAAACAGGGAAATGAGAGCTAGGCCATGCAGTTCTAGAGCTCAGCCTGGCGGAGTTTACAGCATAAATAATTTCTCAGGATTTCCTGTCCTCTAGTTACATGTTGGGAAGCCTTTGATAATATTGGTCTTCTCTGCGCAGCTCAGTAAAAACCATCAGTTATCGTTTTCTGAATTCCTCCTGTCTTCCCTCTGCCCCAGGGGAGAACCCTTGTCTGGTCCTCTGGTCTCTGCCTCTTGGTTCTTGGTAAACCGCACCAAAAGAAGTTGAGTAGCTGAGTCACAGAAGCTCCCCTGATGCACACCGACCACGTGCCAGACACTCCACTAAGCTTGTGGCACTGAGCCTTTTACTCACACAAATTCTCATGAAGAAGTCTTTTATTTTTACCTTCTTCAGGCTAATTGAGCTATTAACCAACTCATTCCAGAGTCCTAGCTTCTTGAGCCTGATTCTCGCTTGGATAACAACTTTGCCTGTGACTTACTAGCAGGGCCCCTCAGCTCCTTCAGTCTTGGCATGTAAATGAAGAATTTGAAGATCTCCAGGGGACAGCCGGGAAGCTCCAAAGAGCTATCATCTATAGATACTTAGGCCTGAAACTTTGATTTATTGAATGCTTCCTCTGAGCTGGTCTCCCAGTTGATGGCTTTCCATCAAAAATTAACATTTAAAAGTCTCTTCATTTACATAAACCGTATGTCAATTTGCCCCAGACTGGAACAGAAAGGGATTACATAATGCCCATGGTACATACACAAGAGGGAGAGGTTAGTCATCACGCCGGTGATTCTTTTTCCAAAAGAACACAATAAAGGATCCCTTTAAATACCAAGATTCCCCTGTGAATTCAAAGTATGATTCAGTTTACACATATCTTTCAGGAACACATCTGTCATGTGGAAGTCAAGATGCATTGGAATAATCCACTCGCCATCCTGAAAACTGTCATTTCTCTTTCTTTTATGTCTCTTTATCTTTTCCCTTTCTTTACCTCCTGATGGGCTCTTCTGTTACGGAGGAGTAGAAAGGCAGGGTAAAATCTGAGGATGCACAGTGTCTATTGCTGAGAAAGTCTCCAGTGAGGAAAATGGAGGGCCATGCCTCACAGGGGGGACTCTCTACCCCACATATGTTGCCCTTAATTTAAGTCATGGTTAGCTGTGCTTCACTACTTGGGTCCACATCATGATGTGGGTATATTTTGCCCAGAAACAGAGCTAACCTAATTGAGAATCTGTTAGAGGACAAATACTAAGCTGGGCTATTTGGATATTTTATTTAATCCTTCCAACGTTTCTGTGAAATAGTTATTGTCCCATTGTCTACTTTTAGGAAACTGAAGCTAAATGAAGCAAGATGATTTTACTCAGTCATTTACATAGTTTAATAAGACTCAGTGTTTTTCTTGGTAGTTCATTTTGGTGAGATTTTAATTATTTAACTGAAAAGTATACTTTATTTAGTTAACTTCTATATAGCAAGTAGTGTGTTTTCCACTGGACTGCAAAAGAATAAAAAACAGGGGTGGGGGAGGGGGGTGGCACATTAAGTAGTCACACAAAGCAAGGTGCTGTTGCAGTGGTGCAGGAAGATTCAGAGAAGAGACACCTGGCACCAGGAGAGAGAGATTTGGGAGGAGGATTAGCTCAGTTAGGAATGCCAGAACATGCCCCCTCAACACAGAGATGAGTGAGTTGGAGTTAATGTTGTTGAAGATAGTTTCCTGCAGAAGGAATAGAATATGCAAATGCCCTAGGGCAAGAGGGCATAAAGCAGACCAATATAGGTGGAGGGGGGAACAAGAAGACAACATAGAGTCTGGTAAGGCACATTTTGGAGCTTCATTTTTATTAAGCCAGTAGAAGACATGAGAAGAGGTGGAGAAGGAGGGAATGATGACATCAACGATTCTTTGTTTGTTTGTTTGTTTGTTTAAAGATCATTGGGGCTGCAGTTCAGGAGAATAACTATGAGGGCACCTGAATGCACTCATAAAATCAGTGAGGACACCTCCTGGATGCAATGCAGTCCTCATTTGAGAGATGGTGGTGGCCTAGGCAGACTGATGGGTAGAAATAGGGAAAGTGCACAAACTTGAGCAGTTTGGAGATGAAATCAATAAGACTTGGTGGTTGCCTGGGTACCAGAGAAGACGAAAGAGATCTATCTGGAATGACATCAGTGTTTCAGCTTGCCTAATTGAATGGCTGTTGGGCCATATGCTGAAATAGAAAGTGCAGAAATAAGATCCAAGTGGGGAGTACATCATGAACCTGTCATGAGCCTCTTTGGCCTTGGCTGTTTTGAATTACTTGAGTGCCTTTGGTAGAGGTTTGAAGAACTTTGGTATTGGGTGGCTTGAGCCTGGATGAAAGAAAGATCAGGATCTGCCAGAAAGTTAATAGGAAAATAAGACTCTTAAAACATGAGAAGCCCTAGGAGGACTGTTTCAAGAAAGAGAGAATCACCCAAAGAACCAAATGCGTGCTGGTAAGTTGAGTATAAAGACCCTAATGGATTTAATAAAAGATAATTGGTGGCATTAATGGAAAGTCTTGCAGTCAAGGATGAGACCAGAACTTAGATTTGAGGGTGCCAAGGACTGAGTGGGTAGAGTAATGAGACAGTAAACATAGGCCATCTTTTGAGACTCTTGGCTGTTTAGAGGGGAAAAGAACAGAAACATGACCAAAGGAATGGGTAGTGGGGTAAGTCATTGTTGCTGCTGCTGTGTGTGTATGTATGTGTGTGTGGGGGGGGGGAGGTGTATGTATAAAGAGAAAGACCTTAACTTCTAGACACTAGCAATTTAATGGAGAGGCCAGACACAGAAACGATCATACAGTACAGGATAAATGGGCACATATAAAGACAGACTCTAGCTCTGTCTTAAATGTATGAAGCCAGGATGTAAGAGACAGGGCACACAATATTTGGAAACTGGTTTAGTAGGATTCTTTTCAGTTTTGACTGGGGCCCCAAAGCAGTGGGTGCCAATTATGCCTACACTGTGAAGCAAGGTGCTGGACCAGTGTTAGTACATGTAGAAGAATTGACTAAACAGTTGCAAAAGTGGTTTTACAATCTCACCAGTTGCTCACTTCTAGCCTTTGAAGGCTAAGGGTTGTTGGCAAAATGAGGGATGGAAATTAGAAAGAGATGTTGCTGCTTCTTTCACAGATGGCTTGTGATGGTCTGTGAGTTGTGCCCCTCCCTAGGGGAAGTGTTATAGAAAGTACTCTCTCACCTCAACACCACAGGGAGAATCTACAAATAGGCCACATGTCAAGCTTGATGGTCCCAGGGGTCCAAACACAGGGGTACAGCTGCTGGGCTGCAGAGGGTCGTGTGGCAATAGAGAAGGAGGCTGCATTTGGAGACTAACTGCATTCCTAACAAAGGCAGTACTAAGGTCTGTGTTTCCTGAGGGTGAGCTATGAGCCATGCCCAAAACTTAGGCCTTGGGTATTTACAGATCTTGTTCAAGGGAATGGCCATATGATTCAGTATGGTAGAACAATTAGAGTCCAAAGTCATCCACTGGAGTTAGCCAGGATGATTGGTGATCTTAAGAAGAGTGATTAGGGGGGAAGAAGGTTGATGTGTCGAAGGCAGAAGGGTCAAATGTGAATTGGAATTGAGGAAATATATACAATGAATGAAGACTTTTCTTTATTGAAATTGGTCAATAGAGAGAGGTACAAGACATTCGTCATAGGAAGGGTTTTGATTTGGTTTGTTTTGGTTTAGTTTGGTTTCAAGAATGCTAACCTCAGAGTGTAACCCAGATAAAGCTGGGTTTTCTTGCTTCCAGTTTATGCCCTGCTTCTATATTATGAATCATTCAAATAAACAGTCCTTCCAATAGTTACAAACATTATTGGAAAGCAAATGAGTCTTTACTTTTTTTTAATTTAATTTTATTTATTTATTTGACAGACAGAGATCACTAGTAGGCAGAGAGGCAGGCAGAGAGAGAGGGGGAAGTAGGCTCCCCGCTGAGCAGAGAGCCCGATGTGGGGCTCAATCCCAGGACCCTGAGATCATGACCTGAGCCGAAGGCAGAGGCTTTAACCCACTGAGCCACCGAGGTGCCCCTGAATCTTTACTTTTGAAAACCAGAAAGGGTCTCTTTCTCTCTTTATAACATACATCAAAGTATCTTAAAATGCTTTTCCCCCATATTTATCTCTCTCTTTAAAAAAAAAAATTCCATTTATTTATTTGGGAGAGAGTGAGTGAGAAAAAGCATGAGTTAGGGAAGGGGCAGAGGGAGAGGAGGGAGAAGCAGGCTCCCCACTGAGCAGAGAGCCCAACGTGGGGCTGGAAGAACCCTGAGATCATGACCTGAGCCTAAGGCAGATGCTTAACTGGCTGAGCCAGTTGCACCATTCTCCCTATTATTCTTAATGTATTGTATGCCCAGCATCATTTTTTTCACCCCAAAGAGCTTTCTTCTCCCTCTCAACCACTCACTCTTCTGAACCCTCTCAAAATAAGTTCTTGATTCTCCTCCCTTCTCCTCAATACACCTTTAGGATCTATTTTCATCTTCTACAAGGGGAACTCTGCCTTTTCCTCCACAAATTTAGTTAATTCTGACCTCTCCATCTCTCCAACCCCCTTTTAGCCCATTACTAATCAACAGAATGATAGACCCTTTCTGGGTAATGATCTAAAGAACAAAAGCTTCTTACTTTTAGAGGGTTAGAAAATTCATGTTTCAGTATTTTAGTTTTGCTTTGATATAATTATTCTGAAATGTTCCTGGAAAAGAGCCAGAAGAAATGGAGCTGGCAGGTTGGTAGAGCAGATCCTTAGGAAGAAAGAGGGGTGGGACCAGAACACAGGGGAAGGGAAGAATAGAAGGAAGATTCTTCCTTCACTGCAGCAGGGATGAGGGCTGGAGGGGAGGAGAGGGATAAAGAGAAGATCCTTGAGGATAAAAGTTGGACTAAAGAAGTCTGGACAAGGGGCGCCTGGGTGGCTCAGTGGGTTAAGCCTCTGCCTTCTGCTCAGGTCCTGATCTCAGGGTCCTGGGATTGAGCCCTACATTGGGCTCTCTGCTCAGCAGGGAGCCTGATTCTCCCTCTCTCTTTGCCTGCTTCTCTGCCTACTTGTGATCTCTCTCTCTCTGTCAAATAAATTAAAAAATCTTAAAAAAAAAAAAAAAAAAGAAGAAGAAGAAGAAGTCTGGATGTTAAGGGAATTTCTTCCATGCAGCTGATTTACTCATCCAGCTAATAAAAGACAGTATTTGAACTGAAATAGTAGCGACAAGATTTTGCCCCAAGTAGTCATTCATTCATTCATTTGTTCATTAATTCAACCAACTTTCATTGAGTACCTAGTCTTCCAGGCCACATCTTGGCAACTGGAGGCACATGAGTAAACAAGAGAGATAAAAATCAGTTCTCATGGAGCTTATATTCTAGTAAATGTGCAGTTGGAGGAGACCATATACCCCAAAACAAACTCAATTTCAATATTTTTAAATATTTTAAGGACAGTAATACAAGGTAATAAGGGAAGAAGAAGTCAAGACAGGACTGAGAGCAGTTACTTGAGCAACAGTGTCAAGAGAATATCCTCCTGCGATGATATGTGAGCTCAGATCAGAAGTAAAAGAAGGTTCACAAATGCTATGCTCCTAAAATGTAGAGATAGTTGTCAGTGAAGTTGAAAATTGAACCAAGAGAGAGACACTTTTGGGAATCTAAAATAATTTTTGTAACGTAGACTTGCAAAAAAGTAATGAACAGACACCTAGAAGTACCTTACCTGATTTATTTAAATGTCCTAAATTATGTATGCTGATTTCTCTTTAAGGCAAATAACTTTGAGCATTGCTTATAAATTGCATAATCCCACCAAGCAAGACAAAGACATGATAAGATTATGCTGACATATATTAGGGGAGAAGTTAATAGGTAGAGATGTAAAGAATGTTAGTATTATGCTGAGATTGCCAAATTCTGACTCTGTATTATGTTTTATCTTAGGGTCATTTTTCTTTCTTATTTTTAATTTATTTTGCTCTTTTCTATGCATCTTTGTTATTCCCTTTAAATTCTTCAGGGTAAAGAATTGTGTCAATAAATAAATAAATAGCATACTCTAGAAACTCAACTACTTTTCTCTTTTGCTCCTTTACTTTGCTGGTCTCCAAATACTGATATGGAGGTCTGCATCTATTTTGCTAAATTAAAATTAAAGGATTTCTTTTTTTTTTAAATTTTTTAAAAGATTTTATTTATCCATTTGTCGGAGAGAGAGAGAGAGAGCATGAGGGAGAGCACAAGCAGGGGGAGGGGCAGAGGGAGAAGCAGACTCCCTGCTGAACAAGGAGCCTGATGTGGGGCTCAATCCCAGGACCGTGGAATCACGACCCGAGCCGAACGCAGCCGCTTAACCGACTGAGCTAATTAAAATTAAAATTAAAGGATTTCTAAAAGGTTGGCTCTCTTTTACCTTGACTCTACCAGAAGCTTAGTATGAAATTTGAAGGGAGAGGGAAGGTGTCAGTAGAGATGATTCTAGCATTGTAGGACTTCTTGGTAGAATATATGATATTTTAATCAAGAGTACCCCTGACATTAGAATTCCCTTAAAATAGGCAGTGGGACATTAAAAATCAGATTATAAAAGGAAGAAGGGGTGGAAAATAGAAAACAATTACAGAATCCTCTCAGAGGATTCAGCGATAGGAAGTTGCATTGTTAATGACAGTGGAAACTTCATCCAGAGCCACTTACCACAGAAATGAAATTTCAGATTTGTCACTCTCAAATTAAAAAAATAATATCCTGTTTGTGCCTACTAAAATGGTACATAACTAATGATGTCTACTTTCATTTTGCGCACATGAGGTTAGACTTTTGACTTATGTCTGTAATTTCTATCAACATTGTATCTGGCCGTATGTGTAGAAATTATTGAGATGAACTCCATCCTCATCTTAATTGAAATATGAAGTTTTAATGAGGTCTTCTACAAGACTGCCACCCCTCTAAGATCCAGCAAGGCAAAACAAAACCATGGATGTTCAGGACAAAAAAATCAATGGCAAAGATGTACTAATGCCAACAGTATTCTGGGCACTGACTACAGGAAGGAAGCATCCGGAAGGAAAACCTACTAGTTCGGCTCTAGTCTTTGCTATCTATCACTTTAACCATTCGGTGGCCACATTTTTCTAATGAGATGGGAGGTGCTGCCCAAGATTCCAAGGTCTTAAGTTGGAAGGTGTCTATATTGGTAATGCATTGTTGTCATCCTTCGTGTAGATTTAGAAGTCTCGTCTAAGTCAGAATTCTCCATTGTGGGAGGCAGAAGCACCTGAGAGTTAAGCATCTACAGGTTATGCCTGATGAACATTTGGACAGTATGCAACCTCCTAGTTCTTGACCATGCTTGGAAGGAGAATTTAAGAGGGTATCTGACCTCAAGAGCAGTAGGAACCAGCATCATTGTGATTCCTTCATTTGCCCAGAATTTAATGTGAGTTGTCTTGAGCAAATCAGCCTTCTTCATGTGCCTATGCTTGAGGGTTGCTTTGCAATCATATTTAAAGTTGGAGTTCTGAAACACACAGCTAGATATTCCTTATAGACCCTCTGAAAGCCACCTGCCTTCATTCTTACACTGTCATCCTCCTTTTGTGCCTGGACCTAAGTCCTGAGAAACCATCTCCAGCACCTAGCAGCCCTATAAACCATGGCACTGCTTGCAGATGAAGAAGTAAAATGTATGATTTCTAAGAGTTTAGGACTGATTTGTCCTTTTCATCTATTCTGACATGATTTAATGTTCCAGAACTTGTAAAGGGAACAGATTTTTTCTTTTTTCTTTTTTTTTTTGGTTGTAAAATTTGTGAATAATTTATCAAGTGACTGAAAGAGCTGCAGCTTTAAATTATTAAAATGCATTTTGGTTTTGAAAGAAGACATTAGAGATGTTTGCCTTGGCCCATTGTTATGCCTTTGTGCAGCAGCAAGAAACTCCTACAAATTCAGGGAGTGGTAAGGTGATTTTCAGTGATTTATGGAGTGACTGAGAAGGAGCAAAAAAAAAAAAAAAAAAAAAAAAAAAAAAAAAAGGAGCCCCAAACAAACAAACGAATGATACAGACAACTTTCATTTATTTAAGACAGAGCCTTTTTCCAAAGCAAATAACCTTTTGTCGCATCTCCAGAGAAATGACATTTCCTTTCCCTTCCCCTGCTTTGCAAGGACAGAAGATTGGTGGGGGAATAAACTGAAATAAATGAAAAGAATGGCATTTGCACACTCTTTCCCATTCCTTCTCTGTGTCCATCCTTCACGGAGCAAGTGGAAGGCATGGTTGTGCTTCCTTCTGTTTTTCACATGGCAGAGACTGTGCATAGCCTCTGATCTCCGGAGAATATTATCCATCCCATTTAGTCTGACCTAAATAATGAATTCATACTGGGCCTGGAAAATAAAGAGGAACCTAGAATTTTTCCCATCTGGTCTGAGGGTCCCTAGTCTGGCCCAGCTGTCTTGGCCTTATGGGTGTGGCCTTTACAGAGATATCAGTTGACATACCCAGACCACCGTGCCTGTACTTGGACTCATCAACTCCTGTGCTTTGCTTTTCCTTGTTCCTTCCTTCTTTTCTTTATCCACTCGTCCATTTTGCCAGTCATTTCTTTAAGTGGTGCTATGCCAGGCCTACATTTTCTTCTAAATTTCCCCCAAATCCTACTCTTCCATGGGATGAGGACTTTTTACCATCTTGGTCTTAGAAACAATAAGGCACAGCCTCTGGCCTGGGCTTGACCTTCCATATGCTAAGTATAAATCCCATACGGGAGATTGTTTGTGGGGTTGGAAATACATCATAGGTGACACAATTTAGGTGGAGTAAGTACAAAGCTAAAGCATAGTGGAAAATGTGGCAGAGGTGCTGAAGTGTGGGCAGAGGCCTTTAAAAGGGCAATCCCTCATGTTTTTGACACTCTTTCTGAGATAGAAAGCATTTCTGAGATAGAAGGCATTTCTTATCACACCAATGCTACCCATTTTTCTCATGTTCCCATCCTTCGCTCTGAAAGAAGTGAGGACTTTGCTCTGAAAAGAAGTGAAATTTACCACCTCCACTTTCTCTTTTGGGTAGTCCCAGCATGGGGTTCATCATCCTCACTTACAAGTTTAGAAACATTGCAATACTTTTTTTTTTTTTTTTTTTCATCTTATATGGCTGTGAGGTGGCAGGGTTGGAGTCATGCTCAGGTTGTATGATGGACTTTGAAGTTTTTTCTATGTGGTTAAGCCTCGCCTTTGGGATGAATTCAACAAAGACTGGGAAGCTGGAGCTGGATTCTATCCATTCTGTCTTTTGTTTCCTCTGCTTGGAATAAGGAATTGGAAGAGGAAATATATAGATTGGGTCTTAGAACAAAATAACGTTATAATTGGTTGGGGGGTAGGGCTTGGACTTAATTTAGTTCCATCCCTTCCTTTTAATGATGAAACTGGGGTTCTGAGAGTTTCAGTGACAGGAATTCATGTCTACCTACCGAGGAGCTGGTGCGTGTCCCATTATATTACTGTCTCTTGTTCTGTCTAAGAAGGCATAACAATATTCTGGGATGCGTACATGGAAAATCAGGAAACATTCTCTCAAAAGAGAGCTTATTTGTGATGGCAGGAGGGTTTTACTAAGGACAGAGGCAAAGGGACAAAGGCAACTCTGGCAGATTGTATTTCTAGAAATGCTGCCATGACATCCCCCATCTACGTGCTCTTCTACCAGCTGACTTGGCTACTACTTCCCAGCAAAATAAAGGAATTTTACTTTCCCCTTTCATGAGAATGATCTGGCTTTATGACTTGCTCATAATCAGTATACTGGAAGTGAAGCTGTATGGCTCTGAGGCTAGGCCAGAAAAGGCTCTCAGCTTCTGCCCAGCTGGTCTGAGATAGTCACCCAGAGGAACTGCTACCCTGGAAGAAGTTTGAGTACTCAGAGCCTCTGTTGAGGCAGCTCCCAGAGGAGCCACTCCTTCCAGCCACCCAGCAAGTGAATGAAGATGCCTTCTTCATGGGTATTAGAAGCCCATTGTTGTGGTTGCCCCAGTCATCTGACACTCCTCAAATGTTAATGGAGCACAGAAAGCCATCCCTGTCCTGTCCCCATTCCTGTCCAGAGTCGGTGCCCATAATAGTATGGTTGTTTAAGTTCACTAACTTTGAGGTGGTTTGTTACACAGCAGTAGATAGCTTGACAATAATAAATATTTATGAGAAAAACATTAAAATAAAAATAAATAGTTAGAAACAAAAATAACTTTTAAAAAAGTTCTTTCAATAGGAGCACCTGGGTGACTTAGTTAAATGTCTGCCTTTGGCTCAGGTCATGATGTCAGGGTCCTAGAATCAAGTGACCCTGACATCATGACCTGAGCCAAAGGCAGACACTGGAGATAGACAGAGCAGACAAAGGAATCTGCTTCTCCCTCTCCCTCTGCCTCTCCCTACCCCCACTCATGTTGGTACCCTCGCTCTCTCTCTGTCTCAAATAAATAAATAAAATCTACTTTTAAAAGTTCGATCAATATAGGGCTGACTAGTTATGTAAAACATAAAGTTAAGAAGTGACATGTGTACTATGACATTGTATATAGAAGGAAAACGAAATTGTGTGTGTGTGTGTGTGTGTGCGTGCACGTGCGCATGCACGCGCATGTGTGTGTTTCTGTGTGGGGCTTATATATGCGTAAGAAAATTCTAGAAAGATACACAAGAAACTTAAGTTTTTATTCTGGATAGTAGGAATGAGGAGTTGGTGTCAGGGAACAGGGAAATGTTAAGTGACAATATAAATTTTCTTTTCATGTTATCCCCTTCCCTGCTGTTTGATATTCCACCATGAGTTTGTATTCTGAAATTAACACGTCCCCAAATTTTAAGACAATGAAAATTCTGCCTACTACCACCAGAGAAAACATTTTCTCTATTGCAGGTACCAACTGAAATTGTTTATGTCAACTGGAGCAAAAAGCCAGTGAGAAAGATTTTTTTTTTAATATTTGAGAACATCTTATACCCCTAACACAAGCTTCATTTTCTGTGCAGCTCAGTCCTAGGTGTTGTGCACAAAATAATAAAAAATGTGATGTCATGTGAAACAGATATTATTAGAGAATTAATTATATTTTCTTTCTGCACCTCTTGACCCCCAAACCAAAGCAATATAAACAGCATGTTTAACCACGGGCAGAAATTAACTCAGTCACCCAAAGAGAATGGTAATTAGCAAGATGTGGTTTTAGATTACTGGACATGCCAGCTCTTTTTAAGGAGGTATCCACATTGTGTTTTGCAGCCACTGAAATGCAGACCTTACCAGTTTCCCACATTTTGAACTTCCCTTTCAAGTGGCATCCACAATAGTGCTCTGCAGATAATGTCACAGTCCATTTAGGAAGTGATCTTATACTAGGGCTCATATGGAGGTCCATGGCATTTGGTGGTGGGGTGCATTTGTGGCTCACTGATAAGTTGATTTATATGGTGGAAAGAGGAGGTAGAGGAGAAGGGTATGACCCTGGGAGTCGGTGTCTACCGCCCATGATGTACATCCTAGCTAAGGTTGCATAGTTTGGACTAGGATCAGGCTCCCGTGTCTTTTTGCCAATGTTTAGGTGGATATAGAGTTCTCTAACTGAGCCTTCTCCTTTAAACAGTCTCCTATTAGAAACCACCATTTCTTAAGTGATGTGTCTCTGATCTGAGCAACCATTTCCTATTTCAGCAAAATAGAACTTTTGGGTGTATTCATTATATATTTTAATAGAAACAGCTTTGTCATTTTTTGAATTCTTCTGTGTATGTGAAATATAGTAGATTTTTAGTTGTAGCCACTACTGAATTCTTACATAAAAATAGGAGGAGTGCTCTGAATTTGTATGTAGCTGTCAACAGTTTTCATCTCGACAAACCGAAACCCTATGCAATTTTGTAACTTGTGATATCCTCTTTAAACCAAACCAAACAGCAAACAACTGAACAGCAAACCAAGATATATCTTTACAGAATTCCCACTTTACATGTCTCCCATATATTATATTTTCTTGTCCAAAATCTAGTCAAATAAAGAAACCACAGGGAATATTTCTCAGCCCCAGTATTTGTCTCTTTGCATTATTTGCCTTGTTTCTTTGACAAGTTCCAAAGCAACCAACCAACCACTAACAGCCATAGACAATTACCTCATTTTTGTGGCTTCTCGAAGCCATTCAGCATTTTTTGATTACTCATTCCGTACCATCTGCTTACCCTGGTATGAGAGGCATCTCACCATCTCCTCCTCTTTACTAGAAACCCCTGCCCTATCTTGTTAGTGAGGCTGGTTCCTTCCTCTGTCCTAGAAAGGTAGGCATACATAAAGGGTGGTAATTAGGCTTCTAATATATATTTTATTTTATATGGTGATTTCATTCATGGCCCAGTGTGTTAATTTTCCCATATGGACAGCCTCAGCTTTAATCTCTTTTTGGAACTTTGATTCTATGATTCTATGATTTTAAGATTCCTTCCAGCCCTATAAATCTATGATCCTATTATGTCTAACTGCTCCCTAGATATTTCCTCTTGGATGTTCCACTATCGTCTCTAACTCACCATTTCTAAGTCTAAACACATCATGTTTCTCTTCATTGAAAGGAACTGAGAGAGACTTTGTAGTTGAGCAGATCTAGGATTCAGTTTTGGGTCTCTAATTTACTTGGGCAATTTGTACAACCTCCTTGATTTGTAATTTCTTCATCTGGAAGAATATTTTTTTAAAATATCCTAGGGGTTTTATAAGGATTAAATGAGATACAGGATGTAAAATTGATAGGTAAATACTAGAAATACAAATCAGCACAGAATAAGTGTTAATTCTCTTCCCCTTGTATTCCCCCATCTTCCTGATCTCCCTGTCCTCATCATCCTCCTAGAGACCCAGACCCAAAACGTTAGCAATGTTCTTGGGTATCACCCTAACTTAAATCAATTTTTATATATCCCTTTTCAAAATGCCATTCACAGCTGTCCTTTATATTTATTCCCCTTGAAATCAGCATAGCTGAGAGCTTCATCCCTTCACACCTGGGATATTACGACAGTTCCCTACAGCCTTCTACAACAGACTTCTGCTTTACTGGGATGATGAATTCTGCACTCCCTTCCAGTATCTTCCTAATTTACCTGTTTGTGCTTTCCACAAAGGATGACCAAATATGTGTGCCATGCACAATGCTTAACCCAGAAGTTATTTAGATGGTTCCTTCCCCTTTACTTAAAAAGAAAAAAAAAAAAAAAAAAAAAAAAGAAGCGAAACAAAGAAACTTAAATGGCCTCCATCATGTATAAGAAATTGTTCTTAGGCACCCTGCTCTGTATTTTACTGCTGCCTTCCCGTGGCTTTAATGAAAGCAGTATATTAATTTCTTGCATAAGGCACATGCAATCCACCGTCCTGCCTCCTGGGCAGGCCCTTCCTTCCCGGGGTGCCTTGTCCTCAAATCTGGCCACTTTGGCCTTAAAGGAAAGCCTCCCCTCCTCTGTGAACTCTTTCCCAGGGATCACTGCTGAAGCTCCTTTCACTTTATTCCCATAAATGCTTTCTACATTTTTGGATCCATTCACTGGGCACTTAAACTCAGGGACGTGAATCCTTTTATTTGCATAATTCCCACTACCTTGGAAGTCTTCTCACCATTTATAGAGATAGAGAATTCGTTATTCTTTTAGTTTGAGGAAGGTGAAACATTCTCTCCTTTTGGAAACGTTTAATGGCCTATTCACCCTGCCTTTTTTTTTTTTTTTTTTTTTTCCTCCACTCCTCTAGCTGATCTAGGCATTTGGTTTCTGGACATTCATTACATTCTTCACATGCCTCTCTAATAGAACTGACTGTGTTGTGGTCCCTTTCTCTTTCAGTTTTCCACATGGCAGTCTGGGTCTATATTTCTTGTTCATCCTCATAAAACCTCAGTGGGCTTCTGAGCACACAGGAAGGGCTTCATAAGTATACATCAGGTGAGGTAAGGGGGTGAAGTGGGGGAGGGGGCTTAGTGAGGTATGATGGGCAAGGGTATGGGATGAATGTCAAGATTCCTGAACGATCTAGAAATACCAAGTATCTCTCCTGAGAGATATGAAAGCCACTCGAGAAAAGAGCATAGGGTGAAAATATAAGACTGGGAAGCAAGGACAACCTTCACCTGGCTATTTGCTGCCTTCTTTCAAGGTTCCTGTTGCTGTCTAGACCTTCTTCCTATCTGCAAACCCATTCCCTTCCATCTTGATAGAGATTTTTTTTTTTTTTTAAAGATTTTATTTATCTATTTGACAGAGAGAACCAGAGCAGGAACATAAGTAGGGGGAGTGGGAGAGGGAGAAGCATGGTTCCCTCTGAGCAGGGAGCCCTACGTCAGTATTGATCCCAGGACCCTGAAATCTTGACATGAGCCGAAGGTAGATGCTTAACGAATGAGCCGCCCAGCTGCCCCCTGATAGGGATTTGTTATGTTACTAAAAGCATGATGCACTGGATTTGGTTTTGTACTATTTTTATTTTGTTTAAAGTGATTTGCCTTTTATTTACTCATAAAAATATTTACATGCTTAATTTTTTATTTACTGTTTTATCAATTTGGCATTTAAAATTCACTTGTTGGGTTCGGAAATGCACAACAATCTATTTCTGATATTATTGGTCATTCCTTTTTTTGCTCTCTCCTGGGGGAATGTCTCTCTTGAAATGTCCCCAGCCTGAACAGCAAATGACTTCTGGCTCCAAAGGGAATCAGCCAGAAGGAGGAGGAAGATGTTGGGTTAAGTCTCCTTAGTCCCTAACCACAGGGCTAGAATGCAATGACAGTAAAATGTACTAATTTATCTTATTTTACATAATTAGAGTTAGGGGCTATTGAACACAGAATGCAAATGTATGCTAAATATGCAAATAAGCCACATTTCCCAGATTCAGAGAAGGGGAAATGTGGTAGCCTTATGTTAGATGGTTTCCTCTTATCTGTGAACACAACTTTTCAGCACTACAAATGCAAGCAACTGCACTGTCACAGTCGGGGCTTCTAATTTGGAAATCCAGTTTAGGCTGATTTGAAAAGACAACAACATTTTTGCAATCACTGGTGTATCCTTTATGATAGAGCTGGTTGTGCCATTTCTTCTTTTCTGAAGATAGAATTTTTTTTTTTTCCCCAAGTTGGGATCCTGCCCAGATCTTTAGTACAAGGTCTGGGCCTAACAAAAAATTCAGGCGGAATTTATGGGAATTCCCTCAACCTGATTGGTTTATACAGAGATGAGATCTTCTCAGACTTGGGCCCAGATGTGGGGACTATGGCCAACAGACCACCCTCCAGTTGTCACCTTCATCAGAGTCCTCTTGGTTACCCTGAAGCTGCCTCTGTGTGGCTCCACATCTTCCCAGAACAGCTCATATCTAGTGACAATGCCAGGTGGAATATAAACTCCAGGCCAGTGTGGCGCATGGTGGGTCATGTGTGATGGGCACTACTGTCTTGGAGCTCCCACTGGACTGGCCAGGGCTGCACTCAGTCTGCATCGTTGGTTGACTTCCTTCCTTCCGATCCTTCTTCCTTCTTCCTTTCCCAGCCGTGAATTCCTAAAAACAAAACAACAACAAAAAACCCCACCTTGAACCGCAGATTTCAATTCGGCATCTGCTTTCAGAAACTAGATCTGTTATGCAGACCTTTTTTCCCTTACCTATTTCCCCCATCTTAGAAAACATTTTTCAAGAGCTAGGGATCTCCTCCTCTCCCAGATGCCCTTGTAAGTGAATCAGGTAAATCAGTTTCCAGGATTCACCCTAACTGAGGTTTAAATGATGGCATTTCAGACAGTCATGACCCCAGAGTGGTGAGGACAGCTTCTTTGAGCCCCTTTCAAAGCATGTCATGTGGGTGACCACACAGTGGTAAGGTCAGACTTATAAAGCAACTATTTTTAACTTTGTATGCCACCCCGATATTACTCTGGCCAAAACTGGCATGAGGCTGGGAATGGATAATGGGGGTGGGGGATGTTGTCTACAGGTTAAAGTAATGTCAAACTTTATTTCAAAGGTAGGGGAGGAAATATGGAGATCCTGAATGGGTGTCAGTGTCAAATTACTATCTGGACTCTGTCAAGGAAATTATGTACAATTACTTGCAATTGGTATGCAACATTATTATAAGGAGTAGAATAATATGGCTATTCTACTCGTAATTTGGTTAGTAATTTGTAGTAATCTCTAGTAATTACTGTAAATGCTAACCAGTTCATTTCCTGAATCACATTTCCTTTTTGGGTGTTCACTTTATTTCGTACATTTTAATTGACATTTTGGTAAAATGTGCTAAACAATGTTTTGCATTGCACGGCCTTACCTAGGGCTAAGAGGCAGAAATGGCAAGCCAGTATTCTGCGTTCTATTCTGAGCAGCTGTATAGAGGCTGATTAATTCAAATTAATCCCTGTGTGTCTTGGTTATGGTTATAATCAAGTCAGGCTTTTTTTTTATTTTTATTTTTTGAACATTGAGTATCTTTGTGATATTGTAATGGGGGAAAATAAGATACCAAGTTAATCAAAAGATAAGGTCCACTGGGTTTACACATGGAAGAGAGAGATAGACACGGACACACTTAGATTTGTAAGTTTTAACAATAGGTGATAGACGCTCAAAAGAGAGTCTGTGTGTTGTCTGTATGTATGTGCAAACACAGGTTACAATTATTTAATTTCATGTTCTTAGTGACTTTACAAATTGATTTAAAAAAGCTTGGGGACCTGAAAGAGAGAAGTTAAGAAAAAATAAAAAGATGAAGGGATATTAATGACATGATGTGTGCTAGCATTTGGAAGTAAGGTAAATTAGAAGTATTTAATGTCTACCTGGGAATGAGCTCAGTTATGACTCTGCAGGTTGGGGCTACAGGTTCATTCTGGAGACAAGAAAACATGTAATTGGCACGTCTCTGAAATCTTATTTTATCTTTTAGTGAAATAGGACTCAGACTATCCCAAATGCTAGAGTTACCATAAAGAAGGTATGATGGAATAATGCGTGTTTTTGTTGATTTGCGGCTTGTTTTCCCAAAATGATCCATGCATGAAATAGACTCTTAGAATAGATCCTACTATTATCACCAATACAAATAGAAGAAAAATCTATTTACTGACCCTGCACTGGCCTTACAGTTAATTCATTATGCTCTTTCCCAGCACAGTTGTTACCTGAGAGTTACTTTCTAGTTCTTCCATATGAGGGTTTTAATAGATGCTCTGTGCAACTTCACACTGAAGTTTGTTATTCTCACCCATCATATTTTTATCACAGAAATGTCACTCTGAAGGCAGAAGCTCACTTTTCCAGTATCTTTCCCACTTTAATTCTTGCAAAATGTAATTTGGTTCATGGGCGTCTACTAATAACTTGCAGAGTCTGGCTTCTATTTTAAACCCTCCTTTCTAATAACACTCCACGTTGTTTTTGAAATCTGCAGAAGCCTATCCTTAGTTTGTTGATTTCCAAAAAGCTAAGAGGTAGAGAAGGTCAGAGTGGCCTTCAGTTCATTCACCCTCTGCCTTATCAGTCATGAGGCTATTCTAGGATTTTGCGGTATTGGCTGTATTTTTACTACTAATATTTCATATATATTTTTCATCTAGTGCCTAGTACAAGGTCTGATGTAGAGCAGAAGCTGTGAAATCTCTGTAGAGCAGTAATAAAAACAGAATCAGCAATTTCCATTTTTGCTTTATTTTAGATTTTGGAGCCCAGTAAGGAGAATGGTTCACTTATCCTAACTTCGTTTATGTGAAGTTCCTACCCCTGAGCCATATGAAGTGACATGTGCTAAAAAAATGTCATTCTGATGCCTCTTGTCACCACATTAAGCAATGACTTCAGCCTAGTGCATGGGCCACTCATTCATCTCTGAGACTTTGATGCATTTATCCTTTAACCAGAGTATGCAAAATGGAATGTGCTCAGATCCTTGAATTTTAACCATCCAGTACTCTATGCTATACTCATCATAGTACTTGTAGAGAATACTTGAACATTCCAGATCTGGAGTTATGGCCAACACTTCCTATGCCAGCTGTCATCAGAGAACTACCACCAGCCAATAAAAACATTCTACCAAAAGGGTGGGTAAATTAGTATCATTACTTATATTTGTCAGAGGGGAGAAAAAGAGAATAAAATAAAACGCAAACAATTAGAGATAGAAGTTTCTAGGTAATATTCCTATGATCACATGTCTATGCTTGGTGATAATTCACAATAGTCTGGTCAATAGTATTTTGGAAGTGCTTTACCTGACCCCGGATTTGAGACTAGGTAAAGTCTGGGGTAGGGGGCAGTATTAGCAAAGATGCTGACAAGAGCTGTCCTGGTGTAAGTGAAGGAAGCAGCCACATCTCCATTGCAGCCAACTCCCCACGGGAACAGAGAACGCCAGTGAGGAGATCCCCAGGGGACTTTGAGAGCTTTCGGCCCTTGCTTATAATATTTCACATATTATCTATTAAGACTTCTTGGAACAAGTGCATGAAGTAAGTAGGATAACTATTGTCGCCCCTTCCTATTAAGAATAAGGAATTAAGAACTGAGAAGTCAGATGAACTCTTGAGGTGACATAATTAATTTGCAGTCACACCAGGACGAGACTCCAGTGTCCCTGGTGCTGGGTGCTGCTCTATGCTTAGTTCATTATTTGATACCATGCTTGAATTCTTGATTATCTGGAGGCCTCACATTTTCTTTCACCCTTATTCAAGGGAAGATTTCATCACGATTTAAGAAAACCACCTCTTCAGGGAAGGTGTTCTGTTATACCAGTTTTTTCTTTTCTTTTCTTTTCTTTCCTTTCCTTTCCTTTTCTTTTTTCTCTTTACTTTTCTTTTCTTTTCTTTTCTTTTTTCTTTTCTCCCTCACCCCCATCCCCGCTGGACAGCTTTTTTCCCATCAGCAACAGCCATGAAAAATGCTGACCATGAATTTCAGACCTGAATGGCTCAAACCTTCTCTGCAGGTTGAGAAGACCACACTCATATTTTGCACATCCGTCTCTGCAGAATGTGGCCACTGCTCCTCGCTGTGTGGGGCATAGATCACTTTTAAAAGGCTGCTGCTGCCTCTTGGAACACGGAGAAGTGGCTGGGGGGGTTCACCAGCTTTCTGTTGCTAGTGCTAGTCAGAGAATTCCGAGGCCAAGCCCCTGCTTCTTTTCTCCCGCAAGTACAACCACTGCTGGTCATGCTTTCTGATCTAAGATCACTCCCTGGAGAAAAGCAAGCATCTTTCTGGTTTACTTTCTTTAATAGTCTGTGGTTGCAGCCCCTCCCTAACTGTACCTGTCTTGAAAAGCAAAGACCACATCCTTTAGCCCCAAAGATCCAGATTGGTGTTACACACACACTCCCTTCCTGAAGCTGCTGTATTCTAACTCCTTAGAGAGCACCAGGCATAGTTACCTTTTCTTTTCATCTTCAATCCCCACCCTCCATTCTGGGCAGGGCAAGATAAAACTGGGGCACAAGCTCATTCCTAGCCTTTCCAAATATCCTACCGTCGGCACATTTATATTAGATATTGATTTCTGTTTAATAGAATAAGCCAGGAAAAATCACACTCTTTGTTGGCGTTCAAAGGATAAACCATAAAAGCCATTAAGAAGTACTGTAAGCATGAAGATGATTAATGGGACTTAAGGTGCTGTCCACCGACTATTTCCAGATAATGTCTTTGAGAGATTCCATTGCTTCTGGCTGCAGTTCAGAACTATTTATTTGCAAGGTGAAATTCTGAGTAATGATGTTTCCCGCGAAGCCCTGACTGACGGTGTTAAAGAGATGGAACTGGATGGCCCTGAACTCCAGTCTTCAAGGGTTTGTGCCAAGGAGTAGCTAGGATTATTTCAGAGCTCATGCTTTGAAAGACCTTAGGTCTGCCCTCAAAATGCTCCTCCTTCTGGGAGCCCTGAGTCCCCTAGCCGTGAGGACCTGCTGGGCTGAAGCTTTCTCGAGAACTGATTGTTAAGAATTATTGATTCCCAACTTGTGTGAAACTAGTGTGAATTTTTTCCTTCCTCACATTGAACTTTGTTTGGACTGAGGCAGTAGTGAACATCTGAGAACAATGCCCTACCACGACATCCCCAAATTCCACTTTATTTTTTTTTTTTTTTTCCTATTTGGCAGAATCTTACACAAAGTACTTCATATGTTCCAACATTTCTCAAGTTTGCCTTTTATTTGCTAAAATGATTCCATCTCTGTTCATGAAGATCCCAACACTTATTTATTGGCACCTAGGCTGCAATAATGTACACATGTCAATTTGGTTTTTTGGTGCTTGAAGGCTTACCCAAATCCCTCCAGCAAAGCAGTCAGAGGAGCCCAGACTGTCTTTATAAAAGGTGAATCCCAACAACTCAGAACAGTGTCTGCCATGGGCACTTCAGTAAGTATTAGATGAGTGGATAAATGGATGGATGGATAGATGAATGGATAGAAGCTACCATTTTAGGACTACCTATAATATTGTGTAAATCACTGATTTCTATAACAAAGTACAGGTTTGATAGAATTATTTCCAATGTGCCAAAGAGAAAACCAAGACCGAGCAGTGACTTTCCCAAGGTGATAGAGACAGGGTTTAAATAAAAGACTACGTCATTTTTCAATCTAACACAGGGAAGAGGGGTTCAGTAGTAGGTGGCATGCATACATTTTACTTTCTACTTTAAATAAAGCAATTGATTATACATTGTTGCAAAAATGGAAAATTTCATGGATTCTAAAGTGCACATCCCCTTTCTTTGGGAATATTCCAAATACAATACTTGGCATGCTTAAAAGCTTATGTAGATTTTACATGAGGTAATCTTAACATTCCATTAGGATCTGAGACTGTTCCTTAAATATTTACTTGGGCTGAGAGTTATCTGAAATCTTTTCTGGTAGTTGGAGAGGAGGGAGATTGTGGTTCTATTTCGACCAAGAAAGGCATTTTTAGTTGTGTTAAGACTGAAACCCATACTTCCCAACTTCTGTTTCCACTTTGCCTCACTGTTCGAGGAAGCATCTTTGATTTCTCACCAATCCCTGCTCTCCAGACCTGCCTGGTACCAGGTACCTCCCTGAAAACAGGTTATTAAAGCAGTTTTCTTCTACTGATCCACCTTTGGGGCTTTATTCATAAGGTTTCGTTGGGTTCCAATGTTGTTTAACCAAGGCCCATCTATTGGTCATGTAACAGCTTTGTTTTTTCCTTTGACCCAGAGGCAAGAATTGGGGGGAGGCTATTTCCTAAGAACAATCCAAAAGTCCCTCTGGAGTATTCCCAAATAGCTTGTGGTTGAAATACATCTTTCCAGAGAAGATAGCTTGTCCCTTAGGGGGAAAAAATGTTACTTCCTTACTCCTTTGGATTTCAATGATTATTTTCTCTCAACTGCCATAGGTTTCTTCAGAGTAATCAGCAATGCCATCCTTGTATTCAGGATACAGATAGATTCACTATCAACCTAGCCGGGTTCTCATTGTTTATCACTGAAAATAATAATGGTAATAATAATAATAGTAATAATAGTAAACATACCCACCCTGATTATGATTGACAAAATGTCATGGGGGGTATATAATTGATTGCAGTCAATTAATACAGATAGTCAATAAATATAGATAAGGACTCAAGAGGGGGCCTGTACCCTGAAAGAACACACCCCTCTTTTCATGGAGAATAATAGGAAACCTGACCCTGGGCTGGTGTGGAAAAGTGAGGGACTGATCCAGAGAGTTACAGGATAATTACTTATTTCTTTAGCAACCAATTTTCAAAACAGCATGGGGGCGAGGGAGAGAGGTAAATTTGTTGTATCTGAGCAGTATTTTATTTTTAAAAACAAATATACAAAATTGAGTTAATGCTAATGTTAATTAATGCTTTGATTACATTTTAATCCATCACCTTCTTTCATTTAGAGAGTTCTTACTTGCTTTACTTACTTTTCATCTTGCTTCACATTTATTACTTTTCACCGTGTTTTTAAAGATATATAATTCTTTCTCCTTTTGTTCCCTTTCAACCTCGCTCCAGCCCCAGGTTAATTTCCTGTCTTTCTCCTTTTATCGTTACTGCTGTTTATCCCTCTTCTGGTTTCTTCCTCCTTCCCCTTTATCTTGGCTTTGTTACCACAGATCCCCTCGCCTTTGCCAGTGACACACCCCACTCCACTGGGTGAAAATGATGCTTTGTTCCAGGATTTATTTATTTTCTTTCTTTCTTTCTTTCTTTCTTTCTTTCTTTCTTTCTCTTTTTTTTTTTTCATTTTATTTCAGTGTTCCAAGATTCATTGTTTATGCACCACACCCGGTGCTCCATGCAATACGTGCCCTCCTTAATACCCACCACCAGGCTCACCCAAACCCCCACCCTCCTCCCCTCCAAAACCCTCAGATTGATTCTCAGAGTCCACAGTCTCTCATGGTTTGTCTCCCCCTCCGATTTCCCCCAACTCCCTTCTCCTCTCCATCTCCCAATGTCCTCCGTGTTATTCTTTATGTTCCACAAGTAAGTGATTTTTATTCCAATAAACAAGCAAGGACTTGTATCCCAATTCCTCTCTCCCAGGGGAAGCCTGTAGTGTGGAGCAAGGGACTGCGGTGGGGGGGTTGGGTGGGTGTGGGGAGGGAAGTCTGTCCCTGTAGCAGCACCTGAAGGGTTCTTGGACTGAAAAAGAAACTAAAATGGTTTACTTGAAGGAATGCATGCCCTCTAATTTGGTTCCAGACTCATCATTGAAACATTTAAATTTACTAAGATGCCTAATTTTAATCTGCATGTACAGAAACATTGATCAAAAGGAGAAGCAGCAGAAGCTATTAAGCAGGATCATAAAGTGCTTAAAGTGGAGTTTTCATGAAATCTAAATTCAGCCCAGCTTGCAAAATGATCACGGGAATCTATTGATTGGACTTTTGACCACTCCTGGAAGGAAAAGTGAGTCACTTTTTTGACAAGATAAGAAGAACCTCAGCCTGAAGGGTAGCCTCAGCTTTTACAAGACAACAAGGCAGAGGGTTATAAAATGGACCCCTCTGTGCTGAGGGCTTTGGTTTTGAGGAAGACCAGCAGAGCTTGCATTTCCTTGCAGGAAGATGTGTGTGTTAATTGCCTCTGCACTGCCGGCCACAGGACTTCCCAGACATCGAAGTCCTTCCTGGAATGGAGAGGGCTCATCCTATGGTGTAACTAATGACAGTGAGCAGATAGGGAGCCAAGGTAGCATGGCAAGAAGAGAAATTGAATAATGTAGGAAGGTAGCAATATCAGGAATGCAGAGCCCTGTTCATATATTCCTCTATTCACTCATTATCGTCTCCCAGATATAAACTTAATTATCTCAGAATAGGAGTTTAAACAAACTGGGGATCTCAGATCTTTTGCATCTGGTAAGGTACCTAACAGTTCTGGGGCTCCAGATCCTATTTGTAAACTGGGAATGAGTATGGTGCCTCTTCAAGGCTTCATTGTAGGACTGGGTGATGAGAATGCAAATCAGCCTGCCAGCTGCTAGGTTGGCGAACTAGACCAGATGGGCTTGCTCAGTCTTTGGCTCCTTACCTGTAGAGTGAGGTGACTTAGTGCCCTGCCCTCCTCTGCACAGCTTGCCAGGTGTGGAGGGGCTCATAAAATGATTACATACTTGGAAAGCCTTTTACACCTGTGGTTAGTTTACCGACACGCTGTTGCTGGGTTGCAGTGTTCTTTTTCTCATGGAGGTAAAGAATGAATCTCGCAGGCACAAAAGGGCGAAGCGAAGTGAAGTGAAAGTTTATTAAGTGAAGGCGAGAATAGAAAGAAAAGGGGGAAAAAAAGCCTTCTGGAGTGAGAAGAGTCCTGACTGGATTACCACTGAGGGCTTTTATGGTCTGTCTTTTATAGAAAACTGACCAGGGTACTTGATGTCACCAGTGGTAGTATCATGTTTACTTCACCTTCAAAGTTATTGAAAGTAAAGTCACTTTCAGTGGCTTAACTTGTAACTAGCATGAAAATATCTTATCTCTAACATTTAAGACAAGCAAGGTGGTTTCGTTATGTTCCTTCTTCTCTGGTTTTGTTTGAAACTATCGTGAAAATATGTGATCTCTAACATTTCTCCACATCTGGGATTTCTGTGAGCCTGGTTGCATAGCCCCATACCTGTCTCTATCGACCTAGCCCCGCCCGTCCCTTACTCAATGTCAGCCCACCGCATGTAAGTCTCCTAGAGAAGAGTCATGTTCAGAAGGCTGATTTAATAATAGCAGAATAGTTACGAAAAAACAGGTATACTCTTAAAATGCGTTTAGAGTGTAGGTGACATTCATCCGGGTATCTTTAAAGATGAAAAGAATGGTTCCTTTTGTTCATCCTCTCAAGAAATAACTCTTGAGCACAAACTGTATGCTGGGCACTGCTGTACAAACGTGAACATAAAGAACAAGAAAACACAATCCCTGCTCTTGACAGAAACAGGTCAATAATTTAAAGCCATGTGATATGTTAGTGCTAATGGGAAAAATACTGAAGAAGGTAGGAAGTCCTGGAAAGAAGAGATGAAATTTTAGTGTGGATGAGGCTGAATTTGGAAACAAGGACAAGTCAGCCAGAACCAGGTTTGGCAAAGGATGATGATAATCCCCTTGGGTGAAGCAGATCTGGTTTAACAGCAAAAGAAAACAAGTACATGAATGAGATGTATTCACAGAATAAGAAAAATCATCAGTTTTCTGGAGGGTTCTGCAAAGCTGAAGTAAATTCCAGCAATAGCAGCTGGATACATTCATTCACAGTATGGCTGGTGAGTATGTACTCTGAGCCTGGTGCTGCTGAGGCGGTGATCCAAACTGCAAGCACCCTGCCTTCGTGGTGCTCATTCCTGTGGAGGGAGATCTCAGAGGATAAATAATGAGCATAGCAAATAAGTAAATGACATAGTGTCCATTGTCTTAATTTCACTGCCTTCAAATTATATGGCAGTATTACAGGCAATAATGCCACATTTGCTGGAAAGAGCATGGGCTCTGAGATCAGGTGGATATCCTCCTAGCTAATTTCTAGTCCTCTGTCTTCAATCAAGTTGCTTAAGCTCTCCCAATGCCAAGTTTCCTATTTTTAAAATGGAATTAGCAATATTTCTCATGTAGATGCTAAAATATCGTCAACGTGGTTAAAGAATCTAGTATGCAAGTAGGTAGGAGAGAGTAGATAATAAATACCATCATTTCAGCTGAATAATGTAGAATAATAGTGTAGGTAACAATTACAATTTCTACCTAATTTAAGTATATAATGTTTGATTATTTTTCCTTGGACATTTTTCATTACTTTTTGCTACACTTTGTAAATGGGCATGGATATGGTTAAGTGTATCTGCCCTCAGACTTGCCAGTACCTTCTCGTATTTTTCTGAATCTTTGAGGCAATGAAATCACCCATATGCATTGTGGCTGACTTTATGCAAATTATGCTTGGTACGCTAGGAAAGCTGCACAGAATTAGCTAAGGCACTTCTGCCCTTCAAGAATCTAGCTGAGGAAATAGTAGTCTGCCTAAGACTACTAATGCAAAATAATACACTGTATCAGATAAGGGGTACAGATGATGCAATGGCATTTCTTCTATTTATGGTAATAAAGGTAATATCACTAGTGTGAAAGTTATTAAAGGGAAACCTCACGGAGGTGGAGTCCCCAGACTGGAAGGGGGAGTGGTGCCACTCAGTGTCAGTTCAGCAGAACTGTCAATTATAGACCCCAACAGAAGAATCTCAACAGGAAAGAATGGTCAGTTACAGGCCCCAGCAAGAAAAGAAGTACATTACATCTCTTAGTAGAAATCCTCTACTCCTGTACCTCAGCCAATGAGAAACTGCCAACTCTTGCTTTTCTCCAGTGGACTCCTTTCAAAACAACTCCTCCCCACTTCCTTTTTCTCCATGAAGTAGTGTTTTCCTTCTCTGTTTGTTGGACTTGCCTATAGTTTTGCTATAGCTTACATGTCCCGAATTGCAGTTCTCTGCTTTTCCTAAATAAACCCATTTTTCCCGGGAAAACAACTTTAATTTTTTTAAAGGTTAACATTAGCAAATTACCAAATTCTGTTTCAAGATAAAAGAACTATTACTGTCTCACTATCTCATTTTTACCTTTTCTGCCTCATTCCTCCCAGCTGGTGGGTATTTTTTTTAAAGACACATATGTGTATGCGTATAGTCACACACATACCATGCAATGATGTACTTTGCTGTCAGCGACACTATATTTAATCCCAGTGTTCTGTCCCTCGCCCTTGAGAACTCGGGGGTCTGCTCAGCTCACCTGGGTCTGCTCTCAGTGCTCCCTCCTCTGGCAGCACTGGGGAGGCCCTGGGTCTCCTTCATGTGACAACAGGATGCACCCTGGAAGGCAGAAACTAGTCTGAGATAAGCCCTTGCTCACCAAGTGATTACCACCTCCCTGGCCTCCCTAATTTTCCAACACAAAGCTGTATAGAGAGGACAGACTTATCAGAATCTGGGGATGATTTCATGAAAAAGAAACAGGAAAACAGCAACACGGTGTTACGTATTATTCCAGAGTCCTTAGGAAAAAAACATTAAGCTTCCTGGGGTGAAAGGGGAGGGGCGCGTCTCCTTACGTTCCAGTTTCCTGTCTTAGCCAGAAGGAGCCTTTCCTTCATGTATTCAGGCAGTGAATTGTTACACTGCCCACTAGGAAGGTTCCCCTCTCAGCTCACAGATGCAGATGCTCATCCCAGCCAAGGTGGCCTTCAGCCCCATGACCTCCAGCAGCACACCTTCCCTATCTGCCTCTTGGGCAGGGAAGGGAGAGCTGTGCCCACAGCCTGCCGGCCTGCTTACACTGAGGGCAAATTTGTGGTCGAGTTCACACATGGGCACTCACAAATGCACGCACATGTGCATGCATGCACCTGAATAACCCACTCTCAAAATCAAATGATTCTCCAAGACAGTATAGCCTAAATCCACAGACACCTGTTCTTAGCAGCAGTGTCATCTAGCACCATCACCCTGGCTGTCATGCAGCGAGCTGCAGCTTCAGCCCACGGTCCTTGAGACTGTAAGAAACAGTGGCCCTGTGGAGTATGTTTCTCAACAGAAATTCAACCAGAAAGTTTTCCTTCCGCTAGGCAGAATCTTCGGCTGGGCTTCACACTTCACTCTGCTTATTCCCATAGAGACACAATCAAAGGAGGTGATGAAGTTCATTCTAACTATTTAGGGGCATGTGCATCTATATATAGAAAAATCAAGTCACTTATCTAAAACAACATGATGCCTCCAGTAGTGACGCTGTTTGTGATCCAAATCATCGGATTATTCATCTACTTTTCTTCTTGCTGAATTTGATGCAGTCCGTGACCCTAACCATAGACAACACGCTCTTATTTTTTAACATCATAGCAGCAGTAAAAAATAAGTAAATAAATAAATAAATATAGGAAACAGGTGTGATCTCATTGGCTAAAAATACCCTTAAAATAACCTTTCCTCCGCTACTTTTTTTTTTCCTCCACTATTTTTAATCCTTGGCCTCATTGCCAAATCGGGAGAAATTGAGAAGAGATAGCTAGCTGTTGGTGCCTCAGTTGCTCCATTTATGAAGCTGAGAAAATAACACTTTACACCTCCCATTTCCCACAGAAGTAGGGAGGCTTAATAAGTTAATGCAGGAAAAGCACTTTGTACTCCCAGAGTACATTTCACTAAAGAATATCAAAGTATTACCATGCCTATTATTAATAAATAGGATTGGCCTGAGCACCGAGCCCCAAGAGAACTCCATTGTTCCTTCTCTGCATGCAGATTGGGTGCCATTTTCTATGAGCCTCTTCACTTTGCCTGCCAACAACCTGCTCATTAACCTACATAATAACACTGTTTTGTACTTTTCCACTGCCTTTCATTCAGGGAACTACAAATGCCCTGCTAGCACTATTAAATCAAGGATCGTTACACGTAGGTAAGGTGTTACAAGTGCCATTAAACTTAGCAGGTGGGTGGGTAGCAGGCTCAGAGGAACGGGAAGGTGGGGGCAGGAAGTAGTGGTAACTTCTCGAGCCAGCCCTGCTAACGGGGTCTACGTGCCTGCCCCGGAGACTAATACCTCCTCGGCTGGGTAGGTCTTCCCATCCTCCCTTCCTGAAAGCCCACTCTAAAGGGTAAGAAAATTGCAGTGGATTCACAGGCATGCTCTATTTTCAGCTACTTCCATAAAGAAATCAATTCAATTTGTCTGACAGTCTACTTTTCCTGAAGCTCTGCTGGCAGAAAGTTTAACTTTATATCATCTTCCACAGCCCCAAAACAAAACAACCATTTTATTTCATCCTCAATGAAAGTAACTTCTATTTATCTTGGTGAGGCTCCCATGCTAGCTAATCTACAGTCACCCGTCGGATTGCCTTTGTTCTCAGCACCTTTTGGCTGTTGCATCTTAGTGCGTGAGACTGGAAGTCCATGACAGAGGAAGCATGCTGTCATTTTAATGAATGGGGTTCTCTTCCAGTGCCACTCTTCCCAACAACGGGCCATTTCCATAGCCATCAAGATGTCAGATGCAAAATAAAACCAGTTGCGGCATAGTACTGTGCAAAAGGCAATTCAGATTATTATTGAATTGTGTGGCTGGAAGGACTTGGGAGACATCGCTTTGCTCCTCACTACTTTTTTGAGATCTCCCTCTAATTGGAACAAAATTATCACCAATTATAACATAACGTTTAAACCTCAAAGGACCTGAGTAAGTGAAAGAAGATGGGATGTGTGAGGCGTTGTGTTAAGAAAATAGCTAAGCCTGGGCTTGTTTCTCTCAGCACCTCGCTTTTGGCTGCCATCTCAGACCTTTAGAAGTTGATCCATGAATACAAATGAGCAGGAGCGTAACGTGGCAGGAAGAACAAGAGGTTTGCACAGATTTGGCTTCAGAGCTGTGTGATCTGAAGAAAGTTGCTTGGTGTCCCCAAACCTTGTTGTCCTTGTCTGTGAGTTGTGGGTAATGAAACCAACCGTCTGCCTCACAGCGTGAACTGATAACTCGTGGGAGAACATTTAAAGGTCTTTTGTATATTCTAAAATTCTGAGCAGATATTCATTATTAATATTATGAGTTGTAACTAAGCCTCATTACAAGGAAAATCCACAGTGAAAAATATGCAGTGCCTCTCAAACACGGACAGAAAAGACGTTTTTGCCATCCACAGTAGTCCCTTGTCTATTATGATGACTCCCTTCTTTTGGTATAATTTGGGGTGAAAAAGTAGGAAATTGGCCAGAAAAGCAATAAGACCTCCAGGTGACTAATCAGGATTCTCTTCCTGGCACAGTGCTTTAGAAGAGAATCCTGCAGTGCTTAGAAAGTGTTACAGTAACACTAAAGGTGCATCTACAGCTTAATACCATTAGGATTAGCATTTGACAATTTAGTAATGAACTTTATAGAGTCCCCTTGGTTTTGCAGAATCCCTAGCCTCACAATGACTTCACTTGGATAAATGACTTAACCTTTTTCTGCCTCAGTTTCTTCATGAATAAAACAATTTATACCCTTTCGTTCCTTTACCTCATAATGTCGTAAGAATCAAAAGCAATTATATGTGCAAGTATGCAGAAATGTTCACTGTAATTTAGGATCTCATTAAGGTTGAGTCTTGCTTTTTATGTGCTATCATTTTTAGGCTCCTTTTTCTTCCTGCAGGGCAGAGAGAAAGATGGCCAGGGCTGATCCTAAGAGTGCTCCAAGGAGATGAAATTTCTAAGAGTAGCAGGATGAAGTGAAATATGAAAAATGTCAGCTGACCACCAGAAATAAACAGATTCCTGGCAATAGCCATTATTAGATGGTGGAATTGCCTCGCTCAGGAAGTGGTAGAAACATTTACTGCTCAACTGGATAAAGTACTCTCAAGGGCCAGATGACCTGCCATTTCCTTCTACATTATCGATGAGTTTCTTCTAATAATAATAAAACGGCTGAAATTGGCTATAGTGCTCTAATCACTCAAGTATAGGTTTCTAGCTACATCATAATTATGTCTGGCCACGTTCTCGGATAAGTTATCTCTACTTGGCCTTGGTCCTGGCGACTTCTCCAGTCAGTTTGCTGCTGGGTCTGCATCTGCAAAGAGCTACCTTAGTGTCTACACTACTCTAGCATTACATGCATTTAACAATGTGGAGTGACTGTGCTTTTTTAAACAATGGGTTGTGTTCAAGCAGCTTCAGCAACACCGGGACAGTGTTAAGCTGTTTAAACGCTAATACTGAGACCAAGGAGGGATGGTAGCTGACCAGGAGCCCTATTTCCTCTGCTGAGTTAAGCATATGATTCAGCTTCTTCTATTTGTTCAATTGTAGTAAACACTTTTTCGCAGGCTTTTCACAGGGCTTGCAAAAAAATGCCTCCTAAGCAAAGATAGAAATGTACGGTTTCTTTTTTAATAACAGTTTTCAAAAATACGCTTTTTTGAATTGAAAAAGCTTATGGAAGAATGAGGAACTTCTCACAAAACAAAGCATATTTGATATTTACAAATGTTATTTACTTGTTATTAAATTCAGTTTGTAAGAAAACATATATTAATATATACATCTATTATTTTTTTCTTACTTTCTAAACTAAGTTTTGAGGCTGTGCTCTCAAAGACTTCAGCAATCCCTCCAAAGCTTTTTTCCTTTCTTTTTCTTTCTTTTTTTCCCCCGCTTTGGTAGGAATACAATGTTTTAGTATTCCAGCCCCTCCTTTGACTTGCCAGAATAAGGGGGAAAAAAAAGGGGGGGAAAAGAAAATCTCACTTTCAGAATTATAAAGAAATTTTTTTTTTTTTTAAGTGTAACTATGTTTCAGTAAATTGAAGCCTGAAATGATGACTCATGCGAGAAAGAGGTAGTGCGTGGCCAGGTGACTACTCCTAATTCTGCTTCTGCCTCACCTTATTGTAGTAGCCAGGCCCATTGCCCATGTTCCCACTACCACGTGACTTCTTGAAGCTGGGCCTGGCTTTACCCAGCCTGGTGTTTCTGGCTCTTAGCAGAGTGCCTGGCACCCAGTGGATGTTCAATAATTGTCTCTGGTAATAAGCTCTGGGGGCCTTTCCAAAGATATTACTGTTTTTTTGTTTTTGTTTTTTAAAACCATTTTAGGAAAGACTTTCAAAGAACCTTCTATAAAAAATATAGGTACCCCCCCGCCCTGCCCGGAGAACCATTTTGAATTGAGGTGTGAAACCTGCGGTCTGTCCTTACCTTGTGACTCCATATTTTATACATCTTTCTTTCCTTTTAATCTGAAGTACATTTCCCTGTCCTACATCATGGTCATAATTTCATTCAAGTTTATTGAATTCCCGCTTGTCATTTCTATTATATCCTACACTTCATAGACTACTGATGGCACAGAATTTTCAGACCCCATCTTTTCACTGTCCTTTACAGTTAAAGTGCTTTTTATTTGCACTTTATTCAGAGGGTCACTTGGGCTGCTTGAGGTGGAAGCCTTGGTATCATGACCTATATATGACCTATATTTTATAGACGAGGAAACGGAGACTCTGAGATATGCAGTGAATTGACGGGAGTTGTGTGGTGTGTGGGTGGCAGATTCGAGCCTTCCACACATGTCCTGACTGCAGATCCAGTGCTATTTCTGGGACGCCACTGGGACTCCAGGCGTTTGCTGACTCTTTGATGCTGTTTACAGACCTTTCACATGCGCCACCAACCTGCCAGTGTCCGGGGTGCAGAAAACTCACCATCTCTTGATGTTCCTGCCATCTTGGACTGCTCTGACTTAGAAAGTCCCCCAGCTCAGAATCTGTGAAATTAACTTTCAGTCAACAAACCAATCCAACAATGTTATTGAAGACCTCCTGGATGCCAGGGCTGCCTTCCCTCTCACTGAGTGCAGTCCAGATGCCAGGAGTGCCTAGGATGGTCAGCTGACTGAAACCTAAAGCTGCAAAAGCTGTAGCCTCTGGATGTGAAAACAAAACCAAACCAGGCTGGGGCACAGAAGTGACTAAAGAAAGAGAAGTTGGAGGAGGGAAGGTAAAGGACACCCAGATGGAGGGAGAAAGGGAGATGAACTCAGGTGGAGTGAGGCCAGTGGGAGGACGTGATGGGGATGTGGGGAAGCCTCAGGTGGATGGAGAAAAACCCAAGGAGAGGAGGGCTTAGAGCCCACTTTTGCACAGGCACAGAAAGCAGATCGCTAGAATAGGATCTGCTCGCCAAAGAGAGTTTATGTGCTGAACTTCGAATGTAGACATAGCTTAACCAGACCAATTAATTGAAGTTGTTTTGTTGTTGCTGCTGTGGTCTAGTATAAGAGGGTTGTCCACGATTCCACTTTTCTGTGTCTGGATATGAAGTGCACATGGCCCAGACCTTCCAGCCTGTGGACTCAATGACCCACATTCTAGTGGAACCTGCATAGAATCATCAGATTTTCTTGCAGCTGTCCCGGAGAGGCCGAGCACATTCGCTCTGGAGTAGTTCTGCGTCTGTTCTTCTGTTGACCCATCTCATTTAACTCTTCAGCCTGCTACCACGTTGCCCTTGTGGCCACAGGGGCACTGGGACATCAGAGTACCAAATCCCAAGCTCTACTGTGAAGGTAGAATTTGGGGAAGATGGCAAAGAAGGACATTTTATACCCTTTTATCACCTGGTCCCCAGAGCACACTGCTTGTGTCTTTACACAGTTTCTCAGACTGTGACTCATTCAAACCCAACCTTTCTCTCTGTAGGGACTCAGAACCACTTTATCTGGCATGTGGACACATACCGTGCCCTATCCAAACCATGTGACTCTGTTTGCCACTGGATATATTTATTTGTTCCTCTGTCCAAAGCTCCACTGTACATTCATTTATGCAAGGCTATCTCTGGTTGCAAACAGCAAGACTGGATGCTGAAGTGAGCTCAGTGGGTTCAGGATTCCCTGCTGCAAAAACATTGAAGTCCAAGTAATGCCCCTTACAGCCTAACGAGATGGAGTAAGGGTCTGACCTGTAGTGCCTATCCTGGGAAGCACGTATTGATCCTGCCCCCAGCAGAAGTGCACATACTGTACGTGGAGAGTCATCTTGAAAGCAGTGAGAGGAATGCTTTCTATACAGAAAATATGTTCTTAACCTCAAAGAAATATCTTAGTGTAACCATGCAAGATAGGGTTTTGCATAAAGGGTTAGCTTTATGATTTATAATCTTCTTTTATGAAAGAAGAGCCTGGGAACTTTAGGTCACACTTGTGTCTAAGGATTTGAAATATTTTAATCCAAACAGAAAAGCTTTCAGGACGAGTTTAGGTGCCAGGGAATTTTTTTCTGTAGCTCTCAAGGATGAGGCAAGGAAAGGTTAGCAACGTACAGGAGATGGGTCCCAATAAAATCTTTTTACCATGCTTTGAAGTTACAGTAGCACCATGTCTGGAGTATTTTCCCATTTCCCAGCCCATTGCCCCGGCTGAGATACGGGATCACAACCAGTGGAAGGAGCCCTGTACTTGGCACTTGTTCAGTCCTGAATTCATTCCAACTAGCAGTTTGACCTAGGAGAAGCCACTGCATCTCCCTGACTCTCAGTCCCCTCACGTGTAAATCAAGGACTTGGAAGGGATAGGCTGTAAGCCCTGCCCTGTGTGCATCTATGAGGGATCTGCTACACTGCTTTCATTGGTAAGAAACCCAAATACCATGGAATATTTCAAAACAAAGCCAAACTGGAAACAGATGATTAGCCCAGATTACTCAGACCTCAGTTTCCATCTGTGGTACAAATATAGACACAGAAACAGCTTAAATGGATAAGTGCTAAAAATACTTGGGTGTTTTAAAAAATACTAATTATTAAAAGTAATAATTAGTACATTGGAAAAGTTATCTCTGAGATGCATGGTATTATTTTCTGAAATCACAGTGTTCCCTTGCCAGCTCGTTAAAAACCAGACTCTTCTGGTTTCTTGGCTGCCTTTGCTTTCATTCTAAGTTGCAAAGTTGGTAAACATATGAAATGGAAATGGTTATTAATCCAGGTTAGGAGTATATTCAGAAGAAAAGAATTTAACTTGAGGAATGATTTAAAGGAGAAGAAGAAAATAAAGGCCAAACACAGCCAGCATCCAGTAAGAATAAATTCATTTTCAAAACCAATTTAGCTCATTTAGGGACAGAGTAACACTGATAAAACATTTGGAATTAGCGGATCTCCTACTCTGTGCCAGATTCTGTGATACACACATACAAACATGTATATGTATGTTTGTGTGCGAGTGCGTTGTGTTTACAAGCGTGTGTCTATGTGTGGGAAGACATAGCTATCTTGAGTACTCAGTTCGGCCTTAATGTATAGGAGTGATTTTCCTATTTTTCAGTTAAGGAAACTGAAATTCAGAAGTGATCCACCTGCTGCCCCTTAGCTAGTAAATTAAGAAGCCTAGAATTGAAAGTGGGTACCTGGTCCTAAAGATAATTGTTTTCACATTGTACCCCATTTTCTCAAGTGAGGGCCTTGTTGGAAAACATCCTGAGGGCTTGCTATTTATAAACTGTTAAATTTACCTTAAAGAAGTTACACCAGTTATTTAACATTTTGAGCTTTGATTTCTTTATCTGTAAAAGGGGGACAAAAATACCTGCCTCAGGTGACTGTTGCCTGAATTAAACAAGACACAGTCGATGAAAGTGTCTACCAAAATTCCTGGCACTCACCTGCTTTGCAGTGTATCAGTGACACTTTTCTCCAGCTCCCTTTGGACTTGGAACTTTTTGATAGGTAAGGGAAAACAATTCACTTGCTCCCTCCAAGAAGTAAGAAAATACTTATTGCTTAAAAGACTTTATTTATTTATTTGCCAGAGAGAGACAGTGATAGTAACAGAGATAGCGGGAGAGCAGGAGCAGGGAGGAGAGGGAGAAGCAGGCTTCCTGCTGAGCAGGGAGCCAGATGCTGGGTTTGAACCTAGGACCCCGGGATCATGAGACCTGAGCTGAAGGCAGATGCTTTACTGATTGATCCACCCAGGCTCCACCAGAAAACACTTACTGAATGCCTCCTATCATGCTACAGATTTTGATGTGTCCACTTCCAAAGTTGGTCAGTGTAATGACGACAAAATCTTGGGCGCAGGAAAATGAGTGTTAACTACTAAGTTCAGTTACTCGAACCCCAGGCCTTTCAGCATTCCCCCAGAGTTCAAGCGGTGTTTTTGTTAAAATTAACTCTGGGATACTAAAAATAAGCCTCAAGTTTGCCTTTCCTACTGCCTTGACTCTTCTAGAAGAGTCGGTTTTCCTCTAAGGGCTCATGACAGGAAAGTTTTCCACATGTCAGACTCACCTTGAAGCCGGACACGATAGATTGCAGTTGGTTTCTCCATGCATCTTGTCTCAATCTAGGCCTTCAGGGGACAGGCCTGGTACATTACGCAGTCTACAAGGGCAGGTAATTTAATAAGGTTATCATATTTTGCCTCTATAAAGTGACTCAAGAACACCCTTTTTGAAAAAGTCATGTCAAATGGTGTTCCATTTAAAAATCAGTTACTGAATCAGGCAGGCAGGACTTGAGTCAGTAGATGGGCATCACCCAGGTTTTGAGAAGAGAGCTAGCCCTACAGTCCTGCGTTCCATATCAGGTTCAGGAACGTGAAGAATCTTGTGGCTGTCCTGAGGTTACTAAGGTCTCTGAATTACAATGACATCAATTAGACAATCCTAGCGAAGTCCCTTGAAAATCCATACATTTAACTTTTTAGAAATATTTACTTGTGTAATTATATCTTGACAGCCCTAACATGCTTGCATATGCCAAATTCAGACTTTTCAGAATCAGTGCTGTCCCTTTCAAAGGATCTTACGAAGTACTGTTGGTAACCCATAGTTCAATTTCCTTCCATCTTTGTACAGTGTGTTTTTTGGTGCAATTACTTTAATGTTTTGTTGCAGTTTTCCTTTATTTATTTAATGAATGAGAAGCAAAAAAAAAGAAAGTGTTGGCATTCATGGAAGCCGAGATCCATATTTATGTGTAGCTGAGCTCATAGGATAGTTGAGAGAATGAGGGAAATGAATAGGCAAGCCCGAAACAGCAAACTTTTACCCTGGAAATAAAATGTCAGGAATTGTCTCTGAAACGTAAAGTGTAATTAGGAAAATGATAACATTTTTGTTGTTTTTCTCTTGTAATCAGCTTTTACAAAAAGTATGCCTGTTTCTGACCCTTAACAGATTTTCACAGGGGTGTTCCAGAAAGCTCAGTCTGGCAAAGCAGGGTGCTGGCTGTAATTGTCAGACGCCTGTTTTTCCGTCTGCAGCCTGGTTCTTCTGCAGGACACAGATGCTACTCTGGGAGCTTTCTTGGACAGAAAGGATTTCTCTCATTACCGAAGTCCACACGTGTTTCCTCATTGTGGAGGAATGCATTTCAGGATGTAAAATCTAATCTACACAGCTGTACATGGTTTGGGACCCAGTTAACTTAGAAATTGATTCTCTTCCTCTACACAGTCCAGATGATTGAAATAAGTTGAATGTTTTCTTCCAATAAATCACCCACACTTAAGTCATGGTGACCTAAAATTCTCCCCTGAGAAATCACATCTCTGAAAATCTGTTACCTTTGGTCCTGAATGGTTGCTGCCAGAGCACATCGGGAAAGCCAGCACCACATTCAGAGTATACTGGTGGTTTTGTGGTTGCACTGGGGTGTTTCCCCCATCAGGCTGCCCTTCCCTCAAAGTGATGTGCATTTTCATTCGTCATCATCATCATCATCATCATTACTATTATTTTAAATCACAAGAATTTCAGCTACTTTATTTAATGTTTTTTGTTAGTAATGTGGTTCTAAGCCACTTGTGAAATGAAATGAGGAAAACAGATACCCATATTTCAGAGAGAAATACAACCCGTTAGAGGGGAAAAAAGAAACATTTAATATTTAAGTTAATCAAAGTCAAGTATCCTTGGCTCAGAGAATGAAGAAAGTATAGAACGTTCTCTTTTGATTTCCAAATATATATATTAACAATGATACTTAGAATCTTCTCCATTTCTATACTGCATTACCCCATGGTAAAAGACGCTCATGTTTGTATAGGAAATGCTATAATGACCTATTGAGTTAGGTTCGGAAAAGTTCTTTTAGATTTAATAACAATAACTTACAGTGATAGAAGTTTGTATTTAAAAACACCCACAGAAGTATTTCCTCAGTTAACATGAATAGAATCCATAACCGCCATATTGTCGATGAGGCAATGAGAATCTGAGAGGCTAAATGAAGCTGGCAGAGTCAGTTCTTGGATTTAGATTTCTGATGGCAGAGCCAATATTCTTCCTGTCGTTGTAAAAGAAAGACCTGGAGGAAATCCTTCTGTGTGGAGCAAAGCCTCACCAGCCTTGAGTGGAGGCTTACAACCTTCCCTCGTGGGTCCCTGGTACGGCCCTTCTCTGTTTCCCAGCAATGTTTAGCCATCATTTTCAATGACACCTGTGTTTTCTTTTATGCAGAGCAAAAAAGAGATGTATGAGGAGACTGCATGCACCTGCAGCCAGATGGGAGGGGCCTGTGCAGGCATTTGGAGGGAAAAGCCCCAGTGGCTGGGGCCACTGTAAAAGGGAAGGATACCTGGGAACCTTGCCTGAGCTGAGAGAAGTGATCAGAATATCCAGAGAAGAGCCCCAGGGTGTCATTTAGGTGAACACCCCAGAGGCTGAATATTGTACCATAATAAGTTTGTGGACCTGAATTTTCTTCATCTGTATAGCACTGCACTGGGTACCTAGAGAACTAGGTCACATGATTTCTTCCTTTGTAGCTCCCATAAGTGAGTTGCTCTTTGTACACATGTATATTATATGCATAGGAAGCCTGCAAGTCCTCCCTGACCATGTCTTCCTTCAAACTACCTGCTTTTTCCCCTAAGGAAGACAGTGCTGTCCACATCTCCTAGGGTCCTGTGTCCCCAAACCTTGTCTTCTCGGGGGGCTTAGGTCAGCAATTATCACACTTTTTGGTCTCAGGACTCCTTTACACTTTTTTTTTTAAAATTTTAAAGATTTTATTTATTTATTTGACAGAGCACAAGTAGGCAGAGAGGCAGGCAGAGAGAGGGAGGGAAGCAGGCTCACTGCTGAGCAGAGAGCCCGATGTGGGGCTCGATCCCAGGACCCTGGGATCATGACCTGAACCGAAGGCAGAGGTTTTAACCCACTGAGCCACCCAGGCGCCCCCTCCTTTACACTTTTAAGATGACTGAAGATCCCAAAGAATTTTTGTTTATATAGGTTATATCAGTAATTCCATATTAGAAAACTGATAAAAATTTAATGATGATTCATTCATTTAAAATTAAAATAAGAGCCCATTACATGTTAACACATTTTCCCCCAGTAAATACATTTTCCCCCAATAAATTCATGAGAAGTGTGACATTGAAGTTTTTAAAATCTTTTAGCAAACAGCTGGATTCTCCTATGTGCTTCTGCATTCAATTGCTGTAAAATATAATTTTCTTTGAAGTGCATAAAGACAACCTGGCTTCACAAAGATTGTAGTTGGAAGAGCAAACAAACTTTTAAGGTAGTTGTGGGTTTTGTTCTTTGACACCATACCAAAACTCAACAAGTGGTAATTTCTGAAAAAGTTACTGCAATCTGAAATCTGAAACCACATGAACAAAATTGTCTTGCTCTGTTACATTAAAACCCACTAGTCACTACACTGTCTTTGCTCCATCCTGTTAGTCTCTAAGTACATCAGAATAAATGGTCTTATAAAGTGAGTGAAGAATTTGAACACACACCCGTCAGAACGGCTAAAATCAACAACACAAGAAACAACAGGTGTTGGCAAGGATGTGGAGAAAAAAGAACCCTTGTGCACTCTTGGTGGGAATGAAAGCTGGCACAGCCACTGTGGAAAACAATATGGAGGTTCCTCAAAATGTTAAAAATAGAATTAGCCTAGGTTCCACCAATCACACTTCTAGGTATTTATCCAAAGAATACTGAAATACTAATTCAAAGGGATACATGTACCCCAATATTTATAGCAGCATTACTTATGATAGCCAAGATATGGAACCAGCCTAAGTGTCCATTGATTCTTGAATGGATAAAGAAGATATGATATCTTTACAATGAAATATTATTCAGCTGTAAAAAAAAAAAAAGAACAAAATCTCACCATTTGTAACAATATAGATGAAGCTAGGGAGTATTATGCTAAGTGAAATAAGTCAGAGAAAGACAAATACCATATGGTTTCACTCAAATGTGGAATTTAAGAAACAAAGAAAATGATCAAAGGCCGGGGGGAAGAGAGAGAGAGAGAATGAGAAACAGACCGAACTATAGAAAATGAACTGATGGTTACCAGAAGGAAGGTGGGTCAGGGATGGATGCAATAGGTGATGGGGATGAAGGAGGGCACATGTGATGACCACTGGGTGTGGTTTGGAAGGGTTGAATCACTATATTGTACACCTGGAACTAATATAATGCTGTATGTTAACTGAGAGTAAAATAAAAACTTTTAAAAAAGAATATGAATAGACTTGTCTCCATAGCAGATATATAAAGGATGAATAAGCACATGAAAAATGCTCAACATCATTACTCATTAGGGGAATGTAAATCATAATCACTGTAAGATTTTCACATCCACTGTGATAGCTATGATAATTTGGACAAGAGCCAAGTATCAGGGAGGGTGTAGAAAAATTGGAGCCCTCATTTATTGCTGGTAGGAGGGTAAAATGACACAATCCCTTGGCTGTTTATCAAAACATAAAACACAGAGTTACCATATGACCAGCAATTCTACTTCTGTATATCTCTAGAGAAAGAAAGCATATGTCCATACAAAGATGTGTATGTAAATGTTCATAGCAGCATTATTCACAACAGCCTCAAAGAAAATAACCTAACTGTCCTTCACCTAGTGAATGGAGACACAAAATGTGGTATGTCTATGTATGGAATACTATTTGACAATGGAAAGAAACAGAGTACTCATACAAGCTGCACTATGTATGAAGTTTGCAAATATTATAAGGGAAAGAAGTAAAAAAGGAATGCATACTTTGTAATTCTATTTATGTAAGATATTCAAAGACAACAACTCTATAAGGAAAGAAAGACTGATGGCAGCTTACCAGTGTGGGTAGGAATGGAAAGCCACTGTTTAAAAGAAAAGAGGTTCCTTTTGGGGTGATAGGAATGTTCTAGAATTGGGTTCTTGTGCTATGTGCATAATCCTGCATGTATACTTCAGGGCATCAAATTGTATGCTTAAAAGGGGTGAATTTTGTTATATATAAATTTCAAAAAATATTGACAGTACCAATTTTTATTTTTATTTAATTTTTTAATTTAAGTACAGCTGACACACAGTGTTACATTATTTTCAGGTATACAACATAGTGATTCAACCTCTCTATATATCATGTTATTTTTACCACAATTGTAGCTACCATCCATCACCATATATCTCCTAAGGCAAGGGGAACAAAAGCAAAAATTAACTATTAGGAATATATCAAAATAAAAAGCTTTTTTGCACTGAAGGAAAGCAACAAAATAAAAAGGCAACCTACTGAATGGAAGAAGATATTTGTAAATGATATACTCAATAAGGATTAATACACAAAATATGTAAATGTTATCATCCTATCATCCACTGGTCTATCTTGTACTTGGATATTTTATCATGTCCAATTTTGTAGAATTACATGATCTTTTAGAACTTATTGATTCACAAAGTAATACAGATCTTCCGAGTACAAACACATCCCATTACACAAAATAAAAAGAAAATTACATTAATTAATAACACAACCAGTCTCATCCTAAAAGTGCTTAAGTACTTGGAAGCTGTCAAACTCATGGTAACAAACTCAAGTTTTCCAGAATTCTTATTTTTCCCATGAAAGCTCAGATTGTAGCACTGCAATAAATACTACCGATTGTTTTCCTTGAAGTGACACTTCATTCATTTCTGAGAAAATGTCTGAGATACCACTACTGAATAACGAGAGTTTCTCTGTATTCATTCAAGGAAAAATAGTGTGTCTTGAAAAATGCAGCTAGTGCAACTCATAATTCAAGTGATTACAAAATTGCTTTTCTCCTGATGGCATTTTTTGAGAGGGAGGTAAAGGTCAGAGAGCAAATATTATAGGCTTTGTGGGTTACAGATCAGGCCAGAAGTGGCCCCATACCAAAGCTTGGCAACCCCTACTTCTGGATAAGCATTGTTCTTTGGTGTGCAGAAATGCTATTTGTATGCTTCCTTTTTCGTCACACAGAGTGTTAAAAATATGTAAAGTCAAGAGTCAAGATATATATTAAAAGTATTAACTTTCAAACTTTCATTGCTTCATCAAGGATATTTATAAGTGAAATGGCATTTTCTTTCTCTCTTCCTCCCTCCCTCCCTCCCTTCCTCTTGCCGCCCCCCACCCCCACCCCCTTCTTTCTCTTTCTCTCTTTTTTCTGTGCGGGCATGGTGGCAAAGCATGCAAAGTCAACCAATAGTTCCCTTTGAGACCACTGGATTTATTCATACTAAGGAGCTTATGTTTTAACCCCCACCCCACCTCCATTGTTTTTGCAACTTTGGTGCAAATGCTAGCACAATGAAAAGGGCAAATAATGCCATAGAATTACTCTGAGAACAATTTTGACCTCATATACCCTCTGAAAAATCTCAGGGACCTCCAAGGCTCTTTAGATCATGCTTGGAAAACCGCTCGTCTAGATGTCTTCTCCTATCCTTCCTTTTCCTCATGTTCTCAAGGGTAAAAGAGTAATCACATAGAAATAACTCTCAGAATCCAGTTGATTTTAGTTGAGAAAGAGTCTAATGCCCTTATTGGGCAAGGTACTTAAAATTCCTGAATTTCAATCTCCTTATCAATCAAATGGGGAAAATAAATAGCAGACACTCATTTTTTTTTTTTAAGGTTAAATGAGATTTTTAAGTAAAATACTTGGCAGAGCACTGTTTTGTTGTCAATTATATATTTTTTTCATGTTATGAATTGATTTTCGAGTGCTGTTAATTACGTGTATGAAGAAATATCAGACTCAAAGTGAACTTTCCTGCTGGTCTACTTTCAGGCACTGTGAAGGGAAAGCAGGGAAGTCTATTTGGTGGTAGCCTATCCATACTGGACCCGCCAACAGAGCCTCTTAGGAATGGCCATCCCACTTTTCTCAAGACTTACAGTTCTTCATCATTTTTAAGCTCTTGACAACCTTTGACATCTACATAGGATGACAAAGGAAACCAATTGTATTTGTGTTATCAAAATATTTAAAAATGTGATGTTGCTTGTGCCTCATGATTAATGCATTAAATAAAGTCTAACAGTGAGTCCAACATAAATTTGAAAAAGTGTCGAGTGAAACGGGATATTGGCAACAAGTATATTATGATATGAAAATAACTGTGATTTCTACAGTGATAAAGCCACAGGCACTGCTGACACTACTGTGATAAGTTCCCTATATTCATAAATGCATTGCAATTAGAGGGCAGTGGAAATAAAGTTGTAAGTTTCCTCACCATTGAAATTGATAGACCTCCCCCAATTCTATTCACAGTCCCCTTGGGGGGCCCATAGACCCTACATTAATAACCTCTACTCCGTATTATCTCCTTTAGCATTCTTGTTTGCCTATAGTTAGAAAGTATGTAAAAGGCAGGGGAAAAAATTTCTGGAAAATTGTCAGTTGTCTAATGAATTTGGAAGCAGAGGCATCTAGCCAGGTCTGGTGTTTGTACCCAGATTATGATTATTTGGATGCAGAATCTATTTGCTGAATGATTCTTCATCTCCAAGATAAATTTAAGCTCAGTTGATCAAGGTTGAGGAGATAGGAAAGCTACAATATGCTTAATTACGATTTACAAAGTTACAAATACAAGCCTTTCCTGACTCTTCAAACAATAACCTCTCACTCTGCGGGTAGTTTCTGCTCCAATCATGGATTGAATTATACAAACTGTACACATGAGTGATTTTAAATCTGAACTGAAATGTAAACATACACACACACACCCTTTCCACAGTGTAGAATCATAAGATAGACAAATTGTTTAACTTCCAACACCCTGTCTGGCCCTAATTGATTCTTCTTACCCAACTGTGCATTTTAACATGTTCCAAGTTGGAGAAATCTACCAGCACTAATTCGATGCTGCAACTGTTTATGAGCCTTTTAATGGGCAAAGGGGAATTGATCTAATTTCTCAAGATGTCTGGGGAGTATGTTAAGTGGCACCTGATTGGTGTACTGGGATGAGGTAAGAACAGTCATCCATAACCATTGGGGGTAAGAAGCGCTTATTTTCATTCCATGAGAAGCAGATCCTGACAGAAAGGGGAGTTTTCCTGTAGGGACTTGAGACTTTATTAATGAAGATGCCTCTTTGGAGGATTATTTCAGTAAGAAGGAGGGCTAAATACAAAATTTGATATGAAGTGCATGCAATCCAGTTTGAACTGTCCTCCTCGTCCTCACTTTAAAGATTAAAGATGAAAGTACTTAGGGAAATTATTAATATACAAGGTTAAAATTTCTAAGATGGTCTAGAACTGGTATTTCTCCTATTCAAGTGAAAACGCAAATAACTCTGAGGATGCGTGAGGCCATTTTAACTCATTCAGAATAAAATCTTAGGCTGATAGGGACCTATGTAATCCATCTCTCCACCACGCTTGTACAATACAATATTCTTGTTTGGTCACATGACCTACTCTGGCCGCCTTATTCCCATTGCTGGTCCTGGAACAAGCCTGCTTGGTCCCACTTACAGGTTGTGCATTTGCTGTGTGCTTGCTGATCCCTCTGCTGAGAACACTCTTCCCTAAGATATCAGCATGGCTCAATCTGACCTCAGTCGGGCTTCTGCACACAGGTCATCTCCTCACATAGGACTCCTCTGATATGTAGAATAACAGCATCTTACCCATCCTGACCCTCTCTGTTACTCTTGATTTTCCCCCATGTACTTAGCACTGTTTGGCAAATTGCATAGCTGTGTGTGTTTATTTGTTTATGACCAGGAGATCAGCTTCATGAAGGCAAAAGCTTTGGTGTATCTTTGGTGCCTAGAAGAGTGCATACAGTGGGTGCTCAATAAATAAATAATGTTGAATAAATAAATGAAAGTCCATCCAATGGACAGTTGGTTTCTTCATATGGTAATGGGACCAGATCAAATGAAATCTTACTCTTAAATTCCTAAAGTCTTCTAAAAATCAATGGTGTGATTGAGAGCTACTCTCAACATTTGTTTCCTTTTCTATAAAGTGGGGACAGTGGTATTTATGCTTTGAGACTTGTAAGACTGTGCAAGTAAGAGGGCTTTGTAAACTGTGTAGCACCATGCAAATTAGTAGGCAAGAGCAAAAGCCCAGAACGTTCTGGTCCATGTGATATGATTTTCTTGTCTTCATGTTGGGGTTCCATTGAGCACTATCAGTTGCCCAGTGCTGTGAGTGTGTGTAAGGACAAGATAAGGACAGAGGAAATGGGGTCAATAATTACCTTCAGCAATTTTGCCCAGCCACAGATCTGCCTTGCATTTGGAAAGGACATTAAAAAATTTTTGTTGGCATGACCCAATTTGGTTTTCGCAATTACTCTGTCAAAAGGGAAGAGGTGCCATTACTACTATTTTACAACAGGATATGAAACACAGAGAAGTCAAGGGATTTGTCCAAATCACACAGCTGATAAAAGGCAGAGTAAACACAAGAATTGGATTTTCTAAGTCAATTCCATTATTTTATTTACCGTACCTTATTACCTGGAATCAGGAAAGGACTTATGTTGGGATTGTTAGTATATCCTATACATGAAACTCAGTGCTCTGTCCCAATCTCATCCAGTCACAAATTCCTCCTCTTCTCGTCTCCACAAAAATCACAGGTAGGTTGAGGAAATGCCTGTAGTTCTCACATCGTCTCCTCAGAGATACCGCTGTCAGAGCATAACCACACACAGTGATCTCAAAACTTGAGAGAAATGTCAAGTATTCTATGCACACACACAGAACAGAGAATCTCAGATGATGAGCTTGCTTGGAATGTCTTAAGGGATGACTTTGCTATTTTCCAAGGTGAGTGGAAAAGCGTGTGAATATATAATATGCCACAATGGAAACCATCACCTGTCACCTTTGCAGAATTGTATAAAACATGTTTACAACAGGAAGGATATTCCTTAAAGGTGGCATCATACCTTTAGAACAGTGCTATCATTTGTTACAGAAATGTGTATCAGCTCTCATGGAAAACCTGGAACCAGTGTTTTCCCCTTGAAAGACAGAATCTCACATGGGAATATTTACAAACTATTTCCCAATTTCCTACTGTCAACTTATAAAATTTAGTTAATCGTCCTGATCCCCCCAGGTCCTAGTGTTGGTGATTTAATGCTGTATGCTTATACATTTTATTTCCCAATACAGTAAGTGTATGATCAACATACTGCAGGGCAGTCTGACTTGTTTCTTGATGGACCTGCTGTGGGACTGGGGGAGACAGTGGGTTCCTCTTTCTGTCTGAGTGATATCCCTGACTACTACAGAACTCTTTCTGACTGATTAAGGAGCTGCAAGTTGAAGCATCTGGTGCTTATGTACAAAACAAACATAAATAAGAAATCATGTACAGATGTGGCTCTAACAAATCCCTAGCAACAAGAAAAGAAGTAGCATCAACAAATGAAAGGAGAAAAATCAATACTAAAAGAGGAAAAGAAAAGAAACAGAATCCTCTAAAGACTATACTTCAAAAGTTTAATTTCAGGCTCAAATACCTGACCAAAAAAAAAAAAAAAACAAACAAACCAAAACAAAACAAAAATCAGTATTTTTAGTGGTATCTGAGATTCCTGAAAAGAGAGTTATGAAGACCAAATTATAAATTTGCTATTCTACTCTCCTGTCTCCCTCTGGGGATTAGGAGAGCTGCTTACCCAGAACAATGGATGTGTATAGAAGAAAAATTAAGCATCACAAATCATTTACACTAATATTTTGTATCTAAAGAAGAGAGGCCTCATATATTCTGTGAGGGTCTAAGTTAAGAAATGCGAGGTAGGTGATTTTAGCTGTTTAATGCAAATAACAATGTACAGATTAGCACAATTCTGGGATCTTACTCCAAGAACATTGTTAGTATATACTGACAGGGAGATACACTTTTTATTCTAATGTCATGGATATACATTTGACTAGCAAAAGAAACAACTTAATAACATGTAAATAAAGTATTTAACAACATGATGAGGAGTTTGCATTGCTGGCTCAGAAGTATCTTGTGCTTAACTACGAGAAAGTACCAATACACCTCTGTCATCATGGGTCCATGACCTTCTGTAGGGTTTGCCCTTGGGTTCTGAGATAAAATTTAGGTCAGACTCTTTGAAATGGGTCACAGTGCCCATACCCCATTAAGAAGGGTATCATCTCATGCTTTTACTGGCATTGGGGGAACACATTTATATAATCTGTGTACCTTTTTCTTGGGCATTATACTACAGTTAGAAAAAACATACCATGTGTATCTCTAGGTATACAATTAGGATCAGTGCATGGCAACTATATGAATACCTTAAGTAAATACTTCAGAGGCACAGAGTTGTCCCATGTAAGACTGGTATTCATGGTAAGTTTTCTGTCATTAGAAGTTTTCAAAATAGGGGGGTAGGATCTTTGAGAGTCCTGTTTCTATAACTGTGGCATTTAACACAGTGCCTAGCACATAGTAACTTCTCAACAATGGATTATTGCCTGATGACTAGATAGCCATTAGGCAGGTTAGGGAAAAAGGTGCTATGTTGCTGAACTAGATAGGTCATATCATCCTAAATTTGTATACTTTACTTTTTTTTTTTTTTTCTTTCCCAATGTGAATGGTGTGGTGATATAAAGTCATCTCTTAGATTTGTCCTATTTCTTGATTATTTGAGAAATTTTTAAAAAATTATTTTTTCTTCCTAATGTCTATGAACAAGCAGGTATTTATGAATGGGAAGTGAAAATATTTCATAGTATCCATCTAAAGTAAATTTTTTTCTAAACTCTTTTGACTTTATTTCCTCACTGCCAACTCATTTGACCTCAGGGATCATTTTAATATTAGTGTTTCCAGGCTGAAACAAGAAAGTGTTGGAGAACCATCCATAGGCTGTTTGTCTTTTGCAGCTGGTTACTTTTTGTGTGGTCACATCTTAGTTCCTCAAGACATTGGAACCCTTGACTGTAAATCTTGGGCTCTTAGACACAATTTCCAGGGGGCTCACTGAAACCCTGGAAAGAAAAAACAGATCCACAGTAGCTCTGAAAAATACTATAAATGAATTTGCCCTTAAGTGTTATGATGCTTAATGGAAATGTGTCTGCCCTTTCCTTTAATTAACTTTTAATTTCCATGATACTATGGAGGCATGATGATGGCAAAGCTATTGCTCTCGGCATTCTAGAGCATGATATAGGAGAGGTTAAATTTAAGTGTCCATATTGAGCCAAATAGCTTGGCTCACCCAGTCCCCCATGCAGTCTCCAGCTAATCATGTGAAAAAACTCCTCATCACCTGGAAGACTGAGCAAGGAGTAGGGTATATGAACCTAAATTCATGACTAGGTCTGAAAAAATAGTAAGGCAGAGAGGAAGAGGGAGAGAGAGTGAAGCGGGGAAGGAGAGCAGGGGAGGAGGAGGGGGGCTTTCAATTTGTCTATTAATGACATGGTGGAGTCTATATGGAATAGAATATAAGAAGCTTCCAAAAGGTTCATTTAGGTGTAAATAGACAGTGATCTGGGAGTCAGGACCTAGAGAGGAAACGTAGGGCCCCACTAGGGAACACTGATATTATATACCTCCCCTGAGGACCCAGAGAGCATTTGGGGGCCTGCAAGGTAACCCTTACCCAAGTCTGTTGGCAGGCCAGTCTTCAGTGCAGTGACACTGCCCTATATAGCGTTCTACACATTTTTAAAAGGTATTTGATTTTGAAATGTGATGTTTTGCTTCATATTTTCTTTCCTAAATATGTTTTTCTTAAGCTGTTGTTAAAAAAGAGTTTGCCTTCATCAGTTACAAATAACTGCTGTGGCCCAGGTACATGTTAAGTGACAGTGAAAGGCTATTCTACTTGCAGAAACTCAAAGGCTCACTTTATTAGGAGGGAAAAAAAATTACAAATGAATTTAGCATGAGTGTGAAGTACTGACAACTCAAAGAAAACCACCAGGAATCATGCCAAGTAATGATTTTAGATTCAAGTTACAATGACCTACTTTGTGGTTTCTCAACAATGATTTTTGTAGAGCTCTAGCTCACGCCTTGGTCCTTTATCACTAGCAAAGAAATTAGAGAAGTTGTGTGGAAGTGTTTATCATCTATACAGGGATAAGTCTTTTTAATTTCTTTCCCAAACTATAATATACTTAAAAAAAAAAAAAATTTCCATGGGCAGAGGACATGAACAGACATTTCTGCAAAGAAGACATCCAGATGGCCGACAGACACATGAAAAAGTGCTCCCCATCACTCGGCATCAGGGAAATACAAATCAAAACCACAATGAGATACCACCTCACACCAGTCAGAATGACTAAAATTAGCAAGTCAAGAAATGACAGATGCTGGCGAGGATGCGGAGAGAGGGGAACCCTCCTACACTGTTGGTGGGAATGCAAGCTGGTGCAACCACTCTGGAAAACAGTGTGGAGGTTCCTCATAACACTGAAAATAGAGCTAACCTATGAACCAGCAATTGCACTACTGGGTATGTATCCTAAAGATACAAACGTGGTGCTTCTAAGGGGCACGTGCACCCGAATGTTTATAGCAGCAATGTCCACAATAGCCAAACTATGGAAAGAAACTAGATGTCCATCAACAGATGAATGGATAAAGAAGATGTGGTATATATACACAATGGAATACTATGCAGCCATCAAAAGAAATGAAATCTTGCCATTTGCGATGACGTGGATGGAACTAGAGGGTATCATGCTTAGTGAAATAAGTCAATCGGAGAAAGACAACTATCATATGATCTCTTTGATATGAGGAAGTGGTGATGCAATGCAGGGGGGTTGGGGGAAGGTAGGAAAAGAAAAAATGAAAGAAGATGGGATTGGGAGGGAGACAAACCATAAAAGACTCAATCTCAAGAAACAGACTGAGGGTTGCGGGGGGAGGGGGGACGGGAGAGGGTGGTGGGGAAATGGACATTGGGGAGGGTATGGGCTATGATGAGTGCTGTGAAATGTGTAAACCTGGCGATTCACAGACCTGTACCCCTGGAGATAAAAATACATTATATGTTTATTAAAATAAATAAATTAATTAAATGTTAAAAAAAATTTCCTTTTTACTTCCTGTCTCTTTCTTACATATCTTTTATTGTGGGTAGCAACTAATCAACTTTATCGATCCACCTGGAAGGTTGTAGTACATAGTGACCCAGAAGGGATCATTCCCTTGGCCCAGGCCAAGGGTGGCAAACTTTGCCCCACAGACCAAATCTGACTCATCACAGAGTTTTTTAAATACAGCTTCAAAGGGACAAAACCTTTCTTGATTATATTATTTATTATCTATGGGTCCTTTCCATCTACAACAGCAGAGTTGTGCTACATACAGAGTCCCACAAAGCTTAAAATATGTACTATCCAGTCCTTTACAGAAAGCATTTGTCAGTACCTGATCTAGACTCTAGACTCTTAAGTCATCATATTGCTCATCTGGATTCATTATGGAAATTCCTAAGTTGGTCTTATCTCACATATTTCTGATCTTCTCTTTTTGTAGGGATCTTCTTAAAACTTGAATGCATTTACACCACTCCCTTTCCCATTGTTTCCGTAATGCAAATCCAGCTCCTGCATGTGGTGGCCTTTCCAAAGTCATTCCTCATTGCCTCCTTGCCAGTCAACTCTCTACTCTCTTCAAATGGGCCATGCCCCCTTTTCCTGAACCTGTGTGATCACAAATACTGACTCACCTGTTTAGAGGGATTCTTCCTTAATCTTGGCTCACCCCTTATGTGAGACCCAGTGCAGACACAAGTGCACCAGGAAAATCTTCTAATCACCATAGTTTACTCTCTCTTCTCCTTTAGCACCCTGTGCATATCTCCTTGTGGTGTTCATCACTTAGGATGCTATATTGTCATTTCTCTGCTTACTGTTCTGTTCCACCAGTAGATGACAACCTCTTAAAGGCTGGACCCCAGCTGTGTTCTGAGCGGCAAGAATACATGTGTTTTACATGCATACATATACACACATGCATTCCAAACAATGCCGATCTGAAAGAGAAGTCCTCTTTCTGTTTATTACATGCGTAGCAGTTTTTCCGAACTACCCTGTAATAGTTCTGTTGCATCCGGAGCTTGATGGTAGGAGCTGTTTATTTTGGAAAAAAGATTCCCAGGTGAGTTTGATACCTCCCTCTGATTATGAAACACATTTTACAGTGTCAAGAGCATAGAAGAGTAGGTTTGGTCCTTAGCAACTTATTTCTGCAAACAAATGTAATGTCTTAGAGGGATTGATTAACAAATTTTTAAAAGCCAAGAACTGCCCAAGCATGGGTAGTTAGGGGTTCTGTATATCTGGAAGCCAGCACCTTAGGCGATGACCTTAAACAGATAATAGAACTTTTGTAACCCTCAAGGTCTTGGCATCAGCTGACATTTTAGGGTGCTTATAAGTCTTACATATCAAACGAGAGTGTTGAGCTTTAAGCATGTTTGACTTTTCCCGGGGGGTCTTGGCCATGCATGCAGATGGACACCGGTGGCCAGATCGACATGAACCCTTGAATGGGTTTGGTGGAAAGGATTGTTTCTGTTTATAAGGCCGGGAGTTGGAGACAGTGCCCAGAGGTAGGAAAACTCTGACAAGCAAACATTAAATCGCTGAAGAAGTCTTTCGCAAATTCTGGGATCAGCAGGGTTTCCCCCTCAGGGCTGAAGGGGCTGCTGCCTTCCTAAACCCTAGGGCTAATAATAGCGCAGAGGCAAATGGTTGCAGTTCCTTGGTCCTCAACCAAGTTGGTTGAGCCCCTAAGCTACTGTGAATATTGCCGGGAAGCAGGAAAGCTGTGGTCAGAACTGCTGAGTAATGCAGCGGCAGCTTCACGAAGTGCCTGCTCGTACAGACATCATTTCATTAGCGTGATCCTCCAAGACCTCTTGCAAGGATTAATAGTGGGGAATAAATCACTGGGGAGAGAGTCAGCAGCAGGCCCTCATGGGAGTTCTGGGTGACTACACTGGAATCCTGGAGAGAGTTGAAAGAGGGGAAAAGTGGCAAATAGGGTTACAGAGAAACACACTGCATCTGAGGGGCCCTGGTAGAGGGAAGGGAAGCCGACCTCTGAATAGGAACGTGCTAGTGCTAGTTCGTTCATTCTTGTGGTTCACCCCATTTCCACGGCTCCTGAGTCCACCTGCATGATAGACACACTGTTCCCTTCCACTTTCCCCTTGGGACATAATTTTGAATGTTATTCTCTTTCTATAGGGTGCAGAAAGTTTGACCTGGGTCTAACCAAGACACTGTCTTGTTCTGTGTTGAGGCTTGTTTTATAAAACAAAGACTTATAAATTGTTCATGTTGATTGCTCCTCCTTGTCTTAAGGTATATTGTGTTTTTGAGGAACACCCTTTCCCAATGGACTTAATCCCCTCTCCCCGGCTGGCAGGCTGGGGAATTTTTCAATGTTTTCAGTGGACACTGATGAAGAAATCATTATCCTCATTTGAAACCCTAGAGGGCCGGGCCATGTTAATAATGGTCTATCTAGCCAGCCCTGTCCTTCGTCCTTGTCAGATCCTTTGAGTTTACAATTTTACGTACACTCCCAGGACCTGGAAGTCCTTTTTGTTCTCCTAGTGGACAAGACCTTCCCCTACCATTCTCTTTAGGAAGGGAATAATTGGTGCCATTTGGGGAGGGTCAGGGGGTCAGTGGGTGCTAAGTAAGTGAATTCTAAACTTCTGCATTATATTTAGCAAGGGAGAAAAATGGAGCATTTTGGCTCAGAGGAAAAAAACGAGTGCTTTTGCCCTAACCCAGTGTGAAGTTTGGGATAATTACGCACAGGCTTCATTAATGGCTAATTTAATGGCTAAGTCTTACGAAGCCCTTACTCGTGCCAGGTAATTTATAGGCATTTTTCTCCCCCCATTTTCAAACAGCCTATGGAATAGGTATTATTTCCCCCTCTTTAAAGAGGAAGAATCAAAGGTAGGGAGATGGGAGAATGTGGCTGGAGCTTGCACAGCCAGTGAGGACTGAGGGCCCATTGGTGGGCTCACTCTGGAGGCCCTAACACCTCGCTCCACCTAGGCCCCGCGCTCTTCTGCACTGGGCCTCTGTCTACCCTTCCCCCTTCCGTCTTTCCCTTCTGCTACTGGCTGTACTCCATCTCCCCTTGCCCTCATCAACACCTCTGCAATCAGCCTTCTCCAGCCCTACCATGTTCTTTAGATTTTCTGTCTTCCTCAAAAAGAATTCTCATAGTTTATTATGAAAAGAGGAGATAAAGTTATGGAAACAAATATGAATACCATTTTACAATTTCCTGAGCATTTAAAGGGAGATTTGTACTTTAGAGCAACTGCGCGATCGAGATTTTATCGCATCTTTCTTATAGATTAGGGAAATGAGGTTTAGGACCCCTGTCCCAAAAGCTCCCATCCCCAGAAGATACCAAACATAAATGCATATCTCTGGACTGTGAAGGGCTTTCCACTTACTAGCAAAAATGTCCAGCTTGAATTCTGCTGTGGTGCCATTAATGAGAGTGAGTAAAGTGAGCCCAGTGAGAGGGGGACACTTTGGGAACTCGTGCCTTCCACTCAGCCCCAGGCCACTGCTGCCACGCTGGAAAGAGGACATAGGGTTGCTGGATTCTTTCAGTATCACAAGGGAGACCAGAAATTGGAATGTTTAAGAACAATGTCCTGATCTCTGAATGTCAGTAGCTACTCCATATATCTGCAGGAGACCCCAGGGGCAGCCAGCACGTGCACACTGAGTATTGTCCCAAGGCCACTAGCTCACCAATTTTCCACCAGACCCTGTGACTCCCCCGTGTGTCTTAAATGGTCTGGCTACCACTTTGACCGCTATTCTAATTTCCCTTCCTTTTCCATCCTTATTCCTTCTGTTAGCTGACCATTTTCATTGTAAACAGCTTCTCTCGTCTTCTCGGAGACACCCTTGTCCCTGCCCGTGCCTCCTCCCAGCAGCTAAGATGCTCGTGATGGAATCACGAATGGCTATTTACAAAGCAGAAGGAGGTGATGGGACAAAGGAAGCTCTGTCCACAAAGCCAGAAACCCTCTACTCAGGCAGTCGGCGAAGGGAAACAGAATTGGAAATGATTTTATTTCAATTAGATTTTAATTAGCTTCTGTCTTGGAACTATCGGATCGGTTCCCAAATAATTGAAAAAGCAACCATATTTGCATCTGTTGCTCCTAAGAATAGCAATTTTGTAGCATCTGATCCATATTTTATTCAGAGGGTGAGAGGGAGGAGGGAAGTTCCATGGGGGGGAGGATTTCAGATTAAGCAATCAGTGTCAACAGAAGCAGTGTGGTGGGTCAGCCCAGGAGACTGTATGAGCAGCCCTCTGTAGCCTTGCCTTCATTTCACATGGAATTAATATGGGTTGGGTGGAAGAGAAGCATTTCATTAGCAGCTTGCACAAACTTATTATAGAGCTCTAGCAACTCTAATTCGAGCCTGGTGGAGAATTAAGAAAAGCAGCCACTGCAGTCAAGTGCATAGCATATGGGAGGGTCAAGTGAGGCACCTTAGGGAGGAAGTCAGGAATGTGTCCTTGGGGCCCGGTGCTCAGCATTGAGAGCCTACAGGCTCCAGCTGCAGCCTTCCTCGGGAATCACCGCTCTCGGCTCCCTCTCCTGTGATCTTCTGCTGAGAGGAAATGTCACACACCGAGTGGGGCCCAGACCTGTGTCCCACCTGATTTCCCGAGGCCATTCAAAGATTCTGATCATAACTTTGCAAGATCTCTTTTTTTCTGACAAGACAAGCAGGTTTTGCAAGTCTATGAAGTTGATGAAAATACCTTCCCCATGGGAAAACGCAAGTGGATAGCTCTGTGAATTTTCTCTTGAGGAAAATGTGGTGTTTGGGAGGCTAAGCACCTCATGCCCCTGGTTTCCTCCAGAGACCCGTTTCCTGTTCACAGAATAGTGTATTGCAGAAAAATCTCTCAGCAACATTTTTCTCTGTTCGTATGTGGTTGATAACGTCTTTGAATAAATTCTTTAGGACGCCCTTCCTGCCACAAATTAACCATATATTTGACTCTACTTCTTCTGCCTCCTGGTGCCTGAGTCACCCCTTCAGAGTTTCTTCACAGTTAGGCAGCTTCCTCAGGCCCAGTCACAGGAAGGTCATGTGATGAGTGAGTCCAACCTCTAACTTCCCTCTTTTGCTCTGTGTACTTCTCAGGTGCCTGAATCTTTTGCAGTGGGAATGCATTCATGTAGTCCTTGCATAATGCAAAAATGAATTTTATAAAGTCTGCTGCCTGAAAATAAATTTAATATAGGAGATCGTGATTGTGTTTTATGCAATCAGAAATAAAATTATGTTAATAATACTTGAAGAGTCTTATATAATATAGTTATCGGTCCATTATCACAACTGTTAGCTCTGTCTCCAGCGTTGCCAGTAGACAGGTGGTTCTGCTGTGATGCCATAAATTACCTGTAAGCAGAATCTGCACCGTTTATGCAGGACGAGTGTCAGCGAGACGTACATACGTACATACATACATACTTTCTTCCAGAGCTGCTTCCTTAACTACTCTGTGCAACTTTGTAGTCTCCATCTCCAGCCCATTCTCTTAATCCTATCTTATTCCTTTTATTTTCTTCGTCGAGTTTATTAGTATTTAAAATAAAGACGCATTTTATTTGCTCCTGACCCACGTTGCTCGTCTTGACTGTTAGTACCTCAGGGCAGGGACTGTCTTCCCAGTGCCTGACTCCTAGCAGGCTGTTAATAAATATTTGTTTAGTCATTCAGTAAGCATTCCTAGAGACCTCTCCTTTAGCCAGAATATTCCAGGCATGAAAACACAGGCATGAACGTGACAGACAAGGTTCCTTCTCTCATCACGTACATAAATTAGTAGGGTCAGGTGACCAAGGTGCAATCAATTAAGTGAAGAAACAAGAGATGAACCAGAAATATATTATAGAACAACAGAATCCTGAGGACAAAATACAGGGAAGTGACAGTGGCTTTGCACTGTGCTTGAAGCGCTCCAGCTTAAAATGCCGGGCAGAGGAGTTTGAGCATCACAGCAGCCCCACATAGAGGCAGTGCGGTAGGCACGTGTTGGCATGAAGAAGACCCCATGTGTGGCCCACAGAGTTCCTGGCCCTGGAGTGCACCCTGTGTCTTGTCTGCCTGTCAGATACCAGCTTGTCCTCAAGTCTTAGGTCAGGTATCATTTCCTCTGGGAAGTTTTTCCTGAGCCCTCCTCCCCCACTGTCCCCTGCACATATTTCCATTATCATCTGTGACCTAACCTTTTTCTTTCTCTCATTTGTTCACGTGCGTTTCTTGATGTCCTAGGGGACAGTAAGTCCCTCTTGGACCATAATGATTCCCCTCCATGTGCCTAGAGTTTAGCACAGACACGGACTCTAAGTTCGTGATAATTCTTTGTTAGATCAACGGCAAGGTTGGTCCATGTAATCATGGATAGATACATAAATGAAGGATATGGAAGATCACAGGAAGGCTCTTCCAGTGCTAGGATTTCATAATTCCTATTTTATTTTATTATTTTTTTTAAGATTTTATGTACTTATTTGTCAGGGAGAGAGAGAGCAAGCACAAGCAGGGGGAGCTGCAGGCAGAGAGAGAAACAGGCTCCCTGTTCAGCAAGGAGCCCAATGCAGAGCTTGATCCCAGGTCCCTGGTATCATGACCTGAGCTGAAGGTAGCTGTTTAACAGCTGAGCCACCCAGGTGCCCCCCCATGGTTTCTATTTTAAAACTTCATACTCCTCCCTCTCTCCATCTCAAGAACCTTCCTTCCATAACCATTGACTTTATTGTCTTCGGCTCCTTTTCTATTTGTTTGTATGATGGCTTGCTCCACAGTTGTCATCAAATACTTAAAATATTGTGGAACCCTCTTCTACCTTTTGCCATCCCAGTGCTTTCCTACCCCCATCCCACCCCAGTACACACCTCCAAGCACTACTCCATTCCTTACTGTGGTCCAGAGTTTCTTGACTCTTTCCTGATTTTCCTGATTTTAAGCTAGGGCTTAAATAAATTTCAAGTCATGCACATTTTTGCTTTCAGCTCTCTGTGGTTGACTCTATCTGTCTTTTGATGTCTGTATTAATAGAGAACAAATATTAGCAGATAATGTATTGGTGGCCAAAAGATGAAAAGAGGATTCCTGCTTAGTGTAATATTCATAAAATTCTTGACTTGAACTGTCATAATCCAACAAGGCTAAATTTATCCTCAAACAGATGAAATAACACCAGAGGTTCCTCTAAAAGTTATAACATCTTAATTATTGCCATTAAAATCTCATATGCACACATCATATACATCTTGAGCTTCAGTATCAAAACTGATATGTTATTTCTCAGAGAATCCTAAGGGGACAGAAGTCACATGGGGCTACTGAAGCCTGCTTGTACTGTACAAATAATTTTCTGCAGAACACTCAATCTAACCTGATAGATAATGCTGAGCAAGCAGACCTTAGTTCTTCTAACACCGATGAGATTCTATACAGTGTTTTCCTCTGTGTGTTTTTCATTTTTTGGGAAAGGCCAACATAATATTTATCTGCAGATTAGACATTGTAGCTATGGGTGTTAAGCCTTTTAGATATGTCTGCCTAAGTTCCCTCTTAAAATATATAGGTGGCTAGTGTTCTCATTGCTCAGTTTTGCATGTTGAAATACACCACTTACTACTGGTTCAGGAACCAGAATATAGACTTGTATGTGAGCATGTTAAGACGCAATTGTAGAGAATAAATTCCTTCAACCTTCCACTTCCCAAACAAAGAGGGCAGAGAAGATGGAACCAGAGGAAGGACATTTGTATATAAACAGTGCAGGTCAAAAGCCACCTGATTTTTGATAAGAAAAGAAGACAGAGGAAAGATAATGTTTTGGATTTTCTAAGGATCGGTATGGTCATATCTAAGTGGTGTCCCCATCAAAGAAGGAAGTGGTGTGAGGGGACAATGATTCACTTGAATGTTGATGTATTACATTTGGGTTGCATGTGGCCATGAAAGGCAAGATGACAAAAAATATTCTCTGTGTTTCTGGGTCTCTTCTAGGACCTGGGGATTGACCAATGAGAATAACACGTGGTGTCTTGTGGGGGGAGGGGGTTGTTTATAATCTTTCTGGGAAGAGAGATTTATAAACATTCAGCTATAATGCAAACAAATGCAAATAGAAAGTGCTGCTTGGAATTTAGAAAAAGTAAACACAGAATAAGAACCTGTCACCACATTCCTGGTACTGTCTAGGGAGAAATTGACTGTGGCTCTAGATCATTGGTCTCAGTCTTTTGGGCATTCTTTTTTTTTTTTTTTTTTTTTTTTTTTAACTACATAAGGCATAGTTTTTTTTTGTTTTTTTTTTTTTTTAAGATTTTATTTATTTATTTAACAGACAGAGATCACAAGTAGGCAGAGAGGCAGGCAGAGAGAGAGGAAGGGAAGCAGGCTCCCTGCTGAGCAGAGAGCCTAATAAGGGGCTTGATCCCAGGACCCTGAGATCATGACCTGAGTGGAAGGCAGAGGCTTTAACCCATTGAGCCACCCACGCTCCCCTACATAAGGCATAGTTTTTATTATGGCCAGTCTTTTTCATTGATGGATAAAAGGCACAGCAGTTTGAGAATAGATTCACTAATAAGAAATGTATAGATAATCTATTTTATACGGGTTATTTAAATACAATGGATTTTTATCTATAGCAAATCAGTCTACGATCTTCCACAGGTTTTTTTTTTTTTTTAATTAACATATAATGTATTACTTGCCCCAGGGGGACAGGTCTGTGAATCATCAGTCTTACACATTTCACAGCACTCACCATAGCACATACCCTCCCCAAGGTCCATAACCCAGCCACCCTATCCCTGCTCCCCTACCTCCTAGCAACCCCAGTCCAGTGGTCATTCTTGAGAACTTCTTGTGTACGCAGTACTCCACTCCTTAGTGAATTAGAACATTCCTGAAATGGAGAATGACAACTTTTGATACTTTGTAACTCAAGTATATATATATATTTTTAAAGATTTTATTTATTTATTTGACAGAGAGCGATCACAAGTAGGCAGAGAGGCAGGCAGAGAGAGAGGAGAAAGCAGGCTCCCTGCTGAGCAGAGAGCCCAATGCGGGGATCGATCCCAGGACCCTGAGATCATGACCTGAGCCGAAGGCAGAGGCTTAACCCACTGAGCCACCCAGGCGCCCCAACTCAAGTATATTTTTTAGGGATATTACTACTTTGTTTTATACTAACCCAACCCTTAACCAGTAGTCTCGTCCTCTGTGATTTTCTCCCCAGTATATTCGTCCAGGGGAAGGACACAACCAGTGTGCACGAATTCCCCATTTCTCCAGCCAGGGAGATTCTTCACTGGTAATGAATATGCTGTCATGCTAGTTTATAAATCAGTCTTCTGTCAGTTAGGTGGGCGTGAATCAATCCTTCACAGCTTGATCACCTTTGTTGAGCTGATTGAATTGATTTTATGATCCTGCAGAGTGGAGGCCCTGGCTCTGGAAAGGTGGTGACCCCTTGGTTGCCCCATTTCCAAGGGCTGCCATCCAGGTGACTCTGCCTGAAATGGCTAATTGACCTCTTCTTGTCATTACAAAAGTCCCTGCAGCCCACTTCCAGCTCCAGATTTGCCTGTTCAGTATTCATGTCGTTGCACTGGGAAAATTTCAAGCTAATAAGGTGTTATGGATTGAACTGAGTGCCCCTCACAATATGTTGAAGTCTGAAGCACTGTTACCTGTACATGTGACCTAATTTGGAAATAGGGTCTTTGTAGATGTAAGCAAGTTGAGATGAGTCCACTAGGCTGCACCCTCCTCCAGAATGACTGATGCCCTCATAAAAAGAGAGAGATTTGGACACAGACACATGGGGAACGCCATGTGGAGACACAGACACAGAGGGAAGTCAGCTGTATGAAGATGGAGGAAGACACTGGAGGTTTGGTGCCACAACCCAGAGAAGGAATGGGGCGGCGGAAGCTGCAAGAGTTTAAGAAAAAGCCTCTCTGAGCTGTGTAGGAGGGAGCAGGGCCCTGCCAGAACGAGTTCTGGACCTCTCGTTTTCAGAACTGTGAGTTGATCAACTTGTTCTAAGCCCCCCAGTTTATGGTTCTTTCTTTTAACAGCCTTGGGAGACTAATACAAAAGGTTATGGTTCGCTTTCAAGTTGGATTTAAGAGTTCACTAAGAATTCAGATTGGATTTAGGGTTTCAAATCGGATTTAGGAATTTTTCTTAAGTGTATCTTCTCTAGCAGGAAAAGGTTAAAGTGGAATCCCAAGGACCCTAACATCATTTTGGGTCTATCTTCCATGACTCTTAATATGTTCTCTTTCTTTGTCCATTTATGAAGAAAGCCGATTCCTTATTGAGCAGAATATAATCCAACATCAGAAAACTTCTCAGAAAAATAGAACTATGAGCTGGGAATTAATGCCTTACAATTGTAAAATAACAATTCACTAAACCTCATAAGCCTTACTTAAAAAAAAATATTTAGAAGCAGGTTACCAGTAGGTTAAGAGTTACCAACTCTTTTTTTCGTTTGTTCTGAATTGTTGATTGTGCTGGGACAAATGGACATTTTTGCATTTATCCTTTTCTGATTAGACCCTTCTCCAAAGTGTAGTTCTTCTTAAGTACTTTTATGGAATTACCCTTAAATATTTAAATATATATTGTTATGATACATGGTTTTATATATATGGTTTTGTGTTTGTATGTATGTACGTGAACATGATTTGCATACCATTTCGGGGGCTAACAAATATTGTCTGAAGCCTATTCATGGCATATATGGGCTGAATAATTGTCCACAAAGAGAGAGCATCTCTCCTTTGGTGGGGATAAAGATGTCAAACAGAAATTACAACATTAATTTCACCATACACTTGGTCTCTCTCAGTTGTGGTTTGAAGGTTGGGCTTCTATCTTTAAAGAATGTTGGTTTGAACTCCTCTTCCCCCTTTTTTTTTTCCCCCTGGAACTTTAAGTAGCATATTTTCCCCCCAATAGAAGCAAAGAAAGAGGTTGAGAATGAACATGCAATTAGATGCTTAATTGCCTTTTGATGAGACGAAGGGTTGTAGAGTTAGGGCATGTGACTGGGGATTCTCCAGCTACTTAAAGCCTTGCTTTAAGGCTGTGGTTCAACAGGACCACCAGGTTCATGGTCACTCATTGAGACAGTGGCATGCTGTAAAGTCTCCACAGGAGAGGTAAGCACGGTGGGAAGGACTCAGGGCATGCCTGCTTCTCCTTGAATGGAGAGTAAGAGGGTACTGAAGACCAAGAGGTGGCAGAAGCAAGAAAGCAAAATGAAGAGGGCAGACAGGATGTACACTTGGAAAGACAAAACAATTGCTATTTAATGGCCACATTTTGTAGGAAAGGACAAAAAAGAAAACTCCTAAAATGGCAATAAAGGTCTCCATTGTCACAAGGTTCTTACAGGGCTTTCCGGTGCCTACGCCAATTTGACAGCCTAAGTTGGAAGTGTTTAAAACTCCGAAGGGAGGAAAGCAGAGAAGCAGCTGTTGTGTGGGGGAGGTTGCATGGTGAGGAGAAGGAGTCAGGAGAGAGGGTCAAGAGAAAGTGACTACGGTGGTCATTTCTGGCCCTATTACCAGTTATGATGGATGGTTTTAGAGAGGCAGGAGGAACAGTGTCTATTTAAAGATGGCAATTAAGAAAATATGTCTAAGTAGAGGGAAAATGGCAGTTCCGATTCTGGCTGTTGATGTGTCTGATGAAGCAGGACTGATTCACCTGCAAACTTACACAGCTGCATTAATGTGGCCGAAAATAGCAGTTCTCATCCGCCCGTGATGGAGCTGTGCTGGAGAGTGCCTCATCACCTGTGGGCTTCTGAATGTAGATTATTCCCCTTTGACTGAAAATCATTTCTATCTGGTTTCTTCCAAGGGTGTGGAATCACTGCCTTCCATTGTCTGCTAAATGAGCATTTAAACGCCAGTTTGTTGTTTGGAGTTTGGACCTCTGTTCATTGGGTGATAGCGAGGTATATTAACCTTACGCTTTTGAAATGTTCTCTTGTATTTTGTGTGAATCTTTTTTTTTTTTTTTTTTAATGCCAAGTGTAATTGCTGTGATTTGCCCAATTGCTTTCATGTACATGTAGTGAGACAGGTTTATGATACTGGGATATACGAGTCAGTGAGCAAAATTAAGCCTTCATTATCTGTGTCTATGACTGTAGCTCAGTTATAAAAAAAAAAATTGCAGGTGAAAAAAATTTGATTCTGAACTTAAAGAGACCTTGCCTCACACAGACATATTTTAAATATATCCTATGGCGTCAAAACTATTGAATTTCGTTATGCTTTCTCTGCATTTTCTTTCACCAATACTGCTGAATATCAGGATTGTGTGTAAAGAGATGCATTCCCTTGTAGTTTCAAATTAAAACATATTTCCATTTTTCACTTAGGAGATAACACCCATGTACACTTCTTGTCCTTAGAAAGGTAAGACACATGTACAATATAAAGGAAAGAGTAGAGAGGCAGAAATCATTAGAGGATAGTCACCTCTGCCTTCTGCTTTCCATAGGTTATGTTTCACAAATGAATCTTCTTGGAAATCTCTCTGGGTTCTCTGGGTTCCATCTCCGAGCCAGAACCTCCTGGGGTTGTCTGTAATTGGGCATTATGATTTTAGATTCTGGTATTCTTTGAGGGAAGAGCACAAATAAAGGGTCTGATGAGAAAGTGAGAATTGCAGAAGGGATCCTGGTGAACCAACACTCCAGAACAGAATGTGCAAGTGCAGGGAAATGCTCACGCTGTGAGCTGGTTAATCCAATTAAAGCACCAACAGGTACTTCATGCGCTCTTCTGGTCCAAGGTTTATGTGTCAAGGTGGGGGTGATCCATTTATTTAGAAGATACAGCCCAGCACAGCTTTATGAATATGTTGAGATGAAATTATGAATCACATACTTACCATTTGGGCAAGTTTAAAAACTCAGAGAAGCTGGCATAGTTCAGGTTTGCTCCCAATAGTAATTGGAAGGAACACCAGATGTGACATAACCTTATGGGCAATTGATGAAAATCATTACACAGGCTCGATTGATGAACAGAGAGGAGGAGCAGTGCACGAGCCAGTATAAATGCAACACATCCATACGGAAATAATGCAGATCGGGGAGAAAAAGTGATTTGATCCATGTTCTATTCTGCTATTGCAAACCAGAGGTTACATACACCCTGTCATCTCTGGTGTCATCGAGCTGCTATAAATGTTAATGGAGAATATTTTAATTTCTCTATTGTAGAACATATCTACAGATATGTTCTCTGGGCTGACAGCTGGATCAGTAATACACAGTTAATATTATAGTTAATATTAAAGATGTGTTATCAATATACAGTTAATATTAACAGATGTAGACAGGCAGTGGCCTAAAATGCAGGGATTCAGACCACTTATGAGAAAGCCATGAGAAAAGTATGGTTTGTGAACTCTAATTGTACATCAGGGAGGTTTTTCCTAGGCAGACTTAGAGGGTGTTGCCAGGTCTGAGGTGTAAAGCTGTGGACGGCAGCCAACAATGGACACCAGTTTAGAGGAACGGTCTTGGGGTTTTAGGTCTCTGATCTTTTTGCTTCTCCCGAGGAAATGAGTCAGTCAATAAAGGAGCTCAGGGGCCTTTCTCAAATGCTATCTGCACAGGGTACCTATTTTGGAAACTTCCAGGCTTGTGCTTTTTCTGTGCTGTCTTGCTTTTCCATCATTCATTTACTGACTCAGTAATATTTATTTATTCATTTGTTCATAATAACAGCCCACCCGGTGTCATTGAACTTTACTGTATTATTTCTGGCCCTTACTAGGTAGATGGCCTTCAGTAAGTTATCCTTTCTTTGCTTCAGTTTCCTTACCTGCCAAACTGAGTCATGTTATCTATCTCCGTGAGGATTAAATGACTTCCTCCATCTGAGGCATTTAGCATGCAGCAAGTACCCAGTATTTCGAGCCGCTATTATTTTTAAATCAAATTTCCATTTGAGTTCGTTCACGATAATCACTTGGGGCTAATTTGGCGCCTCCACAAATGCCAAATTATACTTAGGTTAAGCAGGAACGGGCATAGCTTGACCTGATTCTTCTAATACCGGAGCAAATAATATCCTAACTAAAACCTTCTGATGAAAGGAGGTGAGTTTTAAAGTTGGAGTAATCTGGGTTTTTAATGTCAATTACCCCAGCTCCTCACTGTGCTGTCAGAAAAGTTATTTAAGCTCCCTGTGTCTCTATCTTTCTCTCTTTCAAAGAAGGGTCCTCTTCAGAGGGTTGCTTTATGGGGACAATGAGACCTAGTCGGTCTGATGTCTGGCCCACTGTCCAGCACATGGTCATCCACTGAAATCTGGTTTCCTGCCCACTGCCACCTGCCTACTTGCTCATTTGTTAGGAAATTCACTGAGCACTCTATGATTGCTAAATAACAAGTAGCCAAATGTTCTAGGCTTTCCTTGGGGCAAAACAATTTTCCCAGCCAAGATGTGACATCCAAAATTTGCCATTTGTACATGGCATGAAGACAAAACTAGGAAACAATAGAAAAAAGTTACTTTTTCTTTTTATGGGCAAAGAGTAAGATGATTTTCTTTTCTTGTTCCTGGAACTTTTTTTGTCAATTTATAGATTTTCATTTTAGAACAGCTTTAGGTTCACAGAAAATTTGAATGTCAGGTACAGAGAGTTTCTACATTCTCCCTCCTTTCCCACATCTAGCCTCCTGTACCATGAAGGTGATGCATTAGTGTAGTCCATTTCAGTGAATCAACATTGATTCAACATCATTATCATTATCATTCAACATCATTATCAACCCCAGTTCAGAGTTTATACTAAGGTTCACTCTGTGTGTTGTACATTCCATGAGTTTTAACAAATGCATATTGACATGTATCCACTATTATAGTATCATAGAGAATCATTTCATTGTCCTAAAAATCCTTTGTGTTCTACCTATTCATCCCTTACTGCCCCTAGCACCACTGGTCTTTTTACTGCCTCCATATTTTTCCTTTCCCTGAATATTTTATAGTTGAAACTGTATACCACACAGCCCGTTCAGCTGAGGCTTCATAGCTCACTTCTTTGTAGCACTGAATAATATTCCATTTTGTGGATATACCAGTTTATTTACCCATTCACCTACTGAAGAACATTCGATTGCCTCCCAGTTTTGGCAGTTATGAATAAAGCTGCTGTAAATATTTGTGGGCAGGTTTTTGTGTGAACATAATTTTTTAGCTCTTTTGGGTAAATCCCAGGGAGTGTGATTACTGAATCATTTAGTAAGAGTAAGCCTAGTTTTGTAAGAGACTGCCAAAGCGTCTTCCAGAGCGGCTGTATCATTTTGCATTTCCACCAGCAATGAGTAATGGTTCCGGTTGTTCCACATCCTCGTTAGCATGTGCTGCTGTCAGTGTTCTGGATTTTAGCCATTCTGAGAGGTGTGCAGTGTTGTCTCATTGCCCTAATGAGCAGCGGTGGTGAGCATCTTCTCAGAGTCTTAATTGCCATCTCTTTGGTGAGGTGTCTGATCTCTTGCCCATTTTTTTACATTGGGTTGTTCATTTATTATTGTTGAGTTTTGTGTTTGTGTGTTTGTTTAAGATTTATTTATTTACTTGTCAGAGAGAGAAAGAGAGCCCACAAACAGGGGAGCAGCAGGCTGAGAGAGAAGCAGGCTCCTCACCAAGCAAGGAGCCCGATGTGGGACTCGATCCCAGAACACTGGGATCACGACCTGAACCAAAAGCAGGCACTAAACCAACTAAGCCACCCAGGTGCCCTTTATTGTTGAGTTTTAAGAGTTCTCTATATTTTGGAAAGCAACCCATTATCAGACATGTCTTTTGCAAATGTTTCTGCTAGTCGGTGGCTTGTCTTTTCATTCTCTTGATGGGTCATAGAACTTTAAAAAGTAATTTTCTGTTCATAAGACAGACACAAAAGAGGAACACGAAAACTTTTTATCTTAAGTTACAAAATGTTAGGAGGAATCTGATGCTGAATGCATGGCTATTTGGAGACTTGCAGCCCTATTACTCTTTTTTCTCTGCTTTGCTCTTCTGTTTACCTTCCTCTCTTTCAGGAGCTCTGTCTTCAAGAGTGGAGAATTCTAGTCAAGGCTATTCACAGTCACTAAAAGTATTCAGAGAAGTCCTCTTTGTGTGTGTTTATACAAGCGAATCTCGTTTCACCTTACCTCTTACCAGAGAAAAAGTAACACAAATACCACCTTCCTTATGGCTACATATATATATATATATATATATATATTTTTTTTTAATCTATTACTAAGACTCCTAAAAACCAGGACTGAAAAAGAGAAAGTATGTGGAAATAATGCAGTAAGAGGTAAGTTAAGAGAAATACCCTCTTAACAGACAAGTGGACAGTTGATCATGAAAACAGCCGAGGCCATTTTGGGCTGTGCTCTGGCCATGCTTTATCTAAACCAGGCTTTTCTGCTGTCTGAAGTAATCTTGGCACAAACAGAAAGGGAAGAGGACAGATCACATGGCTTTTGGACGTGTCTGCAAAAGCAGACACAGATGCTTTTTGCGTTCTCCCCCCGAATTTGCCATTGCCATTCACTGGGGGCTCTCTCCCTACCTGTGTTCAAAGGAAGCTGTCACCATCCCCGCTCCTCCCGGCAGACTGAGAGTTCAGAAGATAAGAGACCCTTCCTGGCATGAAATGCAGTGTGAAATGTGTTTGAAAATAAAGTTGTTAATGACAATTGCCATCAAAAACCAGTTCTTTCAAATGCATTTTTCATAGCTTCCAGGCCAAAAAGAGCTTGTCTTGTATTGAAATTTGAGATGGTTGGCTAACTGGGTGACAGATAAGCGGCATAGATAGTTAAGTACGGACAAGCACCGATGAAAGTGCACCTGTGAATCCAATTACCTGTCGATAAGCTCTGTGCTCTCACACTGTTCCCTGAGGTGCCCAGGGTTTATGGAGATTCTGCCCACAAACAGCCACTAGGTCTCTGGACCTGGGTATTTGTGGAAAACACCCTTCTGAAGAGAGGATGAAAAAATATACTAGAAATAAAATACGAACAAACAAAAAAACCTGAGTGGGTCAGAAGATAGCGGGGTCAGATATGGACAAAGAAGGACAAAAATAACCCCAACAACAAGAAGAGCAGGAGCAATTAATGTGAGGTGACCCCGTTGGCCCATCGGTGTCTTCCTTCCCTTTGGCCCAGCATCCACACCCGGAGGTCTATTCCCTTCTCTGTCTGAACTTTTAAAAAATTTTCCCTGCACTCTGTTAAACCAACAGAAATTCTACCAATTAGTAATACATTTAGGTTAATAAGCTTCCTCTGGGATGGCTGAAGGGCTAAGAGTCATTCACACATTGGTGTAAATTTGTTTAATTAGACTTGTTTTTTAACAACCCCCTTTTCAGATGGCAAGCTGAAATCAACCGCGATGAGGAAAGAAGGAACTGTCATTTATTGAGAGCCTATTATGTGCCAGACCTGGTCACTTCATATTCTGTATTTCATTAACTTTTGCAGTATTTTTTCCAAGTAGGTATTATCTCATTTACTGTTGAGAAAACAGAGGCTTGGTTGGGTTTAAAAACTTGTCCAAGGGGGGCGCCTGGGTGGCTTAGTGGGTTAAGCCTCTGCCTTCAGCTTGGGTCATGATCCCAGGGTCCTGGGATCGAGCCCCGCATCAGGCTCTCTGCTGGGCGGGGAGCCTGCTTCCTCCTCTCTCTCTGCCTGCCTCTCTGCCTACTTGTGATCTCTCTCTCTGTCAAATAAATAAATAAAATCTTAAAAAAAAAACAAAAAAAAACTTGTCCAAGGAAACCTGTCAGATGGAGGGAGTGCGGTTGGAGTGCAGACGTGTTGGTCGTGTGGAGATGGGGGAGTTGATTCTGAAATATTTCTAGGGGTGCAGAGGAGAGGTTGAGGCTCTCTGGGCCACTTCCGTTTACTATGTATCTAGAGGCCCATCTACAGTCATAAAGTTAGACTCAAAATCATTCATTCATTCAAGAAATCAATATGTTTTATTTTTTTATTTTATTATTTTTTAAAGATTTTATTTATTTATTTGACAGAGAGAGATCACAAGTAGGCAGAGAGGCAGACAGAGAGAGAGGAAGGGAAGCAGTCTCCCTGCTGAGCTCTCTGCTCCTCTGAAGGCAGAGGCTTTAACCCACTGGGCCAGCCAGGTGCCCCAAGAAATCAATATGTTTTAAATCAGACGGCACACTAGGTATTTTCAAAAGTGCTGGGGATATGGAGACAGTACAGGCAGGTGACTACTGCCATGGGGCTCATGGTGTAGCAAGGGGAGACAGATAATAACCAAGTGCATACATATTTTAAAAGGTTGTATCAAATCATGATAAGGGCAGTGAAGAATGGGAGAAAGCAGCAATGTGGTAGAGGCTCACAGAGGTAAGATGAACTGCAGTTTTAGATTACGTATCAGAGGTGCACTCTCTGATCAAAGACCTGAGAGACAGAAGCATCTTCCTAAGCAAAGATCTATAGGGAGAGCCTTCCAGACACAGGGAGAAGAAGGTGCTCTCTTTAAGCGAGTAGAGTTGCCGGGAAGCCAGTGTGAGGGGAGCACAGGGAACAGGGCAACGTGGTACAAAAGGGAAGCCTGACAAGCATAAGGGGGTGCTCTTTTTCTCCATAGTTGAAGTGTACAGCCATTGGAAGACATTTTGAAGGCAAATGCTCTCTGGTTTCCCTTTTAAGAAGGTCGGAGCTGGGTAGGAATTGTATACGGAGGCGGGTGGAAGCTGTAAGCAGACTACAGCGTTGCAGTGCCCACGTGAGAACTGAGGTTGGCTTGGCCTGGGAAGGCAGCAGGGGATGGAGAAAGGTGGACCAGTTCTAGATACATGTTGTGCTGGAGTGGACAGAGGCAACTGGTGCAAGGGTGTGAATAAAAGGGAAGAGAGAAATCAGGGTGATGATTAGGTTTTTATTTGGAACAGTTACACGAACAGTCATTGTGTTTTGTGAGAATGAAAGCCAGCCAAGGACTAGTTATTTTTGGAGAGGGGTCAGTGATAGCGCAGAAAGCAAGATTTTAAATAAAAGTGGCAATTTATATTAGACATTCAGATGGGAAGATCCAGTAAGTGGCAAGCACTCAGGACTGAGCATTAAACTGGGGAGTCTCCAGCACTCAGAACTTCTGTGCTAGTACTGACGAGAGCAGCGAGGGAAGGCTGTGGGCAGAGAAGAGCTTAATCCTCAGGCACATCAATGATTAGCTGTCCAACAGAGGGGAGGGGCAGCACAGGACAGAGCGTAGGACAGTCAGGCAGGTAGAAGAGAGTGTGTGTCACAGGAAATACATGGTGTTTTTTGTTTGTTTGTTTGTTTGTTTTAAAGAAGAGAGCGGTCATCTGTGTGGAATGCTAGCCCATCATGAAACAAATGCTTTCAACAACATGAAGGTAGTTGGTGATCTCGAGGAGCTATTTCAGTGGAGTGGTAGAGATGAAAGCCGGAGGGGGTGTGTTCAAGAGCAAATGCATTGGGAGTAAGTGGAGACAGAGAGTGCATAAAATTCTCCTGTGATGTTTTACAGCATGGTAGGACAAAGGAAAGAGGTGGCAATGGAGAGATCTGTGAATTAAAGGAAAAGCGTCTGTTCGTTTGTTGGTTGTTTTTAAGGTGAGATGTTCCAGGTAACGTTTCAGTGTTGCTGGGAATGATTCAAGAGGAAAGCATATGTTGATGATTCAGAAGAGAGGCCATGGGAATACTCGTGAATCCCTTGAGCAGTTGGGCAGCAGGGTTGGAACCTAGGGCGTGGGAAAGTTGTTGGCCCCTGAGAGTGGCTAAGATGTGTCATCTCATTAACAAGTGGGAGGATGAGCGTGTGGACAGTGGCTGTAGTTTCATAAATGTGCTGACCAGGAGAAAAGTTGGTCTCCATGTGAGTGCTTCTTTGCTCTCACTAATTTATGAAGTGAGGTTCTGATGGGAAGGGAGGGATGGCAGGATGGCAGGATATGTAGGGGTAAGAAAGGTTGAGGAACCCAGAAGTAAAAATGGTGTGGGGACAGGGTTTGCAAAGGAGCAAGCATACCAGAGAAGCAGAGGAGCATGGCCTGGCAGAGGGGGGAGCCCATTCAAATCTTAAGAATAAGACACAGCATTCTCTTGGGACGCCTGGGTGGCTCAGTGGGTTAAAGCCTCTGCCTTCGGCTCAGGTCATGATCCCAGGGTCCTGGGATCGAGCCCCGCATCGGGCTCTCTGCTCGGCGGGGAGTCTGCTTCCTCCTCTCTCTCTGCCTGCTTCTCTGCCTCCTATGATCTCTGTCTGTCAAATAAATAAATAAAAAATCTTTAAAAAAAAAAAAAAAGACACAGCATTCTCTTGAGATAATTGGCAAGGCATATAATCTATGGAGAAATACATTCAGAGATTAAAAACTGACAATTTACATACATTGTAGTATAATAATAATGAATATTCATTAAGTGTACTTGGCATGCATTATTTCATTTAATCCTTTCAACTTCAGAAGCCGGATGCTATTAGAGTCTTCATTTACAAATGAGGTAATTGAGGCTTGGAGAAGAGAAGTGAGCTACAGAAGGTCCCACAGCTAGAAACTTCCAGACAGGCAGGGTAGAAAACAGTCTACTTAATGACAAAGAAGTGACCTCATGTCTTCATGCTGAGCTGCCTCCCTAGAGCACAGCGGGGCTGTTCAGAGGCAAGGCCTGCACGTGGGTGGGAACATATACATATGGTACTCTGCTATTACTAAAAATCTCTGCTGCGTGGCGCAGATATTATTAGGAAAGGTGAAGGACTTGTTTTTGGGTTTTGTCGGCTTCGTTCGGTTACCTGGGATCTGGGAGTCAAGTCCCCCAAGGAAGGGGGGCAGGTTGAGTGGGCTGTGGGAACTGCTTTTGCACAGGAGAGCACACACAGGCAAACACCTGCTCTCCTGTCATCTGCAGCGGCTGGAAAGCCTCCCTCTTTCATCTCCCCTTGTGATCCATTCACCACCTCAGAGACTCCTGCTTCCTCAGGGAAATGTTCCAGATCTGCCTGGTATCCCCGAAAGCAAGGTTTTGCATCAGGTACTGGGAGTGGTCCGTGGTGTTTGCAAATGTTAGGAAGATATCTGGAACTGTTCTGTCCAGTGGGGAAATGTAGAAGTAGCGATGATGCTGGCAGGTGGTGGCAGGGGCGGGGTGGGGAGTGACCCCTGAGGTTGTGGAGGGCTGAGGGTCCTCAGCTACTGTGTGGCTTTGAGCAGGCTCTCCAGATCTCCCCCATGGGACAAGGTGGCTCTGCACACCATCTGTGTAAAGTTTTCTCTAGTGGAATCCCAGGGAGTTACACAAAATACTGTCATGGGATCCATAATCACGTCCTGAGCCAGGCTTGCTGGCCTGAGGAGAGAAAGTTAAAGCAAGGAAAGGTGAATGAGAGACAAGTCTCCGTTTGTTTACTCCACGTTTTAATAATTGGCTGATTATGGCGCATTTGTATTTGGTTTCACTGGCCGTCAGGTAGCTGGGATATCCACTCACACCTTGTAATTACCATTAATTTCTTCCCTTTTCTCTGCACAGTCAGGACAGAGTTGGCAGAGAAACCATGGGAGGTGGAATCAGAGTGAAGTCAGACGCATATGCATGAGACAGGACCAGCCAAGGCTCTTGAAGAGATGTTTGGTGGGGCAGGGTGGGAGGGGAGGAAAGGAAGAAGGCTGGGAGATGGGAAGAGAGGGGGAAAAATACCTTGAATTGGAGACAAAGGCAAATGGGGGAAAGTGTTGAAGTCAGCACAACAGCCTTGCTAGCTTAATTACCATAATGATGTAAAATAGCCCAATCAGCAATCTGGGGCTAATCTTTCATGTATTACAGGTCTCTCCTTCGTAGAGCTTCACAGCTTAAATGCATTTTTAATGAAGATATTCGAGGCAAGCAGATAATTTCCCCGTCTTACAGGAGGGAATCAGAGCACATTAAATGGGCTGTTCCTCTTGCCTGTAGCTGTCCAAAATTCTTGCTCTGTCTGGCACATGGGAGCAGATCGTCTTCCAGAATGGGTTGCCCTGCTCTCCCACCCCTCCTTCCAGAGGCAGCTGGGGATGCTTTGATTGGACTGACATGGAGGGAGAGCTACAGTTCATCCCAAGGGACCTGTGCTCTGTCTTGCCCAGTGCCTCAGGGATGTCTGGATCTCCTCACTAGGGATGAGAGAGAAACAACTCTGGGGACATTGCCAGCCCCATACTGTCTCAGCAAGCAGAAGCAGCTCAGCCTATCTTGGCTGTGTTATGCTAACGGCCCAGATACCTCTGGAAATCATTTGAACATGAGGCTTGGACTGAAAAGTGCATCTGAAGAAGTGCCCATGACCCTGATACACTCGCGTGTCAGCTTGGGCAAAAGAGCATTCCATCCAGCAGCTCGAACCGTGCTTCCCGCCTGGGCAGCTGGACAGTCCCAGCATCCAGGGACTCATTGTTTATAACACGTTAAAGTGATGGCAGTCAGATGGATTTGATAAGTGTAGGGTTTTTGTTCAGCATTTAATGATGTTGGGTCCAGAAGCCTAAAATGGCTGGGTTGAACAAAAATGCCAGGTATCTGTAATAAGGCTCTCTTGGAAGGACAAAGTTGGGAGGAGGTGAGGCGAGAGAAAATTCCAGCCACAGACTATAAATGTCCTGGTAAGGCAAGGGTAGGTTAAAAATGATCTCTTTATAATTTGGGGAAAGCTTTAATTATTCCTTTGCTAGCATATCCTCCTGTCACCAAACTGGCTAAGATACAACTAACTCTTTTGATGTATAGTTTCTAAAAACCCTGCCCTCAACCCCAAACCCTGTCCCCACCCTAACTCCCTGAGTTTTGGTGGCACATATCTTCTCAGTGAATCAGGGTAGGGCCAAGGAGGAGGGTCTGGCACTGGCTAATATATTTTCAAAAGCAGATTGTATCTATTATCATCTCTCTATCTCTCTATTCATCATCTGTCTCTTTTGCTTCCTTGAAGTGGGAGCTTGAATATCTCTCTAGATGTCTGTAAGACACTGGGTGACCTAATTCATTCAACCTCAAACATTCATATGTGGAATGAGAAGTGCTTTGCTTGTGGTTTGCAGAATGATGACAAGGTGGATAGAAAGAACTTGTAGTAATAGGGTTATTGGGACTTGCATGTGAAAGCAGGTTTCTTACCATCTAGAGTTTAATGGTCTTGCCTATTATTGGTCCCTAAGAAATTAAGATGACAGACACACTTCGTTTTCTCTAGTACTTCCTTTGTTTGATTCATCTATTCATCTTGTCATTCATTCAGAATTTTCTGTGTACAGGCTATGTGTAAGAACCTCTAATGTTTCCAGGGATGGGAGTCTCTGGAAATCATAAGCGTCATAAAGCGTCATACAGTGACATTTTAAGTAAATGTTTTTACTGTTTTTATCACTCCATGGTACATCTCTCTGTCTCTCTTTAAATACCTGTCATGCTTATACTTCCTTTTTTAATGTTGGTTTCCTCACTTGAGGTCAGGAACCTGCTTGTCTTTTTCACCCTTGTCTTTTTAATGCTGTATAGTGTCTGGCATGTTATAAGCTCCTAGTAAATTCACTGAATTAATGGATGAATGAGTGAACCAGTGCCAGTTTGCCAATTTTATTTAGCAAAATATTATAGACATCTTATGCCAATGTGGTGACATTAGTCTCCATCCATAAAGCTATCACTTCTCTTTTATTTACTCTGCTAACATTTTCATTGGACCACTCTCCTTAATTCCTGTAAGGGCCCTTTCTGCCTCTAAAAAAGCACAATACACCTTTTTGTTTAATTTTATTTTACTTTATTTTTTCAGTTTCCTTCAGTAGGTAGTAGGGTAAAAATTCAAAAGGAACACAGTGAAAATAGTGAGAAGACTCTCTTCCACTGTTGTTCTTCAGCAACCCAGTTCATGGAAACAATCTGTATTACCAGTTTTTGGTATGGTGTATGTGTCCAGAGATGTTCTAGTTGTAGAAAATAAAAATATACATCTTTCTCCTTAATGTCTGAGTGGTAGCATATTGTAAAATACTACTCTTTCTTATCGGTTTTTCACTATGGGTATTTTCTATTGGCCTATCTTCCAGGTTGCTAATTCCATGTCCAACCACTATTAACTCCATCTCTTATAATAATGGTTTTAGATAATGTGTCTTTCTCTAGAATTTCCATGTCATTCTTTTCTAACAGTTTTAAAACATTTCATTAAAATTCCTAATTAGTCCATCTATTTCATCCATTTTTAGCTTGATTTTCCTTTACTAATCTTAGTTATTGAAAGTCTTTGTTAGCTCCAGTGTAAGTATAACATTCATAGGTCTGCTTCTATGTTTTCTTTTTTCCTTCCTGATTAGCAGTCATACTTTCTTGCCTTTAGTGATTTTGCACTGAATACCAGACTCAGCACGTGAAGGTAGAGGCTACAGATGTTATTTTCACCCAGAGAAGTTTCCTATTCCCTCTGTTATGCACAAAAGACCTGGCATTAAAAAAATGCTAGATGAATGAAAGAACATTGGTCTGGTAATCAAAAGAGAAAAGATAATGGAAATAGATTTATGTATGACTCCTGAATTGGGTTTAGTAGACAAAAACTTTAAAATAACTATCACTAATATGTATATTAGTCAATGTTCTATAGAAAAACAGAAATAATATGGTGTTTGTGTATGTGTATATGTCTGTGTGTTTATGTATGCACATAGAAAGATATTTATTTTAAGACACTGACTTGAATGACACTGGCTAGTTCAAAATCTGTAGGATGGACTGGCAGTCTAGATATCCAGGGTAGAGCCAGTGTTGCAATTCAAATGCAGAATGCCCTGTTGCTCAGAAGAGACAAGCTCTTTGTTCCACTTAAGCTTTACCTGATTAGATGAGACCCACCTACATAATAGAAAGCAAACAGCTTTACTCAGAGTCCATTAATTTGCACGTTAATCTTGTCCAAATAAGAACACCTTCACAGAAACATCCAGAAAGTTAGGTCAAATATCTGGATAGTATGGCCCAGCTAAGTTGACACATATAGTTAACCATCACATTATGGAATAGAGAAGTAGACAAAATAGAAAATTGCAATAGAAAATTAAAATCTATAAAAATGAATCAAAGACCTTGGTGGGTATCTTTTCTTCATAAGCACCACAAGATGCACCAAATAGGTGAAATTATCACTTGACCTTGAAGAAGTTTTTGATGTAACTTTCCAGCTTTCTGTGCAGCCCTAGGACACAGAAGACAACTCATAGTGGAAACTACCATGCAGTTGAAGTGACTGAAAATTTCAGTTTGTCATCTTGCCCCATATTACTAGTAATATCTTTATTGCTTCTCTTTTTCTCCTTTTTCCTTTTTCCACCCTTGCCTCTTTTTCCCTTTTTCATGGAGTTGTTCTACCTGAATGGAGCCCAGTTTCCAGCCCAAGTTTCAAATGGGGGTGGTGAGGGGAAAGAGAGTGATGATCCCCTGAATGGTTCTTTGGAAATGAGTTTATTCATCTTTATGTCTGCAGCTCTCTGGTTACCTTTAAAAATGTTATTTATGTAATTTATACAGCTTTAAAAATTATATTAGGAAGAACATTAGTCTGTTATGACTATTCTATTGTACCCAGAAACATAAGTTTTATGCATCTTTTTCATATAATTCAGTGATTCTTGACTATGACTGCTCATCAAAATCATGTATGTGAAACTTATAAAAAATGAAATGTCCAGGTCACAGACCACATCGACCTGAATTAGAATTCATATGTCACCTTTCCAATGCCTTACTATTTGTGGCTTCTTTCTCTATATGCATCCATTTCATGTATAAATTCACATCCTATCTTACCTACTCCCCTTTCTCTACATTCACATTCTCTGGGCTGCTCTAGCAACAAAGGAAGGAGCCAAATTTTATTTATTGTTGGATTTCACCCATGTTTCACGTTCCACATGATTTTGATGCACAAATCAATGCTTTCTTATTTCCAACTTGGCTCTATTTCTTGATCCCTTTCTTTCCCTTGTCCATTTGTCTAACAAACATTTATTGAATACTTTTTACAAATGTCCTTGACAGTCTGTTTAAGGAAATAGTATGAAGATGCATAACACAGCCAAGCTAGGGAGATGGCTGTTTAACAAGTGATCACAAAATAGAGTATTCAAAACTGTCAGTTGAATGTTTAGGAACAGGACAATGCAGGAGAACAGGATGCACTGAACTATGGGTGAGGACAGAAAAATAAAAGAAGGTTGTGCAGAGAATGCAATTCTTTGGATCATTTTAGAGGTCTCTGTTTCCAGGCTCAGAGTTTCCACAGTTGCTCCATCTGTTACCAGTGGTCCTGAACCCTGTTCTTCTAGTTCTTGGCATGGCTCAGCACTGTTAGTGGGACACCAAACAGTCATGACATATCTATTCTTAGGGTTAATGCTTTCTAATACAAAATGTTTTTTGTATTATCCTTCTATCTCCTCTTCTATCAGATGTTACTTTAGAATGAGTTCCACACTTGCACGGCTATATTTGGTCTCTATATTTGGTCACTACTTCATCATGTCTTCGTGATGGTTAAAATACTTTAGTTTACCTCTTTAAAGTTTAAAGTTCATTTTGTGTATTGCAGATACTGTGCTCCTTGTGTTGATACATATATAAACTTCTGTAGTGGTACTTTCTCCTCATAATTACTTAGGTACTTTTTCCATTACGCTGGTTTTTTGTTGTTGTTGTTGTTAGATTGTCCTTACTATCTTCTAAAAATATAGTTTTATCTAATTTCCCCCCAGTTGCCCCTGAAATTTAAATTCAGAGCCCTCCTGTTAAAGCTAACTTATCTCCTGCCAAATTCATTATTCTATTTTTGGGAATTATGAAATGTTCTCTGCCCTTGTCATGGGGTCACCTCTGTGATAGCATAAGCATATTTCTAGAAAAGAAAACCTTATTTTCCTTTAGCATCACCTACCTAGCTAGTTGTCTGATTCAAAAATCCTATTTTATTTTCTGAAGGCAAAAAAAAAAAAAAAAAAAAAAAAAGGTATGGAAACAGTACCTGTGGCCCCAAGTCCATTGGTTTCCCACCTAGGACTATAGTATAAGGTCAATAGAGATACAAAACAAATCTGTTTGGAACTTTACATTAATAAAAGTATATATATTGGGTCCACTGCCTGGGTGGATTTGAATTTTAAAGAAACACTGTCCTTTCATAGTGAGTCATCTTCTGAAGCAAAGCAATATCCCACCCTACCCCACCCCAGTCATGTGAAACTCCCATTGTGTAATGACATGATATTTCTTCCTTTAAGATTGAATATGAAAGCTTCAACCGTCACATCAAGCCACAGATCAATCACAGCCACCACACAGAGAAAATTACCATTTGGCAACATCCATCATCTTTACAAGTGCTACCCACATCCAATACCACCTGAGCCCGCATCCGTTGTTACTACTTAGTCCTGTTTTCAGTGAGTCTGCATGTCAACTAAAGCCTCTTACTCCCTTTTGTGAGACAGGACAGAAGCACAGAAAGGCTTTTAGGAGGCAAAACTTTCTTTCCAGTCCTAGGCGTCTCTTAATGGAGTCTCTTGATGCTCTGCTCACCTGTGATTTTTATGACATCAGTAAAGAATGGAGTTTCCTCATTTATTTGTTGACTCACTATACCTCTTTTCCCTTGTCCTATGGATTCTGAAAAAGAGTGATATAGCTATGGAAAGGAGACTCTAATCTAGACGAGGATAAAGGAAAATGCAGGCTGCACATCTGTTTTATATCTGGGTCATAGAAACGTTATAATGCATTCCTACAAAAGACCAACAACTCTCTCAAGGCTCTTGAACTGCGTTGAAATCCTCAATTCTTTTATCTCCTGTGAGTAGTAGCTTTGCTCCCTGAACATCCAGGTATTGGGTATCTCTTCTCGATATAAACAAGAAATCTTTTCTGCAGTTGAAGGTAAATGTGTATGTCTTTTTGTGAAAGTTCAGCCATGAGAACTGAATGAGAAATAGAATGCATAGTCACTAAATCGATGTGAAAGTAGAAAGTAGAACTTGAATTTATGCTTTTGAGCATTTGAGGTATTCTAGGGAAAGGTCAGCAAACTATGGCCCATAGTCTGCAAACCAGCCCACTTTGTTTTGTTATCACCCATGAGTTAAAAATGGTTTTTACATTTTTAAATGATTGACAACAAATCAAAAGGAGAATAATATTTCATAACACATGAAAGTCATATGAAATTCAAATTTCAGTGTCTTTAAATAAAGTTTGATTGGTACACGCTCATCATTTACATATTGTCTATGGATGCTTTCAAACGACAGGATTGAGTATGTGCGGCAGAGACCATATGGTCCACAAAGCCCAAAGATTTATTATATGGCCTCTTACATAAATAGTTGCCAAGCCCTGTTCTAAAACAGAACTTGTTTTAGATTTCTTGGAGAGACTGCTTATCTATGATCATGTGAATCACAATACCATGCAAACTGGAATCAAAACCACCCCACAGGATTTTTCATGATGATTTCTGGGTCCCTAGCCCAGTGCTTCTCTCATTTGACAGTGCAACTACCCCAAACCTTTTCATTCTTCATATTGGACCCTTCCTTGCTGCCCTTCAAAGCCTCACCAGCTGACTTCACTTGCTATTTCTTATGGAGGAAAACTAAGCCATCAGATGTGAACTACCTCAAACTCCCTTTCCCCTGCCTTTCTTTATTTGCATCTCGTGCCCATCTAGTCTCCTTTCTATACATCTAAGAATAACATGTAAGACATATCCCTCTCTCTGCATCGATTCCTTTCCCCTCCAGGTTTTTATTCCATCAAATATCCTTTTCCTCCTCTAAATATCCACCCCAACTGGCTTTTTTATGTCACAACATAGAAACATGATTTTTTAAGAAAAAAAATTAAAGAATAAGAATTTTTAAATAATCTCAGCCCCATGTTCTCCGTTAGCTACCATCTTCTCCTTCATTCTCCTTACAATCAACCTACTTGAAAGAGTACTCTGTATTCATTCTTCTTAACCGTCCTCTTCACTTCTCAACTCACAGAAATCTTAGAGATATGAAAGAGCATAAAATATGCGGGGCAAAAGAATCCAAAATGGGACTGATGAGTCAGGTCCAAGGGGACCTTAAATTCAATTGCTGGAGACTTTGAACTTGATCCAAAGAGTGAAGGCAGTCATTGAAACACTTCAGGCTTTATCTCTTACCTAGCCTTTTGTTATTGTTTTTCTGATGCATGACATGTTTGTAAAGTTCCACTCATATCCTCATATACTTCATAAGTCCCAGCCATCTGAATTATAATATAGGATTCTGCAAATACTCGGTGGACCGGTAAGTCAAGATGATGAGCTTTATATCCTCTTAGAAAGACTTGAAAATCCTGGTGGGATTCAATAGGAAAGACATAATCTGATACATGTTTTAGAAAAATCACTCATAAAAGAATGAAGAATGAATTCAGTTTGGTTGACCTGGAAGCAATGGACAAGCTGGGAAACTATTAATATAGTCTAGGTGGGCAATAATGATGGCTTGAACCAAAGATTTCAACTTGCGGCACGGAGTTTTATGGAGGTCACTACAATCGGGTAACAAATGAAACTGAACACTTTGGAGAAATATGTTTTTTATATTTTTAAAATTTTTATTTGTTTTTTTTAAAGATTTTATTTATTTATTTGACAGAGAGAGAGAGATCATAAGTAGGCAGAGAGGCAGGCAGAAAGAGAGGGGGAGGCAGGCTCCCTGCTGAGCAGAGAGCCCGATGTGGGGCTCGATCCCAGGACGTTGGGATCATGACCTGAGCTGAAGGCAGAGGCTTTAACCCACTGAGCCACCCAGGTGCCCTGAAAGATGTTTTTTATTTTTATTTTATTTTATTTTTATTTTTTTAAGATTTTTATTTATTTATTTGACAGAGATATCACAAGTAGGCAGAGAGAGAGAGAGAGAGGAGGAAGCAGGCTCCCTGCCAAGCGGAGAGCCTGATGCGGGACTTGATCCCAGGACCCTGAGATCATGACCTGGGCCGAAAGCAGAGGTTTAACCCACTGAGCCACCCAGGCACCCTGAAAGATGTTTTTTAAATTAAAACAAAGGCTTCTTAATGATTAAGTATAACCTTTCTTAATTATTATTAATATTTAAAATTTATTTTTTATTTCAATTCAATTAATTAACATATAATGAATTATTAGTTTCAGAAGTAGAGGTCAGTGACCCATCAGTCTTATATAATACCCAGTGCTCATTTCTTCACATGCCTTCCTCAATGTCCATCACCCAGTTACCCCAGAACCCCACCTCCCTCCTCTATAGCAACCCTCAGTTTGTTTCCTGTGATTAAGAGTCTCTTAGGGTTTGTCTCCCTCTCTAATTTTGTCTTGTTTTATTTTTTCCTCTCTTCTCCTATGATCCTCTGTTTTGTTTCTTAAATTCCACATAAGAATGAGCTCATATGATAATTGCCTTTCTCTGATTGACTTATTTTGCTTAGCATAACCTTTCACTTTTTTTTTTTTTTTAAAGAAAGAAAGAGAGCATAAACTTGTGGAAGGGCAGAGGGAGAGGGGGAGACAAAATCTTAAGCAGGCTCCTTGCTCAGCACTGAGCTCGACATGGGGCTCGATCTCACAAACCTGAGATGTTCACCTGAACTGAAATCAAGACTCAGACACTTAACTGACTGAGCCACCCAGGTGCCCCAATTTTTTCACTTCTGAAGGAGTCATATTCTATTTAGTTCAAAATATTTATGAGTAGTTATGTACTACTGTACAGTGTAGGTACGCTATTGGGCAGTGTCTTTAGGATCTCCCTCATCAAGAATCCTTGCTTCTCGTGGAGCTGCCATTAGAAGGATCCTCTATTCCACTGGAGTCTGAAGTCCAAAATCCTAATTTTCCCATTGTGCCCCATAGCAGTATACTCTATCAGGGTAGACGATGAATCCAATGTAGTCTCCAGTGCCTAATACATATCATTCCAGTGCCTAGTATCACTTGGTACACAGTAGGTATTCAAACATTTTGAATGAATGAATGAAGCAAGGAAGGAAGGAAGGAAGCAACTTGTGAGCTTAGAAATCACTGCTGTCATTCATCCAACATTTACTAATTATTTAACACATACTTTGTATTCAGAACTGTTGTAGACATGGGTTCAAGTGTGACAAAGACAAACGATGTTTTTGGCAGGTTTAAGTTCTAGGTTGTGGAGGATACTACCATCAACATAGTGGACATGTTCTTTGAAAGAGTGTTTGTTGGTGCTGCATATAAAAAGAGTACCTATGTCAGAGAAGGGAGAGGAGCTGGCTTTCAGAATGAGATTCTGTTTAAAACTGAGTCTGAGGGCAGACAGTAATTAACCAAGGAAAGCTAATATGGAGAAGAGCAATACAACAGGGGAACCACAGAAATGAAGGTGAAGATGGAGAGTTTAGTGGACTGAGGTAATTTGGCATTGTTGGAAGGAAGTGTTTTAAAGGGTCAGCAGTGATGGACCCTAGGGTGTTCAGTCAGTTAAGTTTCTGACTCTTTGATTTTGACTCAGAGTAGTGGGATCAAGTCCCACATGGGGCACTGCCCTGAGTGTGGAACCTGCTTAAGATTCTCCCTCTCCTTCTCCCCCTACATCTCCCCACTTGCTCTCTCTCTCTAAAAATTAAAAAATAAAATGAAATAAAGGGTCAACAAGGAAAGATGAAACTGGAGAAAAAGCCCATCATGAAGAATCTCTATAGCAAGGTGTTTGGATTTGATACTGACTACCCTGACATGGTGAACCTTTAAAGAGTTTCTCTCTAGTTACAATAGAATTCAGTAAGAGAGAGATTGAAGATAAGAATACAGAAGAGATGAGAGAGATCCTACTGCATGTACTATGGTACCATGCTACTACTAATGTGGGTTTTTGATGAAGATGGTTTGATTTTTAGCATACATTACACATCACAATGTTAATAGAGGTGGTTAGTGTCTATCAGTGACCAAACATTCTGCAGAATTAAAGAGGTTTGTGGGTTCACCTGATAAATTAATCAAGTCTTTTCATACCGTTTCTCTGGAAGATATATTCAGGCTTCTAATTGTCACCTTTAAAAATGGGCTACAAAAATGCTACCTTATAATTCAGGCATTGTTTCTAGGTATGTGATAGGTTTAAAAAAATTAGAAATGTACAAATGGACATGACCTTTGAACTATATAAAGCTAGAACCAAGATTACCTTAAGACATCATTGAAATCAGGCTGCCTGGGTGTCTCAGTCAGTTGAGCGTCTGTGTTCAGCTCAGGTCATGATTCTGGGGTCCTGGGATGGAGCCCTGCATTGGACTCCTTGCTCAGCGGGGAGCCTGCTTCTCCCTCTGCCTGCTGCCCCCCTGCTTGTGCTCTCATTCTCTCTGTCAAATAAATAAATAAAATCTTTTACAAAATAAATAAAATAAAAAGACATCATCAAAATATAAAGTTATCGGGGCGCCTGAGTGGCTCAGTGGGTTAAGCCTCTGCCTTCGGCTCAGGTCACGATCCCAGGGTCCTGGGATCGAGCCCCACATCGGGCTCTCTGCTGAGCAGGGAGCCTGCTTCCCCGTCTCTCTCTGCCTGCTGCTCTGCCTACTTGTGATCTCTGTCTGTCAAATAAATAAATAAAGTCTTTAAAAATATATATATAAAGTTATCTAAAAAGAAACATAGCAAATATACAGAAATTAAATTAAAAAGAAATCAAATTACTAAAAACGAGAACAAATCTGAATCAAAAAGGGAATATTTTATTGATTTTCATTAAAGTTTCATTTTACACTAACTTTAGAGTTTATATCTTACATAGAACAGATTAGTATTTTCAGAGGTCTCATTTGCTGAATTGTAGATGGGCAAACTTCTAATTATAGGACTTCTATGAAGATTTAATCTTTCTTGCTTTCAACAAATATTTTTGAGCAGAACTATGTGCAAATTACTATATTAAGTACTAGGGAAACATAGAAAAATACTAGTGAAAATAGACTACTACCCTCAAGGAAAATTTAAGTTAGTAAGAGAACTAATAACACAATCTTTGTAATAACAGAGTAGGAAATGAATTAGTGATAAGATAGTCAAGATCATTGTAGTTCTGAGGAGTGAGCAATTAAATTTAGCTGGAAGTAGAATATTATTTGAGTTCTAAATCTTGGACTCAGTTTTAATAGGCAGAGAAAAGGAAGAAGATCATTTTGCTTTTTACTTCATCATGCTGTTGAAAGTATACTCTAAAACATTTCCAATAACCTCCTAATTGTTATCTCAAATAGTCTTTCCTCAGCTTTCAGTTCATATCCTTTTTTAGAATTTAGCTTTAAGATTTTGTCCTCCCTGGTTTCTGTAACATGAATTTTCTGAGTGCCACTGAATCCTGGTTCTTTGGTTGGATTTCTTCCTGCTGTGGTGTGGGTCAAGACCACTTAGTGCCACAGATTATATCATGTCTACTTTTTATTGCCTCCTGTTGATCAGGTTCCCCTGTCAGACACAAGCAGTAAAATGGAGGAAACTGATGTGTGATTTGCAATGACCGGTATTGATGATTGTCCAACTAGGCTTCTGGAAGGTGCAGTAGATCAGTGGTCTTCAATCCTGGTTACTCAAGGGGAATGGTTTAAATCTGAATATGCTTCTTCCCAATCCCCTTCACTCCTTAAGATTCTGAACCTGTAAGGGTGGGTTAAAAGGGCCCGTTAAGGGGCACCTGGGTGGCTCAGTCATTTGAGTGTCTGTTTTTGGCTCAGGTTATGATCCTAGGGTCCTGGGATCAAGCCTGTGCCGGGCTCTCTGCTCAGCAAGGAGTTTGCTTCTCCCTATGTGATATCTCTCGCACTCACTGAAATAAATAAAAATAAAATCTTTTTAAAAAAGAGCCCTGTGAAGGTGATATGTACCTTACAATGAGAAATTTTTGGTTAAAATTTGGGGGGATCCATTCTGGACAAATATTTTTGCTGCCAGTTACTACATTTAAGTTGGAGTAATGAACAAAGATATAGAAGAGATCGCAAATCACTACATATATATGAGCATGAGCAACTAATTGTTCTGTGATTATGTTCCTTTAGTCCAATGACCAGGTTGATTCTTTAATCCATCCGCCTGTTGATGAAGTGTTATAATCTTAATACTCATAGGCTGTTGTTGTTATGCCTTTAAAATAGGATGTGATTGTGCTACTGTCTCTATGTTTGAACCTGTGGTGAGCACTGACTGACCTTTCCAGTCTCTGAGTGATTAAAGCCCTTATTAATTTCCTGTAGGGATGCCAGCACTCTAAGGTAGTAGAGTGGTGGGAGTTCATTAACATGAGGGGCTCTAATTAGTCAGCAAAGGAATGGTTCCTGTCCTCATTCTGATATCTAGCACAGCTACAAATACAGACATATGAGAAAAACCATGAAACCATAAAAGAAAGAGGTGTTGACATGTCCAGGGCAGATCTTTAAACCAAAACAATCACGCTGTTATCTTCCCTTGCACTTTCCTGGGATATAATCAGGCTTTTCTGGAAAATTGCATGTGGATGGGATTGGCACAGTATGGGAGAAAATCTGAAGTCTAGATCTGTGTTGGAAATAATTATCGATTGGGTTATATTGTTAAGTCCCTACTGAATCTGTGATTCTATGAATAACAAGTCTAAGGAGAGGTAAAAAGAAGTGAAGTTCCTTGGTGTTAAAAAGAGAAGAAAGAGAAATTTAATAATAATCTTTATGTCTGAGTAGGACTGAGAGAATAAGAGCAACATTCTCCATTGCAAACGAGAGAGGACATGAGTGTAGATTACAGCTAAGCACAGTTTGATTGGCTAGTTAATATTTCCAGGGTCCTTTCAAGATACTAAACCTCGTGTAGGGAGCTGGTAGTGCATGTCTTTTGAGGGGGGGCACCTAAAACTCTGCCAGACGATGCATATAGAATTACCCTCACACTAACAGTGAAACAATTAGTTGAGGTTCTAGGAGGCACCCTGAGGATTGTTAAATGCTGGCGTGAATTCCCAAGCAGGCTGGATTTGTTCCTTCCCCTCTGAACATCTTTAAAAATAAGAAAGAAATCCATCAAACTGAGGATAAGGAATTGGCCTGGTTTGAGGTAGAAAATTGGCTCTATAGAGTTAGCCCTTAGTATTCGAGAGACTTGAACCCTTTCACCCTCTCCCACTAGGTGTCATGCATTTGAGGTACCAAAAGGATTCATTCTGAAGGTATGACTACCAGATTCCATGTTCAACATTGTTTTTTGGGACTTTCTTCAGACTGGGGGCTAGACATGTTGGTGCTTGGAAATCTCCATTATTAGAACCCTTCCTTTCTTTCCTCATTTATATCCACCTATGTAACCTTTAACTGGGAGTGGGAATTCTGAATACCTAACAGAAAATTTCGTGGGGCAAAACTTTCTTGGTGGTCTCTGACCTACTATCATGTATCCGTGATTTCTTGATTTCATTTCATTCAAATCTGGCAGCTTACACCAAGAAATGGTCTTTGGAAGCCCTGTTGTGAAAATGGGAGAGAATGAAACCCGTTTGTACCAGTTACCAGGTGAAATACTCCACACTTTCAGATCTGGCTTCTCAGCCAGCCCCATGCAGAATCAGTGTGCATTAAGTGGGGATGAATATGTGCGATTCAGATACCAGTTCTCCTAGAACTTAACTATAAATCATAAATAGATACTTGGAGGTGGCATTTTTTTTAATTAAAGTTTTTATTTTTTAAGGTGACATTTTAAATAAATGGGCTATCAGTGTATTATGCTTATTGGATACTCCACTCTCTTATTAACCCTAGGGAACATTTAGAAACATAATATTAAAAATGGTGTTAAGATTTACAGTCTGCAGCAAGGAACATAAAAAAATAAGCTCGATAAGCCCACATGAACTTAAATGAAATAATCCTGGTAAAGCACTTAGTGCAGATCCAGGCACACAGTGAGTGGACCACGGGTGTTAATTATAGCAGGTAGCTGCTTGGTTCTGGTGAGGTTCCTAAGTCAGCACTCCATCATGGGGTTGGGGTGGAGGTGCCCCACACATTTGAGCTCACTGCTCCCCTCCCTTTTCCTACCTCATTGGGCTATTTTTCTGCCCAGTAAACGCCATAATCACAGTAGACAAGAGAAAGGAATCCCATTATTTTTGCTTTCGCTGTCAGTGAACAGTAAGGAAGATGGTTAGCATTATTGACTAAATTTATGTTAGCATTAATTTTTGCTTCTTCTTCTGTTTCTCATTTTAAGTCCCAAGAGTGAGTGGCACCTCCCCTTCAGGTTCTCTAGACAGCTTCTTTTAGTATGACCTTCCAGAGACCACTGCTGTCAGAGTGCGGAGGAATAGGGAAAGATAAAGCAAAACTTTTCTTCTGGGACTTTTAGGATAACGAGGTATTGACATCTGATTTATATTCATAACTGAAAGCATACACTTTGAGCAGCTCAGTGTAGTGGTCTGCCCTGGTTTTCACTAAGAGATCCTCTCAGTATGGGCTCAGAAGTGCATATTAATAGGTCAAATAATGATGTGTTACTGTGCATTAGAGTTCCTTTCTCCTGCATTCCACATACTTTGCCAAGAAAACTTCTGTGTGATCCCAGATTGCTTCAAATATCTTTCAATAGGGACGCCTGGGTGGCTCACTTCGGCTCAGGTCATGATCCCAGCATCCTGGGATCGAGTCCCACATCGGGGTCCTTGCTCAGCGGGGGGCCTGCTTCTCCCTCTGCCCCTCTGTCTGCCTGTGCACTCGCTCTCTCTCTCTCTGATAAAAAAAAAAATCTTAAAAAAATATATATCTTTCAATAATTAGTTGACGGCAAGGATATTAAAGGAGAAGATGATGTAACACAAGAAGATAATCATGTGTAATCACAGTCCTATTTGTTTTTCACTAACTAGTGACTTAGATACTCGGTTGCTTAGATTATATCCAAATCTGGAAGATCTGATCACATTATCATCAAATTTTCCTCGAAAAAAATGTGGTGACGTTCAGGATCCAGCCTCCAGATCTCATTGCATGTGTTGTCATCCTATCACTAACTTAGGTCATTTCCATTGTGCTTTTTAATTTTTAGGTATAACAATCTTTTCAAAGTATCCTGACCAGTTCTTTCTTATAGCTGTAAATATTTGCACCTTCTGTTCCCACTGAGTGGAAATTCTTTCCTCGTGGTTTTCCTGCTGAACTTGTACTCATATTTCATATCAAGACAGAGCAGGTAGGGATTTCCCACTTATGCTCTCCCAGTGCCATCGTAGGGCCTCATCCTGTTAAAAAAAAAATGCTTATCACATCTTCCTACAATCATCCACATAGATGTCTGTCTACCTTCTCTAAATTATGAACCTCCCTAGGTAGAGAACTATATTTGGTTCATTACTGTATTCTCAGTGTCTAATATAAAGTTAGATCAAGGGAAATGGCTGATATTTGGTAGTCTTTTAAACCTACAGCTATATGTTGCAGTAATTTCACATGGGTCAGTTTAATACATCGCTGGCATCATATCATGTAAAATATCTCACATGAATGAGTGAACTATCAGAGTAATATGTAAATTTTTTCATTGTAATGTCTTTGTCAGGTTTAAAAATCAAGAGTTTTCTGGTTGCACGAATAAATTGGGAAACATACCCTCTTTCCCCATTTTCTGAAAGACTTTGTGTAATATTGATATTCTTCCTTCAGTGAATGACAGAATTTACCAGTGAAACTAAGCTAGGAGCTTTCTTTTTGGGAAGTTAATTTTAAAAATTTGTGAATTCTATCCTTTTATTTTTTTATGTTTTTCCTTTTTATTTTATTTTATTTCTTTTCGGTGTTCTATTATTCATTGTTTGTGTACCACACCCAGTGCTCTATGCAATACGTGCCCTCCATAATACCCACCACCAGGTTCACGTAACCCCCCACTCCTCTCCCCTCCCCTCCAAAACCTTCAGTTTGTTTCTCAGAGTTCACTGTCTCTCATGGTTTGTCTTGTCTCTCCTTCCAATTTCCCCCAACTTACTTCTTCGCTCCATCTCCCAATGTCCTCTGTGTTATTCCTTATGCTCCACAAATAAGCGAAACCATATGATAATTGACTCTTTCTGCTTGACTTATTTCACTCAGAATAATCTCTTCCAGTCCTGTCCATTTTGATACGAAATTTGGGTATTCATCCTTTCTGATGGAGGCATGATACTCCATTGTATATACGGACCATATTTCCTTTATCCATTCATCCATTGAAGGACATCTTGGCTCTTTCTACAGTTTGGCGACTGTGACTATTGCTTCTATGAACATTGGGGTACAGATGGCCTTCTTTTCACTACATCAGTATCTTTGTGGTAAATACCAGTAGTGAAATTGCAGGGTCATAGGGAAGCTCTATTTTTAATTTCTTAAGGAATCTCCATAATGTTTTCCAAAGTGGCTACACCAACTTGCATTCCCACTAACAGTGTAAGAGGGTTCCCCTTTCTCCACATTCTCTCCAACACATATTGTTTACTGTCTTGTTAATTTTGGCCACTCTAACTGGTGTAAGGTGGTATCTCAATGTGGTTTTGATTTGAATCTCCCTGATGGCTAATGATGATGAACACTTTTTCATGTGTCTGTTAGCCATTTGTGTGTCTTCTTTGAAGAAGTGTCTGTTCATGACTTCTGCCCATTTTTTGATGTTATTATCTGTTTTTTGAGTGTTGAGTTTGAGGAGTTCTTTATAGATCTTGGATATCAGCCCTTTGTAGTGTCACTTGCGAATATCTTCTCCCATTCATGGGTTGTCTCTTTGTTTTGTTGACTGTTTCCTTGGCTGTGCAGAAGCTTTTGATCTTGATGAAGTCCCAAAAGTTCATTTTTGCTTTTGTTTCCTTTGCCTTTGGAGACATATCTTGAAAGAAGTTGCTGTGCCCGATGTCAAAGAGATTACTGCCTATGTTCTCTAGGATTTTGATAGATTCCTGCCTCACATTTAGGCATTTTATCCATTTCGACTTTATCTTTGTGTATAGTTTAAGAGAATGGTCGAGTTTCATTCTTCTGTACATAGCTGTCCAATTTTCCCAGAACCATTTATTGAGGAGACTTTTTTCCACTGTATATTTTTTTCCTGCTTTGTCAAAGATTATTTGACCATAGAGTTGAGGATCCATATCTGGGCTCTCTACTTTGTTCCACTGGTCTATGTGTCTGGTTTTGTGCCAGTACCATGCTGTCTTGGTGATCACAGCTTTGTAGTAAAGCTTGAAATCAGGCAACATGATACCCCCGGTTTTGTTTTTCTTTTTCAACATTTCCTTAGCAATGTGGGGTCTCTTCTGGTTCCATACAAATTTTAGAATTGTTTGTTCCAGCTCTTTGAAAAATGCCAGTGGAATTTTGATCAGGATGGCATTGAAAGTATAGATTGCTCTAGGCAGTATAGACATTTTAACAATGTTTATTCTTCCGATCCATGAGCATGTAATGCTCTTTCATCTTTTTGTGTCTTCTTCAGTTTCATGAGTGTTCAGTAGTTCCTTGAGTACAGATCCTTTACCTCTTTAGTTGGTTTTATTCCCAGATATCTTATGGTTCTTGGTGCTATAGTAAATGGAATCAATTCTCTCATTTCCCTTTCTATATTTTCATTGTTAATGTATAAGAAAGCAACTGATTTCTGTACATTGATTTTGTATCCTGCCACATTACTGAATTGAGTTCTAGTAATTTGGGGGTAGAGTTTTTTGAGTTTTCCATATAAAGTATCATGTCATCTGTGAAGAGAGAGAGTTTGATTCTTCTTTGCCATTTGAATACCTTTTATTTCTTTTTGTTGTCTGATTGCTGTTGCTAGGACTTCTAGTACTATGTTGAACAAGAGTGGTGAGAGTGGGCATCCTTGTTGTGTTTCTGATCTCAAAGGGAAGGCTGTCAGCTTTTCCCCATTGAGAAAAACATTCGCTGTGGGTTTTTCATAAGTAGATTTTATGAAGTTGAGGAATGTTCCCTCTATCCCTATATTTTGAATCATTTTAATCAGGAATGGATGCTGTATCTTGTCAAATGTTTTTTTTTTGTTGTTTTTTTTTTTGGTTTTTTTCCTGCATCAATTGAGAGTACCATTTGGTTCTTCTCTCTTCTCTTACTGATTTGTTCTATCACATTGATTGATTTGTGAATATTGAACCACCCTTGCATCCCATGGATAAATCCCACTTAGTCATTGTGGATAACCTTTTTAATGTACTGTTGGATCCTATTAGCTAGGAATCTTAGCATCCATATTTATCAGTGATATTGGTCTGAAATTCCTCTTTTTGGTGGGGTCTTTGCCTGGTTTGGGGATCAGGATAATACTGGCTTCATAAAAAGAGTCTGGAAGTTTTCCTTCTGTTTCTATTTTTTGAAACAGTTTTGGAGAATAGGTATTATTTCTTCTTTGAATGTTTGGTAGAATTCTCCAGGGAATCTGTCAGGTCCTGGGCTTTTGTTTTTGGGGAGGTTTTTGAGAACTGCTTCAATCTTGTTACTAGATATTGGTCTAGTCAGATTGTCAATTTCTTCCTGATTCAGTTTTGGAAGTTTATAGGTTTCCAGGAATGCATCCATTTCATCTAGGTTGCTTAACTTATTGACATATAACTGTGGATAATAATTTCTGATGATTGTTTCTATTTCCTTGGTGTTAGTCATGATCTCTCCCTTTTCATTCATAATTTTATTAATTTGGGTCCTCTCTCTTTTCTTTTGGATTAGTTTGGCCAGTGGTTTATCAATATTATTGATTCTTTCAAAAAACAAGCTTCTTTAATGTTTCTACTGTATCTCTAGTTTCTATCTCATTGATCTCTGCTCTAATCTTGATTATTTCCCTTCTTGTGTGTGGGGTTGGTTTAATTTGTTGTTTATTCTCCAGTTCTTTAAGGTGTAAAGAGAGCTGGTGTACTCTGGATTTTTCAATTATTTTGAGGGAGACTTGGATGTCTTTGCATTTCCCCCTTAGGACTGCCTTTGCTGTATCCCATAGGTTTTGGACTGAAGTGTCTTCATTCTCATTGGTTTCCATGAATTGCTTAAGTTCTTCTTTGATTTCCTGGTTGAGCCAAACATTCTTTTTTTTTTTTTTTTTTTTTTTTTTTTTTTTTTTTTTTTTAAAGATTTTATTTATTTATTTGACAGACAGAGATCACAAGTAGGCAGAGAGGCAGGCAGAGAGAGAGGGGGAAGCAGGCTCCCTGCTGAGCAGAGAGCCCGATGCGGGGCTTGATCCCAGGACCCCGAGATCACGACCCGAGCTGAAGGCAGAGGCTTAACCCACTGAGCCACCCAGGCGCCCCTGAGCCAAACATTCTTAAGTAAGGTGGTCTTTAGCTTCCAAGTGTTTGAATTCCTTACAAACTTTTTCTTGTGGTTGAGTTCCAGTTTCAAAGCATTTTGGTCCAAGAATATGTAAGGAATAATCTCAGTCTTATGGTATCAGTTGAGCCCTGATTTGTGACCTAGTATGTGGTCTATTCTGGGGACAGTTCCATGTGCACTCGAGAAGAATGAGTATTCTGTTGTTTTAGGGTGGGATGCTCTGTATATATCAGATGAGGTCCATCTAGTCCAATGTGTCATTCAATGCTCTTGTTTCTTTATTGATTTTCTGTTTGGATGATCTGTCTATTACTAAGAGTGGCATGTTAAGATCCCCTATTATTAATGTATTCATATCAATATGACTCTTTATCTTGATTAACAGTTGTCTTAGGTAGTTGGCTGCTCCCATATTGGGGACATAAATATTTACAATTGTTAGATCTTCTTGGTGGATAGACCCTTTAAGAATGATCTAGTGTCCTTCTTTATCTCTGACTATAGTCTTTAGTTTAAAATCTAATTTATCTGATATAAGAATTGTGACCCCAGCTTTCTTTTGAGGCCCATTGGCATGAAAGATGCTTCTCCCTCCCTTCACTTTCAGTCTGGATGTATCCTTAAGTTCAGAATGGGTCTCTTATAGACAACATATGGACAGGTCCTGTCATTTTATACAATCTGCAACCGTGTGCCTTTTTATGGGAGCATTTAGGACATTTACGTTGAGAGTGATTATTGAAAGATATGTTTTTATTGACTTCATGTTGCCTGTGAAGTCATTGTTTCTATAGATTGTATCTGTAAATTTCTGTTCTATGACACTCTTGGGTTATTTCTCCTTTTATAGAACCCCCCTTAATATTTCTTGTAGTGCCAGCTTGGTGGTCACATACTCTTTTAAACCTTGCCAGTCTTGGAAGTTCTTTATCTCTCCATCCATTTTGAATGTCAGCCTTGCTGGATAAAGTATTCTTGGCTGCATGTTCTTCTCATTTAGTTCCCCGAATATGTCTTGCCAGCCCTTTCTGGCTTTCCAGGTTTCTGTGGACAGGTCTGATGTTATTCTGATGGATCTTCCTCTGTACATAAGAAATCTCTTCCCCCTAGCTGCTCTCAAGAGCTCCTGTCTAAAATTATGATTCATTAGTTTAACAATCAGGTATCTCAAGGTTTTTCTAGATTCTGTGATCTTGGGGGCAGATCTTTCTGCCTCTAGGACAAGAACACTGGTTCCATTCCCCAGATTGGGAAAATTTTCATGGAGAATTTGTTCAGCTGTATCCTCTAGTCTTCTTTCTTTCTCCTCCCCCTCAGGGATCCCAATAATTCTGATGTTGGAACGTTTCATGGTGTCATTTATTTCCCTAATTCTGTTTTCATGGCTTCTAAGCTGTTTATTCCAGGCCTCCTCCTGATCCTTTTTCTCTACCATTTTGTCCTCTAGATCACTAATTCTATCTTCTGCCTTGGTTACCCTAGCTGTTAGAGTTTAGATTAGCTTGGATCTCATTGATAGCATTTTTAACTTTTTCCTGGGTGCCTTTCACTTCTGCCCTAATTGATTCAATGTTGTCATTAATGGTTTTCTCCATCCTAGCCATTGCCTGGATTATTGTTACCCTGAATTCCCTTTCCGACATACTGTTTATGTCCATATCCAATAGCTCTGATGGAGAGGGCACAGTCTCTGGATTTTTCCTCTGTTGGGCATTCCTCCTCCTAGTCATTTGGTGAGAGGTGATTGCGGGGATGTGTAGCTGAATATATCAACTGTGATCCACGCAAGGTGCACCCTGGAACGCTTCTCAGCAATCGGAAGTTACCACCAAAAAGAAAGAGAAAAGAAAAAAAGAAGAAGAAGAAGAAGAAGAAAGAAAGAGAGAAACACAGAGACAGAAAAATAAAAGAGAAGACCTAGCCTGAATGGGCCCCAAAGGTAAGATTTATAAGGTACACGAACAAAAACAGACAAACGAAAGACTGACAAAAGTAAATGACAAGAAAAAAAAAAAAAAAGAACCCAGTCAAAATGAACCCCAAGTATAAGATTTATATAATACCAGAACAAAAACAAATACACAGAAACACTGACAGAAGAAAAAGATGGGAGGGTGGTATAAATCCTCAATGTGGGTGAGGAAGGTTATTTTGGTTCTTTCTGGGTATATCTTGGTATCTTTGCTAAAGGACTCAACTTTCCAGAGATAAAGAGAGATTAAAACTGGTTTATATATAGGGGTAGTATTGATTAGGGAAAGAGGATTACCTTGAAGCTTATATCTATATGTGCATTTAAAAAAATAGAAAAGCAAAAGAAAAACACAGGTATATGTATGAAAAAAGCTCAACTTTAAAGGTTATTGTGGAATTTGTTGTATTGAACCTCTCATTGTAATGGTAAATAGGTTAAAAAAATTTAAAAGAACAAGAATAATGAGAATGAATTTAAAATAAAAGTTGTATCTATGAAATAGACAGGTTTTAGGGCAATACTAGTAGCTTAATATCTTCTTTTCCCCTGATATTGGGGTTTTACAGTTTTATGGGGACCCTATGGTGGTTGTCTTCTCATTCTTTTGGGTGACTTTCTGGGGGAGGGGCCTGCTGCGTTGTTTTTCAGTCTGTCTTGCTTGGGTTGAGTCCTTCTGCTCCCTATCAAGGGGCTGGGTTATGTTGAAACTGGTTTTTCAGGCTTTTGTTCTCTGGAGGGTTTTGTTCTTTGGCAGCTTTTTACAGCTTTTCAGAGGTTTAGTGGAAAGCAAACTGCGCCCAAACCTCCCTCTCAGAGAGAAACCTCAGTCTGCTCCCCTCTGAGTGGTCCAGAACACACAGACTCCCCCTCTGCAAAATCCACTGAGATGTGCAACCTCCCACAGGCAGTGCACATCCCCAGCCACTGTCTCAGGGGTTGTGTAAAGTGCCCCCCTTTGTCTCTGCACCCCGGTGCCCCTAAGACCGCGTGTGATGTTGGTCCGAGGAGCCTGCTTCCACTGACTGCCTTTGCCAGGACTGCAGTAGACCAGATAGCGCACTGAGATTTTCAAGCCGGGCTGGGAGTGTTCAGACTCTCAGCTGGTCCTAGTGCCCTTGCTAGCGCCCATACAGAACACTCTCAGGAGCGGGTGGGAAGTGTGGTTCCGTCCATGGTCATGCAGTGCATGTGCAGAGGGCAAAAGGCTGTGGTTCTAGACAGCACAGGCTGGTGCACACATCAGACTCCCTCATTCATGGAGGGCACCTGGCCTAGCTCTGTCTGGTGCAAGCAGCGGAAAGCTGGGGGCTCAGAGACCATGGCCTGGAGGCTTTGCCACACTCTCTGGCATGGGTAGTCTCTGGCGGTAGCCATCCTGGGTCCAGGAGCTTAGGCCCATGCCTGTGACCACCTGATTCCACCAGTTGCCCATTAAGATCTTTTGCTCTTTTTGAGTGTTTTTAACTAGACTCCGAGTTAATGCTGGGCCCCAATCATAGGGAAGTCTCATATTGGGGTCCCTTCTGGTGGCTCCCTCCCCCTTCTGTTTATTCTCTGGTATCAATGCAATTCCTATTTGCTTTACATTTTTACTGGCGTCTTCTGCCCCCATAGAGATCCAGAAGTGTATAATCCTACATCTCAGGCTGATTTCATGGGTGTTCAGAGTGTTCTGGTAGATAATTAGCTCAGTTTAGACTAGTTGAAACAGGGTCTCTTACTTCTATGCCATCTTGCCCCCACCCTCAAATTCTATCCTTTTAATTGATATGGGTGGTATTGTTATTCTTCTTCCTTCAGTTTTCTCTATTATTTGTTTCTTCATTGATTTTCTCTTACATTTAGTGTGAGTGTGTGTGTGTATGTGTGTGCCTATATACTTAGGTTTAAGATTTGTTTTTTCTATCTTCTTAAGGGTGGAGGAACATAGATTATTGATTTTAAGTCTTTTTGGCAACACAGGAATGTTAAAACTATATATTTCCCTGTGAGCATTGCTTTAGCTGTATTCCTCATGTTTTGATATGTTATAACTAACTCAGTTGGAAATATATTGTAATATCCCTATGATTTCTTCATTGACCTGTGGTTTATGTGGAATTTTTAAAAACTTTAATTACCAACTTGGGTTTTGAAATGTTCAAACTTATTTTATAGCTAAGAATGCAGTCTATCTTGGTGAATGTTGCATATACACTTGAAAAGAATGTGTGTATTCATTCTGTCACTGTTGGGTATAGTGTTTATAAATGTCAATTAGATCAAGTTGTGTAAATAACATTGTTTAACTATTCTATTTCCTTGCATCTTGCGTCTGCTTTTTTCTAACAACTACCAAGTGAATGGAATTAAAATATCCAGATTTTATTGTGGACTTGTCTACTTTCCCCTTCAGTTTTGTCAGTTTTTGCTGCATGAATTTTGGTGCTCTGTTATTGGATGAACACATAGTTATGATTTGTTTGTCCTTCAAGTAAAATTTTTAATCACGTAGTATTTCTCGTTGTATCTTCTCATCACCTTCTCTGTATTATATTATATATAATATACATTAACTAATATAATTAACATAAGGAAAACATACTATATATACTATATATAGTATATAAATATACTATCATATAAATATGCTATGTTATATTTAGTATATAAATATACTATATATAAAATATAAATTAATATATTTTCCGGATGTTAATTTGTCTGATATTAATGTATCCCTATCAGATTACTTGCATTCACTGTTTCCATGGTGTATTTTCTTCATCCTTTTATGTGCAACCTGTCTAAATCTTTTTATTTAAAATGCATCTTTTGTAGATAGTTATCATTAGGTTTCAATTTTCTATTCATTCTGATAATCCCTTTTATTGAGATTTTTAAATCCATTTATATCTCCTATAGTTATTGTTTTCGTTCAATTTAAGTCCACCATATTGCTACTTTTTAAAAACTTGTATATTTTGTTTGTTTTTTCTATTTTTCCTTTCCTCCTTTCATGTTAATTCAGTGTTTTTTCAGTTTCAGTTTATTTCTTCTATTAACTTCATAGCTATAACTTTTTATTATGATTATTTTTAGTGACTTTCCTATAACTAACAAGATTATAATATTAACATCCTTAATATTATACACTTCATTCTTTTTTTTTTAAGATTTTTATTTTTTTATTTATCCAACAGACTGAGATCACAAGTAGGCAGAGAGGCAGGCAGAGAGAGAGGGAAGCAGGCTCCCTGCTGAGCAGAGAACCTATGTGGGACTTGATCCCAGGACCCTGGGATCATGACCTGAGCTGAAGGTAGAGGCTTTAACCCACTGAGCCACCCAGGCACCTCTATACACTTCATTCCTGACAATCCTTGATTCTCACTTCCCGTTGTCTATTTCATTTACCTATCCCCTGGTTTCTATGTGATTATTGTCATATCTTTTATTTCTGCATCTGTTTTGAACTCCTCCTGATACTGTTATTATTTTGCTTGAAACAGTCAATGTTTTTTTAAGTAAAATATGAGAAGTAAGTAAACAGTCATTTATATTTACTTACTTATTTACCATTGTTGGCGTTCTTCATTCCTACTTGTAGGTTTGAGTTTCCAACTGGTATCATTTTCTTTTGAATAGAAAAATATCTTTTAACATTTCTTGTAATGCAAATCTGCTGGCAACAAATTTTCTAAGCTTTCACTTATGGAAAAGTTCTTGATTTCACTATTGCTTGTAAAATTTTCACTGCTACTGGAATTCTGGGTTGACCTTTTCCTTTCCTTTAGCAATTCAGAGAGGCTATTCCATTGTCTCTCATAGTCTTTTCACTGTCTTTTCATAGTTGTTCTAATGAGAAGTCAGAGTATTGCTGTTCTTCTTCCCTGTATTTAAGGCGTTATTTTTCTTTGATTTTCAACAGGCGACTGTGGTGTGCCTAGGTGTGGCTGTTTTTATATTTATGCTGTTTGATGCTTGCTGAACTTCTCTGATCTATAGATCTATAGTTCGGTGGAGTTTTTAAAATAAAATTTGAGTTCTCTGGGGCACCTGGGTGGCTCAGTGGTTTAAGCCTCTGCCTTCGGCTCAGGTGATGATCTCAGGGTCCTGAGATCGAGCCCCGCATCAGGCTCTCTGCTTGGTGGGGAGCCTGCTTCCTCCCCTCTCTCTCTGCCTGCCTCTCTTCCTACTTGTGATATCTCTCTGTCAAATAAATAAAATCTTTAAAAAAAAAAAAATTTGAGTTCTCTGCCATTATATTTTCCAATATTAATCTGTCCACTGTCATTCCCTTTTTTGGAGAGGGGAACCAATTACTCATAAATTAGCCAATCTGATATTATTTTACGTGTCCCTGAGGCTCTATTTACTTTTAGTAAATTTTTTCTCTTTCTGTTCTTAAAATCGATTAACTTCTATTTATCTGATTTCCAATTCACTGACTTTTTCGTGAATCTGCTATTGAGTCCATCCTGTGAATTTCATTTTAGTGGTGTATTTTTCAGTTCTAGAATTTACATTTGGTTCTTTTTTTTCCCCCAATATGTTTCATTTCTGTGTTGAGATTCTCTGTTTACTCATTTAGACCACATGTTCCTATAATTCTGTGAACACATCTTTGTTTAATTCTTTGAACATATTTATGGTAGTTGTTCTAAGTATATCCACTAGGCCCGACATCTGGGTATTTTGGGTTCGGTTTCCATTGCTGCTTTTATTTGTAAGTAGAGGTCATTTTTTTTTAACCTTCTTTTTATAAATACTGACTTTTGATTGAATATTGGAAGTACTGATTCTCATTTGAGCAGGCAGCTCAATCACTGGCTTGATGGCATCTCCCTCATTTGGCAAATCTCCGACTCCACACTCTGTATCCACTTTGCATCTTGTTGGGGCTTCATTTTAGGCTTTGCTGAGGGGCTCTAAAGCAGGTCTTTCTCTGTGCTTCTTACTCCTCAGGGCCACCCCTTTGATGTTGCAGCTGGATCCCAGTTTGTAAAAGAGTGTATCTCGCCCTTCTAACAGGGTCCAAACACCAAAATCTCTGGACATTTGTTTCCCTGCTTCCCCCACCCAACCATGCCTGTGGTATCTAAGTTGTGTTCTTAATTTCACAGCAGCTGTCATCTGGTAAACCTCTATCTTGCCCAGTTAGTGACTCCCTCAGCCACAGATTTGTAGGGATCTCCCCAAGTGATTTCCGAGGCTGCTTTTTTGTACAGGGTACTCCTCTCCAATCTCCTACCCTGTAGACCTAGCATCTTCAGCTTCCCTGACTATGATCTCTGCCACTTCATCTCAGCAGGAACACAGTACTCTTCCGTGACACTAACTGTCTCCAGTGTGGTTGGGAAATTGTCTTGAAATAGAAACCTGGGCACTCACCTCACAGCCATTGCAGTCTTGTTCTTCCTGTTGTACATTATCTGAAAACAGCTGTGTCATGTATTTCATAGCTATTTATTACCATGGGTTTGGTCTAATTCAGTTACTCCACTATGACTGAAAGTAGAAATTAATTACATAACTGTTATCAAGTATCCTTATCAGGAATGGTAATTTTTCTTCTTAATAAACATACTGAAAAATAACAGTTAACATGGCTTCCTGTATGCAGTCATTGTTTTGAATGGCAATCTTATTAAACTCATTTAATCCTTACAGCTCTCCAAGTGAGGTGTTGATGTTGTCCCTATATATATGTTAAGAAATTGAAGCACAGAGAGATTAAGTAATGTGCCTAAATTCATACAGCTACAGAGTTATTGAGTCATGCACTGGTTTTCACGCCTACACTTTAGTAACTGTACCATGCTGCCTTTTGATAGAAAGTGGGTCACGATTAAACAAGGGGAAATGATCAGAATAAGAAGTACATTTAAATTCATTAGTAAAGGATGATTATAATAAGTTGAATCATAGCAAGTTTGGGCTCTAGGGCTTTGGCTCCCTGCTACCATGTACCACCATTTTTACTCACCAGGTTGTTCTGTATTCACCATTAAGTACTACATAAATACAGAAAAAGTGCTTGGAATAATAGTGAGATTCATTCTTATTCTCTTCCACACTCCCACCCATTGGTTTTCTTTATCTTAGTTTAGATGTGAGCTCATAAATGTGCCACCTAAAGAACCTAGTTGAAAATGTAAACCTTTAGGTGGAATAATATATGTTATATTGGTCGTTTGATCTATCTGTGACAAGTGTTAAAACACATGTGCATTGATTTTTTTTTTTTTTTTTTTTTTTGAGGAGTGTATTTCTAAGGGTAATTGAATAGTAGTATTGAGCATAGCTTTTACTGCTAGGGAGGAGGAAAGGAGAACAGATGAAGAGAGGGAGCTGCTAATGGCATCTTCCTAATGCAATTGCTTAGGTCAGTGGAAAGCTGTCACAGCTTAATGCACTTGCTGTTTGAGGATGCTATCATGTATAGGATTAAGCCATTCCAAAACATGAAAACAACAGCAGCTTGTTACAGTGGGAGCTTGTTAAAGACCTTCTATCAAGCGGCTCTGATCATTTGAAGAAAGAAGCTATGGTACTTATTTTCCCCCTTTAATTCTAAGTCAAATCTAAGTCCTAGGAAGAAAAAGCATTCACCTAGCAAAAGAAGGTGGAGGGGGTTACAATGTATTCCTTCAAAGACCACTCTCTCTACTACACCATCTACCTGTGGAAATAAGACTTTCTTTCTAAATATTGAGCATCTTTGCTCTAATATGTTTCTGGAACCAGGAGAAAGTTTGATCTCTGAAATGTTTTTGACTTGATGCTCTGTGCTAGTACCTAGGGTAGGAAAATTGACCCTTCCTTGAAACCACATATTCTAACACTGGGAAAAATCTAATTTGTGGGGTATGTTTTAAATTCCTGTTTTTTAATGCTGTTGGCTTTTGTTATGTTCAGGATATACAATTCAGAAAATCTCTCTAATAGGAGGTTAATTAAGAAATAATCGGATCACAAAAATGTTATTAGTAAGAAATCCTTAAGAATCAATTCGTCATTCATTCCTTGAGCAGATTTTCACTGAGTATCAGAAAACTAGTGAACATAGATCATATTGAGTAAGTAGGGGAGTGGATCATGATGAAGCCAGAAAGGTTAAAAAAAAAAAAAAAAAAAAAAAAAAAGGACTGAGCAGCCAAGTACATATCAAAGACTTTAGGTTTAGTTTTACATATAGTAGAACATCATGGAAAAGCTTTAAGAGGGGGAAGGGTTGAAACGATCTTGTTTACACTGAGTAAAGATCACTCTGGATTCTAGGTAGAGAATGGATTGAAAAGGAGGGGGAAAGAATTCAGAGACTGTGATGATTTGGACTAGTGAAGGTAGAGAGAGTGGACTGATTCCAGATATAGATTTGAGTCAGAAGCAGATTTTCTGCTGGTCATGAGGAAAATACAGTAATCAAGAATGGCTTCTAGGATTTGCCTTGAATTTAGTGGTTGGTAGTGCTATTTATTGAGATGGTAAAGACTTGGTTGAAGGGTGGCATGGGTGATGATGGGGAGGTGATATAATCGTAGAGAGAGAAATCAAGAGTGGCATTTGGAAATGTTAGATTTGGGGAAGGGGGATGTTAGTTTTGAAATGTCTTAGAAATATTGATAGGAAGTTTTCAAAGTTGGAAATTTGATTCAGTACAAAATGTAATTATTTGAGGGTAGGAGCATCATCTGTTCTGTATAACAAGCATATAGAATCATTTGCGACACATAATAGCTTACAATAAATATTCCTTGAATTAATGAGTCTAGAGCTCAGAATATAGGCTAGGACTTAAATATCAGAGATGACAGCATCTATTTTAAACACAAGAAAAAGAAAACTTAACATAAGAGAATGTTCTTATTTGTCTCTAAAAGTAGCTTCAAATTATAATCTAAGAATTTTCTTAACTGTTCGTATTCAATGCAATTTATTTATTTGGATTGGAAAGTTTCTTAGGATTATGGAACAAAATGACTTAATTTGTGTTCCTCACGTTTGATTATACTAGGAACTGATGATATCTCATTCTGCTATATAATGACAGTGAAAGAGAACTGGTATTTTCATTATAGAAAATCTGGTACTCTCTATAAGCATGAAACTTTGAGACTTTTTTCAGTTGTATTATAAACAGATCAAATGAAATGATGACTCTAAATGACTTTAGAGTCAAAGATGACTCTAAAGTAGACCAGTTGGTTCTTTTAAAAGGTCAACAAGATTGACGAATCATTTTTTTAAAAATCTGAATGTAATTCACAATATTACATTAGTTTCAGTGATACAATTTAGAGATTTGACAAGTTTATACATTATACTTTGTTCACCACAAGTGTAGCTACCCTCTGTCCCCTATCACATATCGTAAAATTGACAAATCTTTAGCTAAGCTAATCAGGAGAAAAAGAGAAGACTTGAATTACTAAAATCAGAAATAGGACACATCACTACTCACCTTACAGAAATAAAAAAGGATGATAAGGGTATATGAGACTCTAAGTCTACAAACTAACATAAATGGACAAACTCTAAGAAAGATGTAGACCTCTAAAATTAACTCAAGAAGAAACTGAAAGTCTGACTAAACCCATAATAAGTAAGGAAGTGGAATTAGTAATCAAAAAACTATCCAGGGGCTCCTGGGTGGCTCAGTGGGTTAAAGCCTCTGCCTTCACCTCAGGTCGTGATCACAGGGTCCTGGGATGGAGCCCCGCATCGGGAACTCTGCTCTGTGGGGAGCCTGCTTCCTCCCCTCTCCTTCTGCCTGCCTCTCTGCCTACTTGTGATCTCTGTCTGTCAGGTAAATGAATAAAATCTTTTAAAAACAAACAAACAAACAAACAAACAAAAACTATCCACCGAAAAAAGTCCAGGTCCAGATGGCTCCACTGGTGAATTCCATCAAACAAATAAAGAAGAAATAATATCAATTCTTCACAAACTTTTCCAAAAAATGAAATATCAAGAAATACTTTGTAATTCATCCTATGATGTCATTATTTCTCTGATATCAGAAACAGACAGAAACTATGAAAGAAAACTACAGAGCAGGATCTCTTAGAATATAGATTCAAAAATTCTTAACAAAATATGAGCAAACCAAATGCAGTGATTTATAAAGAAAGATACACCATGACCAAGAATGTAAATTGTAACATCTGGAAATTAATTCTTGCAAGCCATCATATTAATGGAATAATGGGCAAAAAACACATAATCATCCTGTTGGTACAGAAAAATATTTGACAAAATCCAGCACCACTTTTTTGATAAAAACAAGTAAGAAATGAGAATAGAACGGAATTTTTCAATGTGATAAAGGCCATCTGTGGAAAACCCTCAGTTCACTTAATATTAAATGGCAAACGGTAGAGGCTATTCCTCTAAATTAGAAACAAGGCAAAGATGTCCATTCTTACCACCTTTCTTCAACATTGTACTGTAGGTTCCAGTTAGCTAAATTAGTCAAGAAAAACAAAGGCATTCAGATTAGATAAGGGATAACCAAAACAACACCTTATTTACATATTACATGATCTTGTATATAGAAAAGCCTAAGAATGCGCTACAACTTTATTATAACTACTGAAAAAGTTAAGCAAGATTTCAGGATAAATCACTATAAAAAATCAATTGTATTTCTGTACACTATCAATGAGCAATTCAAAAATGAAATCAAGAATAATAATTCCATATATAATAAAATTAAAAAGAATTACTTAGGAAAAAAATATCAAAAAAATTGTAAAACTTATACTCTGATAACTATAACATATTATTGAAAGAAATTTTAAAAAGTCCTAAATAAATGGAGAGATGTCCAGTGTGGGACTGGAAAATATAGTATCTCTAAGACAATACTTTCCAAATTAATCAATAGATTCAACACAATTCTTCTTCTTCTTCTTCTTTTTTTTTTTTTTTTTTTAGATTTTATTTATTTATTTGACAGAGAGAGAGCACATGTGCACAGAGCATCAGGCAGAGGGAGAGGGAGAAGCAGGCTCTATGCTAAGCAGGGAGCCTGACATGGGGCTGCATCCTAGGACCCTGGAACTTGATCTGAGCTGAAAGCAGCCACTTAACTGACTGAGCCATGCAGATTCCCCATGATTCAACACAATCATATCAAAACCTCAGTAGACTTCTTTTCTGAGTTGGATAACCTGATGATAAAGTTAAAAGGGAAATATAAAGCCCCAGAATAGCCGAAACAATCTTTAAAAGTAACAAAGAGGAATCACATTTCCCAATTTTAGAACTTACTACAAGGCTGCAGCAGTTGAGAAAATGTAATACCAGCTTGAGGATAGACAAAGATCAATGGAATAAAATTGAGAGTCCAGAAATAAATCTTCACATTTGTAGTCAATTGGTTTTTGACAAGGTTGCCAAGACAATTCATGGGAGAAAAATAATCTTTACAAGAAATGGGGCAGAGATCACTGAATATGCACATGAGAATAATGAAATTGGAACACTTTATCACACGATACAGAAAAATTAACTCAAAATGGATCATAGGCTGTATGTAGTAGCAAACACCATGAAACCTGGAGAAGAAAATACAGGAATAAATCTTCATGACATTGGGTAGTGAAAGGAAAACTTAGTTTTTCTCTCTACTGACCACTCTACTCACACCCAGCAAGCACTTCCTCGAACATTTCAGATGCCAGATGTTTTTCCCTACACCAACCAATTCTCCAACACCAGCTAGGTATCCTACAATTTCACCCAATTCTGACTCGAACTGCTTGGTGTTAATACTTACCCCACAGTCTAAGGGCTCTGTCCTATAAGATTGCCGTCCCCTGCAACAGGAATTGCAGTTGGTCCTCGGGTCCACTACAACCACTGTCCAAGTTGGCTACAAATCAGAGGTTCCCAGGAATCCCTCTGCAGTTTCGATCATTTGCTAGAATCACTCACAGAATTCAGGAAAACAGTTTCCTTACCAGATTACTGGATTATTAAGGGATATATTAAAGGATACAAATGAATAGCCAGTTGAAGAGATATAAAGGGTAAGGTCAGGAAGAGTCCTAAGCACAGGAGCTGCTGTCCCCATGGAGTTTGGGGATTGCACCACTCTCCCACCACATGGATATGTTCTAGTTCACCAACCCAGAAGCCCCTCTAAACCCTGTACTTTTTGGATTTTTATGAAAACTTCCTTATGTAAACATGATTGATTAAATCATTGGCCATTGGGGATTAATTCAAACAACAGCCTCACTCCCCTCCCTGGGAGTGGGGATTGAGGGGCTGAAAGTTTCAACCCTCTAATGACAGCTCCAGCCTTCACCCTGGGGTTATTTAGAGGGTTCCCCAAAATCACCTCATTAATATAAACTTTGATGTGCTAGAAAGGGAGTTGTTTTAAATTTTAAAAAGACACCTTTATCACTCTGGAGCTACTTCAGTAGCTGGCAACAAAAACTAAGTTATAACAGAATACACTCATCACTTTGGAAATTATAAGGATTTTAGAGGCTGTATGCTAGGAGGAACCATGTACCAAGAAAAAGATTTTTAAATTATATCACAATATCATAGGTATGTGAAATCTTCTTATATATCACACCAAAAGCACAATTTGACAAAAGAAAAAAATATATTTTATCAAATTCATAAATTTTAGTGCTTCCAAGGTTACTGTCAAGAAAGTACAAAGAAGGGGCATCTGGATGGCTTAGTTGGTTAAGCGTCTGCCTTAGGGTCTTGGGACCAAGGCCCACATAGGGCTCCCTGCTCAGTGGGGAGCCTGCTTCTCCCTCTGCCACTCCCTCCTGCTTGTGCTCTTTCTCTTTCTAAGAAATAACTAAAATCTAAAAAAATAAAGTACAAAGAAAAAACCGAATAGGACATTATGTTTGCAAATCATATACTGTTAATGACCATTCATCTAGAATACATAAAGAACAATTACCGTTCAATCACCACCAGACAAGTTATCTTAACACTCTAAAACTGGGCAAACAATTTGAATAGGTATTTCTCCAAAGAAGATATATGAATGGCCGATAAACACACAAAAGATTCAGGAGTTAGCTATCAGGGAAATACAAGTCAAAACCACATTGAGATATCCCCTCACACCCACTAGGATGACTATAACCAAAAAGGTGATAGTGAGCATCAATAAGGATGTGGCAAAATTGCAACCCTGGTAGACTGCTAGAGGTAGCGTAAAGTGGTTCAGCCTCATGGGAAAACAATTTGGTAATTCTTGAAAAGTTTAAACCAAATTACCTACCAGTTCCACTTCTAGATAAACATTCAAGAGAAATGAAAACAGATATCAACACAAAGTTTATACACTAATATCCATAGCAGCATTATTCATAATAGCCAAAAAAGTGGAAACAACCTAAATGGTCATCAAATAATGAATGGATAAATAGTATTTTGTATATCCATCCAACTGAAGAGTATTTAACCATAAAACAAATGAAGTGCTGACATGTGCTACAGCATGAATGAGCCTTGAAAACGGTAGGCTAAGTGAAAGATGCCAGTCACACACACACACACACAAACGCCAAAATCACCTATTATATGAGTCCATTTACATGAAATATTTAGACAGTGGATAAGTGGTTTACTAGGACAGGGAGTGGAGTGGGGAGGAGAGACGAGGTAAATGGTAATTGACTGCTCAGTGGCTCAGGGTTTCTTTTGGAGAAGATGGGAATGTTCTAAAATTTTCTATGGTGGTTGAATATACTAAAAACAATAAATTGTACACTTTATTATTTTTTATTTTTTTTTAAAAGATTTTATTTATTTATTTGACAGAGAAATCACAAGTAGGCAGAGAGGCAGGCGGGGGTGGGGGGCAGCAGGCTCCCCGCTGAGCAGAGAGCCCGATTTGGGGCTTGATCCCAGGACCCTGGGATCATGACCTGAGCCAAAGGCAGAGGCTTTAACCCACTGAGCTACCCAGGCACCCCAAATTATACACTTTAAATGGGTGAATTATATCATGATAAAATGATTCCAGTGAATAACAACCACCAACCAGAATTTCCACTCATTTGAAGATTTATCTAACATAAATATCTAAAGTTAATCATTGCAACATTTTTAAAATTCTGGGCTATTTGAAAGAAAAGGAATTTTGAATGTATGAAACAAATGGCAGCTAAAACCCACATACTCATCAGCCAGATATTTGATATTTGAAATGTTAACATTTTTTTGCATTTCCTCCCACAGATAGTTATATATATGTAACATAACATAGTATAAATATTTTTTATTATATATGTTGGTATATGAAATAAAATAAAGTGAATAGGCATCAGTAGAGCTCTTTCCATACTCGCCTCCTCCATCCTGTTCCCCCATCCTTTTCCAGAGGTTACTGTAGCATATAAAATATGAAAAACTTATTTATTTTTTATTTTTTCCCCTAATGATGAACATTTTAGGATGCTTCCAATATTTTGCCCTTACAAAGAACACAGCAATTTATATCTTTGTACAGATATTATACTTATGCATATGCAGGATGCTGCTGCGTATGTGTGATGGATTCTCTAGGGCATATACAAAAAGTGGAAGTGTTGCACTGTTTGAGAATTTTCTTTTTTTTTTTTTTTTTTTTTTTTTTTTTGAGAATTTTCAATTCCACAAGCTAATGCCAAATTCCTCTCTAAAAATTTTTTTTTTTTAAACCAATTAGCTCTTTCAACAGGAGCGTGTAAGATTTCCTCTTCTTGTATTTTTGTGACAACTGGTGCTGTCAGGCATTTTCTTCCCCCTTCCTTCCCCCTCTTTTCTTTCCCTTTCTTCCTTCCTCTCCCCCTTTCTTTTTCCCAATTGTCCTTCAGTGCCAGAGTGACTGGCTTGTTTGCCCTGGGTCCATCAAGTTCCTCGTTGCTAGGTATGAAAAAAAAAAATACATACATATACATATATATAAATAATTTTTTTAGAAGTTAATATATATTAACCTAAGTTTCCTTATTGCAGGGAACTTTAAAAAAATTTATTTTAATATATAAAATTTGTAATATATAAAACTTAAAAAATTATTTTATTTTAATTCCAGTTAGTTAATATACAATGTTATATTAGTTTCAAGTGTACAATATAGTTATTCAACAATTCCATACATGACCCTGTGCTCATCACAGCAAGTGCATGAGTTAATCCCCATCACCTATTTAACCCAACCCACAAACTCCCTCTCCTCTGGTAACCATCAGTCTGTTCCTTATAGTTAAGAGTCTGTTTCTTGTTTTGTTTTTCTCTCTCTCTGTCTCTTACTTTTTCCCTTTGATTCCTTTTTTTTTTTTAAAGATTTTATTTATTTATTTGACAGAGAGAGGGATCACAAGCAGGCAGAGAGGCAGGCAGAGAGAGAGGGGGAAACAGGCTCTCTGCAGAGCAGAGAGCCCAATGCTGGGCTGGATCCCAGGACCCTGAGATCATGACCTGAGCAGAAGGCAGAGAGGCTTAACCCACTGAGCCACCCAGGTTCCCTTCCCTTTGCTTATTTATTTCTTAAATTTCACATACACATATGAGTGAAATCATATGGTATTTGTCTTTCTCTGACTTATTTTGTTTAGCATTGTTCTCTGTAGCTCCATCCTTGTCATTGTAAAGGGCAAGATTTCATACTTTTTATGGCTGAATAATATTTGTATGTGTGTGTATCACATTTTCACATTTTCTTTGTCTATTCATCAATTGAAGGACACTTGGGATGCTTCCATATCTTGGCTATTGCAAATAATGCTGCCGTAAACTTAAGAGTGCATGTAGGAGGAGGGAATTTATTATAAAATAAATGGTGGGAAGTTTAAAATTGATATATGTTCTTTATTAGGTCCAGTTGACTTGCAAACAGAGTATGTGTGGTTGGCTTAGATTGTTTGGTTTTGCATTTGGCAAATATAGACTCATTCTTTAATTTGCATTCCCTTGCTTCCTTGTGAGGCTGAACATCTTTTTTGAATATTTATTCTCCAATCAACTTATTATTCTAATTATTGCCTGTTCATATCCTTTACCCCATTTTTTTTCCCAGTTGGGTTGTTTCACTGTGTGTTAAGCTGAAGATTTTGTAAAAAAAATATATATATATATATATGTGTGTGTGTGTGTGTGTGTGTGTACACATATATATTCTATGTACTAATATATATTAGTACTACTTACTAATATCTTCTCCCAGTTTATGTCTGTTCTTTTGATTTGTGCTTCCCTGTATGTTCCTCTATATTGTCCTGTAGACCCCCTTGAACCCTTTTTAGTGCATCACACAATGAATGTTTTATGGTTGGTTGAAGCTAAGCATCTAACTAATTTCTGTAACATAGAGAATAAGCTTTCTTATTATTATTTACTGAATAGTGTATCCTTTCTGCACTGATTTTTAATGCCACATATGTGCTATATGTTTTTTATAAATGTGTAGGTTGTTCATATTGCTGTGTTTTTCTACTTTCCATATCCATATCTTACCATTCTTGTAGTGGTAAGGTAATTCTAGATTCTGGCATCAGAAATCTCCCTTTTTTCTTCTTCTTTAGATTTGCCTCAAACTGTTTTGGTCCACTGATTTTTCATATGCATTTCAGAATCTGCTTACTAAATTTTCTAGTGTACCAGAATCCATGATATTATGGACCAATTTTGGGAGAAGTAATATCTTAGAGATATTACATCTTCCCATTGATTAATATAGTATAACTTTTCCTTTTCATGCTCATTCAAAAAATATTTTTTTTATGGGTGCCTGGTGGCTCAGTTGGTTAAGTGTCTGACCCTTTATTTTGGCTCAGGTCATGATCTCGAGGTCCTGGGGTGGAGCCCTGCACAGGACTCTGCACTCAGCATAGAGTCAAAGTGGGATTTTTGTTTTTCCCTGTCCCTCTGCCTCTCTCCTCTGCTCATGCTCTCTCTTTCTCTCTCTCAAATAAATAAATAAAATATTTTGAAAAATAAAAAAAAAAGTTTTTAGTAGAAGTGTTTTCCTTATCTTCTATAGAATTATTCTTAAACACCTTTTAGTCTTTACTACCATCTTAAAAGGGAATTTCATATGTGTCACATATCATCTAAATGAAATTGTATTTTTAATGCATTTCTGCTATGTATAGGGACACTATCATTTTGTGTACTTGATTTCACATTCTTTAATTTTTTAAACTGTATTAAGTCTATGTATGTTACATTAGTTTAGGCTCTCCAGAGAAACAACACTAATAATATGTATGCACACACACACACACACATATAACCAGAGAGAAAGAGAGAGAGAGAGAAAGAAAGAGATTGCTTTTAAAGAATTGCTTCACATGAGGTCCAAAATCTTCAGGGTGTACTAGTAAGCTGGAGACCCAAGCAATAGTCTCATTTTGGGTCCAAAGTCAGTGTGTTGTCGGCAGTTCCTTTTCTTCGAGGGAGATCAGTCTTGTTCTTAACATCTTCAACTGATTAGATGAACCACTCATTATGGAGGGTAATCTGCTATATTCAAAATCTATGGATTTCAATATTAATTGCTTCAAAAAATTAGCTTCCCAGAAACATCTAGAATATTACGTGATCAAATATCTGGGTATCACGACTTAGCCAAGTTGACACATAAAGTTAACTGTCTCATACGTTCTCTGAGATATTTCACATCATTAATCATATTCTATAAATAATGAGAGTTTCATTTAAAATCTTCTTAAAAATCCATTTCTTTGGGTGTTTTTATTGTATGGCCTTTATGCTTAAGTAAAATGTTGCATAATAGAGGTGATGGCAATCATAGTTTTCTTTTACCTTACTTTGAAGAAATGCTTTTAATCTTTTACCACCAAGTACTTACTTATACTTACTGTAGATTCTTGACAGAGGTGCTTTTATTGGAAGTGGAGAATTATTTAAAGATGACCCTTTCTATTTCTAGATTGCTAAAGAATTTTTTTCTTTTTAATCAATAATTGATATTTATTTTTATTAAGAATTTTACTTATAAAATTGTTTTTTTGTATCTCTTGAAATTGTTTTTTCTTCCATAACTATCTGAATATGACAAAATATAGTAAACAATTTTCTACTATTAAATTATCCTTGCATTCCTAAAATAAATTCTATTTTGTTTATGTCTGATTTTATTTATACATACATGCACACATGTTCATACATGTAGATTACTGGATCTGATATGTTGATACTCAAGATTCTTTCACTTTTGTTTGTAAATTTGGACTGTATGTTTTCTTTTTCTGTTTTGATCTTTGTGAGTTTGGGTATCAAGCATATACTAATGAATTAGTTGACCACTGCTGTCCATTAGTTTTCTTCGCAGCATTGTACAAGGTTGCACTCAAAATGCTGGTTGGGGCTGCAGTCATGTGAAGGCTTGAATGGGATTGGAGAGTCTGCTTCCATGGCTGCTAGATCAGTGCTGGCTGTTGGCAAGAAGCTTCAGTACCTCCCACATGGGTTTCAGAGTTGCTCATGTGTTCTCATGGTATAGATTTTGGCTTCCACCAGAAGAATAATTTGAGGCAGAAACTGCAGTGTGTTTTATGACCTACCTTGGAAGTCACAGAGTGACATTTCCATAGTTTTTGATTGATCATAGACCAAACATGATTGAACATGAGATGGGCCTGATCACCAGGAGATGAGAAACACTGGCTCATCTTAAAGGCTGGCTATGACAACTACCTACATGTAATGTGTGTGTCCTTTCTCATCAGCTGGAAGAACTTGTATTACATTGAAGTTACTGATATTTGAGGAGTTCCTGAAGCCCCTGAGTCAAACCATCTGGTGCTTCATTTTGGGGAAAAAAAATGTCTTTTGATTGAACATTTTACTGCTGTTAAGTCTAATCAAGTTTCTTTTTTAAGTTCTTTTTGAGTCAATATTAATCATTTAATATTTACATGCAATTTACTTATTTCATATATGTTTTGCCTCATAGGTATTAAGTCAATCATGGTATTTTCTTATATTTTAAACAATTGATATTAACTTCCTAGTATAGACAATCTTTTATTACTGATTTGCTTACCTTCGTATTTATCCTTGATCAGTCTTGAACAAAGTTGTCCTTTTAATTATTCTCTTCAAATAAATAGTTTCATTGATCCTCTATTTCATTGTTTATTATATAAATACAATTACATAATACTTCTATAAATAAGTTATGTTGCATTATATAAATTTGAGTAAATTTATAATAATTGTAACATATTCATAATGTAAATAACAAAAATAGATAACATTCTTACCTTTATTCCATTTTTTTTTCTATTTTCTTTACTGTTATTTCCTAATTTTTTGTAATGATTTTATTTATTTATTTGACAGACAGAGATCACAAGTAGGCAAAGAGGCAGGCAGAGAGAGAGGGGAAAGCAGGCTCCCTGCTGTGCAGAGACACCCCCCCACCCCCCCCACCCCCCACCTACACAGGGTTCTATCCCAGGATCCTGAGATCATGACCTGAGCCAAAGGCAGAGGCCCAACCCACTGAGCCACCCAGGTGCCCCTAATCTTGAATTGAACATTTAGATGATTTTCTTCTTTCTTAATGTATACAATCAAGGCTACGCATTTCCTTTTATTTAGTAATCAGTTTTAGATGTCCCATTTCTATTGTCATTTAGGTCTATATATTTAATATTTTTTATTATAATCCTTTTTTTTAATAATCTTTTGGATCCATGGGTCATTACCCCAGGTTAATATTCCATGCCCACTTTTAATGATCACTAACAATTTTATTCCACTTGTTAATGCTATATATTCTCTGTGATAGGGAGTCTATGATAATTTTTTCAGATTAAGTTTAAGTCTTAGAATGTGGTATTTTTAAACATATGAGATATGCTTGAAGAGAGTATGCAGTCTTTAAATTTTTCAGTGCAGGGTTGTAAATATGTTTATTTGGTTAAACGTGCTCATTATATTTAGTCTAGTTGATGTCATGGTTTCTGGGAGATATGTACTAAGAGCATACACTATAATTTGGGGCCTTTTCAGTTATACTATAACTGTAATTTTGGTAGACTGTACCTCATACTATTTCCTTGAGTTAATGAGTTAGTTACTGGACTTAGTATGATATCTGACATGTAGCCAACACTCAAAAATGTTAGTTGTTTAAGTACGGTAAAGATTTATCAATTTTGTTGATCTCTTCCAAGAATTGCTTCTAGTTGCATTGATCTGTTCTATTGTTTTTTGTGTTTTTGTTTGTTTGTTGTTTAGTTTCTATTGCAATTATTTCTGTTCCAATTTTTATTATTTCCTTCCTTCTACTGGTTTGGGGTTTTGTTTGTTCTTTTTCTACCTCCTTTAGGTGTAAGGTTAGTTTATTTATTTGAGATTTTTCTTATTTCTCGAGGTAGACCTGTATTGCTATAAAATTCCCTCTTGTAACAGCTTTTGCTGCATCCTAAAGATTTTAGACTTGTGAGTTTTCATTTTAATTTCTCTCCATGTATTTTTTTTTAAATTTCTTCTTTGATTGTTTAATAACATGTTATTTAACATCCATATATTTGTGTTCTTCCCATATTTTTTTCTTGTGGTTGATTTCTCATTTAGTAGCATTGTGATAGGAAAAGATGCATGGTACGATTTCAATCTTTTTGAATTTGTTGAGACTTGTCTTGTTGCCAAATATGTGACTTAGTCTAGAGACTAAGTCTCTATACTAGAGTCAAGAGACTGTGCCATGCTCATTTGAAAACATTGTGTATTCTGGTGTTTTAGAATGTAATGTTCTGCATATACCCATCTGGTTCAATATATCATTCAACACCACAATTTCCTTGTTGATTTTCTGTTTGGATGACCTATCTGTTGAGGTAAGATGGATGATAAAGTCTCCTACTATTATTGTATTACTATTGATTACTTTCTTTATGTTTGTTATTAGCTGCTTTATGTACTTGGGTGCTCCCATGTTGTGTGCATAAATATTGACAATTGTTATATCCCCTTACTGGGTTTCCCCCCTATGATTATGATGATTATGTAGTGCCCTTCTTTGTCTCTTGTTACAGTCTTTGTTTTAAAGTCTATTTCATCCAATATTAGTATTGCTACCCAACCTTTCTTTTCACTTCCATTTGCATGATAAGTGCTTTTCCCAGCCCTTCACTTTCAGTCTGCCTGTGTCAAAAAAAAAGGGGGGGGGGAGATTCAAACAAAACCAGAAATGAAAGAGGAGAAATAAGAGTTGGCACCACATACATACAAAGAATTATAAGCCAAAATTATATGCCAACAAGTTGGATAACCTAGAAGAAGATAAATTCCTAGGAACATAACCTCCCCAAACTGAATCAGGAATAAATAGAAAATTTGAACAGATTGGTTCTCAGTAATGGAATTGAATCAGTAATCAAAAAATTTTCAACAAACCAAAGTCCAGGAACAGACAACTTCACAGGTGAATTTGACCAACATTTAAAGAATCAATACTTATTCTTCTCAAACTGTTCCAAAAAAAGAGGAAAAAAGTCTTCCAGATTCATTCTATGAAGCCAGCATTACTATGATACCAAAACCATATAAAGGCACTACAAAAAAAGAGAACTATCGGCAAATATGTCTGATGAACCTAGATGCAAAAATCCTCAAAAACATATTAGCAAAATAATTCTAACAATACATTGAAAAATCATTCATCTTGATAAAGTGGGATTTATTCCTGGGATGCACGTCTGGTTCAATATTTGCAAATCAATCAACATGATACAATACATCGGCAAGAAAAAGGATAAAAACCGTATGATCATTTCTATAGATGCAGAAAAAGCATTTGACAAAGTATAACATATATTCATGTTGAAAACCTTCAACAAAAAATGTTAACAAGGCATGTTCTTCAACATAATGAGGGCCATGTATAAAAACCCCATAGCTAACATTATGCTCAATGGTGAAAAACTGAGAGCTTTTCCCTTAAGATCAGGAATAAGACAAGGATGTCAACTCTCACCACTTTTTAAAAAAATACATAAATTACCTGTATTTTATTTTTATTTTTTTTAAAGATTTTATTTATCTATTTGACAGAGAAAGTGAGAGAGCACAAGCAGGCAGAGCAGCAGAGAGGGAGAAGCAGGCTCCCAACCGAGCAGGGAGCCTGATGCGGGGCTTGATCCCAGGACCCTGGGATCATGACCTGAGCAGAAGGCAGATGCTTAATGACTGAGCCACCCAGGCACCCCCTGTGTTTTATTTTTTATACATAAATTACCTGTATTTATTTTTCTATGTTCAGTTAGCTGACATATAGTACACCATTAATTTTTGATGTAGTGTTCAAGATTCATCAGTTGTGTATAACACCCAGTGCTTATCGCAACAAGTGCTCTCCTTAATACCCATACATGGCTACCCTATCCTCCCATGTCCTTCTCTTCTGGAACCCTTAGTTTGTTTTCTGGAGTCCAGAGAACTCTCACCACTTTAATTCAACATAATATTGGAAGTTTCAACCACAGCAATCAGACAATAGAAAGATATAAAAGGCATCCAAATCAGTAAGGAAGAAGTAAAACTTTCACTATTTGCAGATGAAATAATACTATATATAATAAACCCTGAAGACTGCACACACACACACACACACACACACACACACAAAACTAGAACTGATAAATGAATTTAGTAAGGTCACAGGATACAAAATCAATATACGGAAATCCATCACATTCTAGACACAATGAAATAGCAGAAAGAAAAATTAAGAAAACAATCCCATTTACAACTGCACCAAAAATAAGATACCTAGGAACAAACCAAACCAGAGAGTTGAAAGACCTAGACTCTGAAAACAATGAAATATTGATAAGAGAAATTGAAGTTCAAACAAATAAATAGAAAGATATTCCATGCTCATGGATTGGAAATAAAAACAGTGTTAAAATGCCCATAACACCCAAAGCAATCTACAGAATAAATCAATCCCTATTAAAATACCAGCAGCATTTTTCACAGAACTAGAACACATAATCCTAGGATTTGAATAGAGTCACAAAAGATCCCAGATAACCAGAGCCATCTTGGGGGGGAAAAAAAAAGAACAAAACTAAAGGTATCACAATTCCAGATTTCAAGATATACTACAAAGCTCTAGTAATAAAAACACAAAAATAGACACATTGATCAATAGAACATGATAGAGAACCCAGAAATAAACCCATGATTTTATGGCCAATTAATCTTTAACAAATGAGGCAAGAATATACAATGGGAAAAAGACAAGTCTTTTCAACAAATGGTATTGGGAAAATTGGACAGCTACATGCAGAAGAATGAAACTGGACCGCTTTCTTATACCATACACAAAAATAAACTCAAAATGGATTTAAGACATAAATGTGAGACCTGAACCCATAGAAATCTTAGCAAGAACACAGGCAGTAATTTCTCTGATATTGGCTATAGCAACATTTTTCTAGATGTGTCTCCTGAGGTAAGGGAAATAAAAACAAAAATAAGCTATTGGGACTGAATCAAAATAAAAGCTTCCACAGAGGGACGCCTGGGTGGCTCAGTTCGTTGGGCGGCTGCCTTCAGCTTAGGTCATGATCCCAGCATTCTGGGATCGAGTCCCACATCGGGCTCCTTGCTTGGCAGGAAGCCTGCTTCTCCCTCTGCCTCTGCCTGCCATTCTGTCTGCCTGTGGTCGCTCTCTCTCTCTCTCACTTTGTCTGACAAATAAATAAAATAAAATTAAAAAAAAAAAAAAAAAGCTTCCACAGAGCAAAGGAATGATCAATGATCATTGATCAACAAAACAAAAAGACAGTCTACAGAATGAGAAAAGATATTTGCAAATGACATATCTCATAAATAGTATCCAAAATATATAAAGAACTTGTAAAACTCAACACTGAAAAAAAATCCAATTAAAAAATGGGCAGAAGACATGAACAGACATTTCTCCAAAGAAAACATACAGATGTTCAACAGACACGTGAAAAAATGCTCAACATCACTGATCATCAGGGAAATGCAAATCAAAACTACAATGAGATAGCACCTCACACCTGGCAGAATGGCTAAAATCAAGAACAAAAGAAACAGGTGTTGATAAGTACGAGGAGAAAAAGGAACCCTCATGCACTGTTGGTGGGAACGCAAACTGGTGTAGTCATGGTGGAAAACAGTATGCAAGTTCCTCAAAAAGTTAAAAATGGAACTACCCTAGGATCCAGCAATCACATTACTGAGTATTTACCCAAAGAATTAAAAAATACTAAATTCAAATACTAAATTCAAAAAAATACTAATTCAAAGGGATATGTGCACGTATGTTTATAGCCAACCACATTAGCCAAGATATAGAAGCAGCCAACTGTCCATTGATTGAATTAATAATTACACACACACACACACACACACACACACACACACACACACACACACCATAGAATATTACTCAGCCATGAAAAAGAATGAAATCTTGCCATTTGCAACAACATGGGTGGGTAAAAAGAGTATATTGTAAGTGAAATAAGTCAGTCAGAGAAAGATAAATACTACATGATTTCACTCACATGTGGAATTTCAGAAACAAATGAACAAAGAAAAAAAAAAAAGACAAACAAATAAAACACCACAACAAAACAAAACAAAAATAAAAGACTCTTAGCTGTGGAGAACAGCCCGGTGGTTGTCAGAGGCAGGTAGGCAGGCGATAGGTGAAATAGGTGAAGGGGTTTAAGAGTACACTTATGGGATGCCGGGGTGGCTCAGTTGGTTAAGGTGCTGCCTTTGGCTCAGGTCATGATCCCAGTGTCCTGGGATCAAGTGCCGCATCAGGCTCCTTGTTCAGGGGGGAGCCTGCTTCTTTCTCTGCCTCTGCCTGCCACTCTGCCTGCTTGTGCTCTCTCTCTCTCTCTCTGATAAATCAATCTTAAAAAAAAAAAAAAAGTACACTTAAAATGAACACTGAGTAATATATAGAATTGTTGAATCACCATATTTTACATCTAATATAATACTGTATGTTACCTATCCTGGAATCAAAATAAAAATTAAAAATGTTAGTTTTTTAACTATTTTAGTTATTTAAATTATATTTTGGTTGCTGTATCAATACCCTTTCAAATTACTGTGTCTTGCCATATTTTTTCTTTCAACTTTAAGATCTCTATTCCATGTACATTTTGTGTAAATAGCATATTGATGAATACATGTGTGTTGTGTAAAATTTTTTCTAATGAACATATATAAAATATTTTACCACAAATGTAGAGGATACGTATTCTTTTCAAGCATATCTAATACATTTTAAGAAACTAATCACATTCTAGGGCATAAGGTAAATATATGTACATGTAGATATATGGTATTATAATATATCAAATATTATTTTTAAAAATATTAAATGGTAATATGACTTTTTGATTTAATTTTTATTTTTTTATTTTATTTTATTTTCTATTTATTTATTTTTTGTTTAAATTTTAAAGATAGTTGATGTCTCCATTCTTTCTGTAAACAATATTAGTACCACAGAATATTCTGATTCTTATCCTTTTTATATAGTTAGCTGTTATTAGTAGATATCAGCAAATTTGTGATTTCTTTTTGACCATTGTTTCTGACATCCTGTTTTTCATTCTGGGTTCAATTTCTTTCTTCCTTTCTTCCTCCCTCCCCCCCCTTCCTTCCTTCCTCCTTTCCTTCTTGGCTGGCTTGCTGGCTTTTCTTTCTTTCTTTCTTTCTTTCTTTCTTCCTTTCTTTCTTCTTTCTCTTATTTCTTCTTTCTTTCTTTCCTTTTTTTTTTTTTTTTTTTGTAGTACAACCTTTGCTAATGGTCTTAAACTAAACTACAATTCATCCACTTAAAACATACATTCTGATTCTTTTCTTAGCTGTTCCACAAATATGTGCAACCATCACCACAGTCAGTTGAGGAATATCCAACCACCACCACCACTACCACCATCACCCCCACCACCCTAGTCCTAAGCAACCATTAATTAGTAGTCTGTCTCCAAAGATTTCTCTATTCTGGACTTTCATATGAATAGAATAATATGATAGGATTCTGTTTATATAATATAATAGATAGTCTTTTGTGACTGGCTTCTTAGAACATATATCAGTACTTCATTCCCTTTTTGTAGCTAAATAGTTGTAAGAATTTAAAATTTTCTTTCTTCATTCACCATTTGATGGACATTAGGGTTGTTTCCACCTTTTAGTTTTTATGAATAAAGCTTCTATGAATAGTCACATAATTTTTTTTTAAAGATTTTATTTATTTATTTGAGAAAGGGAGAGAGAACAAGCAGGGGGAGCGGGAGGCAGAGGGAGAAGGAGAAGCAGGCTCCCCATGGAGCAGGGAGCCCAACAGAGGGCTCAATCCCAAGACCCTGAGATCATGCTCTGAGCTGAAAGAATACCCTTAACTGACTGAGCTACCCAGGTGCCCCTTATGTAAAAATTTTTGTGTGGACTTATGTTTTGATTTCTCTTGGATATATAGCTTGAAGTGGAATTTCTAGGTCATATGTTAACTCCATGTTTTAACTTTTTAAGGAACTGTCAAATGTTTTCCTAAGAAGTTGAACCAGTTTACATCCCCCTTGTAGAATTGTGCTCCAATTTCTCCGTTTACTCACCAACATTTTTTATTATCTCTTTTGTCATAGCCATCCTAGTGACTGTGAAGTGGCATGGCATAGTGGTTTTTACTTACATTTCCCCAAAGAAGAAAGATGGTTATCATCTTTTCATAAGCTTCTGGCCAGTTATATAACTGCTTTATTCTTCTCTGTTGGAGAAATATCTTTTACAATCCTGTGCCCATTTATTAATTGGGTTGTCTTTTTATTATTGAGTTGTAATTGTTCTTTATATAGTCCAGATATAAGTGTATTATCAGATCTATGATTCACAAATATTATCTTCCATTCTGTGGGTTTTCTTTTTCAATTTCTAGTTGTACAAAACATTTTAAATTAGATAAAGTCCAATTTAGCTGTTTTTTTCTTTGTTGTTCATACTTTTAGTGTCATCTAAATTTCTTTTTGCCTGATTCAAGGTTATGGAAATTTGCCCATGTATTTTCTTCTAAGAATTTTATAGTTTTAGCTCTTACATTTAAGTCTATGATCTATTTTGAGTTAATGTTTGCATATGGTGTGAGGTAAGGTTTAACTTCATTCTTTAACATGTGGCTATCCAAATTTCCCAGCACAGTTTGTTGAAAAGACTGCTTTTTCCCCATGCAGTGGTCTTGGCACCTTTATTAAAGATCAGTTGACTGCAGATGTATGGATTTATTTCTGTATTCTGAATTGTATGTCACTTACCTATACGTTTACATTGGGCCAGTACTATACTTTCTTAATTACTATTGCTGTGTAGTAAGTTTTGAAATCCAGAAACATGAATTCTCCAATTTGTTCTTCTTTTTAACTTTTGTCCATGTCCTATACAATTTCATATGAATTTTAGAATAAGCTTGCCAATTTTACAAATTCATTATTTGTCTGGGTGATGGAGACTTTATTCAGGTTTTTCTCATGTATAGTTTGTTTGAGTGTGAAATTCTGGGTTCACCAAAATTTTGCTGTTATTTTCAATCATTATATTCATTTGGTTATTTGATGTTTTTCTGCCCTATGCTTTTGCTAATAAAAAGTTTGCTGCTATCGATCTAATTTTTGTCCTCTCTAAGGTAATCTGTATTCTTTTTTTCTCTCTTGTTAATCTTAAGGTAAGTTCTGTCTTTGGTGTAATGTAGTTTCATTATATATTCATGTTTAGGTTTGTTTTTATTTTTTTGCTAAAGATTGAGTATCTGCTATAAGTCAAAGACCCCATTGCTTTCCTTCTGAAATTCCTGTTAGTAACAGGTTGGACCCTTGCATTTTAGTCTTTATGTCTTTCATATCCTCCACCTGTATTTATAGTTTCTACATCTTCTATCCATGAAGTAATCTGTATGAATTATTTACATGTATTTTCCATTTTCTTATTGTTTTCCTCAGATATAGTCAGTCTTCTGCTAGCCACTCGGTTTTGTTTTTTGGGTTTTTTTTTTTAAGGTTTTATTTATTTGTTTGTTTAGAGAGAGAGAAAGAAAACACCAGCATATACAAGCAGGGGGAAGGAGCAGAGGAAGAGGGAGAAAAAGAGTCTCAAGCAGATTCCCAGCTGAGCTTGGAGCCCCATGAGGGGTTCAGTCTTATCACCCCAAGATCGTGACTTGAGCCAAAATTGAGTCAGATGCTTAACTGACTGAGTCACCCAGGCACCCTTAGCTGCTGAGTTTTAATTTTAATGATGATTCTTTTTATTTCCTGATTCTATAGTTGCCTGCTGTGATAAGGAGAAAATTCTCTGGAACAAGAGAGCCTGGGTTAAAATTTTGACCTCAGAGCTGAAGGATCTTGATCTCTATTTATATCTGTGACTCCAAGTTTCCTCATCTCTAAAAATTAGGTAAAAATAGTATCTGCCTCAAAGGACTGTTGTTAAGATTGAAAAGATAGGATGAGGTAATACATAGAAAATGCTTACCACAGAGTCTGGCATTTACTAAACCCTCTGCTTTTTTTTTTTCCCCCCCTTTTTAAACAAGGTTGTCTACATGCTTTTTAAAATAACCTCCCATTCTTTGTATTTATTCTTCTGTTGGTTAATTACCTTAAACATAATAACTGTGTTGTCTTTCACCTCTGAGTTTGGTGTGCCAGTACGCTTTTTGTTTCTTCCCTGACTCATAACACTGTGGTTTGTTTTCTCAGTGCTTATAGTTTTCGGGGCTGTGCTTGTTTACTTGATTCTTTCCTGTGGGAGTCCCACCCATCACCTGTGGTTTGAAGTGACTCCTAAGGGTACATTTTGCAGATGTTTTTTGGCCACCTCAGGTGTTTCTAAGTTCCTGGATCAGAATAAAAGTGAGATTTTAATACCATGTGGTTTTAGACACTGCATCTAGTGTGACATAAGTTTTTAACGGATTTCCCCGGCATTTTTACTCAGTGTACAGGGCAAACAGATTCTCTGCAGCTCTGCGTTGATGGGTGGGTTTTCTAGATTCTTTTAGTTTGTGTGTTTCCTATGACATGGACATGCCTTTGAGAGTAGTCTCTTCATGCAGTGCTCTGAGTTCTAGCTTCCATTTGTGTAAGGACCCTTGGCCACATCTGTTTCTGTATGGATTTTTTTAAGCCTTGTCTTCCAGGCCCAGAGTCCCTGTCAAGGTTTAAAAACCTCCCATAGTATCAGCCCACTGGAGGGCTCTGGTTTTATGTTCCCTCTTGTTACAGTTTCCTTGGCATTAAGGAATTATTTTATCCTTTGAAATCAGGTGTATATTTAATTTTTTGTCATCCTGTATTATATTAGATCTGACATTTCTATGTGTTTGCAGAAAGAAGATGTAAGTCTTGATTACCTGAGTTTGCCATGTTGCTGAACAGTGTGCCTCCCATTGCTTGCATTTTATGCTTCAGTTCATTGAAGTTCAGCAAACACTTACTCAGCTAGCCCTCTTCTAACTCATAAAATTTTCCTCCAAGGTGTGGAAGAACAAGTGAAGAAAGACAACTTACTTGCCAGGATCAGTGCTGGATGTTTTACTTATATTTTCAGTGTATAATATTATTACTATTCTCACCAAATAGGTAGCAAAACTAAGGCTAGTTAAGGCATTGCTCTTAACTAGGCAAGAGTGACAGGGGACTGGACTCCTACAACTTAGCCCTTCTGGTTGTGCCTCTTCCCATGAAGAGAAGGATATACACAACTGAAGGACATGGCCACCTGGATCCTGTGGTCTCCCTTTATAAAGTGCTCTGGGTACTGAGATCATAAAATTTGTCCTCAAAACCATTCCCAGCCCCACTCCCAAGGCTATGTTTCCTGGACAGATACCCAGGGGTTGTATGCAAAGGCTGGTGGACCGAGCCTGGGGTTGTGGCCTAGGGTGTCCGCACATATACACACAAATCCTTCTCAGAGCTAAGTGGATTCAGGGGAAGAGGAGGATTAGGAGAGGGTTATCCTGATACCATATTCCTGCAAAGGACCTTGGGGAGTCCACAGGTTCTAACTCTTGGCCTGGCCTTGCAGGCCATTATAAAAGAATATTTATTAAGGTAACATAGAAGTAGGAACGTGAGTGTGTATGTATGTGAGTGTATATATTCTGCTGTTGTTAAAGATTTATTTATTTATTTATTTGAGAGAGAGAGAGAGAGAGAGAGAGAGAGAGAAAGCAGTGGGGAAGGGCAGAGGGAGAAGGAGAAAGAGTCTTAAGCAGACTCCCCACTGAGCGCAGATCCCAATGACTTGTACTTGATCTCACAACCCTGAGATTACAACCTGAGCCAAAACCAAGAGTCTGACACTTAACAGACTGCACCACCCAGGCGCCCCAAGAATTTATTTTAATTATAACATGATGGCTTGATTTATAACTGTAAAATGTTTAGGCCTGGCATGTGGGCCCCCATTTGAACTCCTGCCCTGGGCCCTGCAGATGTTAAGAGTACACAGGATTCAGCTCTACTAGTATCAGAAACAGATTCTTAAAGAGAGCATTAGAATAAAATGTGTTACGTGCCATGCGGAAATGCTTGGAGTATTATGGGGATCTAGGGAAAGAACAATAATTCAGCTGTAGCTTCCATGTTAAGAAGGAGTTTGCCCGGAGACATGAGGGATTTGGGACTGTGAATATCTTAGGCGTACGAACAGCAGCATGAGGATGGAAATGGCAAGGTGGGGGGGCACCTGGGTGGCTCAGTGGGTTAAAGCCTCTGCCTTCGGCTCAGGTCATGATCCTGGGGTCCTAGGATCGAGCCCCGCATCGGGCTCCCTGGTGCCTCAGTGGGTTAAAGCCTCTGCCTTCGGCTCAGGTCATGATCCTGGGGTCCTAGGATCGAGCCCCGCATCGGGCTCTCTGCTCAGCAGGGAACCTGCTCCCTGCCCCCTTGCCTGCTTCTCTGCCTACTTGTGATCTCTGTCTGTCAAATAAATAAATAAATAAATAAAACCTTAAAAAAAAAAATGGAAATGGCAACAGGAAGCCGGAGGATTTCAAGAGGAGTTGCATTGTTTCGACAAATGAATGAATGAATATTTGGAATTAATCAGTAAGAAGGAGAGGCTGGAGTGGATATTGGTTCCCCCAAGGGGCTTTGAAGGGCTTGCTCCAGTAGCTGCCTTTCTGTGGGTGTGGGGCGCGGCCATGGCAGGGCTGGAAGCTGCTAGAGATGCAGCCAGGCCCCTGTCACCCGGACACCACAGGGGCTGAAGAAGCAGTGTCTGGCTGGCAAGATAGGAGGCCAGGAGACTTCTTTAGTTGTTAGTGAGTTGTTAGAACTCAGCAGGAGACAATGGAAGCCCGGCCTGGGGTGGTGGTGCTATTGAGAGATGGGGACAGAGTTGAGAACTATTTAGGAGATGACATCGGTGTCATGAGGATGTGCTTTCGTCAGGCTGACAACTGCACATGCTCTCAAATGTAATCACTTTTCAGGCAACACTGAACTTGGGAAAATAGAATTGGCATCAGCCCCAAAGAGCAATAAACACCCTCAACTAATCAGAATTGATTTGATCCCCTTGGCTGGTGCTAATCCTGCCTCTTTCACAAATGTTGAACAATTCACAGATGCATCAGATGTATTTCTCTTTGGCTTTAAGGACATAGGGACAGAATCAGAGGTCTCCAAAAGTTCCTGCCCTGGGAATCTTTTAATATTTGCTGAGGAACCCATGTGAATATTTTCTTGGACAATAAAATAGGGGCATACACAGGACTCTGGACAGAGCCTGCCCTTGGGAAAGGCACGTCCCCATTTCCCACTGATTTAGGACCTCTGTGGCCCTTAGGGCCCGTGTGATCCTTTCACCTATGGGGCTCTCAGGAAAGAGATGTTGGATCCAGCAGGTAGGGCCAACCGACAGCTGACAACCTGTCACTGTCTCTGGTGCCAGCGCTCAGAGCGGCTGGTGGCCTTTCTGTCTGGGCAGTGGGGGTGTGATGCAGCAGCAGGCGCCCCAGACTCCAATCGATAGACTCTGGAGCAGCTCAGTCCTGAGTCGGCCGCCTGCCCGTATCTCTGTGATCTAAATTCACAGTGCCTGCGTCATGTAAATGGCGCTTTATCCGGCTGGAAATGTGAATCCTGTCAGGAGCACTGGGCTCCGTCATGCTTATCAGAAATACATTATCAGGTGGGGATTAGACAGAGGCTGGTGCTACTGTGCTGTCCATGCCCGGTGAGTAATGAATAATGAAACTTCCATGGGCTGGAGACAAACACAATTGACAGGCAGGGGCTGCTGGAGCCACCCTTTCACTCAGTTTAATGTGACACACGGAGCTCCTAGAAGGCTTTCCACTTCACTCACCAGGGCTGCGGTTCAGGGGCAGCCTGGGGGGCTGTAATCCCCACCTCCACACCCTCTCCATCCTTCCATCCAGGCCTGCTTTGCTTTTCTTTCAAACTTCCTGTGCCCAGCAAAGGTGTCATTTTTAAAGGCACCTATGGAAATGTAACAGCAGAGAGGAAAACCTGTACAAATGCCCCATACACTTGATGAGGGATGTGGGATGGGGATGGACAGGATCGACCATTGCTCTCATCTGAGGAGAGCCAGGCAGGAGATTGCTAAAGGCCTGAACTACTTCAAACTTCAAATTCATCCCTTTTTTTCATAATTTCTTTTTTAAAGATTTTATTTATTTATTTGAGAGAGAGCTAGAGAGCCAGAGCGCACAAACAGGGGGAGGGGCAGAGGGAAAAGCAGATTTGCTTGCTGAGCAGGGAGCTCCACATGGGGCTTGATCCTAGGACCCCAGGATCATGACCTGAACTGAAGGCAGACCTCAGCCGACTGAGCCACCCGGGTACCCCAACTTTTGCTCGTACTTGAGTCGGCTTTGAATGAGGTGGTTCAAGTCCTTACGATCTATAGATTGAAGTTTATTTTAATTCCTTTCATTCCTTCCCCCTTTATTTTTATTTATTTATTTACTTATTTTTCGTGGTGAAGACCCAGGTGGTGGAGTAAAAAGTTACAGCAACAGTTGGAACACAAGAAACAGCAATCCTTGCCATAATAGCAATAATTAGCTCTCACTCCACAAAAACAATGCTCTTCATGTTTATACTGTAAAGGTGGAATAAGCAAAAGTGACAAAGCCCTATTTTAAAGAAGACAAAAAAAGAAAACCAAAGGAAATGAGGAGGCTTCCCATTAGCTTTTATAACCAAGTGAAACAGTTTAGAGAGAGGCAAGGTTCTCTTATGGAGAGACATTTAGACTCAGAATCAAAGGTCTGGCTTTTATTCATGGCTCGTTTGCTCATTCATTCCTTTATTGAGCAAAAATGGGTGCCGTCTATGACGGGATCGTCATGCCTCACAGAGGCCCAGAGCATGAAGTACACCCGTCACCTGCCCTCAGGAAGTTCACACCTGAGCAGGAGAGAGAGCATCTCAGGAAGTATTCCAGCACAAGTTGTAGGGAACACGGAAGTCATGTCAGGCTCAGGTGAGGTGCTGAAGGAGGTGGAGCACTAGATGTCACTGGCTGCCATTGTGTGATCCTGGAGAAGTCAAGCCAAATTGAGCCCCACTCTTCTCTTCCGTAAAATGTCATTGTTCTCTCCCACTCTGCCAAAAGCACAGCATTCCCTGAGAATGACAATCTCACACCGTAGCCCTGAGCTTTACAACCCCTCCCAGCCAATGCCAGGAAAGAATGGGTCTTGAAAACTGTCATCTACCAAGTATACAGAAGGAGATATTACCAATGTTACCATCACCACTGCTGTTACTAGTTATACACTAATTACTCTTTGAGCGCTACCACCACAGCTTTTCATGATGTCCTCACAGCAGAGCCAAAATCTAAATCTCATTTCTCCCTGGCCCCGTTTTCTGTGTGACACTGTTCTCACTGCTGGAGTGTAACCAAAATATTGGAAGGGAGTTGTTCCAGTCAGCAATCCAAGTTGGTCTTTGTCTGAATGGCATGTAGGTGTGTGTATGTAAGCCTTGGATTTAAGAGGTAGAAACAAAGCCTTCCTAGCATCTGCAGCTTATGGCAGGCCTCTCTCACTGAGGTTTCTGCTAATTGATGCCAGATTCCTGTCAATGAAAGCCACGTGTGGCATCCTGCATGGCAGAGACCAGCTCTTACGGTGGCCACAAACCTGCTGGATCACAGGGAGGATCCCAGAACTACAAGGGAACCGGTACATGTGCCAGCAAAACAGAACATGTCCCCTGTTGTTTCATGGTTTTTAGATTGATCGCTTCCCTATTCCATACATTCACGAAGAATTTTGAACCCTGTGGTCTTGATTCCTTGTAAGTCCTCACAGGCGTCTTACCAGGGTTTCAGAGATAGTGCCCCAGGATAAGGCTGCTGTGGTAAATGCAGCTGCCCGAAGCAGCATTCAGATGGGACCTATGGGACTTTGTGCCTGCAGCCACACAAGCCCTCAGCCAGATCAGGAGGGCTGGTGCCGATATGGGCTAATTACACACTGGCCGCGGCAGGCAGCCTTGCTTATAAGAGTGTAGAAGATGCATTTCAGGTTTCTTTTATGTATTTTGTTTCAGACCCCCTTCTTCCTGCTACTTTGAGCTGTGTTTCTGTCTCCCCTCCCCATGGGAAGTTGTTTTGTTTTTGTTTTTTCTGCTTGGTTTTCTAAATACAACCTCTAGGTATTAGATCCTCTAGAGGGATCTGTGTGACCACTGCATTCCTCTTGGTCCATTTGTCCAGAACTCGCTTGCATTAGCCCCCTTTCTAGGCTCCCAGCTGAGGTAGTAACAAATCCTGTCCCAGTCATCTTTTGTCTAAACCAACTCAATGGCTTCTCTTGTCAATTCAACCTCTTCTGTTCCCAGCTCTTTTTCTGAGCCTCCATTTTCTCTCCTAACTCCTTACTTCCAATATATCAGAGGCCTGTTTTCCATGTTCCTATTTATTGTTTTTTGTTAGGACATTCATATTCACATTGCACTGGGCTTGTTAGATATTGCCTAGGCAGTGGTGAACAGGGCAGTCTTGGTCCTGCCCCCCTGAAGCTAGATGTGCAATAAGCCATTGTACAAACAAATACTTAGACATCATGCTGAGTGCTATCAAAGAAAAGACAGGGTATAATAAACACAACAAGAGCAGCCTTAATTTAGATGTGTAGGGTCAGAGAAAGCCTCTCAAAAGCAGTGAGATCCAGTGGAAGGAACATCATGTTCCAAGACCCCGAAACAGAAGAGCACTTGACACATGCACATAAATGAGTCAAGCCAGCATGGCTGACTCACAGCACATAGAGGAGAGAACACATGAAGGTGAAGATAGAGAAGAATGCCAAGGCCAGGTTGTATGAAGCCCTGAAATTCCTGATGAAGATGGCAAGTCTGATCCCCAAAGCAGTGGGAAGCCATTATAGAGTTTCATGGAAGGAGTGGCATATTCGAGAACACGTTAGGTGATGTGGATTCTGTCAGACTGCCTGGGTTTGAATCACAGTTCTGTTTCTTAGAAGCTGTGCAACCTTGGACTAGATATTTAACCTCTCTTTGCTTTAATTTCTTCATCTCTAAAAAGTAAGATGATGATATTTCAAAGGTTCTAGTTCTTTAAGTTAGTAGATATAATGATCTTTCTAAAACTTCTGTCCTGTAGAAAGTATTATGTAAATGTCAGATGATAATGATGACAGTGACAATGCTGATGGAGATGACGGTAAACTTTTAAAGAGATCCTAGTGCTTGTTTTGTGGAGGTGAGACTGTAATGACAGATATGTTGGGAAGAGGGGAAATAGCTTAATTAAGGGGAAGTCCTTTCACTAGTGTTGGAGACAGATGATGTTATCCTACGTCAGGGTGGCAGTAATGGGATGAACAAAAGTGCATGGATTAGAAATATATTTGGGAGACAGAATCCATAGATTTGATGATGGATTAGATTAAGGAAGGTATCAGATGGTTCCCAAGCTTCTGGTAAGATTAACTGAATGGATGGAAGTGCCACTTCCTGGAGGAAGAGTGTACTTCAGAGAAGCAAGCAAGGGTTAGGTTTTGTTATAAGTTAGAGGTGCCTTTGAAATCTTTCAGTGGGGATGTGAAGTAGCTTGCTGGATGTATGGTCAGGAGCACACCGATCTGGGCTGGGGAAACTTAACAAAGAGAATGGGTTGGCTAAATTCATTTAAGAGAAAAATCAGAAGAGAGGCACCTAGGTAGCATTTGACTCTTGGTGTCAGCTCAGATCATGATCTCAGGGTTGAGAGATCGAGTCCCACATTGGGCTCCGCACTTAACACAATCTGCTTGTCCCTTTCCCTCTGCTCTTTCTCTGTCTCAAATAAGATGAAAAGAGAGAGAGAGAGAGAGAGAGAGAGAGAGAGAGAATAATCAGAAGAGAAGAGGATCCAGAATTAGTTCTAAAGAACTTTAGCATTTCAGAGTTGAGCACAAGAATACAAAGGACAGGAACCTTCTTTGGTCAGCTATAAATAGGCACATATTAAAGTAGTACTAGGGAATATTTAAAACTTGCACACCGCTTACCATGTTCAAAGTACTCTTTTCTCAGGGCACCTGGATGGCGCAATTGATTGAGCATCCGACTCTTGATTTTAGCCCAGGTCATATTCTCAGGGCCATGATTGCACAGTCATGAGATCAACCCTCATGTTGGGCTCCACGGTGGGCATGAACCCTGCTTGATATTCTTTCTCTGTTTCCTCCTCTGTCCCCTCCCCCCAACTCCTGAACTCTCTCTCTCTCTCTCCAAAAGAAACCAACCAACCAAACAAACAAGCCCCCAAAAAAACAAAAAACAAAAACCCACAAAGTATTCTTTCCTTAGTAGCAGCTGACCTGATCCTCACAATGGCCCTATTGGTTAGACCAGTCAAGATTATTCTCCCCATTTTACAGATGTGAAAACTGAATTGGGGTGTGTCACTTGATCTCAGTAAAGACCGAACTGTTTGTAGAATGCATTTATAAAGTACTTTTTGTTTATAGCACAAGGAATTCTAAAACAAATGTATGTCTTCTATTAATAAGGTACATTTCTGTGTGTCAAGAAAAGAAATATAGGCTCAGAGAAGTTGCTCACACTCATTCTGTCAAGTAATTAAGAATTTTTATGGCTAATTCTGGAAAAATAATTTGGAGTTTCCTCAAAAAGTTAAAAATAGAACTACCCTACAATCCAGCAATTACACTGCTAGGTATTTACAAAGGATACAGAAATACAAATTCAAAGGGACACATGCACCCCAATGTTTATAGCAGCATTATCGACAATAGCCAAATTATAAAAGGAGTCCGAATGTCCATCAATGGATAAAGAAGATGTACACACCATAGAATATTCCTCAGCCATCAAAAAGAATGAAATCTTGCCATTTGCAACAATCTGGATGGAGCTAGAGAGTATAATGTTAAATGAAATAAGTCAGAGAATGACAAATACTGTATGATTTCACTCATAGGTGGAATTTAAGAAATAAAACAATCGTAAGGAGGAAAAAAAAAGAGAAGGGCAAACCAAGAAACAGATCTTAACTACAGAGAACAAAATGATGGTGACTAGACAGGAGATGGGTAGGAGGATGGAGGATTAAATAGGTAATGGAGATTAAGGAGGACATTTGTCATGAGCTCCAGGTGTTGTGTGTGTTTAATCACTAGATAGTACACCTGAACTAATATTCCACTGTATGTTAACTAACTGGAATTTAAACAAAATGAAAAAAATATATGGCTAATGCTTATGTTGCATTTGGGTGCTGTTTACATCAGAGTGCACGCTAGAGTAAGGATCCCTACTTACTGGAGAACGTTGGAGATTTCATTTAGTCTAGACCACTGGTCCTTAAAGTCTGGTCCTTAGACCACCATCAGCTGCACCTGAGAACTTGGAAATGCAAATTCCCAGGCTTTAGCCCAGACGCATGGAATAGAAGCTGTGGGGGGCAGCCCAGCCACCTTTGTTTAGGGAGGCTTGCAGGTGATGCTGCTGCTCACTGACCGTGTGGGTTAGGCTAGTCTAGACTAGATGAACTTCCACTCTGTGTGCTTCCTGCTCTCCCTGGATAGACTCACTCTCCCACCTGCTGCCCATACACACTCCAGGAGGAACCCAAGATTTCGAAGACTTTAGCGTTTATTTGTGCCACTCCATACGGTGGAAGCCCCTTTTGAAAAGTGATAAACAAGCAGTGTTTATATGTAAGAAGGTGAAGCATATTTGGTTCAGCAGACACTGCTTAAGACCCACTACATATGTGTCTGGTGCCTCGATAAAGAAATTCCTGCATATCACAATGAAGTCCACAAATTATAGCAACTTAAAATCTGTGTTGTAATAATTGTCTGCTCCCTGTTGTGGCTTTTTCATGCTGATCGCAAAGTCCTTCTAAAATATTAATATTCCTGAGAGGCACAAAAGGTAAATGTTATTATCTTTCCCTTCCAGGTGGGTAAGAAAAGGTAAAGGGAATCACACTGGGAAATGTCAGATGTCAGAATCAGAGCTATTCATTTTCCTTGGAAGTGACAGCAAAATCACTTATTTTATTTGAGTTCTCCAAAAGATATCTATGGCTTTAATATCATCTTCCCATTTCTTTTCATTTTAGTGATTACCTTAGATTTGTACTATTGTGCGCAATTTTAATTTAATTATTACACTCTAATGCCTAATTTTGGTTAGCACTTTAATTATGAAGTCATTTGAGCTTTTAGATGAGTTACAGCTGAAGTTAATGAACAGTATTTACTTTCATTAATGACAATTTTCATTACTCTTCCTTTCCACGATCACCACATAGTGAAAGCTTTCAAAGCTAGAGGAAAAATCCAATAAAGGGAAAATTCTTCAAGCCCCCTGGTCTCTGAGGAGAGCAGATGGAGCTGAAGTGGGCCACATTGTGACGCTGTGGGGGATGGGGTGTTTAATTGTGTTTAATATTGTTTCCAGTGTTCACTTCGTCTTCCACTGTCCATGTTAGCAGTGATTGCCGTTCTAAATGGAGAGCTCCACAGACATGGAAATCTGAGCATGAAGGCCTGTGTTTGCACAACTCCAAACTCCCTGGATGGAATATTTTAAAAGTTACTACTAACCCACCGTATGATTTGTTTATATGGCCAGAAACAACTATTTGGAAAGTTTAGATCTGAGGTCCCCATCCCTAGGCGAGTGTCACACTCATCTGTGGAAATTTTCCACAAGATGCACCCGCCTACCTCATGCTCCACAGGTGAAGCCCAAATCCTGGAGGTCTGAGACAAGGCCGAGGCATGCGATTCCAATGTGAGGCAAGTGGTGTGATTCTGCGGCAGGGTTGGTTATAGAGAATCATGACATCACTTTTATTTTTATCCCTTAAAAAAAAATTTGTGTTCCATAGATAATTTTTGTTGCTTGTTATATATTTAATAGGGAATATTGCATTGCCTCTGGTTTTTGTTGCCATTGTTTGTCTTTCTTTAGATGGAAAATAAAAGATATATTTGTAGCTTTTCACAGAAACATTTCTGCAAAGCTCCTCGTCCTCTAGTCTTCTCTTACTTCAAGCCAAAACATGCTTCGTGGATTTGGTCCATGTCCATAGGAGTGAAAAGCATGGATGCAGAGGGAATCTGCTGGGAAGCCTGGGTCTGGTGCTTACTAGCTGGTGAGAGTAAACGTGTGCTTGGCCTCTCAGGCTCCTCCTGTGTTAAATAAGACAGCCCCTGTCTCATGGGGTTGCTCTGAGAAGTGAACAAATTCATATGTGTAGAGGGCTCTAATCCGTTCTGGGCACACAGTGCATCAAAATGAGTTGTGTGTTGCTGTGTCGTGATCACCACTAGGACACTGGAATCAGGAATCAGTATTATTACTATTTCTGAAAATGCTCGTGGACTCAATTTCTGGATTTCTTTTTTTTTTTTTTTTTTGGCACAACATAAGGAGAAGTTATCTTCTAAGCAAAACAATTATGTGTATATGATGTTAAGGATAGCGTGTAACCCATTTAAAAGAAAATAAACTTTTTAAAAGAAATTATCATTGCCGAAATAAACAAAGACCAACCAAATGAGAACAAACAAAGGCTGTTTATTCTGAGCTTGCTAAGGCAAGGGAGTCAGCCCCTATCACTTGCATTTGGCAGTGACTCAAAGCAGGCAGAGGAATGGGAAAGCTTTAGAAATGATAAAAGGGGAAGTGCCAGGTGTGCCCTGATGGGAGGCTAATGTCATGGGGAAGTGGTAGGCAGGCAAACGGGAAGCAGGACGTCCTATGTGACTGGTTAGGCGTGCGTCCTTGGCTTTCTCTGCTTTGTCCAAAGTTGGAAGCAGGAACAAACATGAGGGAAGCTGTCACTTATTAATATATTTCTGGCTATTTGGGGCTGATGGTTACAAGGGCCATTGTTTGGCTTCCCGGGTTGTTGGTAGAGATAGCTGGCTATCCTCCTGCAAGTCCAATGCCTAGCGTGCGGGATCCCTGGGCTGGTTACTAGAGATAATAGGCTTGTTTCTTGGGCAAGTTGTGGGTCAGAAGTCTATTTTTATACATGTTCTGAACATTTGGTCTCCCATTCTATTCGATGTTAGTATGCAAATGATTTTCGCTTCTTAAGACTATCTGATCATTAAATCAGAGTGGCTAAAACTTCTATTTAGACATTCTGTAAGTTTAAAATATCTACTTAAAAGTAATAAAGTTGTATTGATTTTTTTTTTAGAAATATTCCCATAGCAATTGCTAGATGAATAAGTATTTTGGATCGAATTGATTTCATAGCTTATTTTAATGCATGATGGTCTTTCTCCCAGTGGGCTTAAAGTTTTACTTAGATTCACTTAGATTCTTAATAAATTTAGCTAACAATTCTGTGCTCTTGGAGTGGGGAGTAGTACGTTAGATCATCGAAAAGGTATAATATTAGGAAATAATTTACTAATGCCTTCGAATAGTATTGTACTGTTCTTTATTTAGCTAGTTTTCACCTGGAGTTTTTGCATTGTATGTATGTACATTTTTGCTTGGGATAATTTCATGATTTAATTATATTTTGGGGGAACTCAGGTAGAAAGAGAACTCTAATATGTGTTAGTTGATAGAGATTAACTTGTTTAGGGGTAAAATTCGGCAAGGAGCAAGCCACCTAGGAAAACCAACTGCTAATTGTTTTAATATGAGGATCCATTGTGGCATTGTTATGATGTGATGTTTAAATCTGGCCTCTTGTCTTATGGTTCACTGCCTTTTGGGAGTTAGACTGTCATGCACATGACCTAACTCCAGTGCGGCAGAAGGTCTGATGCACTGAAGGGGTGAAGATATAGGTTACATGGAAACTTCATGACTTTTTGGTCACCATGAGAACAAGCAAGGCTTAGTCAGCTGTTCTCATGTTGGATCCACTAGGCTCTGGATCCCCCAGTCTGGCTCTTCTACTACAACTTGCCTCATGTAAGATGAGGGACTTTGAGACATTTGAGACATTTGAGAAATTGTAAAGAAAACTTCCAAAACTCTAGTTGAAGTTGAAAAAAATGCCCTGTAGTAAATATGTGTACACACATGCACACACTTATGAAGCCATGCAATTACCCCCTGACTTCACTTCAGCTTGCCCCTTGTTCTAAAGAGGAGATTGGCATTTCCCTCCATTTTTATGGGACAGACTCTTCAGGAGAAAGTGCTTTTATTCTTCTGAGAAGTAAGGGTGGAACTTGGCAAGTCGTTTGATCTTTGTAACTCCTGAAACTCACCAGGAACCAAAAAAAACAACAACAAAAAGACAGGAGTGGAGGAGACAGAACCACCATGATCTCCTGTATAAGTGATGTACTTCTCAGTATAATTAAATGCCTTTCCAGAATTACCATTTCTCTGGCCAAGGCAGCCCATTGCTGAGCTTTCATTTGACTAAGAAGCATCTATCCTGTAGTGAGGAGAGGAAAGCTTGCACCTGTGAGAACCATAGAAAAGTCGACCCTCATTAACATAATCTATCCCCGATGGTGAGCATGCAGATGCCAAGAGTGGGGGCTGATGGACTGGCCTGGGCACCAACCTGCACAGCCGTCTCCATGGAAACCCCATTGGCAAGAGTGAAATATGAGTTTGCAGGGAGACACACCTGCAGTTCTTAAGTCTAAGCGCATTTGCTTCCTTCCCTTTTCTTCATTCATACCTTTTTATTAAATGAGTTGATTTGTCACCACCGACTCTCTCAGACAGCAGCCCAAGGTTCTGATCTAAGGGAAAAAAATAAAACTTCCATTTCAAAAATTTGCAGACGTTTCAAGTAGTACAGTGCTGCTGTAGATAAAACTAAGGATGTGGCAGCCCTCTCTGAATTGGACGACTTAATTATTCTGGCTGTTCCTTCTCTGGGAGAAAAAAAAAAAGGTATAGCAGAAGCACCAAGCTATCTTGACTATCTCTGTCATTTAAGTCACTGATAGAAGAAACCATTGAACACTTTTGGTCTGTGGTCTCCAGGGTGTGTTAAATTTGTACTGAGGTCTGGTTTTAAAGTTTATTTAACCTAAAGATTATTTTCCTGCTGGTTTCAAAAAAGTTTCCCAAATGCCCTTTCTTCAATAAAGCCTTTCTGTATTATGTTGTAAAGAAATCACTGCTGTTCTTGCCCAGACCTACCTGGGTGTGAAGATCCCCTGCTTACTTGCTCTGTCCTTCTTTGGCATCTTCTGGATGTTAGCATCCAAAATAGCCCCAACAAGGAGATCGTTTTTGATAAACTGCTTCGAATCCTTTATGGGAAAAGGATAGAACATAAATAAATACATGAAAAAATACAGCATATATGTAAGTCGGTAATATGTTATCCTTTACTAAATATGTATTTTATAACTAGTGTATATACATTTTCACAGTATTTATAAGCCCCTCAGTCAGGAATTTAGAGGTCTTAGAGTAGCTAGTTTACTAGCTGAGAGAGTGTCAAGTGCAATTAGTTTATTATTAAGTGTTTCCAAAATTAGATAAATAAAATGGTCCAGCCCCTTCCACACTTGCTGGCATGTGGTAAAACCCCAAATGCGGCTAAACCACACATAATTCTTACTCCAACCCCTTTCTGCTACAGGGAAGTGGACTGTTTATCGATTTCCATAAAAATCCCTACTTGCTTGCAAGCTGATCTCTCTCAGACCTATCCTGAGTCCATTCAGTTTGGACACTAAAGAATATGTGAGAGACTAATGATTTTTAATCCACATTTTCCCTATCATTTACTTTTTAAAAAATCCCACAGCATCGAGCACTGGTTATAGTATTTTTCCAGAGATCAAGCTTGGAAAAGGGTGTGAAAGGGGCATTTAAGAAAAAAAAAAAAAAAAAAAAACCTAAAAGGGAAGAAAACAACCCACTATTAATATACTAGAGTGAAAGCCCTTGAATGTCCCATCAAAAAGCTTCTGTACTTGGTTTTCCTACTTCTGGCACCTGCTGATCCTACTTAAAACTCCCTGCATTCATTAGAGCCAGCAAATGTTTCTCAGAATCTTACATACAATGTGGGGCAGAGATCTTCACCACTAATTAATGTGGCAATCTCCACCGAGCAAATGGGCTCATGTCCACAGTACAGAAGGTCAGGAGAAGCACATGCCCCTCTTTGTTTACCAAGCTCCACAGTGTTTAAGGCCCGATAATGTTTTTTGATGGGTGTCATGATGACAGGTTTGGATTTTAGAAGCATTTGGACTTCTCTTGGGAAACATACACACACACACACACACACACACACACACAGCACATTCTATTTTTCTCACTCATCACATGATCTACACCAGAATCAGAGCAGCAGTTACTGAATATTAAATTAAACTGCAAGAAAAAAAAAAGAGGAAGAAGAAGAAAGAAGAAAGGAGAGTCGGTATGCATGAAAACAAGCTGGAAAGGTTAAGAGCAAAAGGAGAATTGTAGAACAGTTTCGGTCTGTTTGGAATGAATTAATCAGACCATTAAACAAATCTTTTAATCTAAAGTATCTCTTTCATTTCTGTACCCTGTAAAACAACATGATGGAGAGTTGATGGTGGATTCTGCCGTTGCTCCTTATTTGTATTACACAGACTGGAGTTCTGGCCTCATTAATATTCTGCTGCAGTCAAAGACCACACATTCAGGCTGAAATGTGGACTAGAAAAGTCTGGGGTCGGGTGGGGGGGCTGCTGAGGTCTCTCAGTTTGATAGAAGCCACCAAGAGGTTTCCTCCTCTTATCTTATGTCATCTACTTATTTATCATCCGCCATGACTTAGAGAATATGATACATTTTCTGAGGAGCTCTGCACCCCCCTCCCAAAAAAGTATCTAAGACTATACATTCAAATTTTAAATACAATTTCAGGAAGTGTGGAGATCCCCTGCAGCCCATCTGTTGACACTGAGGTTAAAGGTAAGGGGAAAGCCAATATTATCTCAATATCCATACTAATATTATAAGGAATCTGTCTTCAGATCTTTTCAATGGGACTTAAATTGTGGCACATTTCAACTAACAGAAATACCCAACTTGAGTGAAAATCACAGTGTTACTAATTGCATATCAGAATTAGATGATTCAATTTCTCCCCCCCACCCCAAAATGTCCATTGATACCAAAAGCATTAAGTGTGGGAGTTGGGAAGCCCAGAGCTAATTCTACGTCTTCCAATAACTGAGATTAGGACTCTGGATAACTAATTTAATTTTTCAGGGTCTCGATTTTCTCATCTGAGAATGAGAAGGCAACTGGGTGTCCTCAGAGGTCCATTTCAGTTTTCCATTCCTTCCTGTTTGCTGGTGGTGCTACAGTGAGAGAATTACAGTGACAGTAAAAGGGGAAAATAAATAAAAGGCACAACAGAAAATATAATTACCAGAATGAAACTGTAAAATTCCACAGGAAAACGAGGATGTAAAATGCATCTAGTTTTTTCTAGCTGTATGAATAATTTTCCTGTCTATATAATAGTTGCTGTTATTTAGTTCCTTGGGGTCATGCTTTGCATTTGATTCCTTTTTTTTAAAGTATTTTTTGCCTGTGTTTCTTAGTAGGGTACCTATGGCCAAGAAGATGCTGGAGAAATAATTGTAGATGAAAAAATGGTTGTGTAATGTGAGAGGTGGAAAAGGGTTGAGAGAGCCGCTGAGGCCATGTGGGCAGGCAGGGCCCAGCACTGTGACTGCTGGGTGGCCAACTCCACAGAGTTCTTGGAAACTGAGTTTTTTGGAGCCGTTTGATTAATGTAAACAGGGAGCATTTGGCAAGCCCAGTGGAAAAGGACATTTTATGTAAAGCTATAATGACACAACATGCATTCTCTCCCTGGTTTATCTAATCACATCTGCATTTCAATGCTGCTGCTGTCCTGTGAATCTCCTAAATTATTGTCGCTCAGTTTTCCAGGAGAATACAAACCTCTCTTCTTTCAGGAAACAAAGAGGATGCTTGGCTTAGGTCTCTCCTGGAAGTTACTGACACTCATCCCAACCAGAAGAGAGGAATGCCAGATGGAAAGATGAGAGCTTTCTGTCCCTTGAGTAAAAAGAAAAAAAAGGAAAAGGTTTATCTCATTACTTGGGGATAAAAGAACTAAGCTAGCTTCAAAGTGGAAGGCCTTTAAACACCCATCAGAAGCCACAAGTGTGGGACCAGAGCAGAGTAAGGAAGCCCCTTTTCCCAATTAGCTGGCAACCTCTCCCTCTGTCTTTCCTGTCTCCACCCCTTCCCACTCTATCCTTTCCTTTCCTGAATCCAGCACGATTAAGTGGCTGTTTTATCTCCTCAGCGCTGAATTTTAAAGGGAACAGCTAACTGTGTGATCATATTATTAATATTTATACCCTGTCACTGAATGTTGACAGATTAATTATGCAACATAGTATAAAAATCAGCAGGCAGTGTGGACCAGCAGTGGCAAAGTTAAGAACTCAAGAGGGGGGCTGGCATGTGCCCCAGGGGGACTGTAAACCTCATGCTCTAGCCCCTCTCAGGTAAATGGTCTACTGACTTTACTTCCCACTCCTTACAGCTCAGTGGATCACGTTTGTGGACATAGACACATAATGTTCTGAAGCCCTCTTTGTCTGCATTCTAGCTAGATCTCTCTGGGCATTGACCCCTTGAGCCAGTCGGCCCTGAGGCAGATGTTGTACATGGGACACATGTGATTGAACCAACTGAGCTGTAATGGACACTTTCTGGACTGAGTTCTCAAAGAATAGGGGTCCTTTTCTTAGAATATAAATCATCTGTGATTGAGTCGGGACATTTTTGTATAGAATGCTTCACTAGAGGCTTAGGGAGTACAACAAAGAGAGTAAAGTAACTTCCAGTCCTTAGGGAGCTTTAAATTTAGTTGGGGAAGCAAGGCTTTGGTTCAACAAGTGGCATGGGCAAGGGTGATATGAGATGTCCTCCCAATTTTGCCACTAATTCAGTTCTGTCTGGCTAAGTGACTTGGCCTGCCTGGACTGGAGGTTCCTTTGGTGATGTTGGGACTTTAGAGAGTTCAGGTGTGCAGGACTCTGTAGAGTATGGACCATCAGGAGCAATAACATTCCTGCCACGTGCCTGGGATCCAGGGTTGGCAGGTGGCTCGGGGCAAAATCTGTAGCCACAGGCCCTTGTCTGTGAAATGGAATAACAAGGCTGCCGGGTTTATTATATAGATGGCGTATGTATACATAAAGTGCTTAACTGTGTTGTTGATAGCGAGGACGTAAAATTGAGTAACACAGTTAGAGATGTTCCTGAAAGAAATGGGATGTGTTGAGGTCACCTGACAGCCTCAACTGTCTTAGATCTTGCTGTTTTACCCTTCTCTTCAGCCTGGCCTGCATTAACGTGTATACATAAGGAGCAGCACTGTGTGGTTAAATAGCGTGGCTGGCACCATGGTTGCCACGTGGTACCTCCAGCATTCCATACTATACCTCTCCATGGAACCGTATACTGGCACTCTTTGGAAAAGGCCAGGCAGCTGTACTGTATTCCGTGAGTCTCCGCAGGACACACGGGGCCAGCGTCATGAGACAGTTCAGCAAATGTTGACCAAGAAACAGCAACATGGATAGTGATGGGAACCGTAGTGGCGGGATGTCTTCGCACACACAGATAGAGATTTTGCAGTGGCACTTGACTGGAGGCCTGCTCCAGAGAGTGGAAATGCTATCTCAGAGTGCTCGGGATGCTTGGATGACAGATGTTACGTGTGCACAGTTTGTCATTGTTCTTCTCACTGAGTTTGTATGTGTGCGTTTGGTAGTTATTGAAGGAAGATGAATAGATCATTCTGCAGAGAAGTTCACTTGAACCAATCAGTTATCAGGTCACATAACAAAAAGCTGTTGCAATCACAACACATCAAATCAATTCTGGGAGTGATATACCTTATAATCACGCAATGCAAATAATCAAACCCAATAAGCAAGCAAACCTTCAATGTCATCAAGCAGAACTCCAACTACAAGTAGCTCTGATCGCCTTAAATCAGCTCTTTACCCCTTCTGCTCCAGCTACGGGAGTCATCGATGTGCTTTCCAAGCCAAGCTGGATAATTCAGCATCCACAAAGATGATGCTCCAGTTAACAATTTATCTTTGCTTAGCAAGTTGACTGATTAAATTAACTGTTTAGTACTATTCTGAGATCATCTGTGAGTTAGAAAAAACAATTCCAGTTGTATGTATAAAGGGAAACGTTCTCGTATTCATTCTGACCATAATCTTTCTGGGGTTTGCCCATGCCAGAAACCAGTTAAGGGGGTTGGATGAGGAGAAACAAAAGAACTACAGAGTGTGGTCCTTGCCCTCCAAAATGAATTGGGATGAATAGTATGCCTAGAGCAAATAAAAATACACTGTGGTAAATGTGATGCTATCTATATAGATCAACACAAATTTCTTAGCCACCTACTGTGTGTCCACCCCTGCCAACGTGCCCATAGAATAACAGACCATGTCCGGAAGGACCTCATGGTGTGCTAGAGAAACAGAACAGTGGAGAACGCTGTGAGACGATGAGGAAGGGAACGTCAGGTGAAGTCTAGGAAAAAGGAAGCCCCTTAAATCTGAATCCTGGAAATAAATCTCAGGAGAGCTGAAATTTTGTGCAACAGATTTCCGTAGATAATCTTCCTACCCCCTGGAGTTGTAGGTGGTCAAAGGTAACTCCATTATTTACGTGGAGGGGGAGAATCAGCCAAGGCTTGGGTATGGATGTCCACACTAAAAAAGCAGGTGCAGGGGGACTAGGTTTTCAATTTTCGGCACAAACGTTTCACAATGGTTATGCTGTCGTTCTTATTGGTCAGAGCCTGTAGGATGAATAAGCCACCCCGTAGGTTGATGCGAGGTATTTGGGTAGGTAATTTCTTGCTTTTAAACCATTAGAATGTCATTTAGTGCATTAGTAATAAATTAATAGAGTTAACAAAAGTGGGGAATTATTTCAGTGTGCAGCCCCAAAGAGCAGAGAAGAATAGACCAGACTGCATATTTGGAACCTATTAGTGCTGCATTTGTATGTGCCAGGTAACCTTCTAGAAGGTGCTTCTTTTAAAAGGGACCCTGGTGAAGCTTAACATTAGAGTACGGTCTGTTTAAAATGACCCACACACTGTAGGTAAATTTGACAGCATGACAGAAGGTTTATCCAGACAGGCTGTGCTGTTGGACACGATTTCAGACCAGAAATCTCTGAAAGTCAAATCTTTACTATTCTACCATGACTACGGACTAGTGGGTGCTAAGAACAGAGCCTTTCCACTCTTTCTCTTTACAAAGCTCAATTAAAATGTGCGTGTGCACTAATCTTCCTGTTCAGAGCTCCCGTGGTGATGGATAGAGCCATTTCCAAGTGTGTTTAGGCTCAGCGGAATCTCTTAACCCATTGTGGGACCTGCACAGAGAGGAAAGAGAGAAAGGCAAGAAAAATGAAAAAGCCAGAGGAGGCAGATTACCCTCAGAAGAAATGGAGTACAGAAAAGGTTTGTCCACATGACCCACGAGAATGAGAGAGGATGGAAGTGGGTCCCCCGAACTGGGCGCTGTGGCCATTGTCAAAAGTGAAGAAACTTCTAGTAGCAGGGCAAGAAATCGTTTTTGATGCAAAGCTCACCGCGTGTTTACCAACGTGAAGGTTAATTGTGAGGCAAGAAAATGCCACCACGAGGCTGAGGCTTTTCTATTGCCGCTTTTTGTCAGCATCTCCAGGAACCTGCAAACACAGAAGAGGTCCTTTGATAGCCACGTTGGCAGCCCACGTCGCTCACTGAGATCCGGCAGGTTAATGTAGCGCTGCCAACCCTCCAGACTGAGGCAATCAGGAGCACTGCTTGATAGAAATAAAATGAAATGTGGTGGGAGGAGGGGGGAGCCTGTGGTTGGTATTTCAGCTACTGGCAAAGCCCTCCTCAAATCAAACCCTCTGTGGAAGGCGGGTATTAGCAGAGTGGCTGAGGGGCACCTGCAATGCCGAGATTAATCCCCTTTTTGTTTTCTTTCGGGTCTATCTAGGCACTGCTGAGTGGAAGAATTTATGTTGGCCTCCTTCCTGAAAGGGAGCTGCAGGCTGAGAAAAGAGGATGTGTCATCATATGTCACTTCTCAGTGCGTCTCCATGGCTGTCTGTCTGTCGCTCTGCCCTGCTAGATCCCGGTCCCTCCCTGCCAATCCATTCCACCTTCCTTCTGCTTCTTGGTCATTTGTTTCTGTGCCTTGAATTCTTATCTCCCATCAGAGCAAGGCGACCACAGTCTCTGATGACAGAGCCCCCCAAATGTGTCTCTCTTCCGCCTCCAGGGCGCGTCAGGTCACAGGTTTGGGACAGGCATTAAAGTGAATAAAGGGGAAGTAAGCTGGCCTTTGATCACCCTTCAGCTCTGAGCCCAGAGACTCTGGCCAGGTTATGCAGATGTCGTTTGCAAATTAGCTAATGCTCTGGGAGATATCCCTGGGGGATCCTTTTGAAATGCAGAGCAACCCGATCTCTCACAGCAGCCTTCAATGCTTTTATTTAAGCAGAGGAGTCATTTTCTTTGGAAAATAAAATACCATTTATAACGTCGATATATATAAAACAGAAGTGGATGTGCTCTGACTGTAAAGGGGTGTGAGGGGAGGTGCGGTCGGCCTGGAGTCAGCCGGGTGAGACTTTCCACTCCATCTCTGGGGACCCACAGGGCCACCACACACATATCTGTGTACATGGTGTTGTCAGCAAGCTCTGCTGCTGGGCACCCGGCTGTGAGGTCCTGCGGGAAGGGGCACCTTGCATACATTCACACAAAGGTACCCCAGGAGCTGGCAGAGGCTCTCTCTGCTCTTTGAAAGGCTTATTGGTCCCAGGAGCATTCTCACCATCCCATGTTCTAAGGTAGAGTCCTATTAGATTTTTACGGAGGAGCTGCTCTCTCTCCTGGTATATATCTATAAGTTACCATGGCTGGCACCATTTTGTTGAGCACATTTTATGTGCATTTCCTGACAGGTCATAACTAGGGTACAATTTTAAATCTCAGAGCTTTGATAGCTACATTCTTACTATTCCAGATAAGGATTTTAGCAAAATTAGTGGTTGTGAGGTATCACTATTCCTCTTCTTACTGTAGCACATGGCAGAAGAGGTGGGCTTATCTCAGTAACTTATGTTGCCCCCAAATTCCATCCCTCAGCAATGTAAGTTAGTGGATGCATTTTTGATTTAAGAGTCAGTACTTTCGAAAATGGCATTTACCCTACAATGGCTATGCCCCAGGTAGAATTCTGGGCTTTGGGTTGAGTGGCTCAAATCCAGAGAACAGAGGGGGGACGATTGCTGGCTCACGCGTGAGCTGCTTCAACATCCTGCCTAACTGAGCACAGCTATGCTCCATTTACAAGAGGCAGCGTTAGCGCGTATCTCATGTGGTTTTAAATAGATGTGGGATGTAACCCTTCTTTTCTAACAGCACAAAACTCCCTCCCGAAGAGTCACCTTGAGGAGATATGGTTTCTTGTGAAGAATCACTATCTGCATAGTTAAGTCAGAGAGCCATAAAACAGATCTCTGAGTTTATAATCTGTGTGCTTTCAATGACTGACTGATTCTGTGGCTTTTGGGAAGACTGTAGTTCCTCTTTGTTATTGTTGATTGAAGTCTCACAAATTTGGGAATATAGCATACACAGGAAGTGCTGTGTGCGTGAAGGATGCCACCCACCCATATAGAGATAGTAACGTGGCTACTGGGAATCTTAGTTGGGGGTACTGGGAGCCTTGACGTAAAGAAGAAATAATAGTAATGAGATCAGCTGCTCCTCTTCCACTTCTCACTTACTCCTTTTTCTGCCTTCGGAGTCAAACGACTGGTATATTTAACTGTATTCTTTCTGCTGAATAATCGGCTAATTGATTTATTACAGGCATGGCCTTTCTGGTCTCTGTTCCTTAGCATCCTGCAGTGAGTTTTGTTACCTTCTCGGCCCTGTTTATTGCATCCCTATCGTGCAAGTAACTGGAAACTTGGCACTAAGCAGATGGGGAAAAAATGCATTCTATAGATATCAAAGTTTAGTGGCTAAATGTTGATCTCTTTGGAGGTAGATGGCTCCCAAGACCCTGATGCTTTTTGAAATATGCTCTAAATAACCTATTTTTCCATGTGAACCCAGGGCTCGGTGGATGGAGATTATTTTCAAGTAGCCCTCAAGGTTAAAGTTGGTTGCTCTTCCAGATGGTTTCTATCTAATGCTTTGGATTATGATATTGAACCACCCTGTGATCAGAACTCCTAGTGCCAAGAATAACAAGAAGTGGAAGCCAGCCGCAGTGAGGGCTGCTGCTTTGAGGGCATGCCGAGATGTAAGGGTCAAGGCCAGACCATATGGTCTATCAAGGCCCTGCTGCAGTAACCCCAGGAAATACAAATCAACTCCTGGAACTGCTCATCATCTCTGTTTCCTATCGCGTCCGTCACCGTATCCTCTGAGCGCCCCTTTCCCCAAGTCCTTCTTCCCCTGTTTTTTGCCACGGGCTTCTTTCCACAGCAGCTCGTTCCATTCCAGCTGCCACGGTTTCTAGCAGACTCCTGAGGAACCTGTTTCCGAGTGGCACATGGTTGAATGGCATGACAAAGCAGAGAGGGCTCCTAGGTAACAGATTCAAGGGTGAGATAGTTTATTGAGCCTAACATTACAAGAGGTGATAGGGACACCGAGTCTCAGCCACTCCGGCGAGAAAATCAGTTGTGATTTACCTCCCCAGGGAAAAGCTTCCCATTTTTGGACACTTGAACCCTAAAAGGGGAAGTTGAGGACAGATCCCTTGAGAGAGCAGAGGTTCTTTTTAGTATGCTTTTCTTTTCTTTTTTTCTTTCTTCCTTTTCTTTCTTATTCAGGAAGCAGTTATTCCAGCTCAAAGTTAAGTGACTAATAAATAGTTGCTTTCTTTCCAGCAAGGCTCTAACGAGGCTATATGCACTCACCTAAAAGAGAAGTTCCATGAAGACAGACTAGTAATAATTATTAGGGAAAAGATAAGAGGACATCCAGCATTTTGATCTTTTTTTAAAATTTTTATTTTATTTTATTTTAAGGTTTTATTTATTTATTTGACAGACTGAGATCACAAGTAGGCAGAGAGGCAGGCAGAGAGAGAGGAGGAAGCAGGCTCCCCACGGCGCAGAGATGCGCTGGCTCCATCCCAGAATGCGGGGCTTGATTCCAGGACCCTGAGATCATGACCTGAGCCGAAGGCAGAGGCTTAACCCACTGAGCCACCCAGGCGCCCCCCACTTTGATCTTTTAACCATCAAAATCAAACATGGGGTGTATACGCTCAGTTTTGCATGTACATGGCTTCATTCTGTTTCTTCCCCCTTTCATATGTTGAGGATTTATACTGCTTGGCCATACTACTTTAACATCCACAGTCAGCATCTACTTGAGAGAAGGGGGCAGATAGTGAAATAGGAATTCCATCTTATGATGGGCAGTGGGTTCATGCTATTGGACCGCACAGCAGCCTCATGCTAAGGAGAGTATTTTCCTCTTGTTGAGAGAGTTCTAGCATTAAATGACCAGTCTTTGCCACTCCACTCAAACTCTGGTTTGTATAGATGCCTGGATGTTTTTCTTTATGAAAACCTCTCTGCATATTTATCACTTTGTTCATTGCAGACTCCCAGTAACCTAGTGGGCAGACCCGATACCCCCACACCCCTTCCTGTTCCCAGCAGCATAACAGCCGCTACAAACCCACTCAGCAGAACAGCCTTGTCCCCCGAGGGAGCACTTTACAGAGCTGACCTTAAAGAGCAATTCGAGTCAGGAATAGAGAGGCTCAATTGTTCATAAACCTGGCATTTATTACTTGGAGATTCTTTCTCTACAGTACAAACTGCTCTTTATACAATTTTATCAAATAAAGTGCTCCTTTCCTCAGCACCCCGCTTTCCCCTTTGGGCTTCCTCCTACTTCTCGCTGCCCCCACCCACCTGTGGGCTTTGCATGCGACAACAACAGAAAAAAGAAAGACTTAACATCCGCAAAGCCCGTGGCTCTGGGGAGGGCCAGGCTGGCATGCCGAGCACAGGGTGTGTATCCTTCTCCCTCCTCTTATTTAGGCAGCAATTAGTGAAAGAGAAGTGAGATAATGATACTTTTTCCACCTGGAAATGCATCAACTTTTATCCATATTTCCTATGTTGCCAGGTCAGACCAACACTAAGAGTCAATTTATTATTAGCATTCAGAGGCCCCAGATGGTTAACGAATGATACCAACACACATTGGTTGTTTCCCAGGTTGAGGAAGTAGACGTCTCAATATAGATTCGTGTAGTTCCATTAGTTTAATTAACCCTTGAAGAGATTCCTAACGCTTCACGTCTTGACTTAATTGGACTCACATTTTGGGGAATGGATAGGTCAGTGGTCTGGAGGCAGGAGGAGGAGTGAAATGGATCCCACCAAATCCTACTACTTAGTCCATAGTATCCTATGTAAGTAGAGAGAATTGGGGGCAAGTCCTCCCCAGTTCTGGATCATAGATGGTCCATCATATAATTCAAGCCTAGGCAGACAACTGGAATGGTCTCGTCCTTTTTAAATTTCAAATAGGAAGAGCAGGCGGTATGTTATCAGAAAAAGCTCTTTACAGTGGTGATTCATAAACAATGATACGGAAACACTATAAATTAGCCAGAGCATGTAAATGTACCTTCATGAGACTTCTGACATAGTCAGTCTTTTCTCTGAGAATGAATTAGCTGACTGGCAATGGGTGTCTTCTTGTGTAGACGGTATTCCTAAGTCATTAGCCATGATCTCTAGTTTGGGTTTATTTAAAGTCAGGCACGAAGGTTCTAGTGGTTGATGAACCAATCTGAGTACAAAACACTTCTAGAATTTTGTGATTTCTCCTCACCTATTACAGTTTGTTCCTGATCTAATGCAGCTGATTCAGGTCTTTTCCCCCTTGCTGTTACTGAACCTTTTCAAAATATTCTATTTAGTTTTCACAGAAACAGCAATTCTCTTTTCACACTCATATTGTATCAGTTTATGAGGAATTTAGGTAAATTATGTAATTATATGAAAAAGTACATCTGGTAAGAACAGATTTGGGAAAGATGCAGCTGACTCTTGGTAAGCATATGGCTCAACAAGTGAGTGCATTGGCGCCTGGGTAATCCAGAGGGAAGGACTGGCATACAAGGTAAATTCAGTGTGCCCTGGACGTCAGGATGACTGACAGGAAGGATGGAGAATGCCAGTTAACTAAGCACGCAGGTTAAGAGAAAGTTAAGCAGAAATTAGTTAAGAGAGCTTTTAGTGCCTGCTTGACTAAGATTCCAGGTTTCTGAACTCGTGTGCTAATATCAGTAATTGACCTCAAACAAATTGCATAACCTCTCTGAGCTTCAGTTTATTCATGTATAAAATGAGGATATTACTAACTAATGTATGTGAATGTGTACACACTTTCACATACACACAAGAGCACACACACCACCGCCACTGCTGCCACCACCAAGGGCTTTTTAAAAATTATGTTTTTATTCAAGTGTAATTAACACCAACAAGGGCTCTTTCGAGAAGATCAAATAAATGAATATGTATGGTTGTTCTGGTAACTACAAATACTCCACAAATCTAAACTTTTTAACTTTTTACTTAGAAATAATTTCAAACTTATAGAGAAGTCACAAGAATAGTACAAAACCACTGACCTCTAAACAGTTTGCCTACTGTTAATATTTTGTCACAGTTGTGTCATCTTCTCTATGGAGGGACAGAAAGATGCATGGGAAGAGTACATATGTGTATGTATTAACATTTTTCTGAGCGTCTCTGAGTAAGCTACAGACACCATTCCCTTTAACCCCAGCACTTCAGTGCGTACTTTTAAATAATATTTTTAATAATAATATTTTAAATATTTTTAATAATTTAATAAATATTTAAATAAATAATTTAATAAAAATATTTTAATAATAATATTCTCATGCAATCATAGAATTAGGATATTTAACCTTGGTAAAATATTATTTTCTAGTATGCGATTATTATTTTAAAAATTTCCAATGTTCCCGGTAATGTAGTTGTCATATCCTATTTGTCTTGTTGGCCTGTCTTTCTCTTTCAAGGCATTGACATTTTTGGAGAATGTCCTTCAATTAGAGCTTGTGTGATAGGTCCTCATGCCCAGATTCACGTTATGTAACTTTTGGCGGGAATATCATATATGTGATATGCCCTTCTCATATTAGGAGTCATATGATGTTGGTAAATCTCATTTTTGGTGATAATAGTAATCACTTGTTTATGGTTTATCTCCCAGGATTTTCTACTGTGATACCATTTTTCTCATTGAAATTAGTAAGCTTTTTCTGGCAAGATATTTTGAGACTATATAAATAATTTGCCCTCATTAAACATTTACCTACTCGTTTTCACATCAGTTGATGATTTCTACTTAATTGAATTGTTACTAGAATGATTGCAAAGTGGTGAATTTTTTTTTTCAAATTCCATGATTCCTTATACAGTTATTAGTTGGTGTTCTACGCCAAGAAAGAGCTTTCTCTTTCCCATTTCTTTAGTTATTTTCTTGTTACTTTTTAGTATGGGGTCATGAAATTTGATTTTATTCAATGGATTATAATCAGTTTATTATTTGTTTTCATGTTGAAATTGCCCTTGACTTAGCAAGTTTGTATTCCATCAAGCTGATTCCTCAGTCTTTTTGATGTGTCCTCACCATTTTTTGAACACTTCCTTTCTTTCTAGCACAACATGATATTTTAGGCTCATTTTCTGCTTTCCCTTACTCCCTAAAGCCAGGCATGTTCTGTTGAGTGGAGTGTAGTATTTAGAAACCAAGAACAGGTTCTAGATGTGCTTGATGCTACCAGGGCGTCTTCATTTCTAGAAAGAAGAAAGAGAGAAATACAAGATATCTTTAAACATCTTTCTCTGGGAAGGGTGGGGGTGCCTGGGTGGTTCAGGTGGTTAAGCATCTAACTCTCTGATTTTGGCTCAGGTCATGATCTCAGGATGTTGAGATACAGCCCTGTGTTGGGCTTTGTGCTTAGCACGGAGTCTGCTTGAGATTCTCTCTCCCTCTCTCTCCCTCTTCCTCTGCCCCTCCCTGCACTCATGCTCTCTCTCTCTCTCTCCTCTCTCTCTCTCTCTCTCCAATAAATAAATAATGTGAAAAAGAAGAATCCTCTCTCTGTGAGGTTTTCTTCTTTTAGAGCCCTGCCTTTACACTCGTGTTCCTCCTTGATGAGAAAGATTGTAGTAAATTTAGACTCTGCTATCTAGCCTAGAAAGATATCCATGCCACTATTCTGGTTCTTCTGATAACAAGGAAATAAAGATTTCCCAGGACTAAACTCAGGAGCATGCAGGGTACGGGGTGGGGGTGGGGGTGCCCATATCAGGGATTATGGGGAACATGGCAGAGGGTCTTAACAGAAAATATTTATAACCATAATCAATTATCATTCCTGTGTTCTATCTAATATCCTAAGTTTAGAGATCTCGCATTGATGTTCAAAAGTTCCTGGGAGGACTCCTCCCTTAGGGGATATTTTGGATAATAAAAACATTATTATTAGATATTCCTAATTATGATGATATTATGGGTCATATTGAATGATTACATTCAATTTGACTTATTACTCACATCAACCCTCCTCTTGATGTCCTGTGACAATGGAGAACAGAAACAAGACTGTGATGATTGGGGCACCTGGGTGGCTCAGTTGGTTGAGTGACTGCCTAAAGGCTCAGGTCATGATCCTGGAGTCCCGGGATTGAGTCCCGCATCGGGCTCCCTGCTCATCAGGGAGTCTGGTTCTCCCTCTGACCCTCTCCCCTCTCATACTCACTCTCTCTTTCTCTCTCAAGTAAATAAAAATAAAATCTTAAAAAAAAAAAAAGAAAGAAAGAAAGAAACAAGACTGTTGGTGACAACAAAGTACAGTCACAGCTCTGGAACCCAGAGCTCCTGGCATACAGATGCATCTTAGGCCTTGTGCCATCCCCATCATATGGAGATCTGAGGCTTCCTCAGGAGAAGCTGGGCCAGTGAAGCAATGATTAGGCACCCTCACTCCTGCCTCTGAGCGGAAGTTTGTATTCTGCCTCATACTCTGTCAAGTGCAAAGGGGAAATAGATAATGAAAGCAAAGGGGACTTTCGGACCATTTAGAAGGCAGGTGTTGACCCCTGCCCCAGGGCTGCTGGTTGTGTAGAAGCCCTGATGGAGGACGGGAAGGGCTGCTTTGTTAGAATGTGGACTTGGCAGAGAAAGGGGAAAATACCGGGCCACATTTGAGCTTAATTGCCCTTAAATGTGGCCTGAGGAATGCCAAGCTCTTACCAATCAGTAAAGTCACTCCTCCTTCATTAGAGAGGATTGAATGAGAGGTTGGAAAAAGCTAACAGATGTGTTTGTCCAATCCTGCTTTCCTCTGCTAAATGGAACAGAGTCCTCTATGGAAACAGGGAGGGGTAGAATTAGAGAATAAATATTTCTCTTAAATGTTTACAATGTCCCTAGTTCTATGATAAAAGCTTTTCATGCATTACTTGGTTTAATTCTCATGGTAATCTAATAAAGTATTATCCCATAAATTAATACCTCTATTTTGTGGATGGAGAAACTGAGCCTTAGAGGCTAAGCCATATCCCAAAGCTCATACATGGTATATATCAACCCAGGTCTTCTGTCTTCAAAGTCATCTCTGTGGTCCTCTCTTCAAAGTCATGTCTGTGGTCCCGATGTTACCAATTTTAGGGCAGATTAGTTCTCCAGTAGGTAGGATGAGGCAAACCAGTGAGGAAAGGATCATAGGCTGAGCATGTAATTGTTGGGTTAAGGGAGAAAAGTAGTAGGGAGGGGGGAGCTAAGAATGCCCCAAGATAAGAAACATTAGACACAGAATTTCGCCCACTCTATATACATTCACTCTGGCTGGCCCTGAGCTACCTGCATACTAGCAACTACCCTCATTCAGAGCTTACTACCAAAGAGAAACTGATAAGAGGTATTTCTTTCAATTCCTTATGATTTTCCCATCCCTCTTAAGAACCTCTTTCTGCTGGGAGAACAATACCTCCTGCTAATCATTACCCAGCAGCTTAAAAAACATCTCAAAATACTCATTTTAATTTCCTTATAATAGCAACTGTCATCATCCCTTTGAGTCCTAGAGATTTGGAACCCTGGTAGTCGCCAGCCAAAGCAAGCCCTCCAAAACTGGAAGATTGTTGGCTTGATATGCACAGGCTGATTTCTTTAACATTGGATTTATGTGTTTGTGAGCAAAATGAATTCTCCTTGTTGTAGGTGAGAGATGGGAGAGGACAAAAAATGGCTCGGCAGGAGCCAGGGAGACACCAGCTTATGGTGGCCATGTTCCTAGTGATGACAGCCTAATCTACTAAGCTAAGCAGTACTAACGACATGACCCAGTGACACTTTCCAATGCTCTGCAACACAGACACCTGGAACATTTGAGCAGCATGATTTCTGTCTGCTTTTTTTCCTCCTCTCATTTTCTGTATTAATCAGACATTTACAACTCATGACATCAGATGCGGTCATTATATATGGCACTAGTACTATCTTCCAGAAATGACCCCTCCTCCATCTAATTCTTTCTGGGTTTATTATTTAAAAGATTAATTTCATCATAAGGGACCACAGAGCATGTAAAAGAGCATTGCTTTTCAAGTTAACCAGACATGGGCATAATCCTAATTCCATCACTTATTGAGCTGTGAGACTCAAGAAATTATCCTAACTGCTCTGGATCTCAAAGTCCCCCTCTACAAAACAAGAATAATACTTTCCTTTCAGTGTTCCTGGGTAGATTAATTGGGAAAATAGATGTGAAGACCTTGAATAGGGTCTGGTTCTTAGTAGGGTACTCTGTAAATTACAGTTATTTTAATTACTTACCTAATTATTTATGTAATTCTGATATCTCACTTATCCCATTTTAGGGGTGTGGTTTTGATCTTTGTAAGAGCCATATATACATTCATCATTTTGTTTCTCATGCTGCCAAGCACAACACCACAAGCATGATACACAATGAACACAGGTGTTTAAAGTGAATGAGCTAATCTTGCAGGTATTCTCCTTACCAGGAAGTGTTAGACAAATTTGCATCTGGTGGTGATGACGGTGGTGATGATGGTGATGATGATGATGATGATGATATTGTCAATAATTTATTATGGAAGGAAGTGCAAGCCTGCAGATGTATATGCCCATTGTGCGTCTTTTTGTCTGGGCTGCCCAGACACCCAAATCAATTCAGTACTGAAAAACACTAACTCATTCCAGATTTCTCAGTTATTTCTCACATTTTAATCACTTCTGTTCCTTCTCTGTCCTTATTATAATGATCCTGCTCAGAGGGTTTTAATATTAGGAGCACCTCTCATATCATTTTTTTTTTTTTTCAAGAGCTAGATGGGAAGGTACACCTCCACCTACCCACATACATACAATTAGTCCTATTAGGCCACTGTATTCATTTAATTGATTCATGCTATTGATTCTTGAGCCATTTAGCCTTCTCCACCATGGTCATGGGGAATAGGTGGTGACTTGCATTTGGACCACAGCATCTGACTGAAAATGAACACCCCAACCAAGACTCCTAACAGCCCATTTATAGGATTCTGAAGACGGAGGGCTGGTTTCCCAACTGACTAGTTATCCTGGGAACACGGTGTTCCCTGCATTTGCCCAGCAGCTTGAGAGACTTCCTTCTGCATGCTGTCTGCTACCCATGGGAGCACAGCTGTACCCCAGCCACCCCACTCTAGTTGAAGAGCCATACATTCTTCATCAGAGTACCTATGCTCCAGAGATACATGAAGAACATGCATCTCATGACAGCACCTTATATCTCCATTGTCATTTTGTTGGTGGTGGTTGTGGTTTTATTCTAACAGGGCAAAGGATTTATAAAATACTGACACATTAATGACCATATCAGTTTATCTAACTGAAAAAAATGGGTAGATTTAGACTATGTATAATTCTTACTTTACAAAAGGATTTATTAGTCACAGAAATTATTCTGTCATTTAGAATATATGGAGATCTTTATTTTATAAATAAAGCTTAGTAGGTCACAAGGCTTAACCTGAAACACTCTTTTAAAAGTCCTTTTACTTAGAGGCACCTGGGTGGCTTAGTAGGTTGAGCCTCTGCCTTCAGCTCAGGTCATGATTTCAGGGTCCTGGGATCAAACCTCGCATTAAGCTCTCTGCTCAGTGGGGAGCCTGCTTCCCCCTCTCTCTCTGCCTGCCTCTCTGCCTACGTGTGATCTCTATCTGTCAAATAAATAAAATCTTTAAAAAATAAAACATAAAAAAAAGTCCTTTTACTTAAAGGGTATAATATCTGAGTGCAATCTATAGTTCTTGAGAGGATCCATGTTTGATTAAATCAAGAGTAAAATAGTTTGAGGTAATTTGAGAAATTTGAATATGGACTGCTTATTAGATATTAGATAATAGATTATTAGATATGGACATTTGTTGATTATATTTGGCATGATAACTATGTTGTGTTTATGTAGAAACATACCTATATTTTAGAGACACATACTAAATATTTATGGGAAGAATGCCATATGGCTGGAATTTGTTTTAAAATACTTAAGGGAAAAATAATGAAACAAATATGATAAAATCTTAGCAATTGCTAAACCTGCATGTTGGATAAAGGAGTGTTCATTGTATGTGAACATGAAATTGCTTATAATAGGCCAGTTTGACCTAAAAGTGGAAAATTCATGTGGTTCAACCTTTTGGTCTCTAATTTTATGTATATTTGATTTGTTGTTCTTGTTAAAACAACAACTTAAGGTACCATGTGTTTGTAGGAAGAATTCCAGATACTTTAGTATATGGTAAAAAAGACAGTTAACGGCCTGGTCTCTTCCCCCACTTCTCTACCACCCCTCTCTCCTCCCTCCCCTCAGCCAAAGCAAAATAAGAATAAAGCTTTAGTTTTAACTGCTTGATTTTCCTAAGCAAGCCAAGTCATTTCCTGTGCCTTTGCCTGAAGTGTTTCCTTTTCCTGACCATCACACTTCCACTTACCAGTGACATCTACTCACATCCATAACCCAGCTTTCAGGTCACACTAATTTTGAGTTTCTGATCCCATCCCTCCCTCAGTTTCTTCCTCTTTTGTCCTCTACACATCCCCCACCCAACCTCCATCCCAACAGAATCTCTCAGTGCTCTATGCATCATTGCTGGAATATTTTTTAAGGATTTTCCCCAATGGACTAAGTCTCTCAAAGGCAAGTCCAACACCTTACTTAAACTTTGCATCTTTGGGAGAGGTCACTTACTGTCCACATTCAGGAGGCTGAAGCTGAAGGATCAACTCTCCATCTGTTCTGGGTCCTGCAGGTACATAACAGCTGGCTGGCATCCTTCAGTAGAGTGGACATGCTCAGCAACAGGCACAGGGTAAGACCCTGATGGAAGCCAGCTCACTGAATGGATATGCAAAGGTCGAGTTCTGACTCCAGCTAGATCTTCTGTCCACTTACCACTTAACATGACTTTTTCTTCCTGCTAGGAAATAAAGTTAAAATCAGCAGTCACAATGAGGGCAAACCCCAGGAGGACAGAGGTAAATGTAGAATCAGAGGCGCTTGGGAATTAAAGGGATTTCTTTCCCCATTCTGCCTGTGACTTATTGTGACTCAGTGAAAGTAATCTTGGTGGCTTGATAGTTAAGTAACAGATTCTTTGAGTTTTTCTTTAAGTTCTACTTCCTCCATGGGAGTTTTTACCAATCACACGACCTGAAAAGGCTTTATTTCTTGAGATCCAATATTGTGTGTGCCAAGGATTCAATTTACTAATATGCTAAGCATTGGTATCTACATTTTATATTATCGACCAGACTACAAACCTCTTGAAGCAGGGATAATAATTTACTAAATTGTGTCAATTTACTAAATTTACTAAATTATGTCACAGAGTGTTTTTTCTCAAATAGTAATAATAAAGGTAACAACAGCATCATATGACACTTCTGTATACCAGGTACCTTTGTTAATATTTTATAAATATTAGTTAATTTAATCTTCATATTCACTATGGGTCAGTCACCATTAGTGGCTACATTTTATACATGAGAATATTAAGAGGGGAAACAAGACATTAGTAACTTGCCCCAAATTGTTATTCAGTTAGAAAGGGGTAGAGGCAGGTTTAAATACCAGACAGCTTTATTAAATGTGTGTATATATAGATGCACAGTATTTGAATACAATGGATATAAAATTTATATTGGCCAAATAAGAAAATGATTGAAGACAATTATATTTTCAACAGCATTCTTCAGTATATTGTTCTGTATCTTTCATAATATTTGGGAATACATTATGGAAATGAATGGGAATAAGGGAGATAGATTTGAAATTAAATGAATTAAAAATAATTATTTAATTGTGCACTGTGAAAGTGGTCGGAAATAGAAGTACGGAGTGCTGGGAGAGTGTATCATTCTGGTCCCTGAGATAGACTGGCAGCCCAGGAAAGTGGGTGGCCTCCACTTGGGGCTGTAAGAAGGTCTGACAGTGAGGGGGACTGGTGAGTGGAGGGCTATGTGGGTCCTAACATGTGGAGAATTGACAGGAGGGTGATCATGCAAATTATTGTGCAAAGTGGTCTCAGATCATATATATGGAATTTGGGTGCTGTAAATGATGACCCTGGATCCACAAGTCAAGAGTGGTTGCAGGGAGCAGAAGACAGGAAGGCTGCCATTACATTAGTCCCTGAGGGAGATGATTAGTAGCTTTGATTACAGAGATGGCGATGAGAACAGACACAAGTAGACAAATTGGGTATATGTTAGAAGGTCGAGTCAACAAAGCACAATTCAGAGACCTAAACAAAATCCTTCAGAACTTCTCAGGAAGTAGATTATCTATCTATCTATCTATCTATCTATCTATCTATCATCTATCTATTTCCTTGTGAAAGCTGCAATTATGGCGTTAAATTATTTAATATATGCTGGTAATAGAAGAAAAGCTCATCCAAACTTAAACTGAAGCTGATTCTTTTTTCAAATGCATTCAGTAGGTTGGGAGCTAAACTCTTTGTAAGGAATTAGATAGAATGCTAATGAATCTCTTACTCAAGGCTCTAGAGGATCAAGTTCCACAGATTCTTTATTTTCCCTGGATTTTAGTGGGGGATTTTTCCTACAATTCAGTTCTATGGCAGTGAATCACATTTCTCTCCAAGGCTCCTCAACAAACAATTTACACTGTAAATATATTTGTTGGCATGCAAATCACTCTGCATTATGAGTCTTGATTAATATTATAATGTGTTGATGAAAGTCTGTAAGTGGTTCTTGGAACTAAGGTTCAGACAAAGATGCGCTGTTTGGGTGTGGAATGTTTGTTGAATATTAGATTAGGTTTTTTGTTTTGCTTCTTTCTCTCTCTCTCTCTCTCTCTCTCTCTTTATTTTAAGGAGATGCTTGGTGTGAAGTGGTAACAAACTTCAAAATACGCAATTAATTAACACAACCAATCTATTGCCCAGACTGCATAAAAACACTCCTCCCCCATGCACACATTATGTCTGATCACACTGAGACTGCTTTTGAATCTGTGGGCCCTTTGGTTTAGCTGTTTAACCTCTTACTCATCGTCAACATCCTGTCTCTCGAGAAGTATTGTTCTGTAACATTGTGTGCCTTTTAAATAGTGTGCGTGCACGTGGGTTGATTAGACCATGTGCCCAATTCCCAATCTGCCCACTGAAATGCAAAGATACTGTTACTGGGCTTTGCTTTTCTGAAACGGGTTTCTCTTCCTTCGTAGTGGGATGTGGATATGAGGAGGAACAGAACCAGACCCTCCACCTCAAGAGATGCAAATATTGACCAGCATTTTTCTTCCCCACACAGAGCTTGAATAAGCAACAATTCATTGGGAGGCTCACAGACTCAGAAAGTAGTCTGTGATTAAGAGCATTAGGTTTCAAATACAGACAGAATTTGGTTAAATTCCAGCTCTGCCACTTAATAGCTGCCTGACCTTGACCGAGTCATGTCGCCTCTCTAAGTTTGTTTCGTCATTTGGAAAATGGGGTTAATAATTTCTGTTTCTTGAATTTAGAGTGAAAATTAAATGAGATCATGGGTTTAAAGTGATTTATTGGCGAAAAAGAAAAAAAAAATGCTCAGTATCAGTAGATGGAGTTGTAACTATAAGTAGATCCCCAGTCTCTGGTTCACTGATACTAAGACAATGAAGACAGTATTTGACAAAACTCTCTTCAAGGTTTCTGGGTTTTATTATATCCAGTCATCTCCCAGTCCTCACAACCAAGAATTCTGACTCTCATCTACACTGCACCCTCTTTTGCAAGTGGATATCGGGGATTTCGTGTCAAAGTGCTTTATGGTGCATACTCCAGCAGCTCAGGAACAGAACCTTACCACCACTCTGTGAGTGGGTACCCAAATATGTTTCCAGAAAGAGAACTCAAAGCAGAACCAGGGGCCCTAAGGAGTAAAATAAGGAGACACAGAATGAGGTGGTGAGGTGCAGAAGCTATGTTTGACAAAGGAAGACCCAAATGGAAGTTGAATTTTGGGCCAAATTAGACACATAGGCACGCTCCGGTTTTGTTCTTGCCTTGTGACCCCAGCGAAGAGATATCACTTGAGAACATATGTGCTCTATCTTCCAAGCAACTGAAGAGTCACAAGAGCCTGATGGCAGATCATCTGCCCCCCCAAATGGATATGATTATCCTTCAGAAACATAGAAAATGCACTGTGTAAACAGCCCTGGAGTAGGCCTGGAATGACTTCCGTGGGAGTGCCAAATAAGACCTTTCCTTACACAGAATGTTCTGTATTGGCAAGGTAGGCATGAGTCTTTGGGTCAGGATTATTGTTTCAGCAGGTTAACATCTCTTGTTTTCCTTTTTTCAATAAAACATCGTACATGGATTTGTACAGATTATTCAAATCCATTGCTAGACAAATAGGTATATGTGCATAAGTGAAATTCAAGAAAACAATCCTTGGATCTCGACTCTTTCCTCTGCATCCTCATTCCTGGCTTCTTGTTATTTCACTGAGAACATGGCTGCTGTCACAAGTGTGCACACATGTTTGCCACCAAATCTATTAACTTAGTCCTTTGCTTTCCTTTCTTTGGGAATGGAGGACCACTAGGTTTTAGGTTTTGTTTTTGTTTCTGAGTCATAGGGTGAGCCTCCACCGGTGCCCTGTCTCCTGTCTCTGGCAGTTGTTCTTTCCTGAATCATGAATATCTCTTCTCTGTTTGACGGTTCCCATCCACATATGCATATGTGCTCCTATTTCCCGTCTTTACAAACATTTCATGACCTTGTAAATATCTTCTTGGGAAGTTTCACATGCAGGTGCTGGCTGATTAGCTTCCTGATGAGAGCCCTCTCCCCAGCTTGTAGACAGCTACCTCTCGCAGTTCCCTCACATGGCATAGAGATACAGAGCGTGTTGCCTCTTGTGTCCTCTTATAAGAGCACTGATCCCATAATGAGGCCCCTCCCTCATGACCTCTTTTAACCCTAAGTAACTCCCAAAGACCCCACCTTCAAAAATTATCAGATTGGGGGCTGGCTTTCAACATAAGAATGCCGGGAGTCAGAGATAGTCAGCTCATAACATAGCTATCATTTTACCAAAATTGTGCTTGATGATAACACTAATAATTCCTCACTTACCAAATTCTATGGTCTAATTTTACACAGCTTTCACTACTCATTTTTAAAAAACTATTTCTTTCTGTGGTCTCTGGGATATCAACCTGCTTCCCCCACCACCACCGACTTTTCTTTACTGAATTCTCATTTCCCAGTTTTTTCACTTTTGTCTCTGCTAACTCCCTTGGTGATGTCATTCATGTTCATGGTTTTTAAAACCATCTGTATGCTGGGGATATCCACATTTGTATTTTTAGCCCTGATTTCATGACCTCCTGAAATCCAAACTTGTATTCAACTGCCTACATGACTTCTCTGTTTGAGTGTCTAACACGTTTTCTAAACCTAACTTGTCAAAAACTAACCTCTTGGGTGTCGAGATTGTCATACTGCCACCACCCACTCAAACACCCTGTCAACCTGCTTCATCTTCATTCTTTCCTATCTCCTTGAACATCAAGCCCATTCTACTTATTCCTCACACTCAAGAGCCTAGTTCTCTCCTTGACTCCTCTTTTATCTATTACTCAATGTCTAATACACCAACAAGTCCTACCAGTTATACTTCAAAAATATATCCAGAATCTTCTCACTTCTTAGCTCCTTCATCCCAGCTTCCCTTATCCAAGCCCCCACAGTCTCTGTCCTGGAGTGAATGTCAGTCTCCTAACAGGGCCTCCAGCTTCTGCTCAGCATTTATCCTCTCAGTAGAGCAGGAGAGTAATCCTGAAAAATAGAGAGCAGCTCATGTTTCTCCTTTTTGCTCAAGACCCTCCAGTGGCTTTCCATTTCCATCAGAATAAAAGCCAAAGTCTTAACAGTGGGCTGCCAAGTCCTCAGAATCCTTCCCTTCTACCTCACAGGAGCATTTCCTCTCTCCCTCCGATGTTCACTCTCCTTCAGTCACATTGTTCTCTATTTTTACCCAAGCACAGACCAAACTCAGGCCCGTTGCATCACTCTGTCTTCTATCTCCCTGCTTTGTTTTTCTTCATAGCACTACAAACATATTTTTATTCTATGTTTTTAACCTAAGTTTCCACAACAAGAAAAACACCATAAAGCTCTGTTGACGTCATTATTGGATTTCTAGCCCCAGAATAGCACATTGCAGATAGCGGGGACTTAAAAATATTTGTGTATGATTGAGGGTAAAGGAAGAGAGAAAGATGTAATGAACCAAATAGAATCCCGTAAAACCAGCTGCAAGCAGAATTGACATGGCTAACTATTTATTTCAGAATGAACAGAACTCCAAAATCTTGCATTAGGGTTTTGACAATCTGCTAATGCTTCATATACATCCTAAAACCAATCTATTATGATAACATTTTTGGAAGAATGGGTGTTGAGTAATCTCAGGTTCACTTTTGCTTTCAACTTCTTTGTTTTTTTTGTTTTTGTTTTCATTTGCTTTTGTTTTCAAAAAAGGGAAGCAGTTGGAGGGAAAAATAATAATAGGATGGAAAAATAGAACCTATTGAAATAAGGTAAGAGGTTGGATTAGGATGACACAAACACTTTTGAGCACTTGCTCACTAATCCCATTAAAATATCACTAAGTCATCAAGACAGCATACTGTATCCTCAATTAATCTGCCTGAAATCTACTTCAGAGAATGAATTCTTCTTGACAGAGTTAGTAGCTCTTTATTATTCGGGTTGATCTAGTTATCTTTCTGTCTCTTTATAATTTCCCCTCCCTACTAGAGTTTTGTCCTTTGAGGCCCTGTTGGTCTTTTACCTGTGTTATTGAGTAAAAGATGTCAGCAAACATAGAAGTTTTGAGGACTGAAGAAGATACTCTAATTGATTACACATGCTTACATTATCTCCTGGTGGACTCCCTTTGGTCCCGAGGTTTACTGTAACCAGAAGTGATTTCCTCAGGTCCCTGGAGTTACCAAGAAACTCCCTGTTGGGATCTATTGGACAAAAAAGAAACCCTACAGTGACTGGTTTTGTTCTGGGGAACAAGTGCTAGCTTTAAGACCTTCTGTAACCAGGCCCATATTTCAAGACAAGGTTTTCTCTTTTCATAGTCCTACAAGCACCTGTCATTGTTTTTTCACACAACTGGCCTTTCTAAACCTCCTTATTGCCAACTTCACACATTTCTTCATGAGTTCTATAGCTGCCTGAAATACCTCTTGGGTTTTTCTTTTGTGTGTCTAAAAGCCCCACCTCAAACTTAATTCCTTGATGAATTTGTCCAGAGCACCAGCTCATATTAATCTCTCTTTCATTGATAGCTCTGCAAAATGAGCCTCTTATTTTGGAACCTCATCTGATCGTGTCTTGCTTTTCTATTCCATTGTTATCATTACAAATACAATGGAAGTAAATAAAAAATAAAAGCAGCCATCATTATTATCTAATATATACTCTGCTTATGTTATCTCATTTAATCCTCACAGTAATTTGAGGAAGGATTTAATGTCATTCCCACTTATGAATAAGAGAATTAAAGCTCAAAGAATTTACTCAAGATCACACAGCCAAGTGAATGCCAAAGCAGAAAACCATTCCTAGCTCTGTAGATTCATTCTGAAGGTTCTTGTACTTACCATAGGGTTTGAGTTGTACCTGCCTTGAAGAACAGTGCTTTATCATGCTTTTTTTTTTTTTTCCTTAGAATGCCAAACATATGGGAAGTCCTCAGTACCTGCTCATTTAAAAAAAAAAAAAAATTGAAAACCTACTTCTGGGACACTAAATTATTGAAGTAATATAGGTCAGAAGGGAGATTCTCTTTTTCAGGTCAGCCTTACTGAGATGGGTGGGTTACAAAGGCTTATTCAGATCTGTTTGTCTTAAGACCTAGTCCCAGCCACTAGTTGTCCCTGCCCTATTTGCCTTTGATAGACCATGCTGGGGAGGCAGCAAGTTCTAATGGAAACAACATGACTTTCTTAGAGTTAGGCTGACCTGGGTTTGAAAGCTCCTTTGAGACACTGTTGTATCTCAGACAAAAAACAAAACAAACAAACAAACAAACAAACAAAAAACAAAAAAAAAACCTTCACCTCTGAGAGTCAGGGGGTGGGTGGGGAAAGTTAAATGCAAATGCAAATAAGAATGGTATCTACCTGGGCACCTGAGTGGCTCAGGTGGTTAGGCATACAACTCTTGATTTCTTCTCTGGTTATGATTGTGTCAAGAAATCAAACCCAACTCAGGCTCCGTGCTCAGTGGTGGTGGGGAGGTGAGGTGCCTGCCTGAGATTCTTTGTCCCTTTTTCTCTGCCCATGCCCCCCCACCCCCATGCTCACTTTCTCAATCTCTCTCTCAAATAAATAAATCTTTTTTTTTTTTAAAGGAATGATATCTGCCCACACAGCTGTTTATGAAATTATGAGAGCACATTTGAAAATCCTTTTACATGGTTCCTGACACACTGTTGGTGATCCTTATTTGCCCTTTCTCTCATAAAAAGGGGTCTTAAACAAACAGTTCAGGAATGGTAAATGGAAGCTTCCAGTCCACGGGCCTTAGTTAACTGCTGCTTTGTTCTGAATATGACAGAGTCCTGTAAAACATCACATCTCTCTTTGTGTGCTTCCTGGAGCCAGGACTCTTGGGGTTGGTGAGACGGGGGCATTTTCTGTTAATAAAAACACAACCAAAGGCCTGGGGAGGCAGGGCAAATACGAAGGTGCTGGGCAACCACCGTCCCTCAAAACAGCCACTCTTGCTCAGTCCTTGTAGTTGTCCCCCAGGCGGAACTTCCTCATCCTTCATCTCTCTGAGCCGGCTCCCTTGGAGTGGCAGCTGACAGCCAGTGTCACTGTCTTTGACACAAGTCTCTTCCATAGATGAGAGGTTTGAAGGCAGGATGGGAGCCTTCCTGAAAGCTTCTGTTGTTCTCTTTCTGCTTTGAGTACTGTTCTCCCCCAGTCTCAGGGCCTCTTAGCTGACCTGAACAGCCTAACCATCATCTCAAAGAAGCAGCTTCCACCTGGCCTGGCTCCCACCTCCTTAATTACCCCACAGTTGCTCGTTCAAGGGGAGATGGCACGGAAGACTGCAACACCTCGAAGAGCCACAAAAGTGGCTGGGAAGATGGAGAAAAACCCTAAAGAAAGAAAGAAAGCTTAAGACTATTGTCCTTTCTTTTCTTTTCTTTTCAAGACAGCAGTGCCTTTTGCAGCACTTTTAAATGGTTGCCAGGGAAACAGAGCAAGGGAGAGGAGAAAGGTTATATGGATACTGGATAAAGCTAATGCACTTTTTAAAAACATGAACTAACAAGTGCTTCAGACTGGAGGTTCTGGTAACATCTCATTTCAAAGTTCCCCTTCAGAGCCTCAAGTGCCTTGATATCATCATTAACAATATTTTAATCGTTTGTAAACCATAATTCATCCCCATCAGAGACTTGTGCTGATGGATTTTATGGAGCATGGCCTTATGAGTCAACCATTATGGGGTACTTGGAATGAAGTGCCTGGCATGCTGGACCAGGAATCCGTTAAACCAGGAGTTTAACTCTTTGACTTGAAAGAGTTTGGTTCCAGATCTCCAGCCCTTCTCTCTAAGCAAGTGGGCAATCATTAAAATACAGTCAAATGCCAGGAAGTCTATCAATTGGTTAGCCTTATATGTGGTCATGGGAATATGAGTGTGGAAATGACTGGTAGAAAGAAACAATATGTGTGTGCCCCTGCTGGTCTACTGGAGAACACTTATCCTGTGGGGTGATTCCTTGGGGAACTGCCTGCTCCTCCATGTACTGAATATTTATGAGAGCCTGTTCACTTCAGTGAGCATGCTCATGAGTTTTCATTCAAACTGAATTTTGCCATTATGCCCTCTAGTGAGTATTTATAACACTTGCTCTATGGAGTATTGTCCCACTCTATATTTTCTGTGTCCCCCTAAGCATTTATTTACTCAATTTGTACCATATTAATTTGCACATGGTTATTTATTGTCTTGGGTTCTTAAACCTCTGTATGTTTCCCAGTTGAGTCTTACAATTGGTTGTTCCCAACAATGCCTAACACAGCTCAGCTCTGAGTCAATGTGCAACAGAGACTTGATGTTTACTGTATGGTATCTACACACCTCTGGTACTCATTGATTTCTCAGCTGCAGGCAAGAGAGTCTGCTTAACCAATTGGCATTGGATCTACCCTACAACCCCATTGTACCAGCAATTATGGAGGCCTGGCTGACATCCGTCATGGCTAGAAGGGAGATACATACTGAATTCTTAGGAGAGGGCTGAGTCCAGATATTAGGAAGAACAAGTTGAAGAGGCTGAAGGTGGACTGTGGAATGGTAGATATTGTAGGAGTTGAAAGCAGGAAGGCAAAAACATTGAAACCAAAGTAATATGAGGCATCCTTAGTGACTGCTGGAAAAGTCCAGCTATAATTAATAGATTGTTTTTATGGAGAAGAAAGTGCATAAGAGATGGACCAGAAGCCCTTTAGACTGGCACAGTTAAGTTGGTTGGTCCAAAATCAGAAGAGGAAATGCAGCACAGGTACGTGTTTTCTGTCATTAGAATCTTTGCTTATGTTTTATTACCTCTGCAAAAGACATAATATATTTTAAAATGTAGTGGATATGAACTATAAACAAAATAGTTGAACGAGGTTTTGATACTCAGACCAGAGTAGATGTTAAACTACAATGATCATTTAGCATGAGGTGGGTAGAATGGTTGCACATGACACAAAACATTATATACATAGAACACTATGTTGCAAGGACATGCTGCTTAAGAAAATAATCTTCTCATCTCTCATTTTCTAGAATATGAGCTGAGTTTGTGGCAAGGTAAAAATGACAGACAGTAGCCCTCCCTTATCCTTGGGGGATAGCTTTCAGGACCCCAGTGGATGCCTGAAACCATAGATCGCACTGAACCCTGTATATGCTATGTTTCTTCCTACACATACAAACATGATTAAGTTTGATTTATAAATTAGGCACAATAGGAGATTAACAACAATAACTAATAATAAAATGGAATAATTACAACAACATACAGTAATAAAATTATATTAATGTGGTCTCTCTCTCTCAAGATACTTTATCATTCTCTACTTACCCTTCTTGTGATGATGTGAGATGATAAAAGGTCCACATGCTGAGATGAAGTGAGGTGAAGCACGGAAGCCCTGTGACATGACATTAGGCTTCTATTGACTTTCTGATGCTATGTCAGAGGGAGGCCATCTGCTTCCAGATGGTAGTTGACCATGGATAACTGAGACTGTAAAAATCAAACCCACAGATAAGGGTAACTACCATACAAAACTTTTTGCCCCTATATGTTGTGTAGGTGCTGCTGTGATATAATGGGAACGGTTTAAGGGTGCTTTTAATATGAACATGGAGGGATACCTCGGTGAAAGTCAATTAGGATTTAACCTTAGGAGGACAAACCCCTATTCTGAGGAAAGTAGAAGGGAAGGGTAAACCAGCATGCTTGATCAATTCATATTGTATCTGTCTTCTAATACAGAAATTTGTGTTTTCCTTTTGATTCTAGGAAGAGAAATACTTATATGCTTCCAACCTCATCAAGGAAATGGGGAGGGTAATTACTTCTTCTCCTCTGTCTTCTTCCCCCTCCCTCTTCTCTCTCCTCCTCCCCCTCCATCTCTTCCTCCTTCTTCTTCTTTTCTACTTCTTCTTCTTTGCTTCTTCTGCTGCTTCTCCTTTTCCTGCTCCTCCCTCTTCTTTCTTTTTCTCCTCCTCCCCCCTCCTCCTCCTCCCCCTCCTCCTACTCCCCCTCCTCCTCCTCCTTTCCTCCTCCTCCTCCTTCTTCTTCTTCTCCTCCTCCTCCTCCTTCTTCCTTCCCATCTTTTTCTCATTCTTTAAGCAAACAGGAGTTTAAAAACTATATACTTCTTGTATACATAGGAGTAACTTAAGAAAACTGAGTAACCTCCAAAATATTTCAAACTATCAACTCAAATAGCATTTTTAGCTAAAGACCAAAGGAAGATTTGGGGTACTGGGGAGGCCAGTTGAGGAAGGTTGTCAAGCAAAGCACAGTAAACAAAGGCATCGTTTTTACGCAGATTTAAATTCAGACCTTATCCATTGGTAAGAACTTCTAGAGATTTAGTCATCTTTCTATTCCTGGTACAGAGAAAAAGATACCCTTATGAATGGAGATTTCCCTTATGAATGTAAATTTCCCTCACAAAAAAGCAGCTTATGCTCAGTTTTCAGACATACTCCTGCATGGGTTCTTTTTTTAAAGTTTTTATTTTAATTCCAGTTAATGTAGAGAGCTCTATTAGTTTCAGGTATAGTAATTCAACAATTCTATACATCACCTGGTGCTCATTACAACAAATGCACCCAATCACCTATTTAACCCATCCCACACCTACCTCCCTTTGGATAACCATCAGTTTGAGCTTCATAATTAAGTGTCTGTTTCCTGATTCTGTTTCTCTCTCTTCTCCCCCTTTGTTCTTTTGTTTGTTTGTTTCTTAAATTCCACATATGAATTAGTTCATATGGTATTTGTCTTTCTCTGATTAATCTCAACATTATACTCTTTTTATGCATCCATGTTGTGGGATATGACAAGATATCATTCTTTTTATGGCTGAATAATATTCCATTGTATGATATGCCACATCTTCTGTATCCATTCATCAACTGATGGATATTTGGGCTGATTCCATTTCTTGGCTATCGTAAATAATGTTGAAATAAACATACAAGTGCAAGTATCCCTTTAAATTAGTGTTCTTGTATTCTTTAGGTAAATACCAAGTCATGTAATTGCTGGATTATAGGGTAGTTCTATTTTTAATTTTTTGAGGAACCTCCATAGTCTTTTCCACGGTGGCTGCACTAGTTTGTATTTCTACCAACAGTGCAGGAGTGTTTGTCCTTTTTTTTCGGCATCCTCACCAATACCTGTCTTTTATTGTGCTGTTAATTTTAGCCATTTGGATAGGTGTGAGATGATAGCTCATTGTAGTTTTGATTTGTATTTCTCTGGTGATCAGTGATGTTGACCATCTTTTCATGTGTCTATTGGTTATATGCATGTCTTCTTTGAAGAAATATCTCTTCATGTGTGCTGCCCATTTTTAATTGGATTATTTGTTTTGGGGTTATTGAATTTTAGAAGTTCTTTATGTATTTTGGATACTAATCCTTTATCAGATATATCATTTGCAAATATCTTCTGCAGTTTCATAGGTCGCCTTTTAGTTTTGTTGTTTCCTTCACTATGCAGAAGCTTGTCATTTTGATTTAGTCCCAATAGTTTATTTTTGCTTTTGTTTTCCTTGCCTCAGGAGACCTATCTCAAAAAAACTTACTATGGCTAATGTTAAACAGGTTACTGCCTATGTTGTCTTCTAGGATTTTATTATTTCAGGTTTCACCTTTAGGTCTTTAATCCATTTTGAGTTTATTTTGCATAGCCTGTTTAGAAAGCGGTCCAGTTTCATTCTTTTCCATGTAGTTGTCCAGTTTTCCCAACACCATTTGTTGAAGAGACTGTCTTTTTCTCATTGGGTATTCTTTCCGTTTTGTTCAAAATTAATTGACCACATAATTGGGGGCTTATTTCTGGGTTTTCTGTTCTGTTCCAATAATCTATGTGTCTAGTTTTGTGCCAGTACCATAATGTTTTAATTACTACAGCTTTGTAATATAACATGAAGTCCAGAATTGTGAAGCCTCCAGCTTTGCTTTGCTTTTTCAGTATTACTTTGGCTATTCAAAGTCCTTTGTGATTCCATACAAATTTTAGTATTGTTTGTTCTATTTCTGTGAAAAATGCTGTTGACATCTTGATAGGGATTGCATTAGATGTGTGGATTGCTTTGGGTAGTGTAGATATTTTAAAAATATTTGTTCTTCCAATCCATGAGTATCAAATGTCTTTCCATTTCTCTGTGTCATCTTCAGTTTATTCTTAAGTGTCTTATAATTTTCAGAGTCCAAGCCTTTCACATCTTTGGTTAGGTTTATTCCAGGGTTTCTTATTATTTTTGGTGCAGGTGTAAATGGGATTGTTTTCTTAATTTTTCCTTCTGCTGTTTGATGATTGATGTATAGAAATGCAGTAAATTTCTGTGCATTGATCTTGTATCCTGCAACTTTACTGAGTTCATTTATTGATTCTAGCAGTTTTTTTGGTGGAGTCTTTTGGGTTTTCTATAAATAGTATCATGTCATTTGCAAATAGTGAAATTTTTACTTCTTCCTTGCCAGTTTGGATGTCTTTTATTTCTTTTTGTTGTCTGATTGCTATGTTTAGGACTTTCACTACTGTGTTGAATAAAAGTGGTGAGAATGGACATCCTTGTCTTGTTCCTGATTGTAGAGGAAAAGCTCTCAGTTTTTCCCCATTTAGGATGATATTTGCTTTGGGTTTTTCATGTATGGCCTATATTGAGATATTCTTTTTTTTTTTTTAATTAATCAGACCTAGATAATCCTTTGATCAAAGATGCATATTTGGGGGTGGCATATTCTGCTCCACTTCAAATGGATGTAAGGGGTAATTTCTTTTTTTTTTTTTTTTCATATTTTCTGGAAAGAAAATTCCACAATATCACTAATAAGTTTTTTGTGATATCTAAAAATATTTGCAGACAAAAAGATCTGGATATGATCTTAAATTGCAAACTGAGTGATGACTGCTCTCTTTCATTGTTCATTGTTAGTGAAATACGTGCTCCATTCATAGGATCTGGCTTCTTAGCAGAAGCAGTTTTTTTATTTGAAAGTTCAGAACAACATTTAAGATGCACAATAATGTCATAAGTTAATGCAGGGTAAGATGGGATGAACCCAGAAATGCCCAGTTCTGCCCTTCATATAATCTCTCTTTGGAGGGCTTATAAGGGAGATATCAAAGGACTGATAGCAGGAGATAGGGTAGGATGTATCACTTCATTATTGGATGTTCCAATTTCTTACGAATTCCAAGCAGAATTTGGTAGAGTTGAGCTGGGGTGAGCATGTCCTTAATGGGGTCTCCTACCTCCTTTTGAATCTAAATCTTATGTATTTGCCATTTGCCATATGGTTTAGCAACTGGAAGTAATAACCAGCATTATCAAGCAGAGAGAAAGGAAGCCCAAGAAAAAGGTCTTGGCTCAGCTTACCAATTCCTGAACACAAAGTGAAGAGAGTTCCATCCAAGTGCATGACATTTTAATGAACCAGAACGCTATTAGGAATAGGGCCCCATCAGGGTTTTGTAATATGATCAATCATATTGATGACTCCATTTGTCTTTGGAGTTCATAAGGAGTTGAGAAAGAAGCATAAGAGTAAGTGGGCAGAGGGCAAATTTAGAGAAAATTCTTACTGTGAGATGTTGTCATTTCAGAATTTACCTGCAATTGTGACCTAACTTATTTTAGATTAATGATGGAAAGAGGCATCTTTATATATCATATTTCTCCATTATTGTGCTTTACTTCAATATTTTGAAAGAATTCTTACCTTTTTATGTGTCTACATACATATCCATTTGTAAAAATATGCATATCTGTATATGTATGTAAAACATATGACTGGGAATCATGACATCTTTTGTACTATTAATAAGATCATCATCCTATCTCTGTGATGATCTGTTAAGATCTGTACCTGTGGGCAGCACATTGGTGCTATCAATGACCAGACATTCACAGCACGGTGAATCACACCATTATCTTGCACCACTCACTAAAGCATTTTTAATTACTATAGTGGCATGATTTTTTAAATGGATGATCATCTTAAAATACATTTAGAACAATGCCATTGTTTGCATACTTTTAGTGATTAGAGTCAAAATCATGGTATTATGTTATTAATGGCTTACATTATTATATGAATGGAGCAAAGAACATTTATTGAATAACTTCACTGCTTTTTGCACTCCTTTAAGAGCCTCACTTAATTTTCCTAACAGTTCTAAGAGGTTAGAACTATACTTTTTTTTTTTTTTTTTTTTTTTTTAATTGAAGGAGAAGCCTGGTCATTTTGCTCAGTATACTCCAGCAACAAAGCTGGGATTTGAACTCCTATCTCTATGACTCCAAGGATCACATTCTTTCTAGTATCCTATATGGATACTAGCTATATCCTATATCCAATATGTTTCTAGATTTTTGGCATAGGTGTGCTTGGAAAGAATCAAGCATTTGGGTAAGGAAATGGGTCTACTGATAAGGATGTTTTATTTGGCTCTGAGGTGCCTGAGTATGGAGCATGCAGAATATCTGAAGCCAGAGAGAGCAAACTGAAGGTTGACTAGATCATCACAATTTCAGTCTGTCACAGGAGTGAGTGCATGAGTCAGGGTAAGTTCCATAAGACTCGGGATATATTGGCTTGCTTTTATCAGAGGCTTCTTATGTAGCATTAATTACAAGTTATATAGACATCAGGAAAAAGTAAGAACTATAGGATAATGCATTCTATATAATTTGTGTTGATACCTAAAGGATGTTAGATTTAAAACTCTGGCTTTTATACATATGGTGTCCTCATCACACTGACCCATAAATAATAAGCTCTTTCAGAGCAACTACTAGGTGCTTCACAATATTGTATCTCAAGTACTTGGCACGATGTGTGACACAAATTAAATATTAATTAAATATTTGTTGAAGAAATAAGTGACCAATGAATCAATAATTATTTTGGAATGAATGTAGATCTCTGGTTGCCAGCTTCCCTGGAAATACTGTTGTTTAGAATTATGTTCTTGGTTTTGTAATGTCTTCCCTTCATGGATGATGTATTTTTTTAAAAATTAAGTGGTATGAAAATTAATTTTATTTTCAGACTATTTAAAGACATTATGGCCCCACAGAGATACTCTGGGATATTATGAAACAAACTTTGGGAAATTGCTGACCTAGATACAGTACCAAGGTGATAGGTGCTACATAAATATAATAAATTATACTGAGAGGGCTCCCTAGGCCTTTCTTTCCTAAGAGTACAGATGGTACAGAAATAGTCTGAAGAAACACTGAATAATGTCTCAGGGCAGAAAGACTTAACACCTTGTGCTGCTTTTTCCACCTATATTCAAGTTATCTTATTTAATATCAAATTCATTTATTAAATAAATATGCATTGATAGAATGTGTATGTTTATGACGCACCAGACATGGGGCAAGGGTTTTGGAAGGTAATGGTGAACCAAACTCATCTGGTCCTCCTCCTCCCACAGAGTCTGTAGTCAAGGGGCAGGGGAGTAACAGACATTAATTAAGTGAACACATAAATAGGTACATAATAGATACGTTATTGCTCATTTTACTTCTTCAGTTAAAAAGCAGATACTGCAAATAAGCCTGTTTAACTCTTAACATTTTTCCCTGCTTGTCCTTTGACACATGCTTTCCCTTCTTTTTCTAAAACATCTGATGGTTTTAAGCCCCCATTAAAATGTAGAAGTGAAAGGTCATTTTCAAACATTAATTGAGTTTTTGGTTTGGGTTGTGGTTTTTTGAGAGGGGAGCAAATGAAAAGAAATAAAGATATCTTATCTTCTCATAACTGTACCCTTATAATATAAGCTGAATTGGTATTTGTTGAAGTAAGTTGAAGACTCAAGACAGAGACCAAGTGACTGGGTTATATCATAACTCAGTAACAAAGCAAGTGAGGTAGAGAGGAGCTTTGATATGGATTGTACCATACAGTTTGTAGAAACTCCGTAGGTACTATTGACGATGATAGCAATGAGCTATTTTGGGCTCTGGTACACTTGAGAAATAACATCATTTGAGAATTCAGAAAATGATATGATGAGCACAAATTTTTATCTCCATCTTTCCTGTTCAATCTTGTTATCATGCAACAATTTTCCCTGCCCCCAATGTACACAAATGCACAACATCGTTATCATCTGGCTATAAGCTGGTGGGTTTTTCCAGGAGACAGTTGTTAGATTGATATTATATTCCACCCCTGGCATTTTCTGTATCTGCAGCATCTCTTTCCTTGGCTGTACAGGGGCTGGATGGGAGCCTGTGGGAAGTTCTTTTCCAGACCATCACAGCCGTTTGTAAAGTTGATTCCAGAATACCAGTAACTCTCCTCGGCGTTTTCACCTTTCTGAGAGTTAACAGTGTATGGTTGAATACACCACATGCCTCTATGATTATGCTTTTTTTTTTTTTTTTTGTAATTAATGTAAAATAGTTGATCCAACTGCAAAATAATTAAGGGGCTTAAAAACAGACTATCTTTCAATAAAAGACACATCTGGTATTTTCCAAACACTGGAAGCAATAAATAACTACAGTATGCCAAACTAGCTGGGAATCTGTAGAAACTGAAGGGGGCTGCTTTCTTACCTTGTGTTCTCATGGAAGCATGGAGCAAGCTGAGGGATCCCATAGGCTGGTGGGGCACAGGCTTTATGTTTCTCTCCGTGGATCACGTCAAGCCGTGCACTTCTTTTTGAGTTAAGGAACACCCTCTACAGAATTAGCCGTTCAGAGTACTTTTTGGGCACATCAATCTTAAGGAAGGCATGGGAAGATTACCCTCGTGTAGGATGGGCACATCTGTGTGCAGGAGAGAGAGTTTGAACTTCTTAGGCCAAAGACTAAACTCTGCACTTTATTGGATTAGCTTGTAATCCTTAGGAGTGTTCTGTCCCTAAGTATGAGGCAGGAGATTCCTTGGGTGGGGGACATTTTATAGAGGTAAAATGTAGGAAAACTTCCCAACTACATTCTGGGCATAAAGATGTTAATCACTTTGATCCCACAAATGCCACATAGCTTCTCCCTGTGATCTGTGGGATAGTGGTTATGCAGGTAGTGATTTCCTGCTGCCGAGCTTTCTTTATCTCCTTTTCCATTTTAGTTAATCCCCATAGCATCTCAGAGTTTATTCTAAGTCTAGACTAGAAGGAAAAAAAAAAAAGAAAAACAAACTTGCTTTGTTACTATTTAAAATGGCCAAGGGCCTTTGACCAAGTAATTTCAGGCAAGAAAAAATTTCATGAAGAAATAACTCAAAAGTAAGAGGAAAGTCTCTACACAGCATGATTTTTAATTGGGGGAAAAAGTAAAAGTAAAAGTCAGCAATATGAGAAGGCTAAGCAACTTATTCGATATTCATTGAAGTAATTATTTTAAATAGAAATTATGAAGAACATAGTGTTCTGTAAATGATTACAGCAGAGTAATCAGTAAAAAGAAGGAAAATAGGAATTTTACTTATGCAATAACTACACAATTATCCACATATCCACAAATATAAACATGTATAAGATGTAAAAGGTACAAGATGTGTAGAAAATGTAGGATTGCATGATTTTTCATCCTTACTGTCTTTATGATTGCTATTATTTTTGTGAAACAATAAAAATTCAGGGGAGTAAGTATTATGGGGCACAAAATTATATCCTAGGAATTAATCCTTTGTCCTTGTGAAATAAAATAGGGGAAAATCCACCTTTTTTGAACCTCATTTCAGTAGGCTCTGTATCATCATTTTTATAATCCTTGACCTCCTGGCAACCCACCAACCCACACTCACTGAAGAATTTGGAGACCAGGAAAGTATATTCTGTTCCAGGTCATACCCAAGAAACATCAGTGTCCACATGGAAACAGTTCAACACTCTAACTTTGAGACTTTACCTTCAAGTCCAAGGAATAAAATCCATTTCCCTTTTATCATTCATATTCTATAGCCACAAACTGAATATTTCAATCATTTGGGAATTATAATAATGATCTACTGTTATATAAAAATTATGATGAAAATTAGTATCTTAAAATAATAATAAACATTGTTACTCAAATTCTGTGAGTCAGGAACTGAGTGTCTTCTCTAGGTGGTTCTTACTCAAAGTCCCTCAAAAGGCTGCAATCAACAATAGTGGCTGGAGTGGGAGCCATAAAGGCTCAAATGGAGCTGGAGGATCTGTTCACCAGCACCCTGGCAAGATGGTTTGGACTGTTGGCAGGTGGGCTCATTGTTTTACCATGTAGACTTCTTTACAAGGTTGTTTCACTGTCCTCACAACACGGCAGTAATCCAAGAGAGAGATCATGGAGGAAAGGGCAATGTCTTTTACGACCATGCCTCAGGAGTCACACACTCTTGCTGCGTGCCACTGGACACACAAGACGACCATAATTCAGTTTAGGAGGGTTCTACATAATTGCAAGGAGGAAAGGATGGTTGGGGGACTTTCAGAGTTTGGCTACCTCAGTTCACCCTCTGGCCCTTAATGATTTACATCCCTTCAAGATGCAAAATACACTCACCCTACTCCCGAAGCACTGAAGTGACCCTGAAGTGTCACCCAAGCCTTAGCCTGAAGTTCAGAATCCCATCATCTCCATCAGACGGGTGTAGGATGATGCTCTTCTTGTGTGTTTCCTTGAGTGTAACTCCCTGAGTATAGTTTCTCTCCATCTGAGGACCTGTGAACTGAAGAGACAGTTACCTGCTCCCCCACCCCTCCCTGGAGCATGAGCACACACACACTCTCAGATGTAGTCAACATGCAGTGGTGAGGTAGGCATAGTGTGATTGGTGGATTGCTCCATTCAAAAAGGGGACACAGAATGCTCATAGGACTTACTGGTTCATAGCAATTCTGAAATTCAGCAGAGAACTGTTGATAGTTCCTTGATTTGGACTCATGGTTTGGGAATAATTGTCCATGGATCTTGGTTTTTCCCACTAATTTCTTGGTTTTACCTTATGAGTCCTCTTTCCTTTTTCCATTAAAGGCAGCTTATGATTGCATCTGAGTTTTTTTGTTTTTTGTTTTTTTGTTAGTTTGTTTTGTTTTTTTGTTTTTGTACTTCTAGCATGAAGACGTTTAGGCATCCAAAGACCCCTTTCATTTTGTATCGTCTCTGTCCTTTTCAATCCAACCTGGCAGAATTCTTATCAATATAATTATTTTAAAAACTTAGGGTGTCCTGTTGATATTATTGGGTTCATTATATTAGACAAAATCTATTCAAAAATCTCTTCTAGGTGAGCCTTTGTCATCTCCAGGCTTTTGCTGAGGAACAAAATATTTAAGCCTCTTAGAAACCCTATTGTCTCACTGAATGGTTCTCTGAGCACCAACCTAGATGTTTCTGAGAACTTAACAACAGATTTTATAGACACACCCTCAATTTCATCTCTAATACCAAATTTTTCTGACAATTTCTTAGGCTTTATTTATTGCCAGAAGCTATTTTTAAATTTTAACATTACTTGCCATCTGGAGATTCTAGGAATATTCAAAACCAGTAAACCCTGGCTCCTTTATCTTTAACAGTTCTTGCTTTGGGGAATCTCTGTTGTCTCTCATTTTGCTATAAACAACATGAAAAATCAGGTGGCACCTTCAATAGCCTGTCTTGAAGTCTTAACTAGATCACCTAGGTCACTAGGTACATCTTCTACTTTGTTTTTGCAAGCAATAGTGTTGCTAAACTTTCCTCCCCACGTAAAAACAATTCCACCTCTTCCCATTGATAATAACATTTCCTCACCTTTATTTAACCTTTCATGATGCCTTTGTCAAGAGCCGCAGGCTTGTGCTCTTCAGGCTTTCACTAACGCACATCTCACCACCTTTTCAACTTTTGTGTTACCTGTATTGTTCTTATTATTGACAGCACCCCTTTTCTAGGTGCCAAATCATACATTAATTATTTATTGCAATGAAGCAAATTACTACAGACTCTTAGAGGATAAAAACAAAAATTAGCCTTGATTATCTCATATGGTTTCTGGTGATCAGAAATTTAAGAGCAACTTAGGTAAGTACAGATTTGAGTTTCCAGTGAAGTTGCAGTCAAGATGTCTGCATCTAAAGGCATGATCCTGATTGGAAGATCCATTTCCATGATTGTTCACCCATGTGGCTGGCATATGGGTCCTGGCTGTATGTGGGATGCCCTAGTTCCTCATCAGACCTCTTGTGCTGCTTGAATGATTTCATGACATGGCAGTTGACTTCCTCCATTGTGAGTAATCCAAGAGAGTCCAAGATGGAAACTGCAATGTCTTTTATGGCCTAGCCTTGGAGTCAGATGCCAGCACATTGGACACATTCTACTGGACATGTAGGTCAGTCATGATATAATGTGAGTGGGTTCTGCCTAAGGATGCTCAATGCCCGATTGTTGAAGGCATTTTAGAGGTTGTCCATCAGAAAGATTCTTTACCTCAAAATATGAAACCCCACTGTGTGTGTATTTTTCCTGCCATTTACTACATATTTACCATGGATCAAGAATTGTAATAAGTGCTTTAAATGTATTGCTATGTCTAATCATCATAGAAAGCACTGAGATAAATGTTATCTTACAGATAAGAAAACTAAGGCACACAGATCTTAAATAATTTCCTCTAGGTCTTATGTTCAATAATGGCAAAACTAGTATTCGGGCCTAATTGTATCTAGTTCAAAATCCTGAGATTTTAACTCAGATTTGATACCGCTTTTCTCTCCAGCCACAACCTCCTTTAGTTTTAACTTCCTCCCAGTATACTGTCTTGAATCCTAGAGATTCTAGGACCTTCCTTCTCTCCCAATCTATCAGCCTCTTCTGGACTCATTTCATTTCTTGCTCAGCTTTTATCCAATGATTGATTATCTCAGCTATTCTCAACATAGCTCCCTCCCTTTGTAGCCTTGTCCTCCTACCACACTTACCACAGTGGTTCAATATGACAGTCAAATTCTTGATTCTATATTCTGGTTACTGATCTCAGCTGAGGAAAAGCTCCTAACACTGGATTTATGCCACTATAAATTTGTTGCCTCCAGCTTTAGCTGGGTCTTCAGGACTGAATAACAATTCTTTCTCTTGTCCTTGGCCTGATCTTTTTCCTCATCCTTCAGATTACCATTCCGAACTTTCACCTCCCTCCTTAAACCTCCAATCTCCCCAAGTGGAGTGATCTCCCAAATCAACCATGCACATGTACCAAGAAGTTTATCTGCACCCTCCTTCTTTGTTCTAGTCTCTAAAAATGATGTACATCTTACTATAAAAGATAGCATTTCTGCTTGTCTCTTTAATCTTCTCCCTGCTCATCTACTATGGGTCACTGCTCCATCAATTATCTTCTCTGTCTTTTATCTATCCTTCTCTCCACCTTTTACTCTGTTTTCTCCTCTCAGTCCTGAGCCTCCTGTGACTTTAAAACTCTATCTAAAACAGGTCCACCTGAGGCCTCAATTTTCTTTCTTAGTCATCCATCGGCTTTAATTGTGTGCTCTGAAAACCATTTTATCTTTGTGGTGATTTTTATCTTTATTTGTGCTTATCTTTATTTGTGTTTTTAATTATAAAGTGAAACCTACGGTTTAGATAATGTGGAAAAGAGTGAAAAATTTACACAATGTGAAAGGCTTGCCTTCCTCCTGCCCTGTCTCATCTTCCAGAGAAACTACCTTTTGTAATTTAGTGTTTCTCCTTCTAGCCATGCTATGTGTCATCATTCTACTTCTTATACATTCTGTGCCTTCTAAGCCCCACGGTTTCTGTTCCTCATGTAAATTTCTCTGACGCTGTTCCTGCAGAGATCATCACTGCTCACAAAATAAAGAATCCAATGGACACATTTTTGTCCTTATCATTCAGTTTTGTTTGCTTTATTTCGTGCAGTTCAGTTTTTCTCTGTCTCCTTCTTTCTCCCAATTCAAAAGTCTCTTATGGATTTCTTTCCACATTAGACATTTATTTCTCCTTTGTCTTTTTCATAGATCATTTATTTATGGGAGAGAGAGAACACATGCAAGTGGTGGGGGGCAGGGCAGGGGGAGGGAAGATGGAGAATCCCAAGCTGACTTTGTGCTGAGAGCAGAGCCCGACTTAGAGCTCGGTCTCATGACCTGAGTCAAAATCAAAGTCAGACACTTAACAACTGAGCCACCAAGGCATCCCCATAGACTCATATTTTTTGAACTGCCCCTCACACACTGGGGCTCCCTAGGGCTTCACTTTTGCCTCCTCATTGTTCTCACTCTGTCTACCTCCAGAATTCCTATCTACTCTTACAGTTTTAGCTACCATTATATGCTGATTACCCCTATATCTCTCTCCTGAGATGTGTGTGTGGAAATGTCTGAAACAGGAACATCAAACTCAGTATGCTCGACATAAACTCATGGAAATGCCTCCCTATTTGCTGCTGCATCTATAACCCCCATCTCTCCTAATGACACCACAAGCCTACTTGGTCCCTTATACCAGGAACCTGAGATTTGTCCATGATTTTTCCTTTCCTCTGTTCCCTACCTTTAGGTAGTTATTACAGACAGCAGATTTCTGTCCTTAAATATTTTTTTTAATCACTCACCTCTTCTCTAATTCCTTACCAGTGACTTAATTTAGGTCCTTATTGTCTCTCATCTGAACTTTAAAAAAAGAGAAATTCTCTGAACTATTGTATCTGCCTGTAAACCTTCTCTCACCACCCCCTGCCATACTGTACTATGCATCCCTGTTTCCCCTACAAAGATTCTATCATTTTCTTTGTACACTGAATGATCCTCTTAAAATAATAATTATAAAACCATACATAGCTTCCCATGTTGCCAGCAAATTAAAATTTGTTTTCTTAGTATGCATGGTATACTTAGCATGCATGGTGATTTTTCTGCCCTCACCTTCCATTCCTCCTTTTTATCCCATCAATTATACCCCTACTAAATTACCCTGATCCACCCAATTGCTTGTCAATTCCTGCATGAATTTGACAGTTTTACGCCTTTTTGCCATTGCTTAAGTTGTTTCCTCTTCCTAGAAGGCTGCCCTGTAGTATCCTCAGCTTGTAATCCTATCCCTGTAATATCCTCAACTCCTTAGCTAACTGCTCATCTTTAAGAATCAACTCAAGGGTCACATTTTCTAGAAAATCTTTCCTTAATCCCTTATCAGTGTTAGATACCCTTCTGTGTACTAGTACAGTGCATTCTGTTACTTCAAACAAGCACACCCTCCTTTTAATGGCCTCAACCTGTGCCTAGTAGAGAGTAGATATATCAATTAACGTGTCAATTTTAGTGAATGAGTTCACATTACAAAGGTAGCTCAACTGCCAATCAAAGAGTGATTTGTCGGGGCACCTGGGTGGCTCAGTGGGTTAAAGCCGCTGCCTTTGGCTCAGGTCATGATCCTAGCGTCCTGGGATCGAGCCCCCTCTCGGGCTGTCTACTCAACAGGGAGCCTGCTTCCTCCCTTCTCTCTCTGCCTGCCTCTCTGCCTACTTGTGATCTGTCTGTCAAAAAAAAAAAAAAAAAAGAGTGATTTGTCTTTTGTAGGATGTACAACAATACGCTGTAGTTCATTTCTTTGTCTTAGCCTTATCTAAGAGAATCGAGCTTTTAGATCTTTAGAGCTAGATGAACTGGGGTTGGTATCACTGCCAGCTTTATTAGGACTATTAGATTCTTCCAGTATTTTTTTTTTTTTTTTGTCTATTTGCCTTTGGTCCCTGTTCATCTTTAAACCTCCAGTTGTCCTGAATTTGGGGGGTATTGTGCTGGTTCTTAAGCCTCTTGATTTGTGCTCATGCAATCGTCACTAGATATGGTGGACTATTTAAATTAATTCAGATTTAAAAGTTCTTTAGACACCCATCCATATTTCAGGTACCCAGCACCACATGGCAGTTTCCCTATTGGACAAGGCAGATTATGTTTCATCATCACAGACAGTTCCACTGGACAGCGCAGCTCTAGATGCAAACAACAACATCCAAGCAAATGAAACAAAACAAAACTCACACCTTTATTTCCACCAAAAGCCCCTTCCCTAGATTCCCACTGTCCTGAGCATACCTTCCCAAATTCTTTCTTGACATGTGGAGTTTTCCAGACTTATATTCACCAGATGATTCTCTCTTACTGCAAATGTGGGCTTCGTGTGATGTTGTAAGGCAGCTTTAGGTTTTTCATCTTCCCAGCAGCTCACTGAATCTTGGTGTCTAGCTCCTGAAGCTCTCTTTTGTTGCTCAAACAGATTTTCAGACACATTTTCTTCACACATTGTGTCTGTCTTAGAGCTTGGACTGAGGGACACTGTAATTTCCAGCTTATTTTTTGAAGCAGAGATAACATCCATTCTTGATCCCAGTAAACATTCCACCTTCCCCTGGTCCAGTTTATCAGATCAGCTCTCTTCCGCAGATTCTCTTTGACAATTCATCATTCAGGTGCTTCTCCAGGGAGTGATTTTCCTGAGTACCATCACCACATTTTTATACTATCAAAATTACATTTCACAGGGAAGAAAGTAATTGACATAATATCTATCAAGGGAGAATCAGAGTCATTTTCCCATAGCTGCTATACTCTGCTTGCTTTTAGAGCATTTTAGCCCATATGTGCCATTTTATAAAGAAGAGATTATTTGTTTTGTTTTTATTTGTTGTTGTCTCTACCACTGGTGTGGTGATCAACATCAGAAATAGTCCTAAATTATGTCTTCTATATGGATGCATTTGTGCCGTTTATTAACATGCATTGAGTTAATCAACTGCTATGTACCCAAATAAGCTGCGTGGAAGTCACAATGGCAAATGCAACATGTACACTCTTCTTCAAGAGCTCACCATCAGTTTGTTTGTCTTGATGATCATGACTCAGGATAGACTTTCTTGGGAAAGCATCCATTTAACAACATATGCAAGAAGTCCTACTTGCCTTCTGTAGGGGAATACCAATGGTTTTTCCAATCCCTTTATAGTATATCAGAGCCTGGGTTCTTCTTTGCTTGTGTTCTGACAACTGCCCACACTCATCAACAAACAAAGCTGGTCTTATGCATTCTGACAAACCCCTGACTGTTACTCAAGAGACATTTGAATGCACACCTTATGGACTAATGGAAGCATTAAGAACAAACCTGGTTCCTTCTCCTGCTGGACCCCTTTTGGTTGATTCCATTCTCCAGTGAGAAAATACGATTAATTGTAGCTAGTAAAACTTAGAAAAATAAAGGAGATAACACATCTAGCAGGGAGACTTAGAATAGATAAGAATAACAATTAAAATCTTTTGGTACTCTGATCCTGACCCAGGCTCAGGCTTGATTAGGTCATATAACCTTTGTCAGACCTTGGGGTGGGGTGGGGGGTGCATGACCATATATATGTATGTGTGTGCCTAATCTGTGAAATGGAAACGTTCCTTTTTGGCTTATCACAGTCCAATGAGATACTGCAGTAGAATGCACTGTTGCCATTTTTAGATTTGTCAAATGTCAAGACATGAAGAATTTGCCAAGAGGTGCCTGGGTATGCACATAGTGTGGTTGCCTTCACCTGAGTTATATAAAGATGTTATACAAAACTCATTATGTACAATGTGAAGTGACATGGAGTTCAAGAGTGCAGAAAGCATCCCCATCTTTATTTGTGTTTTCCCCAAGCTGGCTTATGTCTCTTTTGCCAGGCATTTGACGAGAGTGACCACCCTCAATTCCCTCATCAGCAGTTACTTCATGTTGAACCTGTTCACTTTTCTTCTGGTTCTCTTTCATCTCCCCCTTGCCCTCCTCCTCCACCTCCTGTACCTTCTTCCATTTTTGGTATGTCACTGGGCGCAGCATTGTGATAATGAAAGAGTATAGGCTTGGTGGCTGACAAAATGGAATTGGAATCCTTACTGTGCTATATAGGGTATTATATATTTGAGGGGAATTTACAAAATTCAGAGCCTGCTTCCTCAGCCCTAGAAGGCACTCATTGTGTCTCTCTGTCAGGGTTATTATGAGGATTCAATGAGTTAATGTGGGCCAAATGCATGGCACGTAGGTAGTATTTCATTTTAATTAATTCAGCAAATATGTATTGGCATCTGCTCAACGCCTCATACAGTTCTAGGCACGGGGGTTACAGCAGGAACAAGTCATGCCCTGTCACTGCAGAGGCTATGCAAGAGTGGGTAGGGAACTCAAAAAACACACAAATAAATCTTATGTTGTCAGCTGATGAAGAATGCTAGAAAGAAACATCATTAGGAGTTCTAGGTACTATTATTGCTGTTGTTGCTGTTTTAGGTTACCTACGGATTGGTCCCTTTCTCTTCTTCCCAGGTCAGCCTTTTGTTTTTCCTTGCAGCTCTGCTCCCCTATACCATGACTTCACATTGATTCTAGGGCATGGGTTCCCCAGTGAGTTGACATTACTCTGCTTGAAAGAGAGATTAAGTATAGGGAAGGAATTATTTATGAGACTTCTGTCACCCAAGCAGGACATTCTCAGCATATTCTCAAATAATTCACAACTCCCTTTCTGTCTGGGGCTCAGGGAACCTGGCTGGGGAGCTGGAAATGCAGGGGGTGCCCGGACAGATTAGCTGCTACAGCATGGGCTTTTTGAGGGAGCCCAGAGGTTAAGGGCGAGTCATATGCTTTAGTTGTTCGCCAATGTTCACTGTAAACCAAACTTTGATGCTATTCTTGGAGATCCCAAGTGAGCCATGTGGCAAACATGTTTCTTCCTTCTCCGTAGGCTGGACAAGGGCTGGGGACCCGCTGCATGCAGATGAAGGCTGCCTCAGGGTTCTCTTTGAGCGTCAGCAGATTCTGCACCTACTCTCAACCTCAGCACTCCTGGATGCCTATCTTTCTTTTTAAGGGGTGAAGTTTTGAATAATAGGGAACTAATCATCTTCAGGAACTGTTTAAAGGGCTATAAATGATATTTCATTCCGTGAAGTATTTTCCAGATTAGGTGTTCTAGAACAGAGGTTTCACCTCCTGGGAGAGTTAAAAAAACCCAATGTCTAAAACACACCCAGGGCTGATTAAATCATAACTCTCAGAAGTATTTTTTAAAGATTCCCATTTGATTCCAGGATGCAGATGAGGTTGAGAAGCCACTTTGGTAGACTCTGTGGCTTTGGGTCAGCCATGGGAGCAGCTGGGACTCCTGTCCATGCAGTGCATTCTAAAGACCTTATAGGGATGACGTCTCTTGAGGAGAGAAGTCTGGCATGTAGGATGAGACAATACCTATTTGTTGAGGAAATGAACAGATAAACCAAGGAGATCACAAGTTTCCAGGAGAAACAGGAACAGGAACCCCTCTGACAACAAAGCTCTAAGTGCGGGAGGGGGGTTGACTTTGATGCTGGTGAATAGCGGACTCCAGACTCAGAACGCGTGGGTCTGCAATCCACTAACTGAGCTACGTGGCCTTCGGAGAGCAACTCCACCTTGAAAGGATGAGGAAATGAGTTGACCGATGGGTATATACAGTGCTCATGACAGTGTCTGACATAAAGGAAGTCCCCAATAAACGTTAGCGAGCAGTGTAGTGTTAAGTGCTGATGAATGTGCAGAGGGCGGAGGTATTTCAGGAGCGCAGGGGTATCGGGCTAGCTCTGCAAGGCGTCGGGAAGGCCCATCCATGTATAAGGGATGTGAAACTTGGGTTTGATGTAGGATTCTTTTATACTGAAAAATGACAGAGGATGGGTGATGGGGCAGCATCTGGGGATGGAAGGTATTTCAGGCATGTGGGCCATGGCCTGGAAGTTTGTTGAATGAGCTGTGACTTAAAGTAACAGAAGCAGGCAAAGCAGACTGGTCATTTTCTGTCACAAAAGATTCTGGTGCCTGAGTCTCTACTTCTGCTTACATAGACCTGCTCGTGCCGTGGCACTTGCTTTTCCTAAGTCACCTGCCAGCCCAGACGTGTACTTAGCCATCCAGCCACCTCCTGAGCTCTACAAAGAATCAGTTCAGTATTTCTTTCTATAACTGCAAAGACTCTCACAGACCGCAAACTTAGGCTAAGGTTGCAAAAATGTAACTTCATGATAATTATTATTTTAATAATTAAACTTAATGTCTCCATTTTGCCCCATTTTGCCCTGGGCCGGACCATGGTCTATTCAGAATCAAGTCGGTCAGGTCAGGATTTTCACCTCACACTTCCAGGGTGATTTTTAAGTTTTGGGGTGCTGACTCAGTACACTCTGGTGGGGAGGACTGGGTTGGGAGCAGTTCCTGGAATTATCCCAGAATGTCCCTGTGCCAGTGAGGTCTTCAGTCATGGATCCCACAGGCCCTCCCTCAGCTACTTACAGACCAGAATAATTGAGCAGTTCTGGGAAGTTCTGTGTGATTCCGTCAGGTCCCATCTGCCTAAACATCCCACATGCCCACAGCACTGTGCATCCTATGGCCTGGGAAGCAACGGCTCCATTCTTGCCTGGTCCCCACCTGCCACTCTGCAGCCACCGCAACTCTTATTTCTGTGGGGCTGGAGGCAAGAGCTGAGGAGCAGTCCTCAGTCCACAAGTAGTCCTGCAGTTATCATAAACACTGCATCCACAGGAACTCGAAGGCCACATATTAACTATGTTACTTCTTTCAGCATTTCTGCTAAGAACCATACGTGGAGGGCAGGGAACCTAGAAGGCTTTTGTTGCCTTAAGAAAGCATTGGTGAGGAAGAGCAAGGAGGGAAAAGGGAAGACACAATAGCCAGATTTACTAGGGAATGAAATATTGGTAAATATTCCAAAACCAACCTGCTGCACTTTTCAAAATAAAAACATCACAACAATTATTGAATGTGAACGACAATGCCAGTCTGTGCTACATGCTTTTGCAATCAGTTCTTCTCTCATTTACACTCACCATAAAAGGCAGGCATATTACTGAGGGGTTTAGGAGTGATTACTTTGCCTTGTAGTAGACAGTAGTAAGTGGCAGAGCCCGGATCCCACCCCAAATCTGTTTGGCTAAAAGCCTTGAATGCTCCACTAGAATGCCTCACATCACCTATAGTGCGGCGTTTTGCTAGAATCTAGATGAAAGCTCTCAAAATATTGCTGAGAAGTTGGCATTAATACATATTTTTGATAAATAAATGCATATTTTAAATGTGGTAGGGTCATTCTTTACATAAAAGCATCCCATGGTGAGTTCCTTTGAGGTGTAAATAACCATTTCCTAATTACCTGGCTCTTTGTTCTGTTGTTGGCTCAATCTTGTAGATCAGATTATCTTTAGACAAGATGCATTTTCAGGTGTTCTTCTTAGTCTAGCATGTTCCATTCTCTGTAATCTAGTAGCGGCAGCTCCAGAACAGTATCCTACAGGCAGATTGATGTGATCCAACCAGCTTCCATCGCTATGGTTCTCTTGAGGCATTTTCATTTAATTATAGGATATCAAGAGTATGCTTGTGAAATTGGCTTGAATATAGCAAATAAAGCAATATGGCATTTTAGTAACTTCAGGGTGCTAGTGCTGAAGCTCTTGGCCTTTAGAGGCAGGGTGAGGCCACGGAGGTCTGCCCTGGGCTTTGCCTCTTCCTCCTGCTCTTTTTCCAGCCTCCTGGCGGCCTGACAGCCGCCTGCGGGTCTCCGTCTTCCTGCTACTGACTCCCGATGTAGAGGCAGGCGGCAAGATATATAGTGGCCATAAACGGCAAGTATATCAATTAAATATGATGTTACAATAAACTATGAGTTCTTCACTAGGAACTCTGTATTTCTCTAGGAGTCTGGACTTACCAAAAACAGGCCATGTTTGTCTTTTACCAGCTTTGCTGTCATTTCTATGGTTCTTCCTTCCTTTCAGACACACAAGAGCATGCTAGGTGATTGGAATCATTTCCTGAAACGCTCATGTTTTTATCTGGTAGGATTTTTTTTTTTAATGTGAGAAGGAAAAAAAATAAAACAAAACACAACCATTTTAGATTAGCATACTTTTTCAAAATTCAGGAAGTTTTTTTCATCACAATGTCCCCCTCTGAAAAACAACTTTATAAAATGGATGTGATATGAGTTTAGATACTTGTTAGAAAGAAAGATGAAAGAGAAAATACATTCTCTTTGCTGCTGCACATAAATGTCTCCCAACTTAAAAAAAAAAAAAATCCCCATATAGCTTCAAACAGGTACCGTTTTTTAGTCCCTGATCTCTCTCTCCTTCCCTTCACCTCCAAACGTCTTGAAAGCTGGGCTATTTTTGTAGCCTCCACTTCCTATTTTATTTCCCATTCAGGCTCCATTTACTGCCACCCAGACCACCCCCCCCCCTTCCCCTCAGCTACGCACAAACCAAACAGGCTTGCTGGGGACTCTTCCCCGCCATCTCAGAGGTGCTCCTCCCTGTTCCGTTCCCCCTATTTCTACTGGGCAGCTATCCACCTTCCTACCACCATAGAACTCTTTCCAAAATGCAATTTGGATTATAATACTTAGTAGCTGAAAATTCTGTCTGGAGTAGCTGGCCCCCAGAGATGCATCTGCAGCTCTTCATCCAGCACTCTAGGCCCACACCCCATTTCTCCAAGGGCTCCCCTGAGCAGTAGTGATTCCCGTAGGAGGCTGGTCTCTTGCACCCTGTCAAGGCTTTGCCCTGCCTACTGCTTCTGCATGTGGTTCCCTTGCTCCCTTTGTTTACTGGTGTACTTAAACCACTTAAACCATCACCTGGTCTAAAAAGTTTCTCAATGGCACTCACCAAGTGGTTAGTCACACGTGACTCGAACAAGCATCTATTGGAACGTGCGTCACCTTGCACTAAAGTGTCCTGCCAGACACACACACACATTCCGATTGGCTGTGGCTTCCTTGAGAGTTGAGACAGTATCCTTTTGTCATTTCTGTGTCTCCAAGCCCGAACAAAGTCTCTGACTTATAACGTTGAATGGATGAATGGATGAATGGATGAATGAATGAATGAATGAATGAAATCAAACCACATTTTAGATCTTAAAGTGTTAATCTGTGTGGGATAATGTCAAAGAGAAGAAATCTGTATTATATGTGAGGGATTTGGAATTTAAATTTAATTGTAAATGATTGCTGATTGAATTATATATAAAGATAATTTATATATATATATATATATATAAAATTATATATAAAGATAATTTTAATTGATTTGCCCAGAACTAAGCTATAATTTTGCCTTATGTTTAAAAACTGTACATAAAGCTATTAGGAAAAAAATACCAGACCTGTATTGAATTGTAGTTATGAGATAGTCCACATGCACAAGGTAATGATATTACCGTGTGACATTTTATGAAGAATTTTATAAATAAGCCACCTCTGCCTATGCTATGTCTCCAGCTAATTTTCTTGCTAGTTATCTCAATAATTGGATCCTAGGTCAGTCTTTAGCCATGTAAGAAGTGTTGACAATAAAATGGACATTTGGAAATTGTATCTCCATAACTCCATCCCGAATAAATTCCCAGGTAAATAGTGAGCCAATTAGGGAAATATATGTGTGCTGATGAGGTTTTGAAAGCCACACCAGTGAACTAGTGGGGACTTTTAAATGCCTAGATTCGTCAGTATTTGAATTGACAGCTCTTTCTGGCAAATCCAATTTTTAACTGCAAGTAGCTTCTTTTAGAGATTTTAAAAAAAATGTTTGGAGAAATCCATTCAGCATTTAAAATGGTGATCATTTATCTTTTCCTGGCATTAAATAAAAATGGCAAAACAAAGGCAGCCAGAAGAAGGCTTGCTAGAGCTCTTAGGAAGACGATATGCAGTGTCCTTTAGAGAATGGGCTGTGGCCAGGGCTGGCTAGCAGGCTGAGTCCCAGGATGCAGTTCAGGATGAGGAATTTTGACCATGAACCTTGGTTTAGGGTTTGATCTTTCGCCCTACTGGGCTAAAACCTGATTTTGACAATACGCCCAGAGTGAATCAGTCTCTCTCATGTGGTCTAAATTTACAAAAGGGCTAGTTTATTTATTAATTCATGGATATTTCTTTTTTCAGTGTGAGGACTCTACTCTATAAGCACTTTTAACATAGAGTAAGTTTTGTCCCCTGATGATATCTTTCTGTCCTATGACTGGCCCTTGGAGGATGCCCCCATGATTCTAATCAGTTCCAACCAGTTTGCCACATCAGACATCTGTTTCAGCCTACCCTAAGCCTTCCTAGAACTGCATGTGTGTAAAAGGACTGTTCCAGGCCAAAACTTGCCCTGGGAGATGGGGCTCATTAGTGTAGTGGCTGGTAGAAGTCCATCCCTGCCCATTCTGCCTCATGTAGTAAAGTTTCATGAGCATCTCCTCAGAGCTTTTGTTAGGAAAAGATACCCATTTTTCTGGCTTTTTATTTCAATATAAAAGGATTTTTGAGAGAACACTACTTCTTGCCTCTCTCCTATCCCCTCTTTACTTCTCCCCATGGAAGAAGGTGCTATTCTTCTCATAGGCAAACTTGTCAGAAGGAATCTTTCTGTGGGAAAAATCAACCATTCCCAGGCTCTACTTTGCCACAACCTGGCCACAGTGTATGGGCATTGAGTGCTGCTCTCTGTTACACTACAAGAGACTCCACTGTGGGTACATATTATATATATAATACAGATATTATTTCAGGTCTGGAGTAAAGTAAAAGAAGCCCCACCCCCCCCACACTGCTCTTGTAGCTAGACCCAAACTACCTCCTTTTACATCAGGAAGACAATTGACACCTTGCCCCTTGCCCCTCTGTCAATCTCTCCATTAACTCCAAACTCAGAAGTGGAAGATAATCCTGACACCTTTCTCTCGACACTGACCAGGAACAAACAAACAAACAAAGCATTTACCACATAGGATATACCCTCACTGCACACAGACTATGGCCTATTTCTCTTTCTGGTCAAAAAAGTAGGAGAAAATGCATGATGGAGCGTCCACCGAAGCCCCCAGGACAACACGCCCACTCCAGCAAGCTGGTACCTATAAGTAATTTACACTCTACTTGGCTAATTTGGGGTCCCGTGCCTACAGGGAAGCCCTCCCTACCATAGCACAAGTCCCTGTGCTCTGCTCTCAGAGATGAGAGGGCTCATAGTGCTCTCTGTGGCCTCACCATCTTGATTACAGGCAGAGCCTCTCCTTCCAGTCAGACGGTATGAGAATGGATCAGGTTAGGGCAAGCTGGAGGAGGAAAATGGAGTTTAGTCTCATAAACACAGAAGTATATGACCACTGCAGACTTCTGCATGTAGTGAGGTCATGGCTGTCATGCAGAGGGGTGACCCCCAGGCATGATCTGACCCCTCATCCACTTGTGGCTCACCAAGCATCACGGCTCAAAGCCACAGCCATATCCACACATGAACCTGTCACCCAGTGCCTCCTGCTGAAGGTGCGCAGGGATGAAGGAGAAACAAGCCAGCCTGGCAAACTCACCCAGTCTTTGAGGGCAAATTATCAAGGGAAGGATTCTGTTTTCACCAATGTCTAGATGAAATGGGATTTTTCTCAGGAATATACCCCATAACAGAGCATGTACATTTATAAACACACCCTATAAGGCTTCAAAATGTATCACATATTGTGGTTTATTCTATCCTTCTCAATACTAATTTTTACACGTAATTTAGTACTCATAATCTTCCATTCTCTTTTCTTGAAAGAACTCTCCCCAATTTTAAACATTTCAGATATCACAAAACATAATTTACAAACTTGTGTGCTCTACTCCTTGAGGTAAGGGAGAATCTACTGAGATATCAGAGAGATTCAGCAGCAAGCCACGTCCAGGGACGGGAGAGGAAGGAGGGATAAAGAGTATGTCACCAAATGAGAGTGAAGATCATAAGCACTTAAAATCTGTGGGCTTGAAATGATCTTTGTGTCTCATTTCTTTGTCTCACCAGTTAGGCTGGGAAGATGAGATTTGCTATCACTCCACCTTGTGGAAAGTTTGAAAAGGGAGATTTTCTCTCTGCAATTCAGAATGAGAGAGGCCATATGATGAGGCATCATCGGTGATCACAGGACCAGCCATCTGTTCTTCGTAAACTTGACCCCTTAAAAATTCTCAGCCAACACCCCTCCGAGCTCCTCACACATCACAGCTCCTGGACTTTGGATTTTATTACCTTTTGAAAGTTCCAAACTTCAAAAATTTAAACTTCTTTCCCTCACACAGAAGGAAGCAAACATGGGGTGGGAAGAATCCATTTTGTGAAGCTACATCTTTTAAACAGCTACATTTTCGGAGTCCTCTTCATTTCCATTTGTTTCTGAGTTTGCTCATTTGTTTTGGATGAGGGAGGATTTATATAAGTTTAACTTGTTTCTTTTATTATAATATAATATAATATAATATAATATAATATATGTTAATTTTAGATATTTTGGAAAATATGGTAAGTATGAAGAAAAAAAAATGTCCAAAATTCCCCCACTCAGAGATAAACAGCTGTTAAAAATTTCAGTATATATCCTGCCAGTCTCGTTTTAGGCATGTTTATTTCTTTTGTATAATGTCAATGATGATAGTTGTGTACTATTTTATATCCTGCTTCTTTTTTAACTCAGTTCTGTGAACAATTTGATAGGTCATAAAATACATATGTATCTCTCTCTCTCTTTCTCTCTCCATATATATACATACATATATATGTATGTGTGTGTGTGTGTGTGTGTGTGTGTGTATATATATATATATATATATTTTTTTTTTTTTTTAAGAGAGGGAGAGAGCAAGTGCAGAGGGACCACAGGAGAGGGAGGGAAAGAATCCTAAGCAGGCTCCACACCCAGTGCAGGGCCCCACTTGGGGCTTGATCTCACCACCTTGAGATCATGACCTGAGCCGAAATCAAGAACAGGATGCTGAACTGAACAAGCCACCTAGGTGCCCCATTGTGTAATTTCTTTAGTCACTACCTATTGTTAAAGAAGTGATTATTTCTTTTTTTTTTCACCATGAGAAATTATATTCTGATATTATACTTGAATATAAATCTATAGTCTCAACACCAATTATTTCCTTGTAATAGGTTCCAAAATGTTAGACCTTTGGATCAAAAGCATCCAATAAGGTTTACAATATGTGCATCACCCATGAATGCTCAATTCCACAGGACCCGTCTCAATATTGTGTATTATTATTATTATTATTTTATTTTAAAAGTTTTATTATTTGTTCATTTTTATTTTTATACATGAGAAATATCAAAAGTATCTTAATGTTTTCATTGCAGTTATTAGCTCAAGAGTAAAGCTGAACATTTTTAGGTATGTTTACTGACTGTAAGTCCTTTATCTTGTGAACTTTGTTCATGTCATTTATCCCTTTTTTATTAAGGTAGTTTAAAAAATACATTTATAAGAGAGAACTCTTCTTATCTCATATCTTGGGGACATTTTAAATGCTGTTTATGTTAGGGACTTACTTTGTAATTTCAAATGTTAACCCTGTACTAGGTACTTAATAAACGATCATTCAATTTTAGATTTACCTGAAAAATTAATTTAAAATTGTGGAATTAAATTGCACAGTGGTGGCTTTTTTTTTAAATAGAAATTACATCTATCTCTGTGTTGTAAAAACTAGGTATTAAATGTCAAATAGGAAGAGTGCACATTTTGTAGGGAAGTTCTATTAAATTGGATTTCCTAGAGAAGTGATTTAAATTAAAATTTCCTGACAAAGTTTTTATCCATATACAACCCTTCATAGGGTTCATTTTTCCAGGGTCATTGAAAGTTGTTATTAAGGCCATTGCAGGTAGATAGATAGGCAGGTGGATGGATAGATAGATAGATGTCATAGATAGATGGGTGATAAATACCAAATATCATAGATTGGTAGATAGGTGGGTAGATAGGTATGATAGATGATAGACAAGTAGAGAGATGACAGATAATAGACATATAGATAGGTGGATACATAGACGTTAGGTAGATAGATGATAGATATCACAGATAGGAAGGCAGATAGATGCTAGATGAGAGAGACCGTGGGAGTTTCTGTGTCCCCCCTCTTTTGGCCAAGAGCACCCTCACTGAAGCACAGTTCATCTCAGCCCGTAGTCTACTTCCTGGACAGGGCTGGTGAGCCTCAGGGATTCACAGGTTAGTGACACTGGGGTCCAGGATGTAGTTGGGGGTCCTACTGTACTGTCATTACCCACCAGTACATGGAGGTGTGGGCAAGAGTGCAGACCTTCAGCTAGCTCTAGGAGTACCTTTGTCACCTCACATGTCACAGCCCTTTCTTTCCATGTATAGATATATTTGGTGTTATAAGCTACACCTGTGCTGAGTGTCCTAGGGGATAGATATCTGAGAATTAATTGGCACTGACTTTTCTTCTGAGAAACATAAACTTGTGTGGGAAGTCAGATCGGCCTGTCATTGAAAAAAAAAAAAAAATGCTTTCTGCTGAGTATCAGCCATGTCTTATCATCCACTTTACATATATTTACCTCTACCTTTCCCACTATTTGTAAGGCAATTTTCATTATCCTAGTTTTCTAGATGTGAAAAATGGGAGGCTAATTGTCCAAGCTCCCTGAGCTAGCAGCGGCAGAGGCGGGAATGAAATCCGTCTCCCCAGTCTCATTGCCTCTGTCTTGACACCCTAGCATATTGTAATTCTGTACAGAGCTCATGGGCAGAAATTGTGTATTATCCCTCTGCTTGTGTGCAGCATTTAATGTGGTGTTAGACACGTAGTAGATGAACCAGAGGTAGGTGTTGAACAGAGGAGTGAGTGGGTTAGTAAGTTGAACTGTCCTCTGAAAAGCCACTGTGGAGCTAGACTCTGGTTTTCCATCCAGAGTACAAGAGAGAGAGGGAAAGGAGGAGTCAGTAAGAGAGGGGAGGTGCAGTGGGACTAACAGTTCCTCCTGGGGACCCCGGTGATGTGTCTGCGGGCTGCCCACCCCTCCCTCTCCACGGGCAGTCAGGGAGATGGCACAGGACCCCATTAGGTGTCAATGGGACCAGAGCAGCCCTTCCTGCTCTCTCTCCTGGGAGCCCTCCCTTCCTCTGTACTGTGAGCTGTTTTCTGCTCCATTTCCTCTCCAAGCCCTCAGCTCACCCTCAGAGCGCTCTGTTATCTTCCACATCATCCCAGCTGGAATAAAATATAACTGTGTCTGAAAAGTACAGAAATCAAAACTCCCTTTGGGGATTTCTTTCCCCGTATCACCTGTCGAACTGAAAACCGGTGTGTCCTTGAAAAGTTATGTATTTCAGGCCGCAGGGGTGCTAATTTGCAAGGTCCATTACTCAAATAAAACATTAAAACAGTCTTCGATAAGCCACTGCTCTCGGCCTGTTTCCACTCCAGCACCAACATTACCAACTATAGGTTTCCTGTCAAGCTTCAGAGCCCAAAGTCAAGATTTATCAATTGATATTTTGACTTTAACTTTTACGCTTTCATTATGTCACTGCTTTGGGAGCGCGGCCACAGCTCCCTAGCTTCTGCAGCTTTCTTATTCCTGTCCTTGAAGCTACTGTAGAACATGGGGTTTTCAAGCATCTTCCTAGGTCTTCTGTGTGAAAAGCACTGTCCAGATTGTATGTTATTTACTTTAGGCTTATCCACAGGCAGGTAATACTTCAGGAAGATGCAATGTCCAGGCTTCACAATGTTGTTTACTCAGATACGTTAAAAAAAAAAAAATTAGAAAGATCAGCATTAGACATGTCTTCATGTCTTCAAAAGAGAACAAGAAAAAAAAAAAAAAAAGAAAAAGAAGAAAGAGGAGAAGTCATTACGAACCCTACCATCTAGAGAGAGGTAGGCAATGTGTTGCTGGATATTCTTTCAGTCTAGTATTGCATTTTTATAGGTTCTGAACTATACTGTTTTTATGCTTTTATGCTATTCACATATAGTTCAGTGTCTGTGAACAATTTTCAAAAGTTTCAAATGGGGACAGAATGTAAGTTAACTAACCAGTCTCCTATTACCGTTTACTTAGGTAGTTTTCATTGCCATGACTAATGCTTTCATGATGATTTTTTTTTTTCTATAAACCTTTGCAGGGGAGATAAGAGAGAGGGTCATTTCATAGGGAATCTCCTTACTGTGGAATTACTGGGGCGGTCATTGGGATTGGTTTTTATCACGGTTGCTGGACAGCTTTCCCCAGGTGGAGCTCATGAGCAAAATGGTGCCTGGACAACTCTCCTTTCCTGCCTGATGTTGGTATTGATAGCTGAGGAAGCCACCTGTTGACCCTGAGTGCTATTAACAGTGAGACAGAACATCCATTCTCTTACCAGTTCTAGATTTCTAGCTGAGCCCATCTTGGGTCTGAGATCTGAGGTTTGAATCTATCAAGCAACATGGCTATGCTTTAGGATAGGAGATTTGGAGCAATTGTTTCCCCTTGTGTGTTTTAAGTTGTCTATAATGACATGAGATGATTTTTATGTCAACTTTTTTTTTTTTTTTTTAAGGAAATGCTACACATGAGGTCCCAGGAAAGTGATTTCTATTCATAGTGATAAAAGCATGTTTATTTTGTAAACTTCTTAAGAGTTTCTAATTGCATATTGGTTAAGGGAGAGTAAAGATATTCACCTTATTGATAAACGGGATGATTCCTTACCAAAACCTTCCTGGAAATTGGAAAAGTTAATTGTAATTTAGAGCAATTACCGTAAAGTATTGCACCTGTAGAATTAAAGGCCATTATCCCGGAATCTTGGATGGATTCATTAATGAATCGGCAAATAAAGCACATGATGAATTACGAAGCACAGTGTCATTATAATTTTATGATAAAGCATCTTGTTCTGGGTGACATTACATTTTCAGAATGAAATAATGACTGGCTCTCTAAAAGTCTTGAAGGAACTCCTAAGCTTTTTCAGATAACAAAGGGAATAGGAATGTAGAAAGGGAGGAAAGAAAAAAACAGGTGCCTTTTTTTAAATGAGAACATGCTGAGGTATGAAAAGCACATACAGACCCTGGCCCTGGGAAGCAGAGATGAACTTCATTTAAATGCTACATTTAAAGAGAGAGAAGAGCATCTCCTCCACCGGTAATGAAGACAGGTGTGCTTTAAGCTGACTCGGGCTAGTAGGATTTAGAATTTTATTTTGTAACTTTTTTTTTTTTTTTTAAACTGCGTGTTATTTCCCCTCCATTCCCTGACCGCCAGGCTGCCCAGTGCCAGGGCTCCACATCAGAACTGGAAAGCCTGCAAGAAGCGGGACCTGAAATTGCTTTTTGGTGGGCCCGATTTCATGCTGAGCGGGGAAGCGGCAGCTCAGAGATGAATTGGAAGGCCACGCTTGTCAGCGAATGAAATGTGATGAACCTCACATTTTATTGACATGCGGCGGCAGAGCTGGCAATAGCAGCTGGCACAGCGTCTTCTTAATCCTGTGTTCTTGAGGTGGGAGTTTGACCCAGTACTTTCTGTTTGAAATGATACATATTTATTAGACTATGCTGCTAAAAAGAGAGAGAAGAGTGTGCCCGGTGTCAGACACTATTGCAACCAAACCTTTCTTTTATTAAAATAAATACAGACAATTTCACTATGACAGCTCTTCCACCAAAGGGGAGCTTTATTAAGTAGTGACCTTCATTCTCTCCATGGAGACAGACACGTTTGTGCCGACCACTTGTTGGGGAGGAGGGATGTGGGGGAAGGGTCGGGGCACCTGTGGAACATTTTACGGGTTTTGAGAAAACCAGCCTGAAGTCCTGAGTAGCCTGCAGCTCCATTAATTACATCCATCCTCCCATTCGCCTCTACAAAATCAATTGCAAACAACATCCAATCTCATTTTCCGTGGTACATTTCTGCAAGATATAGCTGTACTACCAACTCTTTCCTCCTCTCCGGGAATAGCTACCCGCCATCACCTTATAGTACAGGAGCTTTAAGAATGAAGGAATATGAAGGATAGACACATTATAAACAATATAAGTCCTCCAGATTTTTTTAAAATAGGCTCTGCCTCTTGCAAGAGCTAGAGCTTATGTATTTAAGGCAGAGTGTTGTTATTTTGGTTGCGTATGCGCTTCTTAAGCTACTTCTTGTGTGTACCATTATTGATTGATGTACATTTTGTTATTTTAAGGGAGAGATGGTGAAATGGAAAGAGTAGGGAAGAGAAGGGAAGATCTCTTTGCTTGTGAATATGTATACACAATAGGTTTGGCCTACACATTCATATATACACATACACACTATAGATATATGCATATACGAACATATACACATTACACACACACACAGTGAGGCTGCATGGCTTCATGAGTCCCATTTGATGTGATGTCAGAAGACCTCAGTTGCCAGTTGTTAGCTCTGTTTTCTTGGATGAGTCACTAACACTCTCTGAGCCTAAATCTCTTCAGAGTTAAAATGAACATAATATCCAGTTCAAGGGACTAGTGTGAAAATGCAAATCAGGTAATGCGTCTTAAGTTGATTGAAAAAATTTGTGTCTGGTTCAGGAAGCCCTTCTAATAGTCATATGTAGGAACCATCCTCCACTCTATGTTTTGGGCAGTCTTATCTCTCTTTTAAGTGTGCTCACTTGTATTTGTCCTATTCAAATGTCATTCTTTTGGGTTCTTTCCATATTTTCCATTTGTCGAGGTCATTTTGAGCCTTCATGTCAGTTCATCGTCAATATTAATTGAGTGTCCTGGTCTGCAGAGACATGTTTGAGGGTTTTTTGAGAAATAAAAGTAGTAAAAGATGGATTGGTTTTCCATCAACAAAACAAAACAAAAAAGCAAAAACAACAACAACAAAAAACCCTGTCATTTGGCTACACTTTTGATGCTGTCTTGTTTTATCCACATCAAGGTCAGATATATTACCTGGCTTTCAGTGTCCTCCCAAGGTCTCATTCATCCACCCACCTCTCTTTCCTGGTGGTGCCATGGCTCAAACCTTTTACTCAGGCTCTTCCTTCTTCCTCATCTTCCCCCTCCTCCTCCTTGATCTCTACCACACTTAAAGGCCATCTTTGATTGGGCCTTCTTATGAAGCCTCTCCTGATTCATTAGAACAGCTCTCCTTTCTTGATTCTTCAGTTACTTTTAAAGTCAGTCCCAACATTGACCATATGACTATTAAACAGTTAATGGACTCATTGTTTTATCTTTCCAAGCAGACTGGGAGCAACTTTGGGCAGAGCCAAGTCTATGTATCTCCTTTATAATGTGTGTGGGCATGCTGACCACGGTATAGGTATTTTACTTATTGATTATGTGAGTGGTGGGGCAGCTTCTACTTCAGGAAGTGTGTATCAAAATGAGTATCATAAACCCTATAAGTACTATGCTATTCGATACTCTGTTATTGATTACAGTTTTAAATTGAAAGAAAAAAAATGGATTCTTCCTAATAGACAGCTGTCACTCTCGGTTTCCATCAGATTCTAGTCCACGTAAATATGTTCTACATGAAGAAAATGTTCAGCAAAAATGTTTGAGGCCAAGGTCTCTGCATTTTTAACAAGCTCCATATATGACTCCAATGTCCACTGAAGTTGGAGAACCACGGCACAATATATTTATTGTATCCTACCCTACAAGTGGGGAAGGTTTACAAGATTACTGGCTATTTTACAGATATTTAGTAAGCAGTCAATATTTGTTTCTTTAGTTGAGATAATATTATATGATACTTTATTTAAAACATGTTTATATAACCCATTAAAGTAAACTTGTGTTGAAAATTATACTGGCTTAAGGCAAGATAGATTGATGAGAGCTCAAATTAGTGGGCTAAACTTTAAGGAGAAGCAGGGTAATTGCATAGTTTTAATGTATCTTTCCCCAATGTATGTTATTCATTGTGTTGGTTTTAGCAAATCACAGTTGTTGTTGTTGTTTTTAAGATTTTATTTATTTATTTGACAGAGAGAGCACAGCAGGGGGAGCAACAGGGAGAGGGAGAAGGAGAGGAAGAGAGAGAAGCAAGCTTGGAGCAGGGAGCCCAATGTGGGGCTCGATCCCAGGACTCTGGGATCATGACCTGAGCTGAAGGCAGATGCAGGTTGTTTTTAACAATGCATGTTGTTGTTGTTTGTTATTTTGCTATTCTTCTTTCCAAGAAGTAGAGATCAATCCCCCCTCCCCTTTCAGTGTGGGCAGGATTTGCTGACTGTCTTCTAATGAACAGAGTATGGATGGGGAATAATTGTAACTTTATAGCGGAGAAACCTTACCAATACCACCGTCCCAAGTGACCAAAATTGCCATCACAAGTAGTGTCACGTGGATTTCATATTTTCCCAGTATGATGCAATAAGAAGGAACATCAACTCTGCAGTATCCTTACTCAGGGTAATCATCAGAAAATATCAAACAAGCCCAAATTCAGGGACATTCTACTATCTACCTGTCACTACTGTTTAAAGTCAAAGTCATAAAAGAAAAGGAAAGACCAAGGTACTGCCACAGATTGAAGTGGGCTTAAAAAATGAGTCAACTACATACAGCGTGGGATGACAGATGCAGTCCTGAACATCCATGGGAAAACCAGGGAAATGAAAATAACAATCTGTAGTTTAGTTAATAGTACTGTACCAATGTTAATGTCTTCATTTTGAGTATTGTATTGTGGTTATGAAAGATGTTAAGAGAAGCGTTTGCAGGAGTTCTCTCTATTATCTTTGCAACTCCTCTATAAATCTAAAAGTGTTTCAAAACAAAAAGTTGGGGTTTTTGTTGTTGTTGTTAAGAACCTGAAAAAAACAAAAAACAAAAAACAAAAAACCAAAAACAATGCCTGCTTGAAAGGCTTTACCTTTTATCACAAACCAAGCTGGATGCTGACCTGTTTCCATCAGACAAGAGAAAGGGGCTCCACAGATGCAGGTGGAGACACCAGGTTATCCACTGTGCATTATTGATGAATATCACTGTAGGGGGTTAGAACACAGCTTGTCAGAGAATTCCGGAGAAGGGAGGTGACAACTTCGTGAGGTTCCCTTTATGTTTCTTAAATACCTGCCTCTCTCATTTGAAGGAAAGTGGAAAGTACCTGACCTTTGAGGCTAAAAATTAGAAACTCGCATCAAAGGACAAATGACCATTCCATTTAAATATCTTCAATATGAAATTAAAGAAATTCAGAAAATAAGAAATGTCAAAGTGTTAAGTCTTCTTCACTCTCTTCATATTTTATGATATTGGTGGCTGTATTGTATGTGTAAGGAAAAGGTATTATTTTTCTGTCTAATATTTAGAGCTATCTGGAGCTGTTTTATTCTGATTCATTGAGAAAATTTCCCAGCTTCACTCCACCTTTCAATTAATGAACTTTAAATGTTTCCCGAGAAGGAAAAAAAATATATTCATCTTCTCTGACCTTTTCTTTCGACGGAGTCTGAGTAAATCACTTATAATCCAATAACACCGATAAAGTAAGGGAGAACCAGGTGAGTTTTAGTTCAGTTACCTACTATGTCTGATTTTCAGTTCTTTAGTTAATAGTAAATTTTGCCCTTTGGTTATAGCTGAGTGTAAGGAAATAATAATGATTGTTTTAGCATCTCAAATTATATCCCAAGTAAAGAGACCTACACATATGGAAGTGATAATTGACTTTTAAAAGTGTTTTTCTTATTTTTCATGACACTCTTGTGGAAATAAGATATTCTCACTTTATTTGAGGGATTTTGGACTACAAAGGGAAAAAAGATGATGTGCTTGGGAAAACAGAAAATGCTAATTCCTGTAAGTGAAGTCATTAGCCTTGTGATTTTGAGGATTGGTAGTCATAGAATTATAACTAAAGAGTCAGAAGGAGCTACAAAGTTCCTCAGTCTACCCATTCAGCACAGAAAATCTGTTTTCCAATATATCTTACACAAACGCTTATTTAGCACCCACTTTAAATATTCACTGTGACAGGAGCACACAATAAATGATAATGTCTCAAAATAGGAGGCGCATTCCATCATGGCATGTCCCAATAGTTAAATTTTGGGTGAATATAAATTTGCCATTTCTATCATCCTGGAAATTCTGCCTATCGGTTACACTTATTTCCTCTTAAGAAGTCTTCTTTGTGTTGAAAGAAAGACAGACCTTCTATTTGAAAAGAACTGGCTCACTTTGAAGTTCAGGCTCAACATCTCCAGTTCCCTCGTGAGTCCTTCCATAACATGGTTTCTAGACACAAGAGTGTTTATTCCTCATTGAAAGTGCTACCCAGACCTGAAGACAATCTGAATCATCACTAAGTAGTGTGTAATATGTTTGTACATATCAGAATTGAAAGATTCATATACACTTGGAGCATGAATAAAGAAAAGGCCTATAAAGCATGCTGTAGATGTTATATTAGGGCGATTGATCTCACTCCATTAAATAATTCTGCAGATTGATTGAAACAATCTCCCTTTGAACCATTTCTCAGACATATCCCTGAATAATGTAATAATATAGCTATATAAAAAGTCCTCATTGGCATTCCTGATTTTTGCTCTCATCAGTTTGCAGTGACTAGGGGGATACCATTTGGTATATTCACGTCAAACTAAAATACGTTATATGAGATCCTGTACCTAAAGTGCCTGGCAAGAAGCTGGCGGATACTAGGTATTAAATAACAGTTAGCTCCTTTTCCCTTCCTCAATCTCTCTGCTTTGAGCAATAACATCATTTATTCCTTGGTCTCCCACAGTCTGCTGGAGCTAACAAAAGGCTAGAGCATATGTGTGTGTTGCCGTCTGATTCTGGCATTCCAGTGGGCCTTGGCTCTGAAGCTCATGGATACAGTTCCACATATTGCGGTGCCGAAGTTCTCTCTCATACAATGCATCATCTGTTCCATTAGCTCTGTCAGCTTTCCAGTCATCTCTCCCTCAAAACCCCCTTGATCCTTTTACCTGTGGAAACAGTATCTGACTATTTTATCATCTGGCTATTTCAATTAAATTACATTAAAAAAGCATACAGTAAGGTTAAAAATGATCACTATATCACTCCAACTTTCTTCCATCCCCAGAAGGTTAATTGAAAGGCGGCCATCTTGGCGACGTTTAGACAAATGAGGATAATTATGTGTTCTCCAGCTCTTTGAGAGGTTAATTGCTTAGATGTACGAAGCCTTGAAGAACAAAGAAGGAATAAATCAGAAGCAGGACTATGATCTGATAATGTAATTTGGTATATTCATGTACAACTCAAACAAATAAACTCCTAATTAGATGAACTCATTCGGTTGCATGGACACACTGCCAGTTTACAAGGGTCAGGCACCCCAAATCTGTGCACTTTATTCAGAGGCCTCTGAGAGGGAGGCGTAGTGCCAAGGTGAAGAAGTATTGAAGTGGGAGCTCCCAGGGTGTGGGACAAGGGGCTTACATGATGGAATTTTACTATATTATATGTCATTGTCAGTAAATTTGCATCTTTTACCTCTTAATGAGAAGGTTGATTTCTCCTGGCCCTCATCAAATACAGCATCTCTTCTTCTGGAGGCATCATTTTGAACACCTAGAGAGAAGCAAGGAAGTAGCATGAAAAAATTGCTCTGAAAGCAAGGAAAGAGCACCTGTGTCTTGTGGGGTTGGGTGGAGTAGGCCAGGACTTCCCATCACTTGTGTTCTGGCCTACAGAAGGCTTGGAGTCCCAACAGGGGTCTTATGATTCACTCTAGCAAGTTTGTACACTGTGTTCAACTTTTTTTTTTTTCCTCCCTTTTTATCAAAGCAATACATGCACATGGTAAAACATAATCTCTGGTTCTCAACTACTAACTTTCAATGAGATCTGTTTACTCACCACTTCCAAGATGGAGCTCTGAAAATGAAGTAGTCCATTCAGCATCCTTCAGTCCCTGCATCTCCAGGCCTTTGTCTGTGAGCATTAACCCTCTGTTTGCAACCATACTTCACTTCATGTGTTTTGTCTCTAAGTTGATCTGAAAGATTTAAAGAGCCATTTACATCATAGTTTTATAAATGGTGCTTTCTGTAGGATGACTTTCCTTCTCAATGGCTTCAGTGTGACAGTCTCTAGGCCATTTGACTTAAAATATTCTTACCATCTAGGTCAAATGGGTTGTTTTTCCTACTTTATCAATTGCTAAGTTTATTCAACACTTCAGTTTGCTCCTTATTTGAGTCTTACCCCTTTTTTTTTTTTGCTGTTTTTGTTTGTTTATTTTATATGGACTTTAAAATTTATGGACTTTAGTTTTTCTAAGAAAATACATAAATTATAAATATAAATATACAAATATATGCATATCTACATGTATAATATATGCAAAGTAGTATCTTCATTCATTATATTCATGTTATTCCATTCTAATGCTGGAATCCATTTATTCTTCTTAAAGGCAGTTTTGAGTGCCCTCTGGCTTCTGGTTCTTAGTTGGATGACTTGCTTTCTAGGTCTATCACTGTGCTGTTAATTTAGGATTTATTTACATTAGTTCCTAGTTTAATCCCACCCTTTCTTCTATCCTGCATTATTATTCCTCAGAAAACTAATGTGGGAGTTAAATTTTCTGGATTTTTAAATATACATCAGATATTTTCCTATGGGCAGTTATAGGAATTTAGTTTTAAAATTTGTTTTGCCCATTTAGCTTTGTTAATTCCATGGTTCAGAATAAGAAAACTTCTCTTAGTCTGGTGATTAATCCTGTATAGAATTTCAATACCTGTGAACACACAAATATATCTATTTTTCTTTACAAGCCTTCAGGACATTGCTTTATTCTTTGTGTTTCAAGCTTTCACATACATGATGAATTTATAAATGAGTCATTTTTTTCATTCATCCTACATAGTACTCATCCCAAATGATTTTTTTGGAAATTTTTCTTCTATTATTTCTTCAATAATGATTTTCTCTTTTCTACTTTTCCATTTTTTAATGCTACAACTTTTTTGAGTCAGTGTTAAACTTCTTGAGCTCATGTGTATGTGTGTGTGTGTTTGTGTGCGTGTCCGTGCACTTAAGTGTTATAGCATTTACTATCAGGAACTGTTCTAACCAAGCCACTGACATGAACTCATTAATCTTTACAACAATCCTAACAGGTAAGAAAATCGAAGCACAAGAATATAGGGAAAATTCTAGATTCCAGCTGTGATGGGATGGACAGTTTTCTTTTCTTTTTTTTTTCTTTTTAAAGATTTGCTTATTTATATTAGGAGGGTAGAGGGAGAGGGGGAGAATTTCAAGCAAACTCCCCACTGAGTATGGAGCCAGATATGGGAGCTGAATCCCAGAACACGGAGATCATGACCTGAGCCTAAATCAAGAGTCAGATGCTAAAATGACTGAGCCACCTAGGCACCCTGTGATGGGCAGTTTTTTTAACTGGTGGTCTAGCTCCTCAGTCTGTTCTCCTGACCATGTCAGGTTTTGCCCTTTCACACGTATTTTCCTTCTGTCTGTTTTTGCTCTGTGTTCTAAGAGATTCCTTGTACTTTATCCCATATACTATCCATTTTATTTTAATACAATACTTTTAATTCTCATGAGTTTGCTATTTGTTCCTGATTATTTTCCATAATATCTTATTTTTATTTTATTGGGACAGTATCTCAAATCCTAAATTCCTGAGAATACAAATGAGAAGCACTTAAAAATACTTCCTCTTTTTGTTCCCTGTTTCTTCTGAGGCCAATTCTCTTTGTTTACCTTGGCCTTTTTTTTTTTTTTTAAGCTGGTTTTCATTTTATCATTGTCATATATACTTAACCAGCCATATGTGTTTATGAGGAACTGGAGTGGTATTACAGGATAACCAGTGTGGGTTTTTTCTGCTCTTGGAAGTATAAATCTTTTTTCTTTTCTTTTTTTTCCACATTAGGTTTTGGCCATGAGATCCAAAGTTGCTGCATGTGATTAAGCTTATTCACTGGCAGGTCACATATTTGTTAATACAGATACGGAACTGACCTTTAGTCTTAGATATTCCCAAATGCCAGCATGCGACAAACTTCCTGGCAGCTTGTTTGATTTTCTTAAAGAGAAACCATGTGTTCTATTTGTCCGGGATAATACTGGGCTGCCTGCATTCTGTATGTGTAAGGATGTAAAGGAAAGTCTTGGGGAAAAAATTAGTACAATTGCTTTGTGGGCAAGCAATTTCTTCCTCTATTTCCAGCCCCGTTCCTCATTCCTGCCCTCCATACCTCTGCCTTCAATCCAGAGCCACTCTGGAATTCTGCTGGAGAAGCTCACACATCTGCTAAAAGCCCCTTCCTGAGGTGTGGCTGCTTCTACCCTTGTGTTCCTCTTTTTCTGTACTTCTAGGGACTGATTGAAATTCTTTGTTTTCTTTAATGTGATGTGGCTATTTCTTTTATTTTTTTCCTTTACTATCATTTTAATGAGGTGTCAGAAAGGAAAAGTAACTGGTGCATATGCTTAGTGAGATCAGCTAGATTTAGAAGCTCCGAGTACAGGTTCTCCTAGCTTGTCCACAAAATGATTCCTTTCATTCAGTGTGTCATTGAATAAATATACTGTGTACCCAGATCTGCCAAGTGCTTATTCTGATGCATCAAATAAGCTTAGCTTTGACTAGTGAAGTTACTCAGCCCCATCATGAAAACCCTTCAGTATCTTACTAGCTCCTTCAAAATAAAGCCCATGGTTCTTCCTGTGTTATACAAGATCTTAGCACTTTGAGCCCACCTACCTTCTCTGTTCCCCCGCCTCATTCTAATTATCCATGCCCCGCTTTGAATTGCGTAGTTTTATACTACTACTCATTCCTCCACATCTTTGATTATGCTGTCTCTCTCTCTCTCTCTCTCTCTCTCTCTCTCTTTGGCTACACCTTATCTTTTCTCCCTTCTTCACCCAATCAACAATACCATCCTTCATGGATCACACAACATATTATATTTCAGGAAGATTTGTCTGATGACCACACCCAGAAAGGACAAGTAATGTGCCAAAGTGCTGTGCTTTCAAAGAACAATCTCTTTTTCTGACTGTCTCTTTATCTTTCTTGACCTCTCTTAATCTTTTCTCTGTATCTTTCTGAACATTTACCACACTTTACTCTAATTGATTTGGGTAGTGTTTGCGTTCCCCTGAGCATGTCAGGGCATGGACATATGGCGTCGGTTGAAGTTGTATTTAGCTGCAAGTAACAAAATCTGAATCCTGTGGCTGAACCAAATAGGAGTTGATTTTTCTTAACAAACAATTCTAAAGCTACACTTTGTGGAACTAGGCAGAGACTTTTTTGTGTCATTAATGTCCCAGATATTTTCTTCTTCTTCTTCTTCTTTTTTTTTTTTTTTTTTTCCCTCTTTCTATGCCACCTTGAGTCTCTAGTTTTTAGTCTAACTCTTGTCATTTCCTGGTCTCAGAATGCCTGCTCCAAATCTAATTTTTTTATCTTCATTCTACACTAGAGCAAGAATAAGGAAGAAAGCGGAGAGTAACAGCATCCATATCTGGAAAGTAAAAGTTCATATAAAATTCAGATATATGCAGTAAAAATGCCAAAATTCCTTGGCCAACTTCTTTCTACTTCTTATTGGACAGAATTGAATCACATGGTCAGTCTTGGCTACAGAAAAGTCTAGGAAGACAAGTGTTCTAGTTAGGCACATTGCCACCTTGGGCAGCACTGGGACTCTCTTAGTAAGAAAGAAGAGAAGACAGGATATTAAGAAGCTATTTGCAGCATCTTGCACACAGTGGTTGCTTATTTTTATATCTTCTTTACTTAGCATAGTATCTGGCACATAGCAGGCACTCATTAAATATTTATAGAAGATGTTGATTTAAGGACATAGAAGGAACCTCATTCTTTAGCAAAGGGAAGTTGAACTCCAAAGAGTTTAAATGACCTCACCAAGATCCATTGCTCCATGTGGCAGAGCTGTAAGAAGTTCTAGGAACAAAATCAAACCTGAGCCTCTAGCAAGCTTCTTGCAGTGAGTTTACTTTACATTCCAATTTATGGAACTAATCTGGTATGATAAACCAGAATAATGAATCCTGTGGGCTCTTGTAGTTTGAGTTTAAGATTCTTATTATTGGGTCACAACAATCTCCAGCCAGACCCACATGACTCCTATTTTCATGCTGAAATCAAATCACTCAGAGACTACTCTTTAGATGTGTCTGGCTCTCTCCCTGCTGGCCCTTGATTATTTCTAATTCAATAAGAGAGAATGGAATTTCAATTTCTAAAGGAAAATAAAAACAAATTATAGTAAACCTTAACAAGAAGGAGAAGGTGGTGGCCTATCACCACTCCACTTCCTCAAATGGGTTATTTGATTTTGCTTAATTGTTGGTGAAATTTTCTCAAATTGGCAATTATAATCTGGAGCTGATTGCTTACCTAGGTAATTTACAGATTTCTCATTTGGCAAGAATGCTTCATAACACTTCCCATGAAGTATGGCTTCATCATATTTCAGCTGAATTTTCCTTTTTGTATATATTCTTTGTTTGGAGGATGTTATTACTTTTGCCCACAGGAAGTTTAGGTGCTAATTCTGTTAGCTGCATGTTTCTGATGAAATCAAGTGGTTGCTTTTTTACAATTTGTTTTAAATCATTCAGGACCCCAGTGGAATTGATTAGGTGTTTCCCAAAGCATACTAAGTAACTGTATTGAGAGAGAAATTTATCAAGATTCGTTGCAAAATATTAACAAAAAGTTATACTTTTTTTGTCTCAATGAGGGATTCTATGAGGTAACTACTCTGCTGTCCCCTCCACCTATTTTTAACAGTCTCCCCACTCAGTCTCCTTGTCAGCCTAGTCTGAAATCAAAGTTTAATTATCCTTATTTGCTCTTGTACTGTGCATTAAGATAGAGTTTATCCAATAGTCCAGCTGTTTTGAAGGTAATTAGTCGAGAATTCAACCTGCTGTAAAATAATCCTTCTGGACAAAGAGCTGGGGACTAAGGACATGTTCTCTAGTGATACTAAATTCTCCATTACTTGTAGGAGTCACATATTTTCTGTCTCTAGTCAAGTACTGTGAATTGTCCTCTCAAGTTAACTGTTTGAATTACAGAGAACAGTTTCCATTCTTTTTTTGATTTTTTTAAATTTATTTATTTGTTAGAGAGAGAGAGAGAGAGAGAGGCAGACAGAGTGGCAGGTAGAGGCAGAGAGAGAAGCAGGCTCCCTGCCGAGCAAGGAGCCCGATGTGGAACTCGATCCCAGGACTCTGGGATCATGACCCGAGCTGAAGGCAGCCAGCCGCTTAACCAAGTGAGCCACCCAGGTGTCCCAGCAGTTTCCATTCTTAATAAGTGTCTGCTTTAGGAAAATTATATTATTTCCATTTGGGGGACATTTGAAGCCAATAGGAAAAGTTGATGCGTTGTCAATTTCAATACAATAGTCAGTGGGCATTTTTAAATTAATGTGGCATGAACTTGAATGTAGAAGGTATCTTTGCACATAAAAGTTGGTGGATTTTTTTTTTTTTTTAATTATCCACTCAACAAACATTCCTGGAGCACCTATTATTAGCCAGTAGTCATTCTAATTATCTAGGACCAAGTTGTGAGTAAGCCTTACTAGCACCTGCTGCCTTCAGGATGCTTAAAATGTATGAGAAGGGAAGGTAATGTTTCTGTGGTTTCGTTCTGATAGCACTGAAGATCCTCACTTGGGTGAATGATTTGTTGATTTTCCAGAAAACCGGCTCTTGGTCTGATCCTGAATAGAGAGCAATATGGTCAAGCCCCTTTTAATACAATTGAATAGTCTCAATCTGTCCTATGTGTTCTATCCTGTAGTTTAGAGGGAAACCAACCAAGCCTCAAAATATGACTGATCCTATAGATGCAAGAGCTGGATGGCCAGGAATGCTAATTAGCAGCACCTAATTACTGCATTCCTTTTTTACGGAGTAGATGTAGCACTGGACATGCCCAATCTTCTCCCACTTTCTTTGCGAACAACAGCTTATTCTTTCTGTAGCATCCCAATGAGAAATAGAGGAGCAAAAGGCGAACCTGATCTTCCTATTGAACTTCAGGTTCTTGAATTTTCAGGTCTGCTAACATTGCTTGCAGTAAATGATGCTTTTCTTCTGCTGCCTTTGATTGAAGAACACTAGAAATCAGTTGGGAAGCAGGTGCTGCATTGTGTTAGATTAACGATGATTGAATTCTTACACAGCCAGCTGATTGAAGCACGTGTTCTGCAAGCTTATGATTCTGCAAACACTAGGTTGCAACCAGGAGGGTATTTTGCTGTATCATGTCCCTTAATCAACACCCTCGAATCTATCAATACTGTCAACTGGAGTTTAGATTCCTCGGCCTGCTCTATGAAATAACACCTTAATCTGGTCACAGGCACAAAAATGGATCTCTGGGAGAAAGAGT